>NC_053038.3:90153454-90778454 GCF_002575655.3 Aegilops tauschii subsp. strangulata
TTAGTCATATCATGCATATGTTGCCTTGCAGTGCCTACTTTTGACATCATATATGTCATCTGCTTAGTTTAGACATGTTCTGTAATGCCACCTGTTTAGTTTCTATATCATATATGGGAATTATGCAGTCTCATGTCTTTTAGCCAACCATAATATATGTGAAATGTGCAATGCCATCCTGTTTAACCAGGCATCATATATTTGAATGATATCTTGCCCATCCTTTTCTTCATTACATTTCCATTTGTTGACAATGTTTGTACATTAAACTACTCTTCCTGTGAATCAGCCATTTGGGTGGGAGATGGAAAAATCTGGAGTGAAAACAAGGCCTTCAGAGCAGACAGTGCTACCTGTCGAAGCAGATCTCTTGTTGGGTCCCGATAGCTCCTCAGAGATGGATTCAGAGACAGATGACCAGTCCTATTCCCCCACTGAGGTGTATGCTCTAACTTGGCACAGTTATACTGCTCATATAATGCATACGGTGTCTTGCATTGCATAGTTTAGACATCATATACACAATATTCAACACCATGTTCTTAGTTCAGACATCATATCGAATGCCCTCTGTTTAGCATATAAATCACATATGTGAATTAAATGATGTGATCCTGATTACTTAGATAACATGTAGGTGAATTATGTCATGCGATCCTGTTTAGTTATTCATCATATATTTGAATTATGTTATGCTATGCTATCTAGTTTAGATAGACATCATATATGTGAAATTATGTCATGCTATCCATTTTAGTTAAACAATATACATGTCAACTATTTCATGCCCTCTTTTTTCCACACTATCTATTGCATCTGTCTCTCATACAATGTTTGTACATTCAACTATGTTTCCTGTTTATCAGCCATTTGAATTGGAGCGGGTGATGCCAGTATCTAGCGGACTAAAAACACGATCTTCAAATAAAACAGTGCTACCTCTTGGTGGAGATAGCACCCCGGTTGTACATGCACAAGAACCAGCCCTACCACACATAACCCAAACTCTCGCAGATTGTACCCCTACTGCGATGGACAGAGAACCAGCTTCACCCAATCTAACCCCAACCCCAGCCGATAGTAACCCAGTTCCTGTTGACACAGCACCATCTCCACCATAGAGCTCCCAAACAAGAGCAGTTAGTAAGGCAGCTCCAGTGCCCAAAGGGCCAGTACTATCACGGCGAACCCCAACTCCACCAGTTAGTACGCCTATTCCTATGGAGGAAGCACAACCATCTAGTCGTAGTTTAGCATCTATCGCATTTGATGTTGTTAAATCGTATGTGCGTATCTTCCCATCTTGGAAATATTATACTGAAGATGAAGGAAAATGCCAGTTGCAGGTGTTTGTCCAAGAGTTATGTGTAAGTAATGTTATTCATGGCAATTACTTTGCTTCGTCCCATACATCCTACCTCCATGATGGTTATAATACAGCAAATTTTCCCATTTTTCTCTATAGAGAAGGACCGATTTGGAAACTCAGGATGAGGTAACCTATGCTAATACCTCTGCTATCTTCAAGAATGCTTGGTGGCAGTATCAGAATTACCTGAAGAAAACGTACTTCATCGGCAAAGAAACTCATCAAATTCCCTTACGTTCTCCTGAGACACATTTACTGGACGATGACTGGGAACGCCTTGTTCTGTACTGGTCCCGAGCCAAGAATGTGGTAAGGTCTATGAGCCCATTTTCTATTTTTAAGTATTATATTCTTGCGTCTTACTGTACTCTGTTCATGTTGAACAAGTGCCTAAACCTGAAGAACAACTGTTCTAATTTAAGATTCCATTGCTACCATAGGACATAGATATATGTTTGTTTGATGCTTTTATTATGTACTAGTACTTGGCAATAGAAGACTTGGCAGTTTAATCCTGTCCACCTTACTAATGAACTGGTTCACCGAAATGAGTTTCATATACTAGTACATGCTAAACTTGTTATGTGTCTGCTTGTTTCTTCTTTTAGAATGCTGACAGAATATTGGGGAAGAGTGCCTTATTAAGCAACGGTAAAGGAAGTAATGCAAATAAGGTTCAGGATAGTGACACATCCTGTCTTGGTTTAGTGTTGGAGTTACTGGCCACTACCGCTTGCACAAGCTATTCAAACTCACTGTCTGAATCAGTTCGGTTTCTTGAGTCTCAACTACAAGCTGAAAGACATCGATCAGCTGTGCTGCGACAAGAAGCGGAAGGACTGCGGAAGTCCCTGGAGCATTCAGATGAATACTTTCTGGTGCAACAGCAAGCGTTGGAGGATTTTAGCGCCAAACAGGACAAAGCTAATCAACTTGCTAAGCTTATTGCCAGCATGGTGGATACCCAGGATAACGTTTCTTGACCTCTTCTGAAGTTGTTTCAGTTATACTCTTGTTTTGCTGCCGCGTTTATTTGCACTGGTGGCCAATTTTGACGGCCAGTGTATATGATATGCTGCTTTGTTCCCTATATTTGCACTGGTGGCGAACTTTGATGCCCAGTGGATGTAATATGTGTAATAGCCGTGATAGCCTAGCGTTAGTTGCTTGCTTATTTATTTCCTTGTTGTCTTGTTTATTTGTTTGCTTGTAGTCATTGCAGTTCTTTTTCCACGGTTAGGTAGTGGCTGCAATAACCTATTTTTTAAAACTAGGCCACAATAACCATGGGCTAATATTTACTGTAGTGACACTGGGCCTCCTACGGGCCGTAGAAACAGTGGGCCTTCTACGGGCCGTAGAAACAGTAGGCCTTCTACAGGCCGTAGAAACAATGGGCCTTCTACGGGCCGTATCATCAATGGGCCTTATACGGGCCGTATGATCGATTGGACAAACATGGGCCAATAACAGGCCGCATTATGGCCGTAAACGGGCTAGAGTTGGAATCGTCCGTTCATGGGCCGACCGTAATGGGCCATCGTTAATAGGCCGTATTTGATGACGCTATGAAAACGACCCAACGTATTAATGGACCACAAACGGGCCGACTCTAACCACGGGCTGAATTTGGCCCACAAGCAGAAAATGACAGTAACGGGCCGTAAGTAAACGAATGCTGGAAATGAGCCCAAGAATAAATGGGCTCTGAGAAGGCCGAAAGATAACATGGGCTGGAAATGGCCCAACGGAATAACGGGCCGTTAATGGGTATAAAGTGATACACTGTTCATTACTGGCCAGTTTCACCACGGGCCGTTAATGGGTGTAAAGTGATACACTGTTCATTACGGGCCAGTTTCACCACGGGCCGTTAATAGGCCAAGAGTTACATAGGGCCTCATATGGGCCGAAAGACGTCATGGGCCATACATGGGCCAGAAGTGAAAACGGGCTGGAATCATATTGGATGGCCCAGATGACGCTACTAGGCCTAATTCAGATAGGGCGTAACGGGCATTGGGTTAGCGGGCTGTAAATGGGCTATATGCGAACATGCCGTTAACAGGCTTTCCATGGGCCGGCCCGCCACCTTTTGACCAAGTCAAACGGGCCAGCCTTTTCACAGGAATGGGCCTCTGTTGGGCCGTGCCATGTGTCGACGTATCATAGGCGCCTATCTGACCCACTGACGAGCTGACACGTGTTTTGTCCGGCCAATAAGAATTTTACACGTGGAAATTTCCCATTGGTCGGGGCTGTTAACGGGTTATCGGATCCAAAACCCGACCCGATAGCTTAACGGCGTTCCGTTACGGTGGATGCCATGTGTCGGTCACCCTTGACGAAAGCACTTGTGTGATGCGCGATTTATCGTCATGGAAGTGGACACTTCCGTGATGATAATTTTGGTAATGTCATGGAACACTTCTACGACAGCACAGGTATGACTATCTTGATTCTGTCATAAATTTGTCATGGATGTACATGCATGACAAAAAACGCGAACTACTGTGACAAACACGTATCATCACGGAAGTGTATTTTTTTGTAGTGCTTGCCGGGAAGGCATTCCGGCAAGGTTTCTTCTGGCCACCGCTCTCCAGGATGCGACGACACTAGTAACCAAGTGTGAAGCATGTCAGTTCCATTCAAAGAAGCTTCATCAACCAGCCCAAGCCCTTCAAACAATCCCTCTCTCCTGGCCATTCTCGGTCTGGGGGCTCGACATACTGGGCCCTTTCCCCCACGCTGTCGGGGGCTTTGAGTACTCGTACGTTGCAATCGACAAGTTCACAAAGTGGCCGGAGGTGGAAGCAGTGAGAAAGGTGACTGCTCAGTCAGCTGTCAAGTTTTTCAAAGGACTGGTCTGCCGTTTTGATGTGCCAAATAGAGTCATCACCGACAACGGCACGCAGTTCACGAGCCACACCTTCATGCAATACATTCAAGACCTCGACAGCAAGGTCTGTTTTGCTTCTGTGGCACACCCACAGAGCAACGGCCAACCGGAGAGGGCGAATGCTGAAGTGTTGCGAGGCCTAAAGACAAAGACTTTTGACAAGATGCGCAAGAGCGGAAGGCGCTGGATTGATGAATTGCCGGCGGTTCTTTGGTCGATCAGGACGACGCCAAATCGAGCCACCAGCCAGACACCTTTTGCCCTGGTCTACAGGGCAGAAGCAGTTCTCCCCACGGAACTCATATACGGGTCACCTCGAGTGCTCGCTTATGATGAGCTTGAGCAAGAGCAGTTGCGCCAAGATGACGCAACGCTCCTTGAGGAAGATCGTCTTCGGGCGGCTGTCAGAGCAGCGCGCTACCAGCAAGCCTTGCGCCGCTACCATAGCTGCAAGGTTCATGCCCGAAGCTTTGAGGAAGGCGACCTTGTTCTTCGGCGCGTTCAGTCAGCCAAGAATACCAACAAGTTGACGCCGAAGTGGGAAGGCCCTTATCGGGTAATACGAGTCACCAGGCCCGGCGCAGTCCGCCTGGAGACCGAAGATGCCGTCCCAGTGAGCAACTCCTGGAACATCGAGCATCTTCGCAAGTTTTACCCATAAGGCGCGGCTTGCCGGGCCTCCCGGCAAGCCACTTTTTGTACAAGCTTTGCCGGCAAGGCATGTAACCCTTCGTACAAAGCCAGGCGCAGACCCTGAGCATAAATAAATGAAGTGCTGGCGCCCTAAGTCATAGCATGCATGCTAGGTCGAGTCTCTTCCTTGGTTAGGGTTGATAGTGCTCAGCAGCGACTAACCCCTAGCTTAGAGGTCGAGTGCGCGTCTATCTGTTTCTCTTCTGTCCTCTTTTGGTTTGCAGGGCACATGAGCACTTCTGCCGAGCTACTTGGAAGAAAGGAAACGGACCGACGTCCTGACCCTGGCAAACCAGAGTTGCCGGGGACTGCAAGCACAAGGATCCATCCGCGGCAAGACAAGGTTGCCGGGGGCTGCAGATCCAGATAAGTCTTTCATCCTCTATCATGCATTTTGGAACGGAACTGGGATATGTGAAACCTCGTTTTATTTCTAGGCCACCGTGCTCCCATTTTTCTATACCCAAGGATTATCTCCTGGGCCCGGATTTGGTTGTAGTCGCGGTGGCAAAGAAGTAGAATGAGGAACCTAAACCAGCTTCATCCCTGCCTCCGCCAAGGGCGCGAGAATGGTCGAGCAAAGTGGGGGGACGGCAAGGCCTGTTGCCGGGTGAAAACGTTTATCTTAAATTGTAACAAGGACTCGCTCCTTGTCGCGGGGTCTACCCACGAACGAAAAACCCGGCAAACATCCCTTTTTCATTAAAAACACCCCACACAGGTACAGTCCGTACGGAATGAAAAACATGAACAAGGGGGATTACAAGCTTTAAATTTAACAAGGCCCGAAGGCTTACAGATTAAAAAAGAGATAAGATGCCCATAATCCCTTTCTTGTCCCTCTCCTCAGGAGGCAGGTCAAGAAGGCTAAAGGGCAAAAGGGGCGCCTAGGCGAGCTACGAGCAGCAGAAAGCACCAAGAGAACACCTCGGTGGCCACCCACGGGCGGGCCGGTGATGACGGTGCCGGGAAAGGAGCTGGAAGACGAGGCGGCAGGACCAACAATACGCGATGAAGGCGTCGGTGCCCGCATACTCCGAGTTGACGGCCTTGCCGCCCGCCCTCTTCCTCTTTCGCAGCCTCCCGACGCCAGCCGCCCAAGGAGACGGCCCCGAGAAGTTCAAGGAGCTGGCCCCACCCCCGGCAAAACTCTGCCGGAGGAGCGGCCAGGTGCAGATGTTGCTGCTGCCGCACCCGCCCGGGCGTGGGGCGTCCGACGCCTAGTCGGACTCGTCCCCGCTGTCTGCCCTGCTGTCCTCCTCATCACTTTCGCTCGAGGTAGAGCTTCCATCGTTGGAATCTCCATCGGAGGAGCTCTCCACGCAGCACTTCAGGCGAGTCCCGAAGTCGCCGAAGACCTAGACGGAGAGCAGGCCGTCCTCCATTAATTTGAAGTAGAGGACGAGCCCCGCCATCAGGCTGTGGATGCGAGCGAACGTCTTCCATCCACGACGGAGGTACATGACCCGAGGAGCCGGGAAGTCGACGTCGACCCGCGTGCCCCCATTCCCACAACCCCTCATGTGCAATATGAGGGATTGGGGCCGGTCACGCTCCATCTCCCGAGCGAACAGGGCGGGAAGACGGCGACGGCGACGCGGAGGCCGGCGCAGCCTGACGAAGAACTCGCGGGGCTGGTCTCCAACATGGCTTTCCATCGGGAAAGGCACCATTGGCAGGGGCGAAGCCGGCGCACCGCCCCGTCCTCCTCTTCCCCGAGCACTACGACCTCTGCCCCGGCCTCGCCCACGGCCTCGCCCCCTCCCCCTTCCCCTCGCGGCCAGTTCCACCACCGCGGGCTCAGGAGGAGGAGGGACGCGCTGTCGAGCGGCGACCCTCGCCGCCACCGTTGAAGGACCAGGGTTCCCCTTCTCCATGGCGAGTGAAAGGGAGGAGCAGAAGCGAGAGGAGATAGATGACAGAAGATGTGCGGGACGCCATCCCCCCTTCCCCCTCTTTATAAAGGGGTGGGATCGGGCTCGGCCGCCCCGCTCGGCCAATGCAGCCACCAGAGGCGCAGGGAATCAGGACCGACCCGCTGCCCCAACCAGCGACGGCCCGGTTTCCCGCCTCCACCGCTTGCCACCCCAGGCGCATGAAGGACGCGTGGCGGACAGGCAGAACCGAGGGGACGGGTGAAGCGACCTCTCCCCACCCCGTGATTGTGGGGAGTGGACGCCTTGAAGACCACGACCCGGCCCCATTCAGTAAATGAGCCGCGCCTCCACGCCTCCCTCTTTTTACGGGGAAGGTGCGAGCCGCCTCTTTACTGCGATGTGACGCATGTGTGCGAAAACCGCCCCACGTATGCCGCCCACATCACGCATGTCCACGCCGCATCGTGCGCGCGGGTCGTGGGAAGTGCAATGCGCGAAAAGTTTTACCGCGGTAAAAACCGCCACGCCTGCCCGCACACCATTTTGGGCCTGGCCCAACAACGTGTCGCACTTATGTGTGGCCCAGGCCCGGGGGCTCCTGTCGGTGTACAAAAAGAGGGGCACGCTTTTGTACCCCTTTACCTATGCACGGGCAGTCGGAGCCGCGCCCACGGTCACACCAAGCAGAACAGGGGAGGTAAGCCAAGGTAAGACCGAATCCCAAGATAATAACAGCAATGCCAAGGCCAAGACCACAAAGAGCAGAGGGACGAAGTAGGTTCCCCCGGCAAGACCCTTGCCGGGGCAGCCTCAGCAGCCCCGGCAAGACCCTTGCCGGGGCAGCTCGCCCCGCACCAACAGAGCAAGCCACCCTTGAGCCCACGGTCCCCAACGCCATCATCCACGTGGGGCCAGGGCTTGGGAAGGCACCTCTGTGGTGGCATGCAGATCTTTGTGAAGACATATTCAAGATCAGATGAGGATTAGAAGACGACGATCCTCGGCAAGATCCTTGCCGAGGAAGGCCACCAGACCCCCGGCAAGACCCTTGCTGGGGACGACAGCGCGCCACCGCAAGACCCTTGCCGGGCCCCCCGGCAAGGCCCTCACCAAGGACGCCAGGAGGGACACCGCCAGGCCCACGCCAACCAAGCTTCCACTGCCGTTCACATGCAGCTGCCAGCCCAATCAGCTGGGCGGGCACCTGCGTGGCAACATGCAGCCCCCAGGCCAACTCATCAAGCGCCTGCGTGGCGGCATGCAGATCTTCGTGAAGGCTCCACCACTGCGCCACCTCAGCTGCCTGCCTGCCTACATGGCGCCGCACGCCTCGCTGGCCAAGGCGCGTGTCGAAGCAAGGAGGAGCGGCGACGGATGGGACGGGCCTTGCCCCCATCCCCAATAAAGCAAGAGGACACCTAAGCTACGCATGAAATGCATCTTGTCCTGTAATACGAGCGATAAGCTCAGGGCACTGTGCGCCTTTCCACCTCCTGTGTGCCACTGTGGCAGCCCCTTCCGACTATAAAAGGAGGCCCATGGCATACTGGGGAAGGATTCGGCTCTTTCGAACCACGCACTGACCACAGCTAGTTCGAGAGCTCAAGAACTCTCTGAAATACACCCACCAAAGCAGGACTAGGGTTTTACGCATCCTCGTGGCCCGAACCTAGGTAACGATCCTTGTGCTGTCTACTAGCCCTGCTCTTCTCGCAACCCCGCGCCCCGGCAACCGTAGTAGGGATTCTTGTGATCCCATAGGTGTCGTTCCACACCGACAGCATCCCACTTATGATTAACCCCTATTGCAAGCATCCGCAACTACAAAAGAAGTATTAAGGTAAACCTAACCATAGCATGAAACATATGGATCCAAATCAGCCCCTTACGAAGCAACGCATAAACTAGGGCTTAAGCTTCTGTCACTCTAGCAACCCATCATCTACTTATTACTTCCCAATGCCTTCCTCTAGGCCCAAATAATGGTGAAGTGTCATGTAGTCGACGTTCACATAACACCACTAGAGGAGAGACAACATACATCTCATCAAAATATCGAACGAATACCAAATTCACATGACTACTAATAGCAAGACTTCTCCCATGTCCTCAGGAACAAACGTAACTACTCACAAAGCATATTCATGTTCAAAATCAGAGGGGTATTAATATGCATAAAGGATCTAAACATATGATCTTCCACCAAATAAACCAACTAGCATCAACTACAAGGAGTAATCAACACTACTAGCAACCTACAGGTACCAATCCCAGACTTAGAGACAAGAATTGGATACAAGAGATGAACTAGGGTTTCAGAGGAGATGGTGCTGGTGAAGATGTTGATGGAGATTGGCCCTCTCCCAATGAGAGGAGCGTTGGTGATGATGATGGCGATGATTTCCCCCTCCCGGAGGGAAGTGTCCCCGGCAGAACAGCTCCGCCAGAGCCCTAGATTGGTTCCGCCAAGGTTCCACCTCGTGGCGGCGGAGTCTCGTCCCGAAAGCAGAAGATGGGCACGAGAGGGCCAACAGGGGGCCCACGATGCAGGGGGCGCGCCCCCCACCCTCGTGACCAGGGTGTGGGTCCCCTCTGGTATTTCTTCCGCTCAGTATTTTTTATTATTTCCAAAAATAACTTTCTTGGAGTTTCAAGACTTTTGGAGTTGTGCAGAATAGGTCTCTAATATTTGCTCCTTTTCCAGCCCAGAATTCCAGCTGCCGACATTCTCCCTCCTTATGTAAACCTTGTAAAATAAGAGAGAATAGGCATAAGTATTGTGACATAATGTGTAATAACAACCCATAATGCAATAAATATCGATATAAAAGCATGATGCAAAATGGACGTATCAACTCCCCCAAGCTTAGACCTCGCTTGTCCTCAAGCGGAAGCCGATAACGATAAATATGTCCACATGTTTAGAGGCAGAGGTGTCGATAAAATAAAATACGGACATGAGGGCATCATGATTATTCTCATAACAGCAACATATATGGATAATGTCATATGATCTCTTATGCTCAAGTAATAGTCTATTCACAATGCAAAGTATGAATCAGAAACTTTATTGAGAACCAACAAACTATAATCTCAGTCATTGAAGCAATTGCAATTTATCATAACATCAGAAAGAGTCTGTGTCAGAGCTTTTTAGCAAGTCCACATACTCAACTATCATTTAATCTTTCACAATTGCTAACACTCACGCAATACTTGTGGTTACGGAGTTTTAATCGGACACAGAGAAAGATAGGGGCTTATAGTTTCGCCTCCCAACCTTTTACCTCAAGGGTAATGTCAACAATAATAACTCATGCTAACTTACATCCAATTAGATATATATGTCAGGATCTTTCCAACACACTGTGCTTGCCAAAGGATAAAATGTAAAAAGGAAAGGTGAAGATCACCATGACTCTTGCATAAGGTAGGAGATAAAAGTAAAAGATAGGCCCTTCGCAGAGGGAAGCAGAGGTTGCCATGCGCTTTCAGGGTTGGATGCACAAAATCTTAATGCGAAAGAACATCACTTTATATTGCCACTTCTGACATGGACCTTTATTATGCAGTCCGTCGCTGTTATTTCTTCCACATCACAAGATCGTATGAAGCTTATTTCCTCCACACTAATCAATCATACATATTTAGAGAGCAATTTTTATTGCTTGCACCGATGACAACTTACTTGAAGGATCTTACTCAATCCATAGGTAGATATGGTGGACTCTCATGGCAAAACTGGGTTTAAGGGTATTTGGAAGCACAAGTAGTATCTCTACTTACTGCAAAGAATTTGGCTAGCATGAGGGGGAAAGGCAAGCTCAACATGTTGGATGATCCATGACAATATACTTTATCTCAGATATAAGAAAATGATGACCCACAAGTATAGGGGATCTATCGTAGTCCTCTCAATAAGTAAGAGTGTCGAACCCAACGAGGAGCAGAAGGAAATGATAAGCGGTTTTCAGTAAGGTATTCTCTGCAAGCACTGAAATAATAGGTAACAGATAGTTTTGTGATAAGATAATTTGTAACGAGCAACAAGTAACAAAAGTAAATAAAGTGCAGCAAGGTGGCCCAATCCTTTTTGTAGCAAAGGACAAGCCTGGACAATTTCTTATATAGAGAAAAGCGCTCCCGAGGACACATGGGAATTCGTCAAGCTAGTTTTCATCACGTTCATATGATTCGCGTTCGGTACTTTGATAATTTGATATGTGGGTGGACCAGTGCTTGGGTGCTGTCCTTACTTGGACAAGCATCCCACTTATGATTAACTCCTATTGCAAGCATCCGCAACTACAAAAGAAGTATTAAGGTGAACCTAACCATAGCATGAAACATATGGATCCAAATCAGCCCCTTACGAAGCAACGCATAAACTAGGGTTTAAGATTCTGTCACTCTAGCAACCCATCATCTACTTATTACTTCCCAATGCCTTCCTCTAGGCCCAAATAATGGTGAAGTGTCATGTAGTCAACGTTCACATAACACCACTAGAGGAGAGACAACATACATCTCATCAAAATATCGAACGAATACCAAATTCACATGACTACTAATAGCAAGACTTCTCCCATGTCCTCAGGAACAAACGTAACTACTCAAAAAGCACATTCATGTTCATAATCAGAGGAGTATTAATATGCATATAGGATCTGAACATACGATCTTCCACCAAATAAACCAACTAGCATCAACTACAAGGAGTAATCAACACTATTAGCAACCTACAGGTACCAATCCCAGACTTAGAGACAAGAATTGGATACAAGAGATGAACTAGGGTTTGAGAGGAGATGGTGCTGGTGAAGATGTTGATGGATATTGGCCCCCTCCCGATGAGAGGAGCGTTGGTGATGACGATAGCGATGATTTCCCCCTCCCAGAGGGAAGTGTCCCCGGCAGAACAGCTCTGCCGGAGCCCTAGATTGGTTCCGCCAAGGTTCCGACTCGTGGCGGCAGAGTCTCGTCCCGAAAGCTTGCTTCTGATTTTTCTTTGGACGAAAGACTTCATATAGCAGAAGATGGGCACCGGAGGGCCAACAGGGGGCCCGCGAGGCAGGGAGCGCGCCCAGGGGGTAGGGCGCGCCCCCCATCCTCGTGGCCAGGGTGTGGGCCCCCTCTGGTATTTCTTCCACTCAGTATTTTTTTATTATTTCCAAAAATAACTTTCGTGGAGTTTCAGGACTTTTGGAGTTGTGCAGAATAGGTCTCTAATATTTGCTTCTTTTCCAGCCCAGAATTCCAGCTGCCGGCATTCTCCCTCCTTATGTAAACCTTGTAAAATAAGAGATAATAGGCATAAGTATTGTGACATAATGTGTGATAACAGTCCATAATGCAATAAATATCGATATAAAAGCATGATGCAAAATGGACGTATCAGAAAACATAACCCATTACGTTGTGTTCCTTGTCCAACATCAACTCTTTAGCATGTCATATTTTAATGAGTGCTCACAATCATAAAAGATGTCCAAGACAGTATATTTATATGTAAAACCTATCTTTCTTTATTACTTCCTATTAATTGCAACGATGACCAAAGCTATGTTTGTCAACTCTCAACAACTTTTAATCATCATACTCTTTATATGTGAAGTCATTACTCTTCATAAGATCAACATGATCTCTTTTTATTTCTTTTTATTCTTTTCTCTTTTCTTTTATTCCCTCAAGATCATGGCAAAATAATCAAGCCCTTGACTCAACACTAATCTTTATTATATAGCTCACGGACTCGATTACATAGAGGGATCATAAAGCAAAACTCAAAACTAGATCATACCAAAAACTTTATCCTACTAGATCAAGATATTACTAAAAGGACCGAACTAAGAAAAATGGTAAAGATGGGAGTGTGATGGTGATACGATACCGGGGCACCTCCCCCAAGCTTGGCAGTTGCCAAGGGGAGTGCCCATACCCATGTGATTATGTCTCCTTTGCTGGTGAAGAAGATGGTGGAGTTGTTGGTGATGGGTAGTCGCACATCGAGCGTAAGAGATCCTCCAACTTGCGGATAATGCCCTTGAGTGCGACTATATGCTCCTTCAACAAAATATTTTCACATGTGAGATACTTGTTTTGTATACGAGCTAACTCAATCATCTTGAAAGCTTCGATCTTAGTTGGGGTAAGAAGATTGTGATCAAGTTGAAGGATGTCTTCTGTTGCCGAAACTTGGTCCTCCGTGGCCTTCTTGATCCCTTTATCCTTGTTGATATCCACGGGTTCTTCCCTCTTCAGCTCTATCTTCATTAGCCAAGCATCGTTGTCACCATTGTCGGAGGAGGGGGACGACATGATGCCTGGCCTTGACAACCCTGACAGAAAATAGCTCGAAACAAGAACAGAGGACAATTGCGTGATACAGGAGTCAAAACCTCCGGGAGATTATATAATGAATTTTTACTGACCAAAATACGTATCGTGCAAGAAAACGGAGTCCGGAGAGCGCACGAGGTGCCCACGAGGCAGGGGGAGCGCCCAGGGGGGTAGGGCGCGCCCTCCACCCTCGTGGAGTCCTCGTGTCCTTCCCGGACTGCTTCTTATTTTTCTATTTTTCTAAATATTCCAAAACGGAGAAAAATTGCCATTAGAATTGTTTTGGAGTCGGTTTACTTACCGTACCACATACCTATTCCTTTTCGGGGTCTGAAACGTTCCGAAAAGTGTCCCTTATGTATTCCTCCGGGGTTACGGTTTCAATAACATTGGTTTCAACATTTATAGGATTACCTGAGATATAATGTTTGATTCTTTGACCGTTCACCACCTTCGGATTTGTGCCTTCGAAGTTGTTGATTTTTATGGCACCGGAATGATAGACCTCCTCGATAACGTAAGGACCTTCCCATTTAGAGAGAAGTTTTCCTGCAAAAAATCTTAAACGAGAGTTGTATAGAAATACATAATCACCTACATTAAACTCATGCTTTTGTATTCTTTTGTCGTTCCATCTTTTAACTTTTTCTTTAAACAATTTGGCATTTTCATAGGCTTGGGTTCTCCATTCATCAAGTGGGCTAATGTCAAATAACCTCTTCTCACCGGCAAGTTTGAAATCATAGTTGAGCTCTTTAATGGCCCAATATGCCTTATGTTCTAGTTCGAGAGGTAAGTGACATGCTTTTCCATAAACCATTTTATATGGGTACATACCCATAGGATTTTTATATGCAGTTCTATATGCCCATAATGCATCATCAAGTTTCTTGGACCAATTCTTTCTAGATCTATTAACAGTCTTTTGCAAAATCAATTTGAGCTCTCTATTACTCAATTCTACTTGGCCACTAGACTGTGGGTGATAAGGAGATGCAATTCTATGATTAACATCATACTTAGCAAGCATTCTACGGAAAGCAGCATGAATAAAATGTGAACCACCATCAGTCATTAAATATCTAGGGACTCCAAACCTCGAAAAAATAACTTCTTTAAGCATCTTAATAGAGGTGTTATGATCAGACTACTAGTTGGAATAGCTTCTACCCACTTAGTAACGTAATCAACAGCAACTAAAATATGTGTGTATCCATTAGAGGCAGGAAAAGGTCCCATATAATCAAAGCCCCAAACATCAAATGGTTCAATAACAAGTGAATAATTCATAGGCATTTCTTGACGTCTACTAATATTACCAATTCTTTGACATTCATCACAAGATAAGACAAACTTACGGGCATCCTTGAAGAGAGTAGGCCAATAAAAACCGGATTGCAATACCTTATGTGCAGTTCTATCTCCAGCGTGGTGTCCTCCATAAGCTTTGGAGTGACACTTGCGTAGGATCTGTTCCTGTTCATGCTCAGGTACACAATGTCTAATGACACCATCTACTCCTTCTTTATAAAGATGTGGGTCATCCCAAAAGTAATGTCTCCAATCATAGAAAAACTTTTTCTTTTGCTGGTATGTGAAACTAGGTGGTATAAATTTAGCAACAATGTAATTAGCATAATCAGCATACCATGGAGTAGTATGAGAAGCATTTATGACATTTAATTGTTCATCAGGAAAGCTATCATCAATAGGTAGTGGGTCATCAAGCACATTTTCTAACCTAGACAAGTTGTCTGCAACGGGGTCCTCAGCTCCCTTTCTATCAATAATATGCAAATCAAATTCTTGTAGCAAGAGAACCCATCTAATAAGTCTAGGTTTAGCATATTTCTTTTCCATAAGACATTTAATAGCAGCATGATCGGTGTGAATAGTTACTTTAGAATCAACAATATAAGGTCTGAACTTACCACAAGCAAATACAACTGCTAAGAATTCTTTTTCAGTAGTAGCATAATTTCTCTGGGCATTGTCTAGAGTTTTACTAGCATATTGAATAACATTTAATTTCTTATCAACTCTTTGCCCTAGAACAGCACCTACAGCATAATCACTAGCATCACACATAATTTCAGAAGGTAAATTCCAATCAGGTGGCTGAATGATAGGTGCAGAGATCAATGCTTTCTTAAGTATTTCAAATGCTTCTACACAATCATCATCAAAGACAAATGATATATCTTTTTGTAATAAATTAGTCAGCGGCCGAGAAATTTTTGAGAAGTCCTTAATGAACCTCCTATAAAACCCGACATGACCAAGGAAACTTCTTATACCTTTGATGTCCTGGGGACACGGCATCTTTTCAATAGCATCAACTTTAGCTTTATCAACTTCAATGCCCTTTCAGAAATTTTATGCCCCAAGACAATACCTTCATTAACCATAAAGCGGCACTTCTCCCAATTCAAGACAAGGTTAGTTTCTTCACATCTCTGCAAAACTCGATCAAGGTTGCTTAAGCAATCATCAAAAGAGGATCCATAAACGGAGAAATCGTCCATGAAAACCTCACAAATCTTTTCACAAAAGTCAGAGAATATAGCCATCATGCATCTTTGAAAGGTAGCAGGTGCATTACATAAACCAAAAGGCATACGTCTATAAGAAAAGGTACCGAAAGGGCAAGTAAAAGTGGTCTTAGCTTGATCATCAGTTGACACAGGTATTTGAGAGAAACCAGAATAACCATCTAGAAAGCAAAAATGTGTATGTTTGGATAATCTTTCTAGCATTTGATCAATAAAAGGTAAGGGGTAATGATCCTTTTTAGTAGATTTATTTAATTTGCGGAAATCAATTACCATCCTATAACCTGTAATAATTCTTTGCGGAATCAATTCATCTTTATCATTAGGAACGACAGTAATACCTCCCTTCTTAGGAACACAATGGACATGACTTACCCACTGACTATCAGCAACGGGATAAATTATACCTGCCTCAAGGAGCTTTAGTATTTCCTTTCTTACCAGTTCTTTCATCTTAGGATTCAGCCGTCGTTGGTGATCAATAACTGGTTTGGCATATTTCTCTAAATTTATTTTGTGTTGGCATAGAGTGGGACTAATGCCTTTAAGATCATCGAGAGTATATCCAATAGCAGCACGGTGCTTCTTCAGAGTTTTCAATAATTTTTCTTCCTCCTTCTCTGAAAGGTTAGCACTAATAATAACAGGATATATCTTCTTTTCATCAAGATAAGCATATTTAAGAGTATCGGGTAATGGTTTAAGTTCAAACACTGGATCACCCTTGGGTGGAGGAGGATCCCCTAGAATTTCAACAGGCAAGTTGTGTTTCAGAATAGGTCCCTGTTTAAAGAACACTTCATCTATTTCCCTTCTTTCATTCATGATCTAGCAAATATTGTTCTAAAGGATCACTAGGAGGTATGGCAATAGAAGCAAGACCAATAATTTCATCTTTACTAGGCAATTCCTCTTCACGGTGTTGACTACGAAATTTAGAAAAATTAAACTCATGAGACATATCACCCAAACCAATAGTAACAACATCCTTTTCGCAGTCTATCTTACCATTAACAGTATTTAAGAAGGGTCTACCAAATATAATGGGACAAAAGCTATCTTGTGGGGAACCAAGAACAAGAAAATCAACAGGATATTTGGTTTTCCCACATAAGACTTCAACATCTCTAACAATTCCCATTGGTGATATAGTATCTCTATTGGCAAGTTTAATCGTGACATCAATCTCTTCTAACTCAGCAGGTGCAATATCATGCATAATTTCTTTGTATAAGTCAATAGGAATTGCACTAGCACTAGCACCCATATCACATAAGCCATGATAACAATGATCTCCTATTTTAACAAAAATAACAGGCATGCCTACCACAGGTCTATGTTTATCTTTAGCACAAGGTTTAGCAACTCTAGCAGTTTCATTACAGAAATAAATAACATGCCCATCAATATTATCAGCCAAGAGATCTTTAACCATAGCAATATTAGGTTCAACTTTAACTTGCTCAGGAGGTGTATAAGTTCTAATATTGCTTTTACGAACCACGGTTGAAGCTTTAGCATGATCTTTTATCCTAACAGGAAAAGGTGGTTTCTCAACATAAGCAGTAGGAACAATAGGATCATTATAAGTGATAGTATTTTCTTCAACTTTAATAGGTGCAACTACTTTTACTTCTATGGGAGGATGATATTTAAACCACTTCTCCTTAGGGAGATCAACATGAGTAGCAAAAGATCCACAGAAAGAAGCTACTATCTCAGAGTCAAGTCCATATTTAGTGCTAAATTTATGGAAAACATCGGTATCCATAAAAGATTTAACACAATCAAACTTAGGTGTCATACCTGACTCCTTACCTTCATCGAGATCCCAATCTTCAGAGTTGCGTTTAATTCTTTCCAATAAATCCCATTTGAATTCAATAGTCTTCATCATAAAAGAGCCAGCACAAGAAGTATCGAGCATGGTGCGATTGTTATCAGAAAGCCGAGCATAAAATTTTTGAATAATCATTTCTCTTGAGAGCTCATGATTGGGGCATGAATATAACATTGATTTAAGCTTCCCCCAAGCTTGAGCAATGCTTTCTCCTTCACGAGGCCAAAAATTATATATATAATTACGATCACGATGAACAAGATGCATAGGATAAAACTTCTGATGAAATTCCAATCTCAATCGTTTGTAGTTCCATGACCCCATATCATCACATAGCCTATACCATGTCAATGCATCTCCCTCCAAAGATAAAGGGAAGTACTTCTTCTTGATAACATCATCGGGCATACCTGCAAGCTTAAATAATCCACAAACTTCATCCATATATATTAGGTGCTCATCAGGATGTAATGTTCCATCTCCTGCAAAAGGATTAGCTAGCAGTTTTTCTATCATACCCGAAGGAATTTCAAAGTAGACATTTTCATTTTCAGTAGGTTCAGTAGGTTCAGTAGGTTGAGGAGCAACTCTTTGCTCTACTGGTCGGGGTGAAGATACACCGAACAAGCCCCTCAAAGGATTACTTTCCATAGTAACAAGTGACAGTAAATTTCAGCACACTATATAAATTTTTCCTTACCAAATTCCACCTACCAAAGGCGCTTCACTCCCCGGCAACGGCGCCAGAAAAGAGTCTTGATGACCCACAAGTATAGGGGATCTATCGTAGTCCTCTCAATAAGTAAGAGTGTCGAACCCAACGAGGAGCAGAAGGAAATGATAAGCGGTTTTCAGCAAGGTATTCTCTGCAAGCACTGAAATTATAGGTAACAGATAGTTTTGTGATAAGGTAATTTGTAACGAGAAACAAGTAACAAAAGTAAATAAAGTGCAGCAAGGTGGCCCAATCCTTTTTGTAGCAAAGGACAAGCCTGGACAATTTCTTATATAGAGAAAAGTGCTCCCGAGGACACATGGGAATTATCGTCAAGCTAGTTTTCATCACGTTCATATGATTCGCGTTTGGTACTTTGATAATTTGATATGTGGGTGGACAAGTGCTTGGGCGCTGTTCTTACTTGAACAAGCATCCCACTTATGATTAACCCCTATTGCAAGCATCCGCAACTACAAAAGAAGTATTAAGGTAACCTAACCATAGCATGAAACATATGGATCCAAATCAGCCCCTTACGAAGCAACGCATAAACTAGGGTTTAAGCTTCTGTCACTCTAGTAACCCATCATCTACTTATTACTTCTCAATGCCTTCCTCTAGGCCCAAATAATGGTGAAGTGTCATGTAGTCGACGTTCACATAACACCACTAGAGGAGAGACAACATACATCTCATCAAAATATCGAACGAATACCAAATTCACATGACAACTAATAGCAAGACTTCTCCCATGTCCTCAGGAACAAACGTAACTACTCACAAAGCATATTCATGTTCATAATCAGAGGGGTATTAATATGCATAAAGGATCTGAACATATGATCTTCCACCAAATAAACCAACTAGCATCAACTACATGGAGTAATCAACACTACTAGCAACCTACAGGTACCAATCCCAGACTTAGAGACAAGAATTGGATACAAGAGATGAACTAGGGTTTCAGAGGAGATGGTGCTGGTGAAGATGTTGATGGAGATTGGCCCTCTCCCGATGAGAGGAGCGTTGGTGATGACAATGGCGATGATTTCCCCCTCCCGGAGGGAAGTGTCCCCGGCAGAACAGCTCCGCCAGAGCCCTAGATTGGTTCCGCCAAGGTTCCGCCTCGTGGCGGCGGAGTCTCGTCCTGAAAGCTTGCTTCTGATTTTTCTTCGGACGAAAGACTTCATATAGCAGAAGATGGGCACCGGAGGGCCAACAAGGGGCCCACGAGGCAGGGGGCGCGCCCAGGGGGGTAGGGCGCGCCCCCACCCTCATGGCCAGGGTGTGGACCCCCTCTGGTATTTCTTCCGCTCAGTATTTATTATTTCCAAAAATAACTTTCGTGGAGTTTCAGGACTTTTGGAGTTGTGCAGAATAGGTCTCTAATATTTGCTCCTTTTCCAGCCCAGAATTCCAGCTGCCGACATTCTCCCTCCTTATGTAAACCTTGTAAAATAAGAGAGAATAGGCATAAGTATTGTGACATAATGTGTAATAACAGCCCATAATGCAATAAATATCGATATAAAAGCATGATGCAAAATGGACGTATCAGGACCCTTCGTGGGTGGAGCCCTCCGTGGACTCGCGCAGCCGTTACCCTTCGTGGGTTGAAGTCTCCATCAACGTGGATGTACGATAGCACCACCTATCGGAACCACGGAAAAAAATCTTCGTGTCT
Source organism: Aegilops tauschii subsp. strangulata (assembly GCF_002575655.3). Lineage (NCBI taxonomy): Eukaryota > Viridiplantae > Streptophyta > Magnoliopsida > Poales > Poaceae > Aegilops > Aegilops tauschii. The sequence goes on from NC_053038.3 coordinate 90,173,429, forward strand.
ACATTGCGTTTGCTCCCTCCAAACTCCTCCCTTTACCTTCATATGCAATGATTTACATTCCGCTGCTATACTCTTAGATTTGCATGTGTAGGTTGATTGCTTGACTTGTGCTAAGTTGTTAAAATCTGCCAAAACTTAAAATTGGGAAAAGGCTAGATTTTTATTTGGTCAAGTAGTCTAATCACCCCCCCTCTAGACATACTTTCGATCCTACAAGTGGTATCAGAGCTTTGGTCTCCATTTGCCTTGATTTCCATAGATTTGGTGATCATAGCCTTGGTTTCATAACCTAGAAGAGTATGGCGTCTAAGGAGGGAAATTACCACCGTAGAGGTCCTTACTTTGATGGTACTGCTACCTCTTGAGCACTGCGTTGGTTTTCCCTTGAAGAGGAAAGGGTGATGCAGCAAAGTAGCGTAACTATTTCCCTTAGTTTTTGAGAACCAAGGTATCAATCCAGTAGGAGGCTACGCGCGAGTCCCTCACACCTACACAAAACAAATAAATCCTCGCAACCAACGCGATAAGGGGTTGTCAATCCCTACACGGTCACTAACGAGAGTGAGATCTGATAGATATGATAGGATAATATTTTTGGTATTTTTGTGATAAAGATGCAAAGTAAAATAAAAGCAAAGCATAAAACAAAGGCAATAACAAAGTGTTGGAAGATTAATATGATGAAGATAGACCCGAAGGCCATAGGTTTCACTAGTGGCTTCTCTCAAGAGCATAAGTATTTTACGGTGGGTGAACGAATTACTGTTGAGCAATTGACAGAATTGAGCATAGTTATGAGAATATCTAGGTATGATCATGTATATAGGCATCACGTCCGAGACAAGTAGACCGACTCCTGCCTGCATCTACTACTATTACTCCACTCATCGACCGCTATCCAGCATGCATCTAGAGTATTAAGTTCATGAAAATAGAGTAACGCTTTAAGCAAGATGACATGATGTAGAAGGATAAATTCATGCAATATGATAAAAAACCCATCTTGTTATCCTCGATGGCAACAATGCAATACGTGCCTTGCTGCCCCTACTGTCACTGGGAAAGGACACCGCAAGATTGAACCCAAAGCTAAGCACTTCTCCCATTGCAAGAAAAACCAATCTAGTAGGCCAAACCAAACTGATAATTCGAAGAGACTTGCAAAGATAACCAATCATACATAAAAGAATTCAGAGAAGATTCAAATATTGTTCATAGATAATCTTGATCATAAACCCACAATTCATCGGTCTCAACAAACACATCGCAAAAAGAAGATTACATCGAATAGATCTCCACAAGAGAGGGGGAGAACATTGTATTGAGATCCAAAAAGAGAGAAGAAGCCATCTAGCTAATAACTATGGACCCGAAGGTCTGAGGTAAACTACTCACACTTCATCGGAGGGGCTATGGTGTTGATGTAGAAGCCCTCCGTGATGGATGCCCCCTCCGGCGGAGCTCCGGAACAGGCCCCAAGATGGGATCTCGTGGGTACAGAAGGTTGCGGCGGTGGAATTAGGTTTTTGGCTCCTGTTCTGATCGTTTGGGGGTACGTAGGTATATATAGGAGGAAGAAGTACGTCGGTGGAGCAACGTGGGGCCCATGAGGGCGGAGGGCGCGCCCTGGGGGGTGGGCGCACCCCCTACCTCGTGGCCTCCTGGAAGCTTCTCTTACGTAGGGCCCAAGTCTCCTAGATCATGTTTGTTCCAAAAATCATGCTCCCGAAGGTTTCATTCCGTTTGGACTCCGTTTGATATTCTTTTTCTGTGAAACTCTGAAATAGGCAAAAAACAGCAATTCTGGGCTGGGCCTCCGGTTAATAGGTTAGTCCCTAAAATAATATAAAAGTGGATAATAAAGCCCAATATTGTCCAAAACAGTAGATAATATAGCATGGAGCAATCAAAAATTATAGATACGTTGGAGACGTATCAGGTACTAATTTTTCTAGTTGGAAGCATAAGATGAAAATGCATATTCTTGGACATAACCCCGCCGTTTTGGCTATTGTGTGTATTGGCTTGCAAGGTGAATTCTTTGATGGGAGAGAACCAAACTGTAAAGCTACCGCGGAAGAGTTGAAGATGTTGCAATACAATGCTCAAGCTTGCGATATCCTCTTCAACGGATTGTGCCCCGGAGAATTCAACAAAATCAGCCGTCTTGAGAATGCAAAGGTAATTTGGGATACTTTGATTGATATGCACGAGGGTACCAACTCCATCAAGGAATCCAAATTGGATGTGCTTCAAAGTCAGCTTGACAAGTTCAAAATGAAGGATGGTGAAGGTGTCGCTGAAATGTACTCTAGGCTTGCTCTCATCACAAATGAGATTGCGGGTTAGGAAGTGAAGAGATGACCGATAGATTCATCATCAAGAAGATCCTAAGAGACTTGGATGGAAAATATGATACCGTGTGCACATTGATCCAAATGATGCCCAACTACAAAGATCTCAAGCCAATGAAAGTCATTGGAAGAATTGTTGCTCATGAGATGTCACTCAAGGATAAAGAAGAGCTTCACAATAAGTCAAGTGGTGCTTACAAAGCCTCATGTGATGCTCCTACATCATTAAGTGAGAAACAAGCCTTCAATGAGGAATTGAGCCTAATGGTGAAGAACTTCAACAAGTTCTACAAGAGTAGAAGCAAGGAAAGAAGTTCCATGTCAAGGTCCTACAATGACAAAACATCTTCTAGTCGTGAGCGAAATTGCTACAATTATGGAAGCCTGGACACTACTCTAATGAGTGTACGGCTCCCTACAAAAGAAGAGAAGACTCACCTAAAAGGAGAAGCAAAAGAGAAGAATCACCTCCAAGAGAGAGAAGGAGTAGAGATGATCGTTATGAACGAAGAACCTCTCGCAGAAGCAAGGATTCGGAGAGGAAGGATAAGTCATCAAGGAGTGATACGTCTCCAACGCATCTATAATTTTTTATTGCTCCATGCTATATTATCTACTGTTTTGGACAATATTGGGCTTTATTATCCACTTTTATATTATTTTTGGGACTAACCTATTAACCGGAGGCCTAGCCCAGAATTGTTGTTTTTTGCCTATTTCAGAGTTTCGCAGAAAAGGAATATCAAACGGAGTCCAAACGGAATGAAACCTTCGGGAAGTGATTTTCTCACCGAACATGATCCAGGAGACTTGGACCCTAAGTCAAGGAAGCTTCGAGGAGGCCATGAGGTAGGGGGCGCGCCCACCCCCCAGTGCGCGCCCTCCACCCTCGTGGGCCCCACGTTGCTCCACCGACGTACTTCTTCCTCCTATATATACCTACGTACCCCCAAACGATCAGAACAAGAGCCAAAAACCTAATTCCACCACCGCAACCTTCTGTACCCACGAGATCCCATCTTGGGGCCTGTTCCGGAGCTCCGCCGGAGGGGGCATCCACCACGGAGGGCTTCTACATCAACACCATAGCCTCTCCGATGAAGTGTGAGCAGTTTACCTCAGACCTTCGGGTCCATAGTTAGTAGCTAGATGACTTCTTCTCTCTTTTTGGATCTCAATACAAAGTTCTCCCCCTCTCTCGTGGAGATCTATTCGATGTAATCTTCTTTTTGCGGTGTGTTTGTTGAGACCGATGAATTGTGGGTTTATGATCAAGATTATCTATGAACAATATTTGAATCTTCTCTGAATTATTTTATGTATGATTGGTTATCTTTGCAAGTCTCTTCGAATTATCAGTTTGGTTTGGCCTACTAGATTGGTTTTACTTGCTATGGGAGAAGTGCTTAGCTTTGGGTTCAATCTTGCGGTGTCCTTTCCCAGTGACAGTAGGGGCAACAAGGCACGTATTGTATTGTTGCCATCGAGGATAACAAGATGGGGTTTTTATCATATTGCGTGAATTTATCCCTCTACATCATGTCATCTTGCTTAAGGCGTTACTCTGTTTTTATGAACTTAATACTCTAGATGCATGCTGGATAGCGGTCGATGAGTGGAGTAATAGTAGTAGATGCAGGCAGGAGTCGGTCTACTTGTCTCGGACGTGATGCCTATATACATGATCATACCTAGATATTCTCATAACTATGCTCAATTCTGTCAATTGCTCAACAGTAATTCGTTCACCCACCATAAAATACTTATGCTCTTGAGAGAAGCCACTAGTGAAACCTATGGCCCCCGGGTCTATCTTCATCATATTAATCTTCCAACACTTTGCTATTACCTTTGCTTTTTACTTTGCTTTTTATTTTACTTTGCATCTTTATCACAAAAATACCAAAAATATTATCTATGAACAATATTTGAATCTTCTCTGAATTATTTTATGTATGATTGGTTATCTTTGCAAGTCTCTTCGAATTATCAGTTTGGTTTGGCCTACTAGATTGATCTTTCTTGCAATGGGAGAAGTGCTTAGCTTTGGGTTCAATCTTGCGGTGTCCTTTCCCAGTGATAGTAGGGGCAGCAAGGCACGTATTGTATTGTTGCCATCGAGGATAACAAGATGGGGTTTTTATCATATTGCATGAATTTATCCTTCTACATCATGTCATCTTGCTTAAAGCGTTACTCTGTTTTCATGAACTTAATACTCTAGATGCATGCTGGATAGCGGTCGATGAGTGGAGTAATAGTAGTAGATGCAGGCAGGAGTCGGTCTACTTGTCTCGGACGTGATGCCTATATACATGATCATACCTAGATATTCTCATAACTATGCTCAATTCTGTCAATTGCTCAACAGTAATTCGTTCACCCACCGCAAAAGACTTATGCTCTTGAGAGAAGCCACTAGTGAAACCTATGGCCCCCGGGTCTATCTTCATCATATTAATCTGCCAACACTTTGCTATTACCTTTGCTTTTTTACTTTGCTTTTTATTTTACTTTGCATATTTATCACAAAAATACCAAAAATATTATCTATCATCTCTATCAGATCTCACTCTCGTAAGTGACCGTGAAGGGATTGACAACCCCTTATCGCGTTGGTTGCGAGGAGTTATTTGTTTTGTGTAGGTACGAGGGACTCGCGCGTAGCCTCCTACTGGATTGATACCTTGGTTCTCAAAAACTGAGGGAAAAACTTACGCTACTTTGCTGCATCATCCTTTCCTCTTCAAGGAAATCCAACGCAGTGCTCAAGAGGTAGCAAGGAGCTACACAAAACAAAGACATCAAGCTCACGTTGGTGAATGGGTATCCGGCTCCGACTCCGACCATCACTCCGAGAGAAGTTATCACTCTGACTCAGAATATACTCAAGATGAAGGTGTTGCCGGTCTAGCACTTGTGTCAACCAACTCCTATGACATATTTGACTCATCAAATGAAGGAATTGGAAGATGTTTCATGGCTAAAGGCCCTAAGAGAAAGGTGTTTACAAGAGCCTTGCCGGAAGTAACAATTTGAGGAAATTGTACGCAAGCAAGGAAGGCACCATAAGAATCAAGGTGTTGGTTTTGAACGAAAGTTCAATGCCAATGGAGTTGAGTGGGAAGAAGATCAATACCCCAAGACAAAGTTTGTTCCTCAAAAAGAGAAGTATGATCCTACTTCTTTCAAGGGGACACAAGCTCAAGATGATCTTTCACCACAAGACCACAAGCAAAAGGGCAAGGACAAGCTTCAAGAGGAGATTGATGCATTTGAAGAAGCTCCCAAGGCCTTGGTCAAGTGTGTTCCCAAGACTTCATCAAGTTCTACTTCATCAAGTACGACTACAACCCCAAGGATTCCCATCAAGATGATGTGGATCCCGAAGAAGAAGAACTAGCACTGGTGCGTGTCGGTCCTAAACAAACGGTTTTTAACCCCTTTCCGCGACGGCATTTGGAACCGTCGCCAAGTGAGTGTGGGCTATAGGGGGGTCCTTCCCACACGACCCAGAAACCGTCGGGGATAGGGAGCCTTGATGCATACAGTTGTCCCTATATAACCGTTTCCGATATCTCGAATATCCCGAATGCTTCATCCTTGCTACTCATTTGTGCTCGCATTGCCATCGCAGCCGGAGTTTTGTGGTTTTACCTAAAACCAGGCAGATTCTAGGCACGGGAGCTTTCCAGGCAGATTCTAGGCAGATTCCAGGCACGAGAGATTTACGATGCCTGGCTTATCACAAACAGTTCATGATTATAAACCGTGTACGATAGGTAGACAATCACACACATTTAGTTTTCCCGCACCGTATGTGATAGTGTCTGACATCACACACGCTTTGCGAACGGCAACTGTGTGCATGCTTGCACACGTTTCTTCTCTGTGAACCATCTCGGATTATGGTGTATATCGCAAACGTTTGTGTTTTACCAACCGTGTGTGCCGTAATGACCTGCACAACATAATTTCGCCCTAATTTAATTGCTGCTATTTAAAATTGTACCTAATTTAAACTTGAAAGTAGGCTATAGCTTTATTCATATCCATCAGGTTCAAACAACCAATGCATTATTCGATTCACAGGTACATATGTTTAATAATTACATAAGCACCAAATAAAGAATGATCTACCAGGGTTCTATACTTGTACTATTACAGATGGTAAAGAAAGAGGCGACAGACATTCCAGTTGCTGAACAAGGTGAAGCGGAATGACCCTATTGTGCTCTCCTGGATGCAGAAGGCATGCATGACTCTAGTCCAACCCCTTGTGATGGCCGGCCGCCAATCATGTAGTTTGAGAGGTAATCTTGAGTAAACTGCTTCAGGATCCACTGCAAAAGAAAAAAGATTCAGATATTTTCATCTAACACAACTCATTACGGGCAGTAAAAAGAAGGCTACAGGGTTCTTACTTACCATCCCGCAGTTCACTGTTGTCTTGCATAAAGTGTAAACAAATAGTTCGATTGACATCTTTTGACCCATTTTAATAACAATCTTTATCATTTTCCTCACTTGATGCTGGTTCATGAATATCTCATTGCCCCATACGCAGAAAGGGTCGAAGTGTGGATCTTTGGCAATGATATATGTACCTAAAAGCACCAAGTTAATATTACAAGCTAAACAACAATTGAAAAATGATGTAGTACAACACTCCATCCATCCCATTATATAAGATTTTATTACATGTATATCTAGACATCATTAGAACATTAAGGTAACACTCTTCCTTGTTGCTATGTAGCCCGGGATTGCATATTTAGTCATTCAGTACAATGCATGTTGCTAAACAACAATTGAAAAACGAAAAGGCATGTTAACTGCAATATCCTTAACAACAACCAAATATCGTAATTCATAGTGGTATTGTTCAAACTAGTATTGATGAAATTGAACTACGCGGCAAATAGTTGCACGTATATATAAAGCATCACAATGTGAAGAACTGAAATAAACAAGTCATAAGGACATCTCTAGGCAATCCTTAGAAAGTTAAAGGACTAAAACCCTTAGTGGATATATATATACTCCAGCAATTTTTGGCCTTTTCTAGTCGATCCCCTAAACTTAAGGTTGTAAACTTCAATTTGATCAAGTTCAAAGCAGGTTCAACCGAAAGTAGCATGCATTCAAACATAAACATAGATAGTTTTGCATAACCGAACATAAAACATAAATTTAAACTAAGCTAAACTACTTTCGGTCGAAGTAGAGGTCGAGCCAATCCTTCCTCGTCAAGTACGGTGTGTCGCGAGCCGGGTCCGGGCTAGTACCGTCGTCGGGGTCGTTGGGGAAGGCACTCCTCCACTCATCGACATCGATCTCCTCGTCCTCGGGGCCCACCTCGACGCCCTCCGCGCCGCCGTCGCCGCCGCCATCGGCCTCGTCATCAGAGGAGAGCGCGATAACCTCGCCGCCCTCTGCACCACCGTCCTCGCCGCCTTCGACCTCGTCATCGGAGGAGAGCGCGATAACCTTGCCGCCGTCCGCGCCGGCAAAGATCGCCCGCTCCGCCTCCACGAGCTCCGGGTGCTGCAGCGGAGCTCTTGCATGTAGGCCTCATCGACGGCCTCGGCCTCGAGGCGCTCCCACGCCTCGCGGTCCTCTCGCGCCATAGCCGAGCTCACCACCCCTGGCTCCGGCGAAACGAGGTGGACCGGACGTGTGCCAAAGGGGAAATTGAGCCTAGCCGCCGCGCCGTGGTAGCGGACCTGCCAGCGGTCATACTCCATGGCCGTGAGCTCGGCCGTGTGGAAGCTACCGAGCCACTAACGGGTGTGGGTCTCTTGATCTGTAATCTCGGCGACCCACGTCCCCCACCACCGCTGCCGGACCCCGAGGTAGGACTTCGTCGGCTGCTGGGTCCGAGGGAGGATGGGGAAGTCCTCGAACTGGCGTAGGGGCGCGGCGGCGGGCGGATTGGGGGACCGACGAGGACGGATCGGGCCCGCGGAGGACGACGAGGACACCTCAGCGGCCACCTCGCCGGCGTCGGGCGAAAAGGCCGCGATAAACCTCTTTTTGGCCATTGGCTCCGCGAGCTCCCCGGCACACAAGCAGAGGTTGACGATGGAGGCGCCGGCGATGGCGGCGACCTACCAATGGTTTCGAGAGTTGTGTGTATCTGTGTGAGCGGAGGTTTTGGGGTGTGTGTGGAGGGGGGCAAGGTTGTGTTTGAGGAAATACTGCAGCAACTGAAAATTTTACTAGGCGGGAGTAACAAGGCGGGGCTACTGAAAATTTGGATCAAGGGCGAGCAGATGTTTTTGAGATTGCGAGGGATGCAGAGCGGGAGTAAAATGCTGGGGCTAATGAAAATTTGAATCAAGGGACTGAAGCAGAGCGGGAGTAACAGACATCGCACACGGTCCGCACATACTAATCGTGTGCTATCAAACATTAAAACCTTTCAGGCGGTAGATATTTTCGAGATTGCGAGGGATGCAGAGGCGGGGAGTTTTTGGGGAGTGAGCTAGTGTGCTTGACACGCCGGCTGTGGACTATAGCCGACGCACCTTCTCGCGTAATCCATAAGCATACTATACACCGACGGTGCTCCAAGATATATTGTGCTGCGTCTCACACGGTGGGTGATAATAAACTGTGTGGGATCTACTTGATTTGAATTACAAAATGGGGTCACAGCGGCAATGGATGCTGTTTGAATTGCTAGACCTCTTATCTGAGTGAACATGCAACTATATGTGTGTCGTAAAAGAATTGGAATTATTCAGGGTTCGTTTGGACATTTTATACATTAAACTGGTTTTCTAGCCATTTCACGTGCACAATTCAAAATTAAACTACATGCACATGCTCCAATGCACCAAAGTTGGTTGAAAAATCACATGTGTGTCCTTGGGTGAATTTCTAGGTCCCATGGAAAAGATGAGAATGAATTTCAAACACCAGGGCACTGTTGATTGCCGGCAAAACGTTGAGATACCTGGTTTTTAAATTCTAGTAAATCCAAAACTCGTCTGAAATTCATGAAACTTGGCATGTTATCATGGAGCGGCATCATCATGCCGTGGTGAATTTTTTTCCCATTTGGGGCAGGTTTGGGTATAAGCTTCTCACAAATCAGAGCTTCTCACAACAAGCATGATGGTTTCGATAGGGAACGTACCACCTTTGGGGACGGGACAATATCCGTTGCCTCTTATTGCTTTCAAAAAAGTTCTAGTGTCAACATAGAACAACAGGAGTGTTGTGTTTAATCTTGGAATTTTCCGGGGTTCGTTTGGCCTTTTTTATACATTAACTGGGTTTTCTTGGCATTTTATGTGCATAATTCAAATTTGAACTACAAGCACATGCTCCAATGCACCAAAGTTGGTTGAAAAATCACATGTGTGTCCTTGGGTGAATTTCTAGGTCCCATGCAAGAGATGGGAATGAAATTCAAACACCAGGGCACTGTTGATTGCCAGCAAAACGTTGAGATGCGTGGTTTTTAAATTCTAGTAAATCCAAAACTCGTCTGAAATTCATGAAACTTGGCATGCTATCATGGAGCGGCATCAACATGCCGTGGTAAAAAGTTTGTCCCATTTGGGGCAGGTTCGGGTATAAGCTTCTCACAAACCAGAGCTTCTCACAACAAGCATGATGGTTTCGATAGGGAACGTCCCACCTTTGGGGACGAAACGATATCCATTGCCTCTTATTTCTTTCAAAAAAAATTAGTGTCAACATAGAACAACATGAGTGTTGTGTCAATTTTTGGGATTTTTCGGGGTTCGTTTGGACATTTTTATGCATTAACTGGGTTTTCTAGGCATTTTATGTGCATAATTCAAATTTGAACTACAAGCACATGCTCCAATGCACTAAAGTTGGTTGAAAAATCTAATTTGTGTGCTTGGGTGAATTTCTAGGTCCCATGCAAGAGATGAGAATGAAATTCAAACACCAGGGCACTGTTGATTGCCGACAAAACGTTGAGATGCCTGGTTTTTAAATTCTAGTAATCCAAAACTCGTATGAAATTCATGAAACTTGGCATGCTATCATGGAGCGGCATCAACATGCCGTGGTAAAAAAATAAATCCATTCGGGGCAGGTTCGGGGATATGCTTCTCACAAACCAGAGCTTATCACAACAAGCATAATGGTTTCAGTAGGGAACGACGAAACGATATCCATTGCCTCCTATTGCTTTCAAAAAATTTCTCATGTCAAGATAGAACAACAGGAGTGGTGTGCCAATTTTTGGGATTTCTCGGGGTTCGTTTGGACATTTTTATGCATTAACTGAGTTTTCAATGCATTTATGTGCATAATTCAAATTTGAACTACATGCACATGCTCCGGTGCATCTAAATTGGTTGAAAAATCAAATTTGTGTCCTTGGGTGCATGCTTAGGTCCCATGCAAGAAATGAGAATGAATTTCAAACACCAGGGCACCGTTGATTGCCGGCAAAACATTGAGATGCCTGGTTTTTAAATTCTAGTAAATCCAAAACTCGTGTGAAATTCATGAAACTTGTCATGCTATCATGGAATGGCACCCGACATGTTGTGGCATTTTTCTGTCCATTTTGAGAGAAGGTGCACTCGAATAATGACAGTGAACAAAGGCATTTTGAAAAAATAGCTGCCACTTTAATATCTCAAACGTTTGTAGAATTCAAACCATGTGCATTCTGTTAACCATTCACGTGACGCCACGTGTCTTGGTTTTAATGGATGTAGGAGGTGTCGTGCAGACAGCTGCTTGACCTTGACTGAACGGGAGGCGTGCGAGCGCAGTCCGGTGCGCATGCTGACCGAGAGGTGTGCAAGCTGTCCTCTAATGTGCAGGCTCACCAGGAAGCGTGCGAGCTGTACTGGGAAGCGAGGCCTTTTACTTCCATGGCCGCCTGCCTTCCTCTCCATTAATGGTGCCTGAGCCGCTGTTTAATATGGGCAGCCTTACTGTTCTCCTCCCATTCCCCTCCCTCCCGCGGACCTCCACCAACGCCATGGCGCAGAACGATCATCTGCCACTAGTCTTCAAGTTTGGTGAAGTCGACTCCGAGCCGGAGGAGATAGAAAATAAGGAGGAATGGGGCCTCATGAACATGGCCCAGAACGAGCTGGCCACGGCGGTTGCTGCCCCTGCTCCCGTCCCAGCTCCCATCCCCGCGCCCGCGCCAGCGACCATCCCCGTAGCATTGACGGGCTGGTCGCCGAGCACTATCGTAGAGCTGGAAGCCACGGGCGTCAGCGAGGTCTCCGCGGACCTGCGCGAGCTCGTGTACATGCCAGCGCCAGCGCCCAAGCCCATGCCCGTGCGCGCCCCTCCACCCACCGTGGCGCCGGCCCCCGTGCGTTTGGCTGCACCCGCCGCGCCCGCGCACGTGCCCGAGCCCGTGCATGTGCCCCCCTCAGCGGCATGGGATGCTGCCATCGACCGCTACCTCTCAGCGGCACCAGGTGCCGTCCTCCCGCGCCCCGCCCGTCGATCGCGCGACGACATGATGTTTGATTTACAAGTGAAGAACATTGTGTGCTGCCTTGAAGACTTCAACAACGGCGTCTCGGAGGAAATAGTTTTTTTGGGGTTTAATACTGTATCTCGGACGACGACAATGACGGTGCGGCACGCCGCCTCCGCCGTCGCCGGAAATAGTTTTTTTGGGGTTTAATACTGTATCTCGAATTCTCAATCATAGGAATATAAATTCGTAGTGTGACTCAATGAAAGATATGGTTTGAACGAACTTGCGTTTTTCTCTCTTAATGTACAGACTTATCAAACGATTTTCTTTTAAAAAAACGCCAATGGTTTTTAAATATAAAACACTCATCGCAAACGTTTTAGTTAGAACACCCGGATGCAAATCGACAGCTTCCCCAGGAAGCCAAGGGAAAATGTGTCGAGCAGGATTTCGGCATCCCTTCAACGCAAACGGTTGTTTTGCATGACCCGTGTGCAACCACGTACAAACAATTGGGTAAGATTTGCATATCTATCATTGTGGTTATGTTGCCATTTGTCAGACTAGAAAGATTGACATTTGTTTATCTAGTAACATTGCCATTTGTCAACCTTGTAACACTGCGATTTGTCAAAATATGCAGCTAAAAATCACTAGAACTATCTAATGTTTGCAACTAAAATCACTAGCACTGTTCATATGGACACCACTAGTAGGCGTGAGTTGATGGACGCATATGCAAATGTACCATTGATTACATACAACAAGTCATCAGCCCACAATGACAACGAGGATACATGTTGGATTATAGATCATTTCCAACAAAACATTCTAGTAAAGTTTTTCTCACACAACAAATAACAAAGCGATGAAATGAACTTCAGCTCAACCACTCGTCAGTGTTGGAAACACTTGCTTTGAACCAGAAGTGATTCTCTAGGAAGGGCCAGCTACTGTCAATCTCGAGACCAACGCAGGACTGATCATCCAGGTTGAAGCGGCCTATGTCAGGACCCATATTGGGATGGTAGGGAAGCATAGCAATGTCCGAGGTATAAATACAATTGCTTCTCATGAATGGTAGTAACGTTGTGTCAACAGCAGCTGGATCGCCTTCCACCATCATTGGATAGTTTTGTCCAAGGAAGAGTGAGTTTCCTCCAAGACTTTCAGTAACGAACCAGGGAGAAGGTGTTGGCGCTAGTACACTAGTATCCATCCCGAATACCCTGCAACGGATGTTGGAATAGGTCCGGAGAGTGCGACCATGCGAGACAACACCTGCTTCCTTAGTAACATCAGTAATGCCCTGTATACAGACAAGAAGAGGTGATCCATCAGAATAAGTTGCCAGGCGCCACTGAGTATATGGGTCCTGCTCGTCCTCGTGCTCGTGATCATCAGCATCGTCATCTCGCCCTTGGTTATAAAAAATTTCAAGTATAGGTGGTGGAATGTTCGCAGGACCTTGGAAACACAAGAAGGTTAATTAGTGAAGGGAAACTAGCTAACCCGCATGCATGTGGATGAAACAATTATAATTACGGTGGAAGACAAACGTACCGAAAGCATTAGGATTCCATGCAAAAACAGTGCCACGAGTGGTGGCAGCAAACACAAGACCCTCGTATTGAATTGCATCACAGTACTCATCCATGTACAGAAATTGATTTTTGAGCAACATCCATCGAGGCATGGAAGTAAGGACGGCAACAAGCTTGTCGAAGATAGCAACAACTTCATAGTTCGTGTAAACCCAAGAGCGGTTGGGAACTCGACAAATTGCTATCTTCCATAGACGACAGTCACCATGATCGTATTTGAACTCACGTAGAATACCGGTGTACTCAACCTCTGGGCAGTCGTCTGAGATTTTTGGAAGTGGAACCCGGTGACGAGTGTACACATTCACAAGTTCCCACTCGCAGTTGTACCCAATATAAACAACCCAATCTCCATTTTCGCCTGCCCAAGCCTTGCCCTCAAGCGATGGCATCTTAACATCATACATATCATTATCAAGCGGTATCAACTTGCACAAGGCGAGGCTTCCCTCGTCCCCGCGCTAGTCAGCAGGGTCACGGCGAAGAAGATAGGGGAGATCAAACCGCTCCTGGACCCTTGGGTTCCTTGTAATGATGTTATTAGTTGAGTCAAGAATGGTCTTGAATGAACCTGCCATGCTAGCCGAGGTGATGACGTCGCACCGATCAATGAGTTCCTCCACCACGTCATCTTTCAGATCGGGGCAAGAATAACGGGGTCGTTTCCGGCCTGTTCCCTCCATGGAGAAGATGATCGAACAATGGCAGAAGGAAGGGTGAAGAAAAATGGAGGGAGGAAGAGCGTGCGACAGCAGTTTCAAATCGAGAGGGAAAGGCGAAGAGGCGGTGGAAGGTTGCCACGGTACACGAAGAGGCACCTAGGGAGCGAACGGTTGCCACAGAGGTCACACAATGACGACAAGGGCCGAGTGAACCACATGCGTATATCGCACACACCTTGATCTGGCTGACCGTTTCTTTTGTGTTGCCTAATCACAAACAGTTCATCCGAGTGAACCATATGCTGTATATCGCACACACCTTCATCTGGCTGCCCGTTTCTTTTGTGTTGCCTAATCACAAACAGTTGATCCGAGTGAACCGTATGCTATATATCGCACACACATCCATCTGGCTGCCCATTTCTTTTGTTCCTCCTCACCGCAAACAGTTAATTGAACTGAACCGTATGCCCTGCATCACACACGCAACTAAAATCTGAACCGTGTTTGATGCATCCTCCATCACAAACATTTTGCACCTTTTTTGACGGTTTTTTACACCACCGTTTGCGATTATTGCATCGCACACAGTTTCGTCGAAGGGTCTCTGATCGTAGTGTCGCATTAGCGGCATCCTGCAGTAGTGTAGGGAGTTCTTGAGGGTGACTCCGCCAACATATTTCACTCATATCATTTTGGCGAGGACAAGTACAAACAACTTCCACATCTTGCACTAGTTCAAGGAGTCACAAACCCTCTTGTTGGTAAGACAAGGGACAAGGTAACCTAATGCTTTCATGGACATCATCTTGAATAAACTTCACTCTATGTCCATGGATATCCTTGTTTGTTCGGGACTAACCCGTGTAGGTATTGAAAGTGCAACTCACTCCAATGGATTGCTCCAAATGATCTACATCAACATTGAGCATCCACATCTTCAACATCTACATGAAGTCATCATCGACAAAACCCAAGGTTAGTTCATCCCTCTTAGGGGGGATATTGACAAAACCCAATATTGAGCTAAGGCAACTCTAATGGTGTGAACACAACAATGCTTTATGTAAAAGTGGTACCACTTGTGCTTAAACGATGAGTATGACCTATGATCAAATGTTCTCATTTGACTCCTAAGTCAATATACTCATATATAGATGACCTAGTCATCGCCAATTGCTTGATAGATGCTAGAGTGTTTGTGCATGCTTCGTCACATATTTCATTTGCTATTTTATTGTGTGAGCATGTTGGTCGCATATTTTACTCATTCGAGGACATCCATTTGTTGCTTTGATTGTTTGGCTCTTCTTATTTTGCCAAATGGATGGACAAGAATGCCTAAGAACTTCCTCTAGCTATCTATGCTTTTCTCGTCTCAAACTCTATTCATACTACATCACAAAGTTTGATCAAGTCAGATTCGAACACTCTGTGTGAGGAGCATTCGAAGTCACCGATTCGTCATAGACTTAAACTTCCAAAACCTCTCTGTGCATTTTGGTCTAACTGATTCATCCTTTTCGGTCTGACCGAGTTCACTGAGTTGATCTAGATTTTCAATCTCGGTGCAACCGATTAGAGCTTTTCGGTCACACCGAGTTGCAGTAACCGCTTGCGATTCTGCATCTCGGTGCCACCGAGTTGTTCCACTCGGTCACACCGACAGGGTCAGGATATATATACCGACGGGTCAAATTTTGGAAATTCCTCCAAAACCTCTCAGCCCGCGCGTGTCCTGCTCTGCCGCCTCGGGTCTCCGGATCGTCCTCTCGTCGCCAGCGACCTCCCGCCCCTGGTCTCCGTCACCGTCAAGGAATTCAACCCCGCTGTTGCCGCCGTAGCGAGCTCATCACCGAACTAGGGTATGAGTTCGAATCTTTGTGCTGTTCTTTACTCCGATTCTTAGCACAAAGCAAATGCCATGTTCCTTACCACGTATGAGATCATCCTGTTTAGCAAAAACATCCTTTAGATTAGATTCGATTCAAAAATTTAGGGTTAGGTTTCCGCCGAACTCATCTCGGACCGACCGAGTTGTGGAAATCGGTCTCACCGATTTGGCTTAGGCCATTCCACTTGCACTTTTTGGTCTGGCCAAAACTTGAAAATCGGTGTGACCGAGTTCAACTCTCAGTGAAACCCTAGCAATCTCGGAGTCACCGAACCGTGTCTCGGTCTGACCGATTTCACTAGTTTAGACTCCAAAAGTTGCTTCGCTGTCACCGAGTTTAACAAATCTGTAGCTCCGAAATGCTTTCTATGGAAAACTAAAACTAAGTTTTTGACTCATTTGTTTTGCAAAATCTCTACACTTTGTGATGCTCATCTACTCTATCTCATCTATAACTATTCACAGGGTCAGCTGTCAGTTTGCAGTGTCAGACATGTCAGATCAGAGTGATAGCCAAAATAAGTCAGAAGAGCAGGTGAACCTGAGTGAGGGCACTAGTCCCTCTAGCAGCTATGATGAGGGTAGCAGGAGCACCCCAAGCAATTTGCCCAAAGCAGCTACAAGGACAAGGAGGAAGAAAAATTCTAACTCAGAAGAGATGAGGATTATGTTGTTGTTGAGGAAGAGGTCAGCTCCAAGAAGAAGGTGCTAAAAAAGGAATATGCTGCTGCAACTGCAACTAAGCCAGGACTGAACAAGAAGGCACCTGCCAAGAGAGTGCCTATGTCTAAGGCCAAAGCCTCAACTCAGGATACAATTGAGTTCACTCTTGAACCAAAAGAGGTTGGTGAAGGCAAGAAGAGAAAAGAAAGGGTCAAGAAGACCATAGACAGAGTCATTGGGAGATCCTCTATGATGAGAGATTCTGATGAGGATGAAGAAGAGGAAGAGGATGCTGCACCAGCATCCAAGTCTCAAAAGCTGATGGGGGATGCCATCAAGTCTGGGGCTGCACCTTCTAAGCCCAAGACAGCCCCAAAGCTTCTGCTCCAGGTCCCAAGACTGCACCAAAGAGGAGCACAAGAAATATACCAGCTGCTGAGAAGAACAAGGCCCCAGTGCCCGAGATTGAAGAAGAGATGCTGAAGCCCAAGTGCTTAGGAAACTCAAGCCGAAAATCCCAGACCATGATGACAATCATCCAGTGGCAGAAAACATGAAGATCGGAAAGGACGCAGGTCTCAGACTATGGAGACAATTTGATCCATATGCTGTGAGGAGAAGGACTGCTGTGGATTACAGGTTCCACACCAAGGAGCAGCAGGATTTCTATGAGACTATCTTGCTTGATAAGAAGCCCATTGTTTGTGATATGAAGTGGGCAGATTGGAAATATATTGATGACAATGAAGACCATTTTCCAGGAGTGCATGAGAGCTTCAGGCTATGTGGAGTGGACAAATTTGTGGGTCAGAAGTTGACCAAGTGGAATGATGAACTCATCATGCAATTCTACTCCACAACACATTTCTATCTTGATGGCAGAATTGTTTGGATGTCTGAAGGTACTAGGTACCAGTCTACAGTTGATGAATGGGAAAAATTGATCAATGCCCCTGAAGAGCAAGAGGATGACATAGATGTATATGCCAAGAAGAAGAAGGATCACAACTCCATGGCAAATATGTATAAGGAGATTCCTGACAAAGCCTTGGAAACTCACAAGATGGGCTCTGTCTACTATTTGTTGTCTGGATTGACCACAATCAACACTATATTGAGGCATACATTGTTGCCCAAGTCAGGAGATCATAGAATGATCAGAGGTCATTCCATTAACTTGCTGCAGTTGTTTGATGTGCCCCAAAAGTTCAAAGTCATGAGTCTGATTGTTGAGACAATCAAGAGGACAGCTGCAGATCAGAAGAGGTCATGTGGGTATGCTACATGATACGTCTCCAACGTATCTATAATTTATGAAGTATTCATGCTGTTATATTACCTATCTTGGATGTTTAATGGGCTTTATTATACACTTTTATATGATTTTTGGGACTAACCTATTAACCTAGAGCCCAGTGCCAGTTTCTGTTTTCTCCTTGTTTTAGAGTATCACATAAAAGGAAAACCAAACGGAGTCCAATTGACGTGCAACTTGACGGAGATCATTTTTGGACCAGAAGAAGCCCACGGAGTATCGGAAGTAGGCCAGAAGAGTCCCGGGCTGCACACGAGGGTGGGGGCGCGCCCACCCCCCTGGGGCGCGCCCCCTGCCTCGTGGACAGCCCGGAAACCCCCCTGACGTGAAATCAACGCCAACACCTCTCATATATACCCAAACTTCCAGAAAGAAACCTAGATCGGGAGTTCCGCCGCCGCAAGCCTCTGTAGCCACGAGAAATCAATCTAGGCCCTCTCCGGCACCCTGCCGGAGGAGGCCATCATCATTGGTGGCCATGGAGGAGTATCCCGGAGAGGCCATCATCGCCATGAAGGCCAAGGATCAGAGGGAGAACCTTTCCCCATCTAGGGGGGAGGCCATGGAGGAGGAAGCACAAGGGGGAGAACCTCTCCTTCTCTCTCTTGGTGGCACCGGAGTGCCATTGAGAGGGGAATCATCGCCGCGGTGATCGTCTTCATCAACATCACCACCATCATCACCATCCTCATCTCTTTTACGCGGTCCACTCTCCCGCACCCCGCTGTAATCCCTACTTGAACATGGTGCTTTATGCCACATATTATGATCTAATGATGTGTTGCCATCCTATGATGTTTTTGAGTAGATATCTTTTGTCCTTGGGTTGATTGATGATCTAGATTGGTACGAGTTGTATGTTTTACTTTGGTGCTGTCCTATGGTGCCCTTTGTGTCGCGTAAGCGTGAGGATTCCCGCTGTAGGGTGTTGCAATACGTTCATGATTCGCTTATAGTGGGTTGGTGAGTGACTGAAACACAAACCCGAGTAAGGGGGTTGTTGCGTATGGGAATAAAGAGGACTTGATGCTTTAATTCTATGGTTGGGTTTTACCTTAATGATCTTTAGTAGTTGCGGATGCTTGCTAGAGTTCCAATCATAAGTGCATATGATCCAAGTAGAGAAAGTATGTTAGCTTATGCCTCTCCCTCATATGAAATTGCAATGACGACTATCGGTCTTGTTAACAATTGCCTAGGACAATTCCGCACAACGATCCATCATTATTCCACAGTCGCTATTTATATTATTTAGTAATATATTCTAACTTTATGATAACAGCACCTACTTTTATATTTTAGCTCTCCGATATCATACAAAGTTATCCTCTTCATACCCACAACGTAGTTTTATTTCTCGTTTCTAGTTGGAAGCAAACGTTCGGTGTACGTAGAGTCATATCAGTGGCAGATAGGGCTTGAGAGAATATTGATCTTACCTTTAGCTCCTTGTGGGTTCGACACTCCATACTTATCACTTCCACCTTTGGAAATTGCTACGATGATTCCCTGCACTTGGGGATTATCAAGCACATACAAATGCTCATCAACTCCAAGATGGGCATAGGCACTTATCTGTTAGACAAGGAACATCTTCCCTTCAGGCCATATTTTGAGGACAACACAGTTGTCATGAATGAAGATGACCCCACACATCTGTAGAAGCTCAAGAGAAAAGAGAGAAAGCTAAAGCTGAGAAGGCAGCAAAGATGCCAAGTACTGAAGAGGCATCTCAAGTGTTTCTAAAGACAAAGCAAGATCAACTTGGATATCTGATTCAAGCCACCTTGAGGATTGAGAAAGGACAGGCCACCCTGACTCAGAACCAAGAAAGCCTGGAAAGGATAATTGAGACTAAATTATATGATCTTGATTTAAAGGTGACAGAGATGCAGACAGTAGTTGAGCAGCTCCAGGAAGAAGCTGAGAAGAGGAAAGGGCAGGCTACCACAGATGCCTTTCAAAGAGTGACAAGAGGTCAAAGATCTGCTACAGTGCCAGTGACTGACACAAGAGCAACTACATCAGCACATGCAGCCACAGCATCAGTATCACCTCCAGTTGCCACTCCACCAGCTCCAACAACTTCAACATATGCTTTCGTCCTTGGAGTCCTCTCAACGCCACCTCCCGAAGATCAAGCCTAGAGAGACGCATAACACTATGCATTTTCAAGCTTTTTGATAACTTGTTGCCAAAGGGGGAGAAAGTGTATAGATCATAGGCTTCGAGAGAGAGAGAGAGAGAGTGCTTTGCTTCTTTTTGTCTCCTTTGCTATTTGGTTGATACTTTTGTGTGCTTGCTAGATACTCTATGTCTATGTGTGTGAGATACTTGTATGATCATGTGTTTGATCATATCCTACATTAATGCTGGTGCTTGAATGATATTATCTTTTATCTCTCATATATGATCATTCACTTTGACTTGGTGATGAGTGCATTTTTTTTCTTTCTATCATTTTGAGCGCTCCACCAAGATGTATGTGACATGGAAGAGTAAGCCGTGATCCTAATCGATTGTGCATTTGCATTCAAAAGTAATTTTTAAATAATGCACAAATTTAGGGGGAGCTCTTGCTTATCACATACTTCTCAAAGCGACCATGTATTTCAATCTTATTATCATTTGTCGAAGCTTTGATCTATATGTTGTCATCAATTACCAAAAAAGGGGAGATTGAAAGTGCAACTATCCCTGGGCGGTTTTTGTAATTCCTAACAACATATAGCTCATTGAACTAATGCTTTTTCAAGATGATCATTTCAGAAAGTTCAATGATTGGCATGGCATGGACTAGGAATGTGGACCCCTCAAAATGCTAAGGACACATATTGGCTCAAGCTCAAGACTCTACATTTTCATTTTAGTGATCCAAGATCACATTGAGTCCATAGAAAAAAGCCAATACTATTAAAAGGGGATGAGGTGTTGCTTAATGGCTTGCTTGCTCAAAATGCTTAGTGATATGCTCCAAAAGCCCTCAACTACCTTCTCATTTCCACATATGTCCCAAACCAAAAGTCAAACTCGGCCCCACCGATTTGATCTATCCAGCGCCACCGAGTTCATTTGACATAGCCATAGCCAGAAACCCTAATCAATTCGGTCTCACCGAGATGGGATTGCAAACTCTCTGTTTCCCTTCGTAATGTTTCGGTCTAACCGAGATGAGCGATCGGTCCCACCGAGTTCGCAATGCAAACTCTTCCCTTTCGTAACGTTTTGGTCTCACCGAAATGAGCAATTCGGTCCCACCGAGTTTGCTTGACCAACTCTTTGTTTGCCTATTACAGAAATCGGTCTTACCGAGTATATGTGATCGGTCTCACCGAGATTACGTTATGCCCTAACCCTAATGAAATCGGTCCCACCGAGTTGACATGTCGGTCCCACCGAAAAGCCTAACGTTCACATTTTGAACTAAATCGGTCTGACCGAATTTCATGATTCGGTCTCACCGAGTTTGGTAAATTGTGTGTAACGGTTAGATTTTGTGTGGAGGCTATATATACCCCTCCACGCACTCTTCATTCGTGGAGAGAGCCATCAGAACGTGCCTACACTTCTACCATTCATTTTCTGAGAGAGAACCACCTACTCATGTGTTGAGACCAAGATATTCCAATCCAACCACAAGAATCTTGATCTCTAGCCTTCCCCAAGTTGCTTTCCACTCAAATCATCTTTCCACCAAATCCTAATCTGTGAGAGAGAGTTGAGTGTTGGGGAGACTATCATTTGAAGCACAAGAGCAAGGAGTTCATCATCAACACACCATCTATTACCTTTTGGAGAGTGGTGTCTCCTAGATTGCTTAGGTGTCACCTGGGAGCCTCCGTCAAGATTGTGGAGTTGAACCAAGGAGTTTGTACGGGCAAGGAGATCGCCTACTTCGTGAAGATCTACCTTAGTGAGGCAAGTCCTTCGTGGGCGATGGCCATGGTGGGATAGACAAGGTTGCTTCTTCGTGGGTGGAGCCCTCCGTGGACTCGCGCAGCCGTTACCCTTCGTGGGTTCAAGTCTCCATCAACGTGGATGTACGATAGCACCACCCATCGGAACCACGGGAAAAAAATCTTCGTGTCTACATTGCGTTTGCTCCCTCCAAACTCATCCCTTTACCTTCATATGCAATGATTTACATTCCGCTGCTATACTCTTAGGTTTGCATGTGTAGGCTGATTGCTTGACTTGTGCTAAGTTGCTAAAATCTGCCAAAACTTAAAATTGGGAAAAGGCTAGATTTTTATTTGGTCAAGTAGTCTAATCGCCCCCCTCTAGACATACTTTCAATCCTAAAGCCATGGGTTGGGTTGGTTGGCCCATGGCATAACCAACATGGGGGCACAAGAAATCATGGAGATAATTATATGTATCGCGGATGAGCAATTAAAGTGATACACATATAGATCCGCAATAGATTTGAGGATTACAACGAGATAGATGAGAGAGTCGATGAGGATGGCGTGGACAGCGATGAAAGTGATGCATCTTGATGTCGATGCCTCAGTGATCAAAGCAATTGCAAAGGTGGATGCCCTTTTGCTGATTCCCCCTACGGATGTATTTCTGAGGTGAGGTTTCTGGTATTATTTCATATGGTGGAGGTCTCTCTGTTCATCGTATCTGAGATATGATTACACGGGGTGGCAGTAGTCGACCATGACAAGGCGGTGGCACACGGTACAGCTTGCGGTACGAGCGGCGTGCACATATCGTGCATCTCTGCTCTTCTAAATCCTCCAAACAATGTGTGGTTTCTTCTCTGGTGCTCCTCTCCATGGAAGGTTCCTATGACATCAAATCAGCACGTTATCCAACAAAAGTAAGATTTTTCCAAAGAATGCCTCAAATCTCATAATTCTGGAGGTCTTGGTGAAATCAGACAAAAATGAACGAGTGGACATGGTTAAATGCAAAAATCCTAGGTCTACGGTGCAATGACACTAAGTAAAATATGATGCAAAATGTATCCATCATCCTTCACATCACCGCGGCGGCTCCCCTAAGGTGTTGGTGGTTCCCTTCCTTATCTCATGGCCCGCCCCTTGTAGCATAGAGCGCCACCCCCTTGCAACACTGTGATGAGCATGCCATCAGTCTTTCACAGCAACACAAATAACTCCCCTAAAACACTCATGGTTCCCTTTCTTGCATTAGGTAGGGAACGAGCCCTGCAACATCAAAGGCGAACCCTTGCAATCCAGACAATAAGCGATGGTTAGTCCTAAAGTAGCGACCCTGCCCCCTCCCGACGCCTACGATAGAGAGCAGGAGGCAATTGTTACAACAATAGGTTGTTGTCCCGCGCCGGGAGGGGGGGAGGGGGGTGTGCAAATGGAAGTAGTAGCTTGCAACAATGTCATTGTTGACTTGCAAACGAAGAGTGCAAAGAAAACGAAAAGGGTGGGGAGATGAGAAGGGACAAACGAAGACGCTTCACCAGGCCAATGGGGACACGTGGCAGCCGATCAAGGTGACAGACACGGTACATGGGGCAGTCGGTCCATTTTGATCATTTTCCTTTACCTATTGACGCCTTTATGTTTCGGCGCAGAATTTGACATTTTTGTGAACAAAAAATTAGAAAATGGTGTTGTAGAAAAAGGAAAATAGAAAATGGGCCCGCACAGGCGTCATTAGCCAGGGCGAGCGCGTGACTCACGCGGTGACGCGTCGGCCCCTTCCAATTATATCCCAACAATAAAATTCTAGCCGTTGCAATTGGCAAAGCTCTCAAATCCGCCCCGGCTCCAACGTCTCCTCCCCATTTCGAATCCCCTCCGCCTCCCTCTTGGGCTGCGTTTTACACACAGAGAGGCGTAGCGTCATCATCTCGACTCCTCCTCGCCCCGCCCACCCAACCAGCCCACACGCGCAGGCATGGCGACGTCGGCGGCGGAGGACCTGGAGGCGGGGGCGGGGTCTCCGATCGCGGCGTTCGCGGTGGCCAAGGGCGGCGTCGTGCTGAAGCACATCTTCCTCAACGGGCCGCCGACGGAGGCGGCGCGGCGCGGCGCGGATGCGGATCGGGCGGAGGAGGAGGCGGAGGATCCGCCGGTGCTGTTTGGGCGGCACCCCGACTGCCACGTCCTCATCGACCACCCCAGCGTCAGCCGCCGCCACCTCGAGGTCCGCTGCAAGCGGCGCCAGCGCCGGATCACCGTCACCGACCTCTCCTCTGGTACCGAGACCACGCTTTCCCCCGCGCAGCCCTCTCCGTCTCCCCACTCTCCGCGTGCGCGCGTGCCGTTCGCGATCTCCGCGCGTGCTCGGGTTTACGCGAATTCTAGGGTTTTGTTAGGGTGAATCGATTCGTGTAGACCGATCTATTTGGGGACTTTTCTGGGGTATTTATGTCATCGGTTCACTTGGATTTGCTCCCGATAGGCTCGATTTTGTCAGGATTAGCCCCGCCTTATCATATTCATAAGGGCCTGCGATGATAGCGAATATGCTTGCAACTTCGATCAAAATAATGCAAAAATTACATACAATTGATCCATGGTTGTGCTTTGATTGACCCAGTGCATGGGACCTGGATCTCGGGCCAAAGGATCCCACCAAACACGCTGGTGGAGCTGGTGGCTGGTGATACACTGCAGCTCGGGGCCTCGAAGAGGGAGTACCGACTTCACTGGCTTTCCCTGCGCGAGGCATTTGAGATGGATGATCTGCTTCCACCACTTGTTGAGGAGGACAAGGAGGAGATCCATACTCATCAGGTCAATAATTCTCTTTTATACCGGTACAAAATCTGTATGTATTTTGGCTGTGTTGCTTGCAGTCTAAGCGTTTGATGAAATTAACAGGAAGCACAGGATCAGTTGGTGCCTGGGCAGAGGGAACCAATGGAGACAAGAACTCATCAGGTTTGACCCCAACAAGCTAATACTGAAAACCTTTGATGAAACTTGAGATGCATTTCATGCCCTTGGTTTTGGTATGGGTACCAATGGATGGTGTCCCTTTAGCTCAGCTTATTTGCATATCAAACAATGAGATTGCATCCCAACAAGCTAATACTGAAATTGCCGCTGTTGTGCCAAATCTTATAATGCATTATTTAAGATGTTTAGTAGATTGGTTAATTTAGGCAACATCTACAATGATCGATATTCCGTTATTTTCTAGTTCACCCGTTTTAGTGTATGTTTTTAGAGTTTATTTATTTATTTTATAATCCATTTATGTGTAATCACTTTCAGAAATGAATTACATTTGAAATCAGGATCCAGCTTTGTAACTGAATACTTCAGCAATTGAATAATGTTATGTTCCTTGTTACTTGAAGCATGAAGTTGCTTACAGTTATCAAGTTTTGATATGCCCTGTCTTTCTGTAATTCTGCCTAGTGCCTAGGTTTATTATAAGCTTCCAATGCTTCCAGTGGTAATGTAAAGATGCTTTAAAAATTATGACTATTAAGGAATTTTTTATCTTTCATTAATCATTGTGTAGTAAGTTCTAATAAAAGCTGACACTGAACCATCCTGAATGCTTTGGACACCTGCGCAGATTAGTTAATCCCATGTACATAGTTGAATATCTTCACCGGTGACTCCTGATTATCATGTTTTGATGTGCCTCGTCTTTCTGGAATTCTGCCTAGTGCGTAGGTTTATTAAGGTTCCACTTCTTCCAGTGGTAATGTAAAGATGCTTAAAAATTATGACTGCTAAGGAACTTTTTGTGTGTCGTCTTCCTGGAGTTCTACCTAGTACGAAGTTTTAGTATCGTCAAGTCCTAACGAAAGTTGATACTGAACCAACCTGAATGCATTGAACACCTGCGCAAATTAGTTAATCCTAGTTGGATTTCCCCGCCGATTTCATTCTTTTTATTGCTTAGTATGCTAAATGATTTTCTTGTGGCTAATGTACTCATGGGATATATGGTACTCAGCTTACACTAGAAATTTTGTGCAAGATTGAACTTGTTTGTCTGCCGATTTCATTCTTTTTGATTGCTTAGTTTGCTAAATGATTTTCTTGTGGCTGGTGTACTCATGGGATATATGGTACTCAGCTAACACTAAGAAATTTTGTGCAAGATTGAACTGCTTTGTCTGCCAGTCTGGATTTATATGCCACGCGTTTGATAGAACTGAACACAACTAATAATTTATCAACTATGTACATCAAACTAATATTCATCTAGAATAACACGAATACATGCTTTAATTTTCTTGGTCAGCAATACTTGTTGTTTCCCTGATATTTATCATAAATTTGTTTTGATATGAACTGCATGATGATAATATCTACCCACTTCAGATTTTGCAACCACTTTCGATATACCGATTTGCTTACAGCATTGTTTAGACTTATATCTAGATTATATATTCTCCAATATTTCTGTGTGTGTTTTTCTTTGAGGATGCTACATGTTTGCATGAGTGCTACTGCTTGATTTTTTCCCCCTTAACTTTTACTGATCTTCACATCTTTTAACTTTTGGTACTTATCTGCAATGCTAACTGTCTAATATAATGCACAGGAGACAAAACATCAAGTGGTATCAGAACAAACTGAATGCTGGGCTAAAGTGATCCCCTCGGCACCACCATTGCCTGAGTCTTCACTCTCACATTTTCATGACAACAGAGTGGGAGTGATAGGGGGGACGATTGTTAGTGAGAATTCAATTACAGAATCTGTTGGCTCTTCAATAATACAGGCAGCTGGAAAACCAGTCCAATCAGACAAACAGAAAGCATCAGGCACCATGTCCCGAAGGGCCAAGTTGAAGTCAGTGAAGTCTCTTCACATTGACACAGGAAGGAGAAGCAGGACTTTGAGCTACAGCTACAAGAACGAAGAAGCCCAAAATGAGAATCGTGTATGTTCTCAAAACTGCAAGGGAGAATGTGCAGCCTGCATGGTTTTGTTTGATAATTTTGATGTCAAAGCTGGAGAGAAGGAAAGGATGATTGCACCAGAAAAGGTCCACATCAACCCCCATGTCATGGACAGCAGTACCATGGAGAGGAATCAAGAAGTGCCAAACCCTCTGAATTTGGAGCGTTCGGATGAAGAGAAGTCCATACTGAATTTTGCTAAGGAGACAGAGCAGCATGACATTTTCTCTGAAAATTCTATCCCACAAGATTCATTTGATGCAAAACCACAGATGGGACCAGAGTCGCCATGTGCTGTTTCCCCTTCGGTTTCCAAATACGGAACCTTTGCAAATCAAATCTCACAGCTGGATTCTACTATACATATGGAATCCTATGAGGCCATGCCAGAAAATCCTTTCACGCATGACATGATTGATGGAAATACGAATAGCCACCAAGAGATGAAGCATGATGGTTTGTCCCATCATAAATTGGATGGAGTTCTGTCAAACAAGGAGAAAATGGCCCAAAATAAGATTGTTGTGGAGGACTGTCAGCTTGAAGGCATAAATTTTGGGAGTATATTTGACAACTTGGATATAGAAGCAACTGAAGAAAAAGAAGAGATCAGTCTACTGGACAAGGAGAATACCACCCCTTATGCCTCGAGCAACATAACATTTGAGAGGAGTCAGATAATGTTGAAGCCTACCAGTTCCCAAGAGTTGATGGATTCCATTTCCCCTCTGAATTTGGAACATGATGACTTTTCAGAGGGTGAAAACTCCGTGTTGAACATTGTAAAGAAGATGAAGTCAAATGAACTTACATCTGAAAATCTTATTCCGTTAATGTCAGTTAAAAGAGAATTTATGCTCATGCCGGATGAAGATTTCAAAAATGACATCATTCTAGACAAGGAAAACTCAGTACCACCTGGAAAGTACAATGCTGCTATCTCCCCTGCGGAACAAGGAAACCTTTTTCTTGATGAGAATGTGGCACCTGCCTCCATGGATCTCAAGCCCATTGCTGGGAAGGTTCTGGTGTCAGCAGAGTTCACTTCAAACAGGAGCATCCATCAAAGGGAATGCAGTGAACTTTCATCAGAATATGATGCTACCTCCCCTGTGAGGCAACAAAACATCTTTCCAGACAAGGAAAATGTGACACCTCCCTCCAGAGTTCTCAAGTCCATTGGTAGGAAGGTTCTTGGCTCAAGGATGGATAATTCAGTGTCGGCCGAATACACGCCAAACAGGAGCATCAGTAAACGGGAATGCAATGATCTATCATCAAAGTCCAAACGTTTCCACACAGTAGATGCTGAAGCTTTCTATTCAGATAAGGAGAATTTGACACCTATATCTACAGGAGGTATGAAAGCGAGAAGTTGTCTTCCAAAGAACCTGTTCCCAGTGGATGCAGACCAAGATCAGAAGGCATTCTGCTCCGACAAGGAGAACTCTACACCTATATCTACAGGAGGTATGAAAGCGAGAAGTTGTCTTCCGAAGAACCTGTTCCCAGTGGATGCAGACCAAGATCAGGAGGCATTCTGCTCCGACAAGGAGAATTCTACACCTATATCTACAGGAGGTATGAAAGCGAGAAGTTGTCTTCCGAAGAACCTGTTCCCAGTGGATGCAGACCAAGATCAGGAGGCATTCTGCTCCGACAAGGAGAATTCTACACCAGTATCTTGTGTAGCTCAGAAAACAAGGGATGTGTCTGAAAACCGTGCACGAATTGAAAGTGCAATCACAAAGAAAAGGGTGGTAGATAGGCTCCCTTTCCAGACTCTTCTGTCAAATTCTCCCTTGAGACCAACTAGCTCATTTGATTGTACCCAGGCTGATGCTAGTGAAGCTAATCTCTCAATCAGGTTGGAAGATGAACTGAACAGCCTTCCAGTAAGTAACCGTAAAGCTTTGATTTTGAATTTCCATTTTGTATATCTTTGCCTTTTTTTTCGAGAAAACGCAAAGAGATTTTTGCGTTTCTTTGTATTGAAAAGATAGGGTTTATGTTACAATCCTCCTAGGAGGTACAGAACTGATGATGAAAAGATATCTTTGATGTTAAAATTGAGACCATTTTTTATTGTGAACAGCACAAAAACCACGAATCAAATAGGGTTGGAGAAGGGATGAAAGTCTGGACCATGTTGGCTGATACCGATTGTCTTCTTGATGACGAATCAAGGAAGTCTATAATGCTACTAAAAGGCATAAAAGGAACTCATCTGATCATACCAAGGATTGGTAAGTTAAGAACAGTATAGTAATTGTTTCATCTGTCATAGCATTTTGAACAAAAGGGAAATGTACATACTTTGTATACAGTTCCATGTTTCTATTGTTGCATATACCTATTTCCTTATTGTGACCTTGACTTGTTATTAAATGATCATGTCTCATTCGGTTGAGCTGCTACTCACTACCACTTTTGACTTTGTAACTCATTTGCAACAATCATCTCATGCTATGATGGTATATTAACTAAAGAATTGAGCTTCTGTAACTTTCAGGTTTTGACATCTTATTGTGTCTTGTATTCAATATGCTTTCCCAGCTTGTTGTTATTATTAACTGAACTGACTTGACTGCGAGTGCTTGATGTGCTATTCTCATCCCCTGAAACCCTGTGTTTATCGTCTTGCCAGTGATGAGGGAGCTCGAAGGCATGAAACAGCGGGAGGGCATGTTCAAGAGGTCATCAAAGGCCACCTCCATAATGCAATGGATCGAGGATTGCATGGAGAACGAGAGCTGGTGGATCCACGTGCAGAGTTCTTCCGAGATGTTGCCAGTAGCACCAACCCCACCTGCAACTCCTACAGAAACGCAACGCAACAGTGAAAAGAGTGAAGCCACCGCTGCCGGCGCCTTCAACTCAATGCTGGCCCTCTTATCACCAAGGAGCTTCACTGGCATCTTCTCCCCAAGAAGCCTCACTGACATCGATTCCCCGAAGACCGAAGACCGTATCCTCGACTGCGCCCTCCTCTTCAACAAGCTGAGAGGCAGTGGCCAGAACATGGTCATCCTGTCCAACAGCGTCAACCTCAAGATCAAAGCCATGTCCGAGGTACCGTACCATGGCATTTGCTTTCTTCTCTGAATCTCTGCAGCCCTCCTGCTAAAGACATTTATTATTCGTGTGTAAAACTGTAACTGGACTGATTTGCTGTTTCTGTACGATATTTCAGGGCTTGCTGTGCGAGGGAGCCAAGGAGTTCCGGGAGACGCTGATGAACCCTTGCTCTGAGAGGTTCATGTGGGCGGCGAGCGTGCCGAGGGGGGCGGCGTGGTCACGCCTGGACGAGGCCGCACTGGCGGAGAACTACTACAACAGCCACCGTGAATCCAGGAGGAATGTCCCGAGGCCCGTTGAGGCTGCCAGGGGGCTCAAGCTGATCCTGCTGCACAACAGCTCCTCCCTCTGCGCGCGTTCCGGCGACCATCTCCGTCGCTGAGAAGACGCCACTGCGTTGCCCTCCTGGTGAGCAGTTGGCACGGTTCTTTCAAGTAGCATGTGAAAGAAAATGGCAGACATAGTAACTGGTAAATGAGTTGTTTGATCCTTTCTGATATGCCTGGTGACTGATGAGAAATGTGAACTGTGATGGAAGTTGGAAGACGAGAATGTGAACATGACAAGTCTTGGTACGTTTCTTCCTTGGTTTGGCACAATCATATGATCTGGTCCAAGTTAGGCATTTGCATGTTCATCAATCATCATCATCTGTCCCATCAGCTGATACGGTAACTTGTACCGGCGCAACAGCGTCACGTGGGCACACGAGTACTTGTTGGTTCCCTCGTTGGTGAGGCTGGGGCTCACCTCATCACGAACCTTGGATTTTAATGTTAGCGGTACCCCGTAGATTCCTAACAGATGGCATTGCTGTGCGGCATAGGATATTTTGCGATGAGATAGATCTTACTGCTCAGGAATGTTTACTGCCAGTACTAAACAATTTTAGATCAACAGCCATTAGCACATGGCCGCTGCATCGCACCTGGACTTCCCAGCACCCAGACTGAATGTTTTCAGTAGCAACTAAACTAAATGGTCGAGCACCACCACCCTTGGGTGGAAAATTGCGAGGTTCCCAGCAGCAGCAGCGCGTAAAGAAAGAGGGAGGTGAGGTGAGGTGACGGGGTTGATAGGGGGCATGTGGGGGATGTCGGTGTTGAACGGGTCATGAGGAGGAGGTGCGCCGTTCAACCCGGCCCGGCCCGTCGCGCGGTGCAGCGCGACTCGGTTCTGCTTCAGCTTAGCTGTAGACGAACGTGACCGACAAACCCCCCTTGATCGCCTCTCCTCCACTCCCTTCTGCTCCGTCCGTCCGTCCGTCCGTGTGTACAAGCGCGCGCTTGGTCGCCATCTTGACCACAAAAGCTGCTACCCATTCATTCCCCATTTGCCAATTGCCACTAGACTTTTGCTTAACTGTATAAAACCCTATGGACCATGACGTGTAGAGTTAGATACTTGTCTGCGCAACAGACTGATGTGCCATGTGCACCAAAAGGAATAAGCATTGATTGATGGGTCTTCTCGACCGTAACTCATCGGGACGGGATGGGTCTGCCGCCAACCTTGAGCCAAGGAAGGATCAAACGGAATTTGCTGGCGGTTGTGTTCAGAGACCTGTTTGGTCCAAGTCGCATCTAAATGAATGGGCTGCCTGATCTTTGCCATCCTACGCAACTTGTGCTTGGACGCACCATCTATCTCATACCCTAGCAATTTTGTCGTGTCCGTGTGTGTAACATATACACCGAGTTTGAATAGAGAGAAGTCTCTGGAGTTCAGCTTCCGTTTGGCACGTTATCTGCCATTGGTAAATCTCGACGTGGCACTTCACTAGTAAGTACATAGGTTAAAGTTTCTTTTTCCTTTTTGCGCCATGTAGTGGAGTATACGTTGGAGTTTTTTCTAGGAAGAGTATAAGTGGGAATTGGTTTGCCCGAATTAGAGAGCATCGAGTTTCTTCATTACTGGAAAAATATCTTGGCTCGTACAGAACACGGTTTGACTGTGACCAGCGACTGAAAGACTCAACTGAAAATAAGTTCCATAGCGGAATAAGTAGGTCTTTGAACTTTGTAGTCAACTTGACTTCAAAGTTTTCTCTCCAAAGTTCACACTCACGACTCTCTTTCGTCGAGTGTGACGGTGAAAGGATCATGAAATGCCCATCATATAGTCAATTTCAAGGGTCGAGTCTATTTCCCTTTCTTTTCAGATAGCTTATCACGTTTGCCGCGTGCTAACAAGAGCATGTGTTCGAAACTATCGGTAGTCAGATTGGCGGCATCTGAATTGTTTAGTTTTTTTACCACATGAGATGGCTGTTTTCACACAAGTTCAGGATCATCATGCATGAGATGAGATACTAGGGGCCAGTTCTTTTGGGTAATTCTCCCAGAATTGACCCCCTCCCCAGCTTCTTCCAGAATTGCCATTAATCTTTTTTTATAATTCCTAGCTAGTTAAGGTCTAATTAGCTAGGAGTTGTAAAAAAAATGATGTAACAATTATGGGAGAAGCTGGGGAGGGGGCCAAATTCTGAAAGAATTGCCCAAAAGGCCCCTTGCATGCATCAGTCAGTGATAGAGCCTAAAATTCACAGCACCTTTACTACTACTAGCAAATATAGAAACTACAACTTCTCAGAATCCGTTCCTGTCATTCTTCCACAGGAATCAAAATCTACAGCTGGCTACATGTACCCATGGTCCAGATCTTGCAACTTCTCAAGGTCCTGCGAACAGATAGCACCACCTATTCTTGTGGAGAAGAAAAAGCTTCTTGAAAAGGCCATAAATAAACAACACTAGCTACACAAGTGCATATGTAGTACTAATTCTTATCCTTGAAATGTTTGGTGGATGCGGTCATCACAGAGGTGATGGTGATGGAGATAGGGTCCAGCACGATGCCCCCACCATGATGCTACTACTAAAAACTGTCCTCATCCACTTTCTCTCCAACACAGCCTCCATCCAGCCAATGGCACAACGTTAATTAGCGCCCCAATTTGTGTTGTGCGCGCCATGATCCAATCATGTGCGCGCTGCGAGAGGTTTTTTTGCTTGAAGGATAGGCTTTTGGGTTGTGTACTTGGTCTTGGATAGTGCTATCTTCACGCCTAGTGGGTCCTTGTTGTCCCACCAATGTTTGTGCTTAATTCTGCGTTGATTAATAGTGCTATATAGTCTATAGTACCAACTGGGAATTGTTTAGAGGGACCAGCGCTTAGAAGAAATCAAACACAACGGCTACAAGTTGGCCAAGGTATCCATAGAGGCATGGACCATCTACGATAATATCTATCTATCTCAAAGGGCTGCTTCACAAACGAAAAAATAAAACCACGTCAAAATTAGTGCGCACACATGTTTCAGTATACTAATCTCGGTGATCACAAGATTGATACACACCCACTGGTTAATAATAAAAGAATGTGTGCAAAAATGGAACGTATATAAGAAAGAGAAAATGGTAGGGAAGATGCACCTCTCCTTGTCTAAAAGGAAAAGGTCAAGATGCAGGGGAATGGCAGGACTAAACAAAGGCGATGAGGCACTACCAATCTATAAAAACAGAACAAGGTACTACTGGCTTGATGAATCCGATGTAAACCTTTGGATTTCATGGTCAATTGATTCACACTGATGTCCCTGTCGTCCTGGCCGTGTGCACAATCAAGTTCCCCTCCCGTGAACCCTATGATCTCTCAATTTGTCTCAACTAAATATTCACCCCAAAAAACAAGATTCTCTTTGAAAATCTATCGCGAAGACAATTTGACTGGGATGCATTCATTGCACTCCCCAGTATTTTTGCACAACGAAACTGCTTAAATCCCGACGCCCGATGAATGCACGACATCGAAATCCAGTGGCCGGTGCCTGATGTATACACGCGTGTCCGGCCGGATTTTAAGCATAGTCTATGAGTCAGTCTGATTTTTGTCATGTGTATAGCATTGCTGTCTGCGCAAATTTCATGAGAACCACCTTTTGGTAGATGCTAGTCATGTGGACACATGACTCCATGCATTAGAGCATCTTCAACAACTTCCCTTTTCTTAATGGGGGTGGCTAGATTGAAGTACCGGTCAAGTGGCATAACATATAAAAATATAGAAAGAAAAAGAATTGATTTTTTACACGGATCTTCGTGTAAGATCTCATGAATATAGCATTGACTGAGACTTCTTTAAGTCTCAGTCGTCTGAGATTTAGTAATTTTGTTTCTTAATATTATTTTTTATATTGGGTGGGTGGATAAAAAATCGTCCTCCCCTTTGCCAACAAATTATTGGTGATCACCAAAAAAAACACCCAAACTATTTCTATAAGGGGGGAGTTGAATCTTCCCAATATCCTCCGAGCTGTGACGGGAAGCAACGACCTCTTTCCTACCCGAGCGACTCCGCGCGAGCCACTGCATTGTCGTCATCAGATGGATCTCTCACCCCTTTTCTATCGCCTTCGGTCCTCCCGTCATCCCTTCCACACCGACTTGTGTCGGTGTCAAAACTGGCAGACCTCACCACCTCGGGTAGGGGGGGCCCAAGCTGTGAGATCGGACCGATGGGTAATAAGAGACAAGGGACACGATGCTTTTACCCAAGTTCGGGCCCTCTTTAAGGAGGTAAAACCCTACATCCTGCTCTTGCTTATATTATGGGTGTATCAAGGTACATAGTTGATCTACCTCGAGATTGTAAGTTGTGAACTAAACCCTAGGGGTAATGGAGATGATGATGAATTGTTGCCCCTATGGACTAAACCCTCTGGCTTATATAGGCACCAGGGGTATCTAGGGTTGCACATGGTCGGTTGTCATCTGGCAGTTACATGCTGAATCTAATAGTCATACTTGGAGTACACGCCAAGTCCTCGGTAAAGCCCAATATGCTTACGCCATAGATTGGAGGCCTCCGGAGTCCTTCCTTATTAACTTGTTGTTAGCTCGGCCCATGGACTAGGCCAGCTAGGCCGGGACCCCCTAGTTCAGGACACCGTTAGTAGCCCTCGCACTTGTCTTCGAAGCCGAGGTCGATAATCTTCTTCGGATAGTGTCTTCAGCTTGATAGTCTTTGGCTTAGCAGGCAAGTTCAACTTCCCAGGCTAAGCATCTGCACAAAGCTTGTAGATCCCCGATCGGTTGATATTACCCTTCTGACAAGGGATAAGGCCAACTGACCATGTGCTAACAAAACGCAACTTCACCCATCCGAAGTGCGTGGCTTGCTTAGTCTCGAGGACTAAAAGCTTAGGTGTGTTCGGCAGTCAATTACTGACAACTTTACCAAAGCGCCACCACCCATGACATCATATGCATCAGTTATTACTTATTTGAACCGCGGTTCGAGGTAACCCTCTTATTGGCACGTCGTATCAAAACAGAGATTGTGCCCCACATTTTAGGGGTTATCATCAATCAATCGTTTCACCCAATGTGGCCATAATGACACAAACAGCCAAAACGTGGCGATTTTTATGACGCGGTGGAGGGGACGCTTCCTCTTTTACTGACTTATAAAAAGCAGGGGCCGACGAATCTTTATTCCCACGCCCTCCTTCTGCTCCATGATGACCCACAAGTATCGGGGGTCAATCGTAGTCCTTTCGATAAGTAAGAGTGTCGAACCCAACGAGGAGCAGAAGGACATGACAAGTGTTTTTCAGCAAGGTAATCTCTGCAAGCACTGAAATTGTCGATAACGAGTAGTTTGATAGCAAGGTAATTTGTAACGAGCAAGTAACGGTAACGGTAAATAAAGTGCAGCAAGGTAGCCCAATCCTTCTGTGGCAAAGGACATGCCAAATTGATCTCTTATAATAAGCAAAGCGTTTTTGAGGGTACACGGGAATTTCATGTAGTCACTTTCATCATGTTGGTTTGATTCGTGTTCGCTACTTTGATAATTTGATATGTGGGTGGACCGGTGCTTGGGTGTTGTTCTTACTTGAACAAACCTCCCACTTATGATTAACCCCTCGCAAGCATCCGCGACTACAAGAAAAGTATTAAGATAAAATCTAACCATAGCATTAAACTTTTAAATCCAAGCCGGCCCCTTACGAAGTAGCGCATAAACTAGGGTTTAAGCTTCTGTCACTCTAGCAACCGATCATATAATAACTACTCCACAATGCATTCCCTTAGGCCCAAATATGGTGAAGTGCCATGTAGTCGATGTTCACATGACACCACTAAGGGAATCACAACATACATATCATCAAAATATCGAACACATACCAAGTTCACATGATCACTTGCAACAAAATTTCTCCCATGACCTCAAGAACAAAAGTAACTACTCAGAAATGATAATCATGCTCAAGATCAGAGGGGTATTAAATAGCATAATGGATCTGAACATATAATCTTCCACCAAATAAACCATATAGTAATCAACTACAAGATGTAATCAACACTACTAGTCACCCACAGATACCAATCTGAGGTTCCTGTACAAAGATTGAACACAAGAGATGAACTAGGGTTTGAGATGAGATGGTGTTGTTGAAGATGTTGATGGAGATTGGCCTCCCAAACATGAGAGGGTTGTTGGTGATGACGATGGCTTCGATTTCCCCCTCCGGGAGGGAAGTTCCCCCGGTGGAATCGATCCGCTCGAGGGCAAAAGTGCTCCTGCCCAAGTTCCACCTCAAGACGGCGGCGCTCCGTCCCGAAGGTCCTCACTTTATTTTTTCTAGGTCAAAATGACCTACCAGAAGATGGGCACCGGAGGTGGGCTGGCCTGAGCACAACCCACCAGGGCGCGCTTGAGGGCCCTAGCGTGCCCTGCTGTCTTGTGCTCACCAGATGGGCCCCCTCCACTAGTTATTTACTCTAGTATTTTTTTATATATTCCAAAACAATTCTCCGTAAATTTTCAGCTCATTTGGAGATGTGCAAAATATGTAACGCTGACATGGCTTTTTTAGGTCCAGAATTCCAGCTGCTGACATTCTCCCTGTTTGTGTAAATCTTGCATATTTTGAGAGAAAAGGCATTAGAATTACTCCATAAAGCAGTATTATGCATAAAAACATTGTACATAACAGTAGGAAAACATGATGCAAAATGGACGTATCAACTCCCCTAAGCTTGGACCTCGCTTGTCCTCAAGCGAAAAACCGATATCGAAAAACATGCCCACATGCTTACAGAGAGAGGTGTCGATAAAAACAAAATTCGGACATAGAAGCATCATGCTTATTATTATAGCAGCAACAAACTTTATCATAGAACTTTATCACATAACTTTATCATATAACTTC
This sequence comes from Aegilops tauschii subsp. strangulata, assembly GCF_002575655.3. Lineage (NCBI taxonomy): Eukaryota > Viridiplantae > Streptophyta > Magnoliopsida > Poales > Poaceae > Aegilops > Aegilops tauschii. Next base: position 90,210,524 of record NC_053038.3, read on the forward strand.
TCATGAACAAGTAACAATTCATCACAACATCAAAGTAAAAGCATAAACTCTATTGAAAACCAACAAACTATGTTCTCAGTCAACTTTGCAACTACAATTCATCATCTTTTCAGGAAGGGTCTCGTATTGGAACCTTTTGGCAAGTCCACATACTCAACAATCATATAATCTTCTATGATTGCTAACATTCATCTCATACACATGAGCAAAAAGTTTCAACCGGACACATAGAAAGATAGGGGCTTATAGTTTCGCCTCCCAACACATTCACCTGAAGGGTGATGTCAACAATAATAATTCATGCTCACTCATATCCAACTGGATATATATGCCTAGATCTTTCCTCACCACATGATGCTTGCAAAAAGAGAAAAATAAAAAAAGGAATAGGGAAGAATACTTTGACTCTTGCATAAAATTAAATACATAAAAGTAAAAGATAGGCCCTTCGCATAGGGAAGCAGAGGTTGTCATGCGCCTTTTGGTTTGTATGCTCAATCTCTTAGCGTAAAAGAACGTCACATTATATTGCCCCTTATGATAGCAACCTTTATTATGCGGTCTGTCGCCTTTATTACTTTGCCATCACAAGTTCGTACAACACTCAATTTTCTCTTACACTAAATGATCCAACACATTTAGAAGCAATTTTTATTGCCTTATTGCACCGATGACAACTTACTTGAAGGATCTCACTCAATCCATAGGTAGGTATGGTGGACTCTCAAAATAAGATTTTGGGTTTATGGGTTTTTGGATGCACATGTAGTATCTCTACTTAGTGCGGAATGTTTGGCTAGCAAAGATATGGGGCAAGCACCACATGTTAAAGGATCTATGACGATATAACTTCTATGTGGATATGAACAAACACAAATCATTACGTTGTCTTCCTTGTCCAACGTCAACAATTTTGGCATATAATATTTTGATGGGGGCTCACAATCATAAAAGATGTCCAAGAGATAGTGTATTTGCATGTGAATCTTCTCTTCCCTTATTAATTCTTTCATGAACTGCATCATTGACCAATGCTATGTTTGTCAACTTTCAACAAATTTTACCACTTGTACTTTTATTTATGTGATGTCATTACTTACCATAAGATCAGCATATGATCTTTTTTCTTATTTTCTTTTATTTTGATTTAAACATAAAAGTAAAGAAAGCAAAACTCGAACTACTCTTTATTATATATCTCACATGATTACGTAGATAGATGGATCACTAAGCAAACACTCGAAGATAGATTGAACTAAACTTTTATTCAACTAACTCAAAATATAACTAAAGATTGAACTAAGATAAATAAAAGGCAAAAAAGGTGGTGTGATACGATACCGGGGCACCTCCCCCAAGCTTGGCACAAGCCAAGGGGAGTGCGCATAGCATGTACTCAAGTCTCTTGTGGTGGTGAAGAAGGTGATGGAGGTGGTGGTGATGAAGTAGTGGCTTCACACTTCAAGCTCAAGAGATACTCCAATCTACGAATAATGCTCTGGAGGGCGATGATTTGCTCTTGCAATAGAATATTTCTTGGTGCAATGATAGGCCCCTTATGTTTTGGAGTTTGTTGACATAAACAGATTGGGACTTATGTGTTTGCTAGTGCACACGGAGTAACAGGTCCCTGGAGTAATCGAGGGGTTTGATGAAAATGACGAAGATAATCTCCCTGCGAGGCAGCGAAGGTTATCACCGAAGATAAAGCTAACGAGAGTGACCCCTAAAAAATGCTGAAAATTAAGCAATTGGTTTGGTGTCTGTTCGAAGCAAATGACTGCGTTCGAGGAAGAATGAAGACGAAGTGAAGACGTAGCTTTTATTTTGTTGTTCTTCTTCTTTCATTGGATCATAGGACCACCGTACTATTAAGAGGGGTATAGTGTTTCTAAGCTTTGATTCCCTGATGCTAAACCCAAACCTATGAAAGTTGTGAGAGAAATCTCTTTGTGCTCTGAACAAATGCTTGCCAAAAAGAGACTGTGATCTTCTTCGCTGCGAGAGATTTGCCTCGGGCTGTGATGCGTCCATTTTGCATCATGCTTTTATATTGATATTTATTGCATTATGGGATATTATTACACCTTTTGGTACAATACTTATTCCTTTTCTCTCTTGTTTCACAAGGTTTACATGAAGAAGGAGAATGCCGACAGCTGGAATTCTAGACTGGAAAAGGAGCAAATCTGAGAGACCTATTCTGCACAACTCCAAAAGTCCTGAAAATTTATGGAGAATTATTTTGGAATATATAAAAAATATTGGGCGAAGAAAGTACCAAAGGGGACCCACCAGGTAGCCACAAGGGTGGGGGGCGCGCCCTACCCCCCTGGGCGCACCCTCCTGCCTTGTTGGCCACCTGGCAGGCCTCCGGTGCCCATCTTCTGCTATATGAAGGGTTTTGACCTGGAAAAAAAGAGGAAGCTTTGGGGACGAAGTGCCGCCGTCTCGAGGCAGAACCTGGGCAGAAGCAATCTAGGGCTCCGACGGAGCTGTTCTGCCGGGGAAACTTCCCTCCCAGAGGGGGAAATAATCATGATCGTCATCACCAACGATCCTCTCATCGAGAGGGGGTCATTCTCCATCAACATCTTCACCAGCACCATCTCCTCTCAAACCCTAGTTCATCTCTTGTATCCGATCTTTGTCTCAAAACCTCATATTGGTACCTGTGGGTTGCTAGTAGTGTTGATTACTCCTTGTAGTTGATGCTAGTTGGTTTATTCGGTGGAAGATCATATGTTCAGATCCTTAATGATAATTATTACTCCTCTGATTATGAATATGAATATGCTTTGTGAGTAGTTACGTTTGTTCCTGAGGACATGGGAGAAGTCTTGTTATAAGTAATCACGTGAATTTGGTATTCGTTCGATATTTTGATGAGATGTATGTTGTCTCTCCTCTAGTGGTGTTATGTGAACGTTGACTACATGACAATTCACCATGATTTGGGCCTAGGGGAAGGCATTGGAAAGTAATAAGTAGATGATGGGTTGCTAGAGTGACAGAAGCTTAAACCCTACACTACCAAAAAATACACTTCCGTGATGATACGTGTTTGTCACAGTAGGTCACGTTTTCTGTCATGCATGTACATCCATGACGATTTTATGACAGAATCAAGATAGTCATACCTGTGCTGTCGTAGAAGTGTTCCATGACATTACCAAAATTATCATCACAGAAGTGTCCACTTCCATGATGATAAATGCCGCGTCATGGAAGTGCTTTCGTCAAGGGTGACCGACACGTGGCATCCACCGTAACGGGTCGCCGTTAAGCTGTCGGGTTCGGTTTTGGATCCGATAACCCGCTAACAGCCCGGACCAATGAGGATTTTCCACGTGTAAAATTCTCATTGGCCGGAGGAAACACGTGTTGGCTCACCGTTGAGACAGATATCATCCATTCATTGGACATGAGGCGCCTATGATACGTCGACACATGGCAGGGCCCAACAGAGGCCCATATAGGTTAAAAAGGCTGGCCCAGTCAAAGGCCCGTAGTACTTACTCAGGTACTAGTGGGCCAGCCCAATAACGGCATGTTTAATAAAGGCCCATTTACGGCCCGAAGCCAGATCTGGCCCGTTAATTGTTCGTTGAATATTTGGGCCCAATTACGGCCCAGTGACTTTCGGCCTGTTAGAGGCCCGATGTAGACATGGGCCCATTTCAGCCCAATGTGTCTTTCCGCCTGGGAATGGCCAGTGCTGCCCATGGGCCACATATGGTCCGACGCGACATCCGGCCCACTAACGGCCCATGATAAAGGTGGCAATAGTTCAACCCAACGTGACTTTGGGCCTGTTAAAGGTCTGTCGTATAATTCAGCCCGTTGATGCCTGTACTAAGCTTTCGGCCTGTTAAAGGCCCATGATATCAGTGGGCCAACTAAGGCCCGAGATATGTTTCGGCCCGGTAACGGCCCGTCATATAACTGGGCCAAAAAAGGCCCGGTCTACATTTCAGCCTGCTAAAGGCCCGTCGACGACTAGTGAAAATTGAGGCCCAACATGCATTTCGGCCTGCTAAAGGCCCATGGTTTCTTCTGGGCTGTAACAGGCCAGCAGAATATTCAGCCTGTTAATGGCCCAACGCTACATGGGCCAAACTAAGCGCTGGGTCCACAAAAGGCCCAGCTAAAATTTGGGCCGAATATAGGCCGGAGTAAGTTGTGGGCCTAGCGCAAAGTGTGAAGGCCCAATGGCCATTTAGGCCCAAGAAAGATGCAGGCCGGCCCAATTGTAGCCCGTTAAAAACCAGGCCCGTTAGAGGCGAATGTTTCGGCCCGGTTGACTACATCAGATTTTTTTTTAGATAGCGAATGATGGGAGTAACTAGTAGGAATTAAGAACAAACCTACTCTATACAATAAAGATTTACGGCATAGTAACTTAGAATAAACCTACACTATACAATAAAGGATTTATGGTATATTACATCCACTGGGCATTGAAGTTCGCCACCAGTGATCATAAAGCGCAACGAAGAAGCAGATTACAAAAACTGGGCACCATTGCAGCGTAACAAAATAATACTAAACCGAGACCACTTCCAAGACAGTTCAAGAAAGGTTAGCCTTGCGCGGGAACTGCTGCGCAAGCTGCTGAGCAAGGCTGTGAGACCGGCCTAGCATGTCGGTCATAGCTTCCAGGTGTAACTGCTTAGCAATGAGGTTCTCATTGGTGTTCTCCGCAATCTTTCTTAGAGATAGGACTTCAAGTCGAAGTTGAGTTGCAGAATGCCTTTCTGCTAGAACTTGGGACTGAAGAAGTCGAACTGATTCAGACAGCGAATTCTCTGAGCTTGTCTGACTGCTAGTCTCAAGTAACTTGAACACTGCATCAAGACATGACTTTGGGGTTGTCTCGCTATCTTCAAGATGTTTTGCCTTCTTTGCTGCAATATATGTTGGGTTTGTCTCACAGCCTTCAGCAGACTTGTGCATGCCATCAGGCATATCAGCCTGAAACAAGCAGAGAGATGACATGTTTTGCACGTGTATAAACAAAGATGATAACTGTGCTGTCAATCCCATCCAATTTCAAATTAGAAAATAAAGAGTAAGTTCAAAATATCAATATCATAATTTGGCATTGTTCATAATGCGGGGAGCTTCACCACACTACTGGATTACCATGTCAACATAACAAGCATAGATGAAGGGCAAAGACAATCATTGTATCTATTTTGGTTAATGTGCATGGCATGTTGTTCATATCATCAGCCACATTAGTAAGATAAAACAGGAGATGACAAGGTGCAAATGTGGGCTGCTTCACCACACACTGGATTATAGATCCACAAAAACAAGCATACATATAGGGAGTATTGAGTAATGTGCATGGTATGAATAAGGAATTTGGTTTTACAAGTAAAACTTGGAACTTACGGTTCTTGCGAACATGCATTTTGATAGAAATAGCAAACTAAACAGCAGTAAACGATAGGGAGTATGAGCAAATTAAACAGCAGTTGGGGATAAAGGCTTTAGAAGGACTGACTTACATTAACAATTAACACCGGCTTTATAATGCCCTTCTCCATGTCAAGGGAAGGATAACTCAAGAATTTCAGTACATAATCTTCTTCATAAGCATTGCCTGTACTCTACATTTTGTAGAGAGTAATTATAGATATGATAATACTAGAAGGGATAGAGGATAATGAAGATAAGATGCAGATTGATGCTACATAATCAACTACCAATCCCTGGAAGTACAAGCGTTACAGGACAAAATGTACTGACAAGAGCAATGGGCTACACTTCTGCACTGGCGTTGTCTGTGTATTCAACTTTTTGGTAAGATTAAATATATATCTGATATTTTTAGTAAATGGTGGGCGAGGGAGATAATATGCAGAATGCTACACAATGAACCAATCCCTCTTCCCATGATACAAGAGTGTTTTGAACACTGGTGTACTGTACAAAACGTTCTTATATTATGGGACGGAGGGAGTAGTTGTTAATGTAAGTACAGTGATAGACGACGTTCAGTCCTTACAAGAGGACTGCGGAGCTAAACCTCTTCAAAAGCATTGGGTTGATTCTAAATTTATGTAAGAGTCCATACGGATCTTATAATGTCCACCAAATGGACGATAACGAGGCTAACATGTGCAGTGATGCTACATAATCAAATAGCTATGAAAGTAAGTACGGTCATACAGGGCAAGAGGTACTCACAAGAGCAATGCAGTCCGCAGTATAGTTGCGAGATTTTGTGGTCCCTTGAGAATGAATGTTCTTCTGCTAACAGTTTTCGTACAAGTGAGACGTTAAGGAAAATGCAGAAATGTAGTTCAAATTGTGATGTGATATCATAGACAGTACCTTACGTTGTAGATGATACCAATGTGTAACAAGATTATTCCAGTCACTGTCTGATAAATGTAGCACCGAAGACTTTACAGAAATTAGGTTTAGAGGCTTTCCATCGAAGTGCGCTTGCCTCTGGTAGGAACGATACTTCATCAACGAGTGCTTGAAAAGCGCAACCAACCCTTGCTCGTCTTGACAATCCAGTTTGGTCCTCGCCTATTTAAAAGAATGAAATCTTGTGTCTTCTGTCAGCAGAAACATATACAGTAATTACCATGAATAACATTAGTACATTTTTTATGCGTAAGTTGCAGAGGAAGACTGGAAATTGTTCTGTGTCTGCGGTATAATCTTTCCATGAAGGAAAGATGCGCACAAAGTTCCGGACAACAATATAAGCTTCGTCTTCTAAACTGGGAAGAAATGGAACAGGGGTCCTATTTGCTGTAATTGGGGCTCTCTCTGGTTTGAAAAGGGATTTGGCAACTGGATTTGGTGTAGTCTTTGCTGGAATGGGGGTTTTGTGTCGTAGAGCTGGTGCTATGTCAACTGTCATCATCATACTTATTGCTGCAGTTGGGGTCTGCTGAGTTGGGGCATCAGAAATGACCAGTGTAGCAGGGCTAGAGTCTGCTAGAGTTGGGGTGTTTTGTGGGTCAGGTGATATTGCAACTACACCTAATGGGCTATTTGATTTATCAGGTGTCACTACCTTTTCCAAATACTTTGCTCGTGCTCCTCCGCGACCAACAATCGCCCTCTTCCTTTTGAACGTCTGATACACAAGAACAACATTTGAATGGATAAATATGGTATGATGACAGATGGAATATGTACTAAAAATGGATAGGCAGGACGTACTCACAGACACGATGTGTAAACTAAGCTAATGGTAGTGCAACAAAGTAGAAGCAATGCAAAGCATCAGTTGCAAGATATGTGCGACCAATATAACCTTGGAAAGTTAGAGCAAGCACCTTGATGGGTGAATACGATAGGGCATCTGCCTCTGACTCCTCCACTAGGGAGCTACATTGACTTAGGTCTCCCTCTAGCTCAGAATCACTGTTAGGATCATATTCTGAGCATGAATCTGTAGGTGGAGAGCGTTTGCATTGCATTGCATCCAGACTTGATTTCAGTCCCTTAATGCCAAGTTTGACAGCCATGGCATTGTTCCGCTTTATTCTTTTCATGCGCGCAAGCTCATAATCATTATGATGCTGTTCAGAATTTGAGATTCATGAAAACATAAAAAGTAGTCAGATTATCTATGGAATGCATTGCGGATTCAACTCGAAGAGTGTCTCCCTATAAACCCCTGCATATGCAAAGTTCACCCCCCCAACCGTGCTGACCAGACCACACACAGAAATACAAACCTCTTATGTCTCTATAACAGGCAGACACACATTTCAAAACTGAAGTAGGAACATTAGAATCATATCAAATTCGTATTTGAACAAATAAACTAAGGAATTATGAGTGGCATAATGTTTAGCTTCAAGGGTGGAGTGCTGGTAGTGCGACACAAAGCAAGTAGGCAGATTGTATTCCATGTAAAAGATTGTAGTCTATGTAAAAGCTGGAAATGACACTTTCTTTCTATACAATGCAGTGTTCGTTGCCCACACATGATGGAAGAGATCACATAGAGAAATACTATTCACTCATGTCTACGGTTCCTGTGAGGCCGGTAACCCGGCAAGGGGTTTTCGTCAGTTGGAGATGTGTCTTTGCAGTAAAACCAAGTTTGGTTCCACTCCTTGGGGTGACTGTGAAGCTTGGCATGATGGAAGCTGACTTCCTTCCTTTTTTGAACCGCCATTCCGCCAAGTTCAGTATTGGGTCCATCTGTGAACTCTGTGCGATGGTTTAAGTGGAAGAAATCTCTAAACAACTCAACTGTGGGCTCTTCTTGAAGGTAAGCCTCACAAAACACTTGGAAATGGCAGATGTTGGATACAGAGTTTGGACCGATGTCCTGTGGGTGAAGCTGGAAACCGGCAAGTACGTCTCGGAAGAATTTATAACCGGGAGGGCTAAAACCTCGACCCAGATGGTCAACAAAAACCACTACTTCTCCGTCCTTGGGTTCAGGAGGATTTTCTGGACCAGGGGCCCTCCAGTGGATGACCTCTTTCTTGGCTAAGGCACCAGTTGCGACACATCTGCTCAACTGTTCTTCAGTGACTCGGGAAGGAGCCCAGTTGCACTCTTGTTTGGCCATTTCAATGACAAGCTGAAACATAATTATTGCCGGTTTAAGATTCACAATTGACAAGTATGAAGCGATGCGAGGATGTGTGCATATTGTTAAACCGGGGTTTGTTATTGGTAAACCGGAGTTTGACAATGGAGACAGTACAATGACGAATGCATTGGCGGTTCAACAGGGGACTAATGGTATCTACTGGGTCATCATTTTTCTACGGGATTAAACCGCCTAATTTGGTAGTGAAGATACAAGTCTAAAGATGCGTAAGTGAAGGTAAAACAAGTTTTACAGCTTGGCATGGTAATTTCAGATCTGCCGTGCGTTGGAAAATCAAAATATATTGTGACCTAATTTCAAGTGCTCGAAGAGTTCAGCAAGTTCAGATGAGTTTTATATAAGGCAGATGCCCTAAAAAGGAGTTTAAACTACAAGGGCACTGGAAAATATCAGATCTAACTAGTCATTGGTATTACTAAAGAGGAACAAGGAAGAACAGTTCCAAGAGCTTCGAAGAACTACGAAGAACACTGAACCCTAATGGTGGATCTAGAGTGAGGAGAAGAGGAACTTACTGGTGCTGAGGAAGCAGCGGAAGATCGCCGCGTTTCTCTGGTTCGGTCAGGTTGATGCAGCGGCCGTCGTTGAGGCAAAGGCGAAGGTCGACGGCGGCGGCAGAGCTCAAGGGTTGGTTGGCACGAGGAAGAAGAAGATGCGAAGAGGCACGGGGGGAAAGTGAAAAGGACCCCTCGACTGTATTTATAAGGTGAATGGATAAGTGGCAGGCGCGAGAATCGAGGGCCCGAAAAATGGGATATGTGACAGCTCTATTGCCTCGATTGTCGGAGGCCCATTAATAAAGGTGGGTTATGCGCAGTTCTTAATAACAGATGACGTCATGGCGATTTATCATGGTCCTGGAAAGTGACGTCATGGCGGTTTACAAGATTTCTGTGAAGATAATGATGCGTTGAGGATTGACATGAACTAGTTCAAATCAATCTGGGGCCTAATGTTGGGGATATTACTACTGGGCGTAAACCGGCCAGGAGAGGCCGGGTTAACCCCATAATGGTTCACTATATCTAAAGCCCATGAAGACAAAGACGGTGACGATTTATGAAGGCCCAGGGCCCAAAGCTGGTTTAAGGCCTGTAGACATAAACCGGCATTTATATGTAAACTTGTGTTGTAAGATAGAAAGAGCAGAGACCGAGCCAGACACGTTTATGAGCCGGCCTCGGGATTCTGTAAACCGACGGGCGTCAACCCATGTATATAAGGGGACAACCCGGCGGCGGTTTAGGACAACAGACAACAACTCGAGACTCAGGCAAAGCGTATTCGCTCCCTGGTCATCGAAACCCTAGCAATTCCACAACAACTGGATTAGGATTTTACCTTCACCGCAAGGGGCCGAACCAGTATAAACTCTCTGCGTCCCTTGGCCGCTTTAACCCCTTTAAGCTAACCCGTAGAGATGGCTCCACGACTAAGTCCTTTCCTTAGGACATCTGCCGTGACAAAACCACGACAGTTCCAGTATTTTGAAATAGGGTGGTCCACCCTAAAAGAATATTGACAACAAATATGGCAAGGCAAGCATAGATGTAGTGAATCAATCATTTACTTGTGAGCTTACTAGGACAAGTATGCAGAATTGTAACTGTAGTAAGAGACCGTCCAAAATCTGAATCAAGAAGTTTGTCTAGCACTTATTGTTTGCAACTAATTGACGTGAATAATTGGATATCATATCGAATGAGTGAGAAAGACAAGTAAAATTGTCAACAAACCTGGCCTGCAGTAGTAATCTGGGTCAATGTCACTACGACCAACAATCCAAAGTGACTAGTGACTGTTCCTAGGGCCGGAATTTTGAAACCCTGTGAACTTTATAGGTACTAAAGATTACTGAAATACATCTGAACCATTAAGTGTAGGTAGCACTCAGCACACAACAAACCCTAATGACAGTCCTGCCTAATGAGTAATGAATCAATTAGAAAATGGGTGATGAGGAGTGGCTGCTGAGTGTTGAGGACGTATCTCAGGATAAATCGGGTTGGCTTAGTGGGTGCTGCATGCCTGAGCCCTGAACGGACTGGGAAGGTAGGCACGGCGGCGCGCCCGAGCAGCAGTGACGCTGTTGGGCGAGCGGCTCCTGACCTCCTGTTAGGCCGGCGTCTCCTCCTAGAGTCATGCCGTCCAGGGACGGCAAGTCGCCAGCGAGGCAGGCGGCTGGGGGCGAGTAGAGATCGGAAGCGCGCAGCAGAACAAAGGGGAATCGGGGCCTGGGCCGACCCAAAATCCCAGGGTGGGCCGCGGCCCACCGTGGGCACCCTGTAGAGATACACACCTGAGCGGTGAACATGCATTTTCAAAACTAAATTAGGAACATTTAGCTGACCAATTAAACGACTCTGTTTTAATAATATCATATTCGTATTTGAACAACTAAGCTTGTTTAGCTTGATGGGTGGAGCAGTGCTATTATGACACGAAGCACGTATGCTGATCGTATAGTGATCATAAAAGGGGGAAACCCTAAGCATTTTTTGAGCAAAAGAGGGTTTCCCCTCTGATTTCTATTAAAGAAACCACCACGGAACCAACATGATCAATTAAACCCTAAGCATGATCAATTAAACCCTATTATGACTGTGCCATGGCAGATTTAAAGCTGCAAACCGGAGAAATGCTATTTAGCATCCATTGTTTGCTTCGAACTAAGAACTAAATTCTAAGAGCTGAAAAGAAAGTACAGTAACCAAGTTACGATCTATTTTTTAGTTGAGATCAAAAAGTTGAGGAGATATGAAGTACCACCTCTCTTGCGGCGCCGTGTAGGCATCGGGGGTGCGATGGCTGTCGGTGGCGTTGAAGCAGATCTGCGACGGTAGACGGGTGCATCGGGGGATAAGTTCCGTTGCGGTGGAAGAGAAGGTCGTGTGAGCGGCCCCAGCAAAGAGGACGACGGCGCCGATGAAGCGAGAGGACGCGATGCAAGGCTCTTGGTCTGTTGCCGTAGATGAGAAACGTCCATCTCTAGCAGCGGACGACATAGTCTTGGTAGGCGCTCTGGCATGGTGGAGGACGGTGGCGATGGATGGGGTGGAGGACGGCGACGATGGATGGGGTGGCGGACGGAGGAGGCTGGTGTGGGGATGGTGTTCTAGCACGGATGGTGTAAGAATGGGAAAATGGAGGGAGAGGTACGGGGAACCGTGTTTTTGGGACGCGCCTGTCTGAAATATGGGAAAGTTATGAACTTAGCCTCCGTTTAAAATTTGGATGTCTCATCGGTTGGGGATAGGACGGTAATCTCGCATCTCGCCAATATTTGCCCAGAGCGATTTCGGGCGAGGAGAGGGTGTTTTGGCGCCCATGGTTGGTGCCCATGGTGTATGAACGGGGCTGACAGGTAGGGCGGTTGTGTCACGTCTAAGTGAAGTTACAAACATGCCCCTATTGAAAATATTTGCCTACATCGATTTCGGCCGAGTTGAGTTTGTTTTGCCGCCCACCGTGTACGAATGGGGAAATGGAGGGAGAAACAGAGGTCTTTCGGACGAGCTTGAATCAAATGTGTTTTGCCGCCCATGTTTGGCGCCCACCGTGTCGGAATGGGCTCAGAGGCGGTCGTGTCACGTCTAATTGAAGTTACTAACCTACCCCCATTGAGAGTAGTGGAAACCGGGCCGATGGATTATCCGTGTAAGGGGTAGACAGTAATTTCCATCTCCCAAACACTTGGCTTCGGACAGTCGACGTGGGAGTGGACATTTTGCCGCTTCTTTCGAATTTTGGGACAATAAGCATCCACATTTACCCTGGCAACTAAATTTGAATCCATATTGTATTCCTATACGAACCTTTATAAATCATTCTATGTGTTTTTATATATCTTCAAAAGCACGACAAAGATGTATTCCACTGTCATATATGAATATGATTTACAAATGCCGATACTCGAATTCAGAAGCTAGAATCCAGTTTAAGGTGAATTCGAATATTTGGAACACTTTATGTCCAACTCAAACGTCACACGCAGCATAATGTGTACTCCCATTTAGATATGTACACAAGCGATATATCAAGATTCAAATACCGAGTCAATCAACCAAGAATATGCAAAACTAACGGACATATAAACACTTATAGATATGGATCAATAATATCAACTAACATACATAATCCAGGCCGCTGTACTTTTTTTGCTAGAAGAGCATCCTTTTTTTAGCAAAGCTAGTACAACATCTTGGCCCTTTCCGATGCGTGCCACTTATGGTCCATCTATACTACTATTATTGTTGAATGCACATTCAGCCCGATTGGCATATTTGTAGGTCTGGCACAACAATCAAAATGAAATGTCTCCGAGTCCTATCAATTAATACAGACTTGTGCTCAAATAAAATTACAAACCAAAAAACAAAAAACAATTATTACATGATCTCTAAAACAAATGGTTTGATCGATTACATGAACAAACAACACAAAGGTTATTCAACGATGGAAAAAACATTCCTATGATTTACCAAGTGGGAATTTAATTTCCTTTCTTTCCTTCAGGACCTTAACAATGTGGTCAGTCTCAGCTTACCGGGTAAACAAGGAAGTTTTTGAAAACATACCTGTTGTGCCAACAGAGTTTCAGTTGGATCCTGCAAACTTGAATGTTAGCAATCAATAAATAAAGTTTTGCAAGAGCCATAAGAAACTAACATCAAACTAGTAAAACTAACCAGTTTTGGCAACGCATTTAATTACACATGAACTAGTAAAACTAACAAGTTCTTAGCAACGTATTAAAGTAACAAGTCAGCACCGTTTACCAGCAACACAGACATCTATAAATTTCTTTGATGTAAGCAAAATGATTCCAACACATATATAAGTTAAAAAGACGGTGTCCCTCATATAAACCTGACAGTTGTCTATCTATGAACATGCAAACATTACTAGTGCAACAAGTGATAATAGCAAACCATTTAAACAAACAGGGTATTAGAACGTAAATTACACGTGAATTCTGTTGCACCCTAGAAGTACACATGACCAGCTATCTACGTGCTTAAGTAGCTATTTAAGTTTAGGCAAATAGGTAATTCTTAACAGTAAGTATCAAACAGATAGATAGGCGCAGTCTATAATAGGATTAATAGGCTATGGCATTCTGTAATCAGTAGCAAACTAAATTAAGCCAAGCAACATAGTTGAATAATTTTGCAATAAGTGGCTAACTAAAATTCCGAGAAGCAGGTAACTGAACTTACGCTAGCTCTTTGTACAGGCACACTGCAACTTCTTTTTTGCTTACAAGGTTCTACGAAGGAGTCCATGGCATCAATTGCTTGGATACGCAGTCCCAATACTTCTTTCTTCCCACACTACATTGGTAAGTCGAATGGTTAATCTGGTAAGATGGTGCGTGCTTGATATGTTATATGAGGACGTGTAGTCAGACTAGTTGTAGCCACACACATCACACTAGCTTTTACTGTATATTTCATGCGATTACATTTGGCATATCGAGATCTAAGCAATCCACAATAGGATGAAAAGACTGGCATCCTTCACACTATTGGCGAACTCAGTTCATAGAAACAAGCAATTCAACCATTCTGTGGGTAAATCAAAAGCGCCACTGGAATATTTTTCACTACCCCAATCATGCACGCAAAAAGGGGCGACGCCACCATAGGGGCTGGTATGGGTGGCCGCCTCGGGTGGCTGGAAAGTGTGCACCTAGTTTGAGTCGTCCAGGTTGGCCCAGGCTAGTTTTGTTCGTCCCAACGCACGAGCAGGCAATGTAAAAAATGAAGAAAAACATTCAATTTGGATGGGCCAATAACGTAAGTGCAAGGCAGGCCCTATAGCAGGCTCGCGGCCCAAACGAGTGCCTCCCATATCGATTGACAGCAGGAAAAATCCCAATTCGTTCACTCCAGCCTCCAGTCTGGTTCGCTCCTAACCTAGCCGCCGCTGGACAGGCCGACACAACACTTCCTCGCGCCCTCGCTGGAGGGCGATCGCCGGGCTTCAAGCGAATGGAAGGACAAGAATATGAAGATCCAACCCTGGGTGTAGCCTGCGTGGGAGGCAGCGGCGGCAGCACGGGCATGGCATCGAGCTTGCGCAAACGGACAGTCGCAGCTTGCAAGAGCAGCATGCGCAACGAGCAGGTACATCACATCCCTGATTATATCTAATTCAACTGTTCAATTTCTGGCCAATAGTTAAACCTGACGGTGTTGTAAAACTGCTTGTATGTAGGGAATCTATGAGAAAATGAAACCAATTTCTGCTTATTTTATAACTCCCCCAATCAATACTGAACTGACTGAATCTGATGTATCTAATCAAGTTTCCGGTGCAAACATACAAGCTTATGTTGTTCTTGGGCCTGAAGTGTCTAATGAACAGACTGCTAATGAAGGATTTGATGCAAACATTTTACATGCTCCTGGTGATGAACATATAGTGTCTAATGAGGGATCTAATGCAAGCATTTTGCAAGCTCCCATTGAAGGATTTAGTGTCTAATGATGATCTACTATGCTGAGAGAGACATAGAGATTTGCAGGCATTGATGACAAGCAAATTATAGTACATTTTCATGGCTTGAGGAAACGTCGAGGCCATCTACCAGAAAGTCCCCGTATCATGACAACGTAGCATAAATACTTTTCTAATCTGTTGTTTGAAACTATTGGCATACTTGTGCAGGATAGATATATTGATATGCAGTTTGCGCACTGGTTATAGGTGCAATTACACTTCGATATTTTCAGCCAGAGAACGAATAATTCAAGCAGGTACATGCCATGTTAGTAGTCCCTGTACACCATGTTGCATTTTGTGTTTTTTGGTGCTTACATCATTTAGTGTTTTATAATCTGAACTACTTTGGATCATTAGCTGGTTTTCAAAGTGCATGTAGCTTCACATTTCTCAAGTTATGTTGATTTCCGGAGTGCAAGTGCCTTAGTATTTTTTAAGTTAAATGTTCGCCCCTGGTAACTTGAATTCGTGGATCCGCCACTGCACACAAATCATACACACATGCCAGTACGAATTAAATGAAATGCAGGGACTTACGCTAGCTCGTTGTACAGGCTCACTGCAGCTCTGCTTGCGCTTGGGATGTTCCATCTACAAGTCCATGTTACCACTTGCTTGGATGTGCAGGCCTTGTGCTCCTTGCACCCCCCTCTGCACTTTTGACACGGCGAATGGTTGATCAAATAAGAGGAATCTACCTTGCTGTTGTACCGGAGGACATATACTGACAAGGTTATACGGGTGTGCATGATGTGTACCAGATCCCGTAGCGCCGTCATGCTTCACTAAAAAATGTTTTGCTTGTTTCAGATGATATCTCCAGAAGAAATAAGAGTTAAAGTCAGAGTTGCATAGGCGTGTAAGCTAAGAGAGCAGTGAAAGGATATCCAAACATCATCGGAACAGTGCACACGGGAGTGATGTGTGGATACCTAGTTCGGGCCGGCGTTTGGGCATGCTCTCCTAGCTAGAGTGCGGGTCACTTCAGAGCCGTTGAGGGTGATGTGCTGGCACTGGCTGGCCGCGCACGGATGCAGATCTTGAGTGGCAGCGGAGTGCTACGATGCGGTGGACAAGACCGTTGGTGAAGCCCCAACGGCCTCGGGGGGCGGAGGTGCGACGATGTGCTCGGTGAAGTAGCCCCGGTGAGGTGGGAGACGGCATCGGTGAAGCGCACCTGATGCAGTGGAAGTCGGTGTCTGTGATGCACATCGGTTGCGGCGGCCGACGTTGTCGATGGACCACCAGGTGCGGTGGACGAGGGCATAGATGAGGTAGCTCCGGTGCGGTGGTGAAGCGCGACCGTCGTCTTCGTCGTCGTTGTCCAGCACAGAGGTGGGGAAAGAGACGAGACGAGGTGTGATTCGAACTTTGCTTGGGTTGACGGCGAATTAGGGATTTGAGCAATCTGGGCGCGGAAGGGGACGCTGGAGAAGGGAGATTTTGCAGGGCTGGAATTGGGGCCGCCAGATATTTCAATACGAAACATGGAAGCGCAAACTTTTTTTGTCGTCGCTTTTTTGGGGGGGAGGGGAGGGGGAGGGTGGGGGTGGGTGGCTGGGTGCTAAGCGTCCGTACGACACGCGACCACCATGACATGACCCCGGTCTGCCTGGTGCGCCTACATTTGAGAATGCAAATGAATCTTCTTTCATTTGCAAATGAATTTGTATGTATTACCATGCCCGTGTTTTCCTTGCAAATAATTAGTCATTTGAATCGAGATACTATAAATTAATTAATCAGGAGTTATTTGAAAAAATAAATCAAAACGGTATCCACGCTAACGTGGATTAGAGTGTGTGTCACATAATTAGTTATTTGAATTAGAGTGTGCGTCACATAGCGATCGCCAATTCTAACGTGGATTTCGCATTTCACGGTATCCACGCTACTTTTTTAATAAAATTCATATATATATGATGAACACCATGGTAGTGAGAAAACTTTGGATGGATTCAAACATATGACCTACAAAATAGCACAACAATTGAGTCAATGTCAACTTTTCCAAACCTAGTATGGCACGAATTCGAAATAATTACCCATATGCATGGTCCTCAGTTCAAATCTTACAATGTACATCGAATTGGAACATCGATATTAAGTCTCGTACTATCTACATTCAAATGTTGTTTTTAGCACCACCCCTCCCTCGGCACACACGCTACATACTTCCTGTATCAGTCAATCTTCCTCTCCTAACCACCTTAGGAAGCTATCGGTTTCTGACACACGTTCATTCTTTCTCTCCATGTTTCGATCTCTAACTCTCTCTACTACACACCCCCCTTTTCCCACTCTGTTACCAAATGTATTTACCTCACACACCCGCCATTGCACCCCATGCCGAGCTCTCTCTCTCTCCCTCCCTCCCACCCTCTCTCGCTAGATACATGTATTGCCTATCTAGCCCCCCAATCTCTCGTGCACACGCACGCACGTTGTCTATCTAGGTCACTCCCTCGAGACTGTCTCACTCTTTCTTCCGCACAGCGGGCCACACTCGCTCAATCTCGCTCTCTTTATCTGAGTCTCGATTAACCTCGTTTTCTTTCACACACAAATGATATATCTCCCTGTTCGGGCCTCGATTGACACACTCTATACTCTCTCACGCAGATTGTCTATCTAGGTCAGTCCATCCAAGCCGCCCCCACTCTTTCGACCTCATGGCGGGCCACGCTCGCTCAATCTCTCTCTCCCTCTCTCTCTCTCTCTCTCTCTCTCTGTATGTCTCGATTGAGCTTGCTCTTTCTCGGACACAAACGGTATATCTCGATGTTTGAGCCCAATTTTTCATATTCATATTGTATACTCTCTCACGCACATTGTCTATCTAGGTCACTCTCTCCAACCCATCCCACTCTTTCGATCGCACGACGACCCACACTCGCTCAATCTCTATCCCTTTATATATGTAAACGATTGACCTTGCTTCCTCCCACGCACAAAATATAGCTACATGTCTGTGACTGGATCATCTCTCAAGCTCTATCTTACAGCCCTCACCCTTCCCAAAAGCTCAATCGGACAATATCTCTCCAGCGCATATATATCTTTTCAATGAATGTCAGACCACACTCACTTTGTCTCTCTATCTATGTCTCTCGATTGACCTCGCTTTCTCACGTCGTATCTCCCACACATTGAAGCTACCTCTCCATCCCTCGCAAAGCTGGAGCTATTTACATTGTGAGGGGGACTCCAACCTTGGATTAATTTGTGTAGGCATTTATTCCGGTGGGTCTAGATTATATTTTCATAGCATTCGGCCCACAACTACTCCAAACACCGTTGCAACCCCCGCACCTCCCCCAATTGATTTCCCTCTGGCTCGGTCATCGCTCTCTCGCACGTCCTTTCTCGCCTTCAACGTCGCACCATGGTATTATTGCAAAAAACTCTGTTGTTCTCTTTAATTATTACAAATAAGCTACAAAACTACACACCGATAGTCCACCTGGAATGGAACAAATTTTGACCCACAAATTAAAGTGCTACAAACTACACACCGAGGGGGCCACCTATCATGAAACAAATTTGGACCCATATACAAATTAAAAAATAAAGGACGAGGATCGAACATGCGACCAGGGCCTTCAAGCCGCACGTCAACAGGCAACATACATAGAACAACAATGTTTGTTGTACCCCCCTTTGTTCATATAATGTCTTTATATTACCACAACCTATTTAATGGATAACATGTAATATTATTTTTAGTACATTACTGGGACCGGCTCGTTAGCACGTACTATTCGCCTTCACTTACTGGTGGGTTCCATGTGTGCTCTCTCTCTCCTCCCCTTCTGCGTTTAGACGCACGGGTAAACACGAAGAACTCGCGGACGATGTTGTCCTTGACCATACCTGGACGCGTTCACAAGTTACAACACCAGTTTCACGTACTAGTAGTACTAGTCAATGTGTGCGCGCAATGCACGTTAATTTGGAAGTATATTAAGTGCATGCAGATATTAAGTAGGATATTATTTGCGTGTTATTATGTGATTAGCACTATTTTGGCATGAAATTAACTGCACGCTAAACGTGTTGAACGCTAGACATTGAAGCAGTCTAGGTCGTTGGATGAGAAGGAATACATGTGGCTTGATGACATTTTATATTTAATTTGATATGGCTCTAGCAGAACATTCAATCGATCAAACCATAGACTTCATTCAGTCTGACTCCAACTTTACATTCATACGACGATCGATCTAAAATAAACGGAAATGATAAACGTTCGGATTTTAAGCATGGCAATCCGAATGTTTTTCATGGCAAATTTAGATTACGCGGCGGCGGTGGGGGCATCTTGCGGTGGGAAGCGGCTCCTCTGCCGTGCTCTGTGTGTCGTCGGCCCACTGACCGACGGCGGCGTCTTGCGCCATTGTTGGCATACTCCTGGACGTTGGCCCTAGCTTCAAGGAAGGCCACAATGTTCTGGACTTTGGTCTCCAGGAGCGAGTCAACTAGTGGGAGGAGGCGACTAGTGTTGGTGCAAGGAAGTGGTTGACGGCGGCCATCCATGCCGCTGAGGGGGGCACTGGCACCCGCGCGGGGACAGGCGCTGGCAACGGCGCGCAGAGACATTCGTGTGCGTGGGCACTGGCACGGGTGCACACGTCAGTGCACGCGCAGGCGCATGCGCTGGTAGGTGCACGGGCACCGGCACGGGCGTGCGCGTCAGTGCACGCGCAGGCGCATGCGCTGGCAGGTGCACGGGCGCGTGAAAGTCGGCGGGGATCTCGTGGAACCCCGTGGCATCAAGCTCGGCGACAATGTGTGGCTCCCGGCCCATCAATGCCACGGGGATGGGCGCTAGCGCAGTCAAGGCGACGGGAGCCAGAATGGTAGCGGGGACAGGCGCCGCGTCTTCCCGCAAGGCCGGTTCAAGCTCATCCCAAAGGGCCTTATGTTCTTGAGACTCCGGCTAGGTGTCTTCCTCAGGAAACTGGAAGACTAAGGGCAGAGACCATCGTGATGCGGCATGGCGTACGACTAGGTCAGGTTGGTTGGAGGTAGACGACAGGAGAATCAGAGGGGAAGAGAGAAGATTGTGGCGATACCGGGTAGTGCGGGGTTGATTTTAAACTGCGGCGCCGACGACATTAAAAGTTCGAGTAGTTGGGACGAAGGTGGGCGGCGGAGCCTGGCCAAAGGGCTCGCCTCCCGGTGAGCCTGCGCAGCGGTCTGCTCGCACGCCTCCCTGTCAGCCAGTGCAGCGGTCTGCTCACACGCCTCCCGTCGACTCACATGCTTGCTCGGACGGCACCTGCTGATGAGAAGCGGGACTCGTGACGGCACGTAAACGCCCACGGTTTCAATAGAGAAAGCGTTCACCTCAACATGACAGGTCTTTGTTCCAAAATACCTTGCCTCTTCATTTGTGCAACTTCTCATAAGCAGCTTGTCTCAAATTACGTAGAAATATTTGTGCCATATCAAGTGACCATGCTCAGTTTCATGAATTTCTGGTCACTTTTGGATTTTCTAAAATTTAAAATCCAGGATTCGAAACAATATCATAACCTACATCATGCAATAAATTTTCAAGCGATACATCTTTCCTGTTGTATTTCTTAAGAAAGGATTTGGTCAAACATTTTGCTTAGTTAGACTTCAGACAAGTTATATATGCAGAGTAAAAGGATAATCCCTCCGTACCAGTGCATTTCCTGATATATTAACTCAAGTACTAGGCACGAACAAACGGGCTCAATTCCGTGCTCATCGTGGTGTAGTAGTAGTACTAGGCAATGCAGTTGACGGGTGAGCTTGGGTAGGGGCGACCGAGGGATTGAACCGTGCTCGGCACGGTAGGTAACATTGTCTAGTTACTAAAGCATCCCTCTATTGTTCATCGGTAGTCATTATGGATCGGGGACATGAGGGGAATTTCCTAGGGCTGGAATTCTGGCCGCCAGATATTTCGACTCGACACGCGGAGGCTCGACTGGTTGGGGTTGGCTAATGTGCGTACCACGCACGCCACCAGAAGGGCATGAGCCTGTTTTTTTTTGAGGATCAGCACGAGCCAAGGTCTGGCTGGTACGCCGTTGGCTCCTACCATTCGAGAATATGAAAGGAATCTTTTAAATTACGGAACGAATCTATGTGTATTACAATGCCCGTATTTTCCTTGCAAATAGTAATCTCAACGTGGTAATTGATTTATGACGAGTTCTTGAATTAGAGTGAGATTGTGATATAGTGATCTTAACGTGGATTTCACATTTCATGGTATCCCTAGTAAGTTTTTCATTGCAAATTCAAATTTAAAAGATGAACGGTATGGTGGTGAGAAAACTTTGTATGTATCAAGCATATGACCACACACACACACACACACACACGAACACAACAACAATCCAATAAGTATAGTGCATCTATTTTTCCAAACCATGCATGTATGACACGAATTAAAAAATACTCCTTTTGTTCCTAAATATTAGTCTTTTAGAGATTTCAACAAGTGACTACATACGGAGCAAAATGAGTGAATCTACACTCTAAAATATGTCTATATACATCCGTATGTGGCAGTTCATTTGAAATCTGTAAAAATACTAATATTTAGGAACAATGGGAGTAAAATGTAAGACATGCATGGTCCTCAATTCAATATTTAAAATGAACAGGAAACTAAAACATGAATATTAAGTCTAGTATGACAATACATGCAAATGTTGTGTTTAGGCGGAGCTATGTAGATTGTCGGGGTTAACCCCTCGACCCTAGATAAAATTGTGAAGCTCTGTTTAGGATTGTTTAGATTATATTTGTCCCCACCCTCCCAAACACCGATTGGTTGTGCACCCCCCTCCTCCCCGGGAGAATATCATGTGCCCCCACACCTTAGATGCTATATGCTGATACGAGTTGCTTGGAGCTTGTAGATCTGAGATATAGCAGCTCACAGGATGTCTTAATATTTTTACAGGAAACCTTAACGAGTTTGAGAATTGCACACAATTTGTACAAAAACTACTCAGATGCCCTTGGATCCCATATCCAACGACCTCGAAGCTCGTATCACCATAGCATCTAAGATGAAGGAGGACATCATATTCTCCTGTATGTAAGAATATCATGTGCTACCACACCTTAGATGCTTTGGTGATACAAGCTCTTCGGAGCCGTTGGATTTGTGACCCAACAACTCCTCGGTGGTTCGAATGTTTTTTTTGCAGAAAAGCCCCCAAAGAGTTCGTCCACTGCTTACAAGCACAAAGACTGCTCAGATGCCATTGGATCTCAGATCAAACGACCTCGAAGCTCGTATCACCGTACCATCCAAGCTGCGAGAGCACTTGGTGTTTTCTCGCACGGGAGAATATGAGGTGCTCCCGCACCATAGATTCTATGGTGATACGAGTTCACGGAGATCAAACGGCTCACAGTAGGAGGTTTGAATGTTTTTGCAATATACGCCTGAGAGAGTTTGGGAATTGCGCAGGAAGTACAAGTACTATGCATGTGGCATCTGATCACAGATCATACGACCTAGATGCTCGTATCATCATAGCGGCTAATTAAGCTAAGGGGAGCACCTAATATGAGCAACAGGGAGCCGTTGGATCGAAGATGCAGCGGCACACATGAGGCCTGAATGTTTTATTTGCAAAAAAACCTTGGAGAGTTTGGAAATTGCGCATAATTACAAAGAGTACTCCCAAGCCATTGGATCTCAGTTCCAACGATGTAAAAACTCGTATCACCATAGCATCTAAGCTGTGGGGTGGATGTGATATTCTATGCCGCTGTCATTTTTGTTCCTAAACTTGCAAAATACGTGTAACTCATGCCGTTACTTGTCTAACCGCGCAAACTGTTTGTTCAAAAAAAACCATCCTACACTGAAATATCGGAACAACACACGGGGGTCCCACTTGTCATTGATCAAATTTGGACCTAAAACTAACAAATCTGAAAGACGAGATTCGAACTGGCAACTTGGACTACAAAGCATAAGTCGATAGTCTGAAACAACAACGGTTGTTGGCTTTGTCCCATAACTTGATTTTATACAGTATTATGTTGAGTAGAGTAGAGGGAGTGCCTCGTTAACACGTGCATGACCGTTGACTCACTTACTGGTGGGTCCCAGGTCTGCGATCTCTCTCTCCTCTCCATCTTCTAACCTTTAGACGCACGGGCACACATGAAGAGCAGCACTAGCTTGCCGTGGTGTTATTATAACTAAAAAAAGCTTAGAGAATAGAAGAATCGCCTAGAACAAGAGATGTTGTGGCTGGTCGAGACGGAGCTAACCACACCTATCCTTCGTGCCACGTTAGCATGATGAAGCTGTGTGGCTAGTGGGGTGTTTTCGACCAACTGGCTGGGTCCCGAGGTCGAACCATAGGTACTATGTCTGATACAGTATATTTTTACATGCACATTTTTCCTCCGTGCCGAGACATGGCACACCCTATCGCGCGGTTTCGGGGTCCTCCAGGGTGGTGCATGCATATATTCTTCCTTGTCGAGACGTGAGACGCCCTACTATGCATTTTCTGGGTCCTCCTCGGTCGTAGCGCCGAAGCAAGTAAATGAGTTGTCAAATCACGAAAGACCACCTTTCCCGCCGAGTACATCAGTGAAGCACGGTGGCTAGCTAGTTGGGCTAGTGCGACCAATTAGCTAGGCCGCCGCCACATTTATTTTTTCACCTGTTTTTTTTATCTCCTTGCCGGTAGGTAAATTTAAATATCCACCGCTACATTGCTCTGGTATTTGGGTGCAGCAGGATTTTTAATTTTTTGATTGACGGGAGCAGGCGCGGCAGGATTTTTTATTTTTTGATTGACGGGAGCAGGCGCGGCAGCAATTAGTCACGATGACTCCGCCTGTAAAACCCACTGCTCCCTGATGTAAGAAGTCGTCGACTGGTGTTTTCCCATGGTGAAAACCAAAAGATTCCCTGCTCCTCGGCTGGCTCCCTCTGCCTTCCCGTAGATTGCATTGCCTTTCAGCCGTTTCGCCCCCTTTGCTTCCTCTCCCCATTGCTTCTACCTGGTGCCATGGTGGCGCAGCAGATCATGGAGTTTGAGGTGAGGCGCCTGACACAGGAGCTCCAAGCCAAGGATGCGGAGCTCAGGGCCAAGGACGTGGAGCTCCGTGAGCTCAAGGAGGAGAGGAGTGCCATGCTCCTCCGTTATGTGTGGGAGTTCACGGAGCCTCAAAAGCGGCTGGCATCAACCACAAAGATGCTCGAGGCGTCGGCGGAGTTGCTGCAGAAAGTGGGAGATACGATAGGCCGTCTGGGGAGCCGGCTGGAGCGCGAGCGGGCCGATCGTGACGAGGTCTAGGATCGCCTCAGCCACTTGGTGGACCAAGTTGCCACACGTGTTGCAACTGCGCGATGCCTACTATCGTGCTAGCGCGACCATGCCGGCCATTGGGCTAAACCCGTTTGACCACCCTGTCGGCTTCAACGAGCTGCGGCTTCCTGACCTGGTCTCCTTCTTCACCTATATCTTCGAGGAGCTGCGCCGTCTCCATGCAATGGTGGGGGCGGAGCTGGACAAGGAGGGGCTACGAGCTGCCGTCGCCGTTGTCGGGCGAATCCTCTCAGGTCTCCGTCACCGGTATCCATTCGTGCCATTGGATGCCGTATTTGACGAGCTGGCTCCCGTCGACCGGGAGCGGGCTCTGTGGGCGCTTGCACCCTGCATCACCAATGTCGTGCGCCTCGAGAAGCAGAGGGACTTCGGTGGTGTTTAGGCTTCCTCTGCATGGGCATGTGATACGTCTCCAACGTATCTATAATATTTGATTGTTCCCTGCTATATTATATTCTGTTTTGGACATTATTGGGCTTTATTATACACTTTTATATTATTTTTGGGACTAACCTATTAATCGGAGGCCCAACCCAGAATTGCTGTTTTTTTGCCTATTTCAGAGTTTCGCAGAAAAAGAATATCAAACGGAGTCCAAACGGAACGAAACCTTCGGGAGAGTGATTTTCGGAACGAACGTGATCCAGAGGACTTGGACCCTACATCAAGGCATCAACCAGGAGGGCACGAGGTAGGGGGCGCGCCTACCCCCCAGGGCGCGCCCTCCACCCTCGTGGGCCCCCTGTTGCTCCACCGACGTACTCCTTCCTCCTATATATACCTACGTACCCCCAAACTACCAGATACGGAGCCAAAAACCTAATTCCACCGCCGCAACCTTCTGTACCCGTGAGATCCCATCTTGGGGCCTGTTCCGGAGCTCCGCCGGAGGGGGCATCGATCACGGAGGGCTTCTACATCAACACCATAGCCTCTCCGATGATGTGTGAGTAGTTTACCTCAGACCTTCGGGTCCATAGTTATTAGCTAGATGGCTTCTTCTCTCTTTTTGGATCTCAATACAATGTTCTCCCCCTCTCTCGTGGAGATCTATTCGATGTAATCTTATTTTGCGGTGTGTTTGTTGAGAACGATGAATTGTGGGTTTATGATCAAGTTTATCTATGAACAATATTTGAATCTTCTAAATTCTTTTATGTATGATTGGTTATCTTTGCAAGTCTCTTTGAATTATCAGTTTGGTTTGGCCTACTAGATTGATCTTTCTTGCAATGGGAGAAGTGCTTAGCTTTGGGTTCAATCTTGCGGTGTCCTTTCCCAGTGACAGTAGGGGCAGCAAGGCACGTATTGTATTGTTGCCATCGAGGATAACAAGATGTGGTTTATATCATATTGCATGAGTTTATCCCTCTACATCATGTCATCTTGCTTAAGGCGTTACTCTGTTCTTATGAACTTAATACTCTAGATGCATGCTGGATAGCGGTCGATGTGTGGAGTAATAGTAGTAGATGCAGGCAGGAGTCGGTCTACTTGTCTCGGACGTGATGCCTATATACATGATCATACCTAGATATTCTCATAACTATGCTTAATTCTGTCAATTGCTCAACAGTAATTTGTTCACCCACCGTAATATTTATGCTCATGAGAGAAGCCACTAGTGAAACCTATGGCCCCCGGGTCTATTTTCCATCATATTAATTTCCCGACAACAAGCTATTTCTGACGCTATTTTTATTTTACTTTCTTTACTTTGCATCTTTATCATAAAATACCAAAAATATTATCTTATCATATCTATCAAATCTCACTCTCGTAAGTGACCGTGTAGGGATTGACAACCCCTTATCCCGTTGGTTGCGAGGATTTATTTGTTTGTGTAGGTGCGAGGGACTCGTGCGTGGCCTCCTACTGGATTGATACCTTGGTTCTCAAAAACTGAGGGAAATACTTAC
Source organism: Aegilops tauschii subsp. strangulata (assembly GCF_002575655.3). Taxonomy (NCBI): domain Eukaryota; kingdom Viridiplantae; phylum Streptophyta; class Magnoliopsida; order Poales; family Poaceae; genus Aegilops; species Aegilops tauschii. Next base: position 90,236,911 of record NC_053038.3, read on the forward strand.
GCTACTTTGCTGCATCACCCTTTCCTCTTCAAGGGAAAACCAACGCAGTGCTCAAGAGGTAGCAAGAAGGATTTCTGGCGGTGTTGCCGGGGAGTCTACGCAAAAGTCAACATACCAAGTACCCATCACAAACCCTTATCTCCCGCATTACACTATTTGCCATTTGCCTCTCGTTTTCCTCTCCCCCACTTCACCCTTGCCGTTTTATTCGCCCTTTTTCGTTCGCCTTCTTCCCGTATGTATCTTTGTTTGTGTTTCCTTGTGCCTTTTATTTGCTTGCATCTTTGCTTGCTAAATATCTATTGATATGGATCCACTTAAAGTGTTCTACTTGGATCATCTTTGATCCTTATGCGCTCGTGCTGAAACCCCAACTAGCCTAGTTGATGGGAAATCTTTATATGAGCATGCTCATTTTGTGCGTCACCGTTTGTCTGAAAAAGGGAGACTCTTATGGAATCAAATAAACAAATTGATGTGTTATGCCTGGAATCTTTGTGAAATTTATGATTTTACTTGTTGCTGTGAAAACATTAAGAAACACCTTCCCTACCAATGTGAGTTTAGTGATAATGGAATCGTATCTTCTTATGCTAGGGGTGTTTATAATTACTATGATGTCCAACAAATTGAAGAATTTGTTGCTTTTAAGGGTGCTTATGAAATTGCTTCTTTGATTGAAACGTATGGTGCTACTCTTTACAAATCTGAATTTTTTTGCCATACTTAAATATTGTTATGATAATTATGCTTCCAATGCCTATGTTAAACCATATATTGAGGACTCCTCCGCTGTCCAAGAAGAAGCTAATATTTCGCAGGAGTCTATGGAGGAAGAAAATAATGATATGCATGAATCTATAGATAATTATGATTCCGATGATTTGATTGAAATATCCCTTGATGAACATGATGCTTGCTATTCTTGTGGCCATGATGCCAATATTTATCAAGATGAATTTGCTATAGTTCCTTATGTTAAACATGAGATCCTTGCTATTGCACCCATACTTGATAGTTCCTTCGATGAAAAGCATGACTGCAATGATTTTACTATAAACTCGCTTGATGTCAATTATGCTAATAATATGCAAAACCCTAAGCTTGGGGATGCTAGTTTTTCTATGTCTACTACTTGTTGCAATGATCATGATTGGGGTGATTCTTCTTATGATCTTGAAAATTTATTTAAGCCCCATGATGAATATGAGATTGATAATAGTGTTTGCAATAATATTGAAAGTGGGTTTGGAGTGTCAACTTTAGATCCCACATATTTGGAGAATGTTCAATCTTATGGTATTTTTGATAAAAGTGGGTTTGGAGAGGTCATGACCTTAGTTAATATTAATCCCACTATTTTGGAAGAGTGTCAACTTTACATGCATGTGGATCGTGTTGAAAATATTTTATGTGATAGCTATTTTGTTGAATTTTCTTATGATCCCACATATAATTATTATGAGATAGGAAAATATGGTTGTAGAAATTTTCATGATAATAAACTACCTCTCGTTATGTTGAGATTGCTATTGTTTCTTTCCGCTTCCTTGCATAAGCTAGTTTTGCTTGCTATGATAATTTGTTTGCCTATAAGATGCCTATGCATAGGAAGTATGTTATACTTAGATGTGTTTGTCACGTGTTTTATGATCCTTTCTTTGTGCTTCAATTCTTGTCTTTCGTGTGAGCATCATTGAAATCTCAATGCCTAGCTAGGGGCGTTAAACGATAGCGCTTGTTGGGAGGCAACCCAATTTTATTTTTAGTTTTTTTTGCTTTTTGCTTCTGTTTAGGAATAAATATTTGATCTAGCCTCTGGTTAGATGTCTTTTTATGTTTTAATTAGTGTTTGTGCCAAGTTAAACCTATAGGATCTTCTTGGATGATAGTTATTTGATCTTGCTGAATATTCCAGAAACTTTCTGTTCACGAAAATAATTGTTAAAAATCACCAGAACGTGATAAAATATTGATTCCAATTGCTTCTGATCAATAAACAAATTTTCTAGGTCGTCCTATTTTGGCTTAATTTTGGAGTCCCAGAAGTTTGCGTTAGTTACAGATTACTACAGACTGTTCTGTTTTTGACAGATTCTGTTTTTCGTGTGTTGTTTGCTTATTTTGATGAATCTATGGCTAGTAAAAGAGTTTATAAACCATAGAGAAGTTGGAATACAGTAGGTTTAACACCAATATAAATAAATAATGAGTTCATTACAGTACCTTGAAGTGGTCTTTTGTCTTCTTTCGCTAACGGAGCTCACGAGATTTTCTGTTAAGTTTTGTGTTGTGAAGTTTTCAAGTTTTGGGTAAAAGATTTGATGGATTATGGAACAAGGAGTGGAAAGAGCCTAAGCTTGGGGATGCCCATGGCACCCCAAGATAATCTAAGGACACCTAGAGGCCAAAGCTTGGGGATGCCCCGGAAGGCATCCCCTCTTTCGTCTACTTCCATCGGTAACTTTACTTGGAGCTATATTTTTATTCACCACATGATATGTGTTTTGCTTGGAGCGTCTTGTATGATTTGAGTCTTTGCTTTTTAGTTTACCACAATCATCTTTGCTGTACACACCTTTTGAGAGAGACACACTTGATTCGGAAATTGTTAGAATACTCTATGTGCTTCACTTATATCTTTTGAGTTATATAGTTTTTGCTCTAGTGCTTCACTTATATCTTTTAGAGCACGGTGGTGGATTTGTTTTATAGAAACTATTGTTCTCTCATGCTTCACTTAGATTATTTTGAGATCCTACAAAACATCATGGTAGTTTGCTTTAACAATAATAGGCATTCAAGATTAGTAAAGAAAAAAGGAAAAATTCTTATGAGTGTGTTGAATACTATGAGAAGTTTGATGCTTGATAATTGTTTTGAGATATGAAGATGGTGATATTAGAGTCATGCTAGTTGAGTAGTTATGAATTTGAGAAATACTTGTGTTAAAGTTTGTGATTCCCGTAGCATGCACGTATGGTGAACTGTTATGTGATGAAGTCGGAGCATGATTTATTTATTGACTGTCTTCCTTATGAGTGGCGGTCGGGGATGAGCGATGGTCTTTTCCTACCAATCTATCCCCCTAGGAGCATGCGCGTAATACTTTGCTTTGATAACTTGTAGATTTTTGCAATAAGTATATGAGTTCTTTATGACTAATGTTGATTCCATGGATTATATGCACTTTTCTTCCTTTCACCATTGCTAGCCTCTCTAATACCGCGCACTTTTCGCCGGTATCATATACCGACCATATACCTTCCTCAAAACAGCCACCATACCTACCTATCATGGCATTTCCATAGCCATTCCGAGATATATTGCCATGCAACTTACCACCGTTCCGTTTACTATGACACGCTCCATCATTGTCATATTGCTTCGCATGATCATGTAGTTGACATTGTATTTGTGGCAAAGCCACCGTTCATAATTCTTTCATACATGTCACTCTTGATTCATTGCATATCCCGGTACACCGCCGGAGGCATTCACATAGAGTCATATTTTGTTCTAAGTATTGAGTTGTAATTGTTGAGTTGTAAGTAAATAAATGTGTGAGGATCATCATTTTTAGAGCATTGTCCCAAGTGAGGAAAGGATGATGGAGACTATGATTCCCCCACAAGTCGGGATGAGACTCCGGATGAATCTAAAAAAAATAGGCCATAAAAAAAGGCCCAAATAAAAAAATGAGAGAAAAAGAGAGAAGGGACAATGTTACTATCCTTTTACCACACTTGTGCTTCAAAGTAGCACCATGATCTTCATGATAGAGAGTCTCCTATGATATCACTTTCATATAATAGTGGGAATTTTTCATTATAGAAATTGGCTTGTATATTCCAATGATGGGCTTCCTCAAAATGCCCTAGGTCTTCGTGAGCAAGCGAGTTGGATGCACACCCACTTTGTTTCTTTTATTGAGCTTTCATATATTTATAGCTCTAGTGCATCCGTTGCATGGCAATCCCTACTCACTCACATTGATATCTATTGATGGGCATCTCCATAGCCCTTTGATACGCCTAGTTGATGTGAGACTATCTTCTCCTTTTTGTCTTCTCCACAACCACCATTCTATTCCACATATAGTGCTATGTCCATGGCTCACGCTCATGTATTGCGTGAAGATTGAAAAAGTTTGAGAACGTCAAAAGTATGAAACAATTGCTTGGCTTGTCATCGGGGTTGTGCATGATTTAAATATTTTGTGTGGTGAAGATAGAGCATAGCCAGACTATATGATATTTTAGGGATAACTTTCTTTGGCCATGTTATTTTGAGAAGACATAATTGCTTAGTTAGTATGCTTGAAGTATTATTATTTTTATGTCAATATTAAACTTTTTGTCTTGAATCTTTCGGATCTGAATATTCATACCACAATTAAGAAGAATTACATTGAAATTATGCCAAGTAGCATTCCACATCAAAAATTCTGTTTTTATCATTTACCTACTCGAGGACGAGCAGGAATTAAGCTTGGGGATGCTTGATACGTCTCCAACGTATCTATAATTTTTGATTGTTCCATGCTATATTATATTCTGTTTTGGACATTATTGGGATTTATTATACACTTTTATATTATTTTTGGGACTAACCTATTAACCGGAGGCCCAGCCCAGAATTGCTGTTTTTTTGCCTATTTCAGAGTTTCGCAGAAAAAGAATATCAAATGGAGTCCAAACGGAATGAAACCTTCGGGAACGTGATTTTCGGAACGAACGTGATCCAGAGGACTTGGACCCTACGTCAAGACATCAACCAGGAGGGCACGAGGTAGGGGCACGCCTACCCCCCCAGGGCGCGCCCTCCACCCTCGTGGGCCCCCTGTTGCTCCACCGACGTACTCCTTCCTCCTATATATACCTACGTACCCCCAAACTTCTTGTAGATACGGAGCCAAAAACCTAATTCCACCGCCGCAACCTTATGTACCCGTGAGATCCCATCTTGGGGCCTGTTCCGGAGCTCCGCCGGAGGGGGCATCGAGCACGGAGGGCTTCTACATCAACACCATAGCCTCTCCGATGATGTGTGAGTAGTTTACCTCAGACCTTCGGGTCCATAGTTATTAGCTAGATGGCTTATTCTCTCTTTTTGGATCTCAATACAATGTTCTCCCCCTCTCTCATGGAGATCTATTCGATGTAATCTTCTTTTGCGGTGTGTTTGTTGAGACTGATGAATTGTATGTTTATGATCAAGTTTATCTATGAACAATATTTGAATCTTCTGAATTCTTTTATGTATGATTGGTTATCTTTGCAAGTCTCTTCGAATTATCAGCTTGGTTTGGCCTACTAGATTGATCTTTCTTGCAATGGGAGAAGTGCTTAGCTTTGGGTTCAATCTTGCGGTGTCCTTTCCCAGTGACAGTAGGGGCAGCAAGGCACGTATTGTATTGTTGCCATCGAGGATAACAAGATGGGGTTTATATCATATTGCATGAGTTTATCCCTCTAGATCATGTCATCTTGCTTAAGGCGTTACTCTGTTCTTATGAACTTAATACTCTAGATGCATGTTGGATAGCGGCCGATGTGTGGAGTAATAGTAGTAGATGCAGGCAGGAGTCGGTCTACTTGTCTCGGACGTGATGCCTATATACATGATCATACCTAGATATTCTCATAACTATGCTTAATTCTGTCAATTGCTCAACAGTAATTTGTTCACCCACCGTAATATTTATGCTCATGAGAGAAGCCACTAGTGAAACCTATGGCCCCCGGGTCTATTTTCCATCATATTAATTTCCCGACAACAAGTTATTTCTGACGCCGTTTTTATTTTACTTTCTTTACTTTGCATCTTTATCATAAAAATATCAAAAATATTATCTTATCATATCTATCAGATCTCACTCTCGTAAGTGACCGTGTAGGGATTGACAACCCCTTATCGCGTTGGTTGCGAGGATTTATTTGTTTGTGTAGGTGCGAGGGACTCGTGCGTGGCCTCCTACTGGATTGATACCTTGGTTCTAAAAAACTAAGGGAAATGCTTACACTACTTTGCTGCATCACCCTTTCCTCTTCAAGGGAAAACCAACGCAGTGCTCAAGAGGTAGCAGCATGTCCATGTCTCGGCGCAACATGACCATTGGATCAAACTCAGACGGTGCAGATCAGTCACTGTACCACAAAGCGTGTGGGTGTGTTTGGTTGCATTTTCATCTCAATATAGTTGTTCCCTCTTCATGTATTTGTGTTAACCTACTAGTGTGGACTCATGCACCCTTCATGCACTCTGCCAAACACCCAAAAGTGGTTCGAGAAGGGAACTTCTGCTCCCATCCCGTGCACCCTTCATACACCCTGCCTAACACTGATTCGTGCTTCATATGGTTCATGTTTCGTGGAGTACTGTAGCACCGTACTCTCCGTGCTCTGTAGACCTGGTTCTGTTAACATTGATCTCACCATTCATTCTCGACCGGACAGTTGAAAAAGTGGTACTATGTTACATTACTGTTCATATAGTTGACATGCGCACAACATCATTTGTTATCGTCATATCTTACTACACTAGCAACAAGATTATGTAGTACCAACGTATGAACCACTACATCTATTGTGCGGCACATGCCTAGTAGTAGGAGCACTGTGTATGTTCAAGTGGTTGTCGTGTTTCGCACTGCTCCGTCGTAAGAGTGGAAACGCTTGTTGTGATCATTTTTTTCCAGAAAAATAGTGGACACGCTCTACTGTGTGGATCCTCCTCGACGGTCATCGGGAACCTTGCTACTCACTTTCTCCAACGTGTGGGACAGCCAGCATCGGGGTCCACCAGCCATGCACTAAATTACTCCATAGTAGAGTGCCGAACTGCACGGTAGACTACCCCGATCGAAGCGCCGCAGTAATGCCCAATGAGCCGTCAAATCACAAAATCCCCTCCTTTCCAGCAGTAAGTTGGACGGATGAAGCAACCATCATTTTACTCTTCTCTCTCAGCTTCCTCTCTTGAAGAAAACCCCCACTCGCTTCTCCCTCACCTTGTTCCTCATTTCTTCAAGAAAACCCCGACCTGCTTCTGCCATTGTTCTTCTCTCCGAAAGAAGGAAAGGCGAGCACATCAATGGTGTTGATTCTGGCCAAGGCCCGGTCTTGCAACCCCGAGACTGATCCTATAACTCCCTCTCTGTTCTTCTTTTGGGTTTGTGATTATGGTTTCTTTTCTTTTATTTCTATTTGACAGTTTCTTGATGGACACTGGAGCACCGGCCGAAGTGATGTCTATGGCTCTGGCCAAAACCGTCGAGGCTCATGGTACGAAGAAGCACAAGCACCTCGCCGAGACTACCGCAGACAAACTCAAATCCATTGCCCTGTCCAAGCCCCCCTCTCAGGGATCCCTCATTAAGCAAGTCCAGGTAATATCTCTTCTTTACGATCTTTTTCTCGATCTTGATCGTGTTTTTCATCGAAAACACAGTACTAGTACTAGTAGTACAACTTTCTGGGTGATCTTGCATGTGGTTTTTGTGTTCCAAATGACAGTTCTAAATTCCTCTTTTGACCAAAACTTGCGAGAGGTTGACACTGATTTCTTATAGATTACTTTCAACTACTTTATGAACATCAATGCTACCTTTGAAGAGGGTATATCTGCCTCAGTAACTTGTGTTATGGATATTGCAAGTAACCCCTCTGCTCTCATGCCTTTGAAGACATGTTCTAGTGTCTTTGTTCACTCATTTCTGTGCGTATATGTAGTCATATATGGAGTAAAATATCAAAAATCATCTTATATTTCTGAACGGAGGTAGTAATAAAATATTTGGGTTCTGTTTGAATTAGAACCAGGTCCGCGGTGGAGATGAAGTTCTCAAAGTCATGCCGTGTGAACTGGAAGACCTGAGGATGAGTTCTACTACTAAACTATCCAGCTACTGTGTCCTTGTCGCCACGTGTCCTGAACTAGTGTTTTCCTGCAACATTGTTGTTAGGCATGTTCTCGAGGCTGTACTTGACCACAACAATTTCCTGGTTGTGCCTTCGATTACGAAGGGTGTGGTTCTTGTAAAGCTTCCCGACAAATCTGTTGCGGCCTGTCTTCATCGTCATGTTTATGAGTGGAAAGACCACTCTGTTAGGTTCTCCAAGGTTGACGAGATGGTGATGGTGCCGGTAGACATCTCGCACGAAGTCCATGGTCTAGTCAGTTATGCGGGGTTCATCCCATAGGTTGGTGGCAAGAAATAGTCTGCGGAGTTTAATTAGTGCAACTTTGCTTGTCTGTAGTAAGTACTATTGTTCAGTACTTGATTTGTGTTTGTTAACCCTGTATTGTTTAGTACTGCCGCTTTTGGTTTGTGGTGAGTCTTGAGAACAGTCTATGTTAATGTTTGTCCACTCAATTTAGTCTGTATATTTTGAATAATCCAGATCATCTTTTTTGTGAGGACAGTTTATCAATTATGGTTACACTCCAATATCTGTATGCATTGCAGGGTTTATCGCACCCACCAGGATTTCCAGTCCCATGGATGTTCGGTCCATACGATTTGTCACGACCTTTGGACTGTCCTGCTTGTGGGAGTAGGCGGGGGCCCTGCATGCCACGCGTAGTTGGACGATCAATCTTCTGTTTAGTACTTCAACATAGTGATTTCCTGGTAAGGATTCACTCGTGTCACATCAAGTAAATCTTATTGATTTACTGTCTAAATCTTATTGATTTAATGTCATGTTTTCTTTCTTTTGCTGCAATTTTACGATGCATGTTTTTTCATGTGACATTCATCACAGAATAAACCGTTTGGTTTGCTCTACGATGGCTATTTTTGCAGGTTTCACTTCTTATGTCGTGTCAGTAACGAAGGCACTGTCCATCACTTATATTAGTGGAAAAAATTGGATCGGTCTGTTGTCTGAGTACAAGCTGGATCCCTATGATGAGCTGCAGTTTGGTTTAACAAACATGCCACAATTAGTCCTTCTCGCGTTTAAAATAAATGAAGAAAAAGACTGGATCACGGTCACAGAGCCTAGTCAAGTTATAAAGCTGATCATAGCAGACCAGACACGATCGCCACTGTCTCGCACATCGGTACCACCTTCAGCAACGGATCGAGCACCGGCAGTTGCTCCAGCACTAATAGCGGCAGCAGCTCAGTGTGATCCAGCTGAGGATTGGGAACTGACCGCGTCAGCGGATCAGGCTGATCTACTGGAGGATCGGGCAACGACACCTGCTCTACAAGGAGCACCATCTCCGGCAGGAGCAATGGCACTACAAGTCGCACTGGCACGGGCACCAGCAACGGCTTCGGCACCTGCACCAACACTTGCACTTGCATCTGCTCCGGCCCATGCAGCAGCAACGGAACCAGCAGTTGCACCGGCAACAGACCGGGCTGCAGTTCGCACTTCATATACCAAAGTCCTTACAAAAACCGACATGTCCACCTTCTTGGTAAGCATTGGCCGCCCAAGTGCTTCGTTCTTTTTTCTTTCCATGTTGTTTCACATGATTCACTGTGTTGATCTAACTGTTTGTGTATGTCTTCTTGTTTGCAAACAGAGAATTCCTAGAGCAACGAGGGAGTCATTCAACAATCCGGGCGACCGTGGCCAAGTTTCTCTTATCATGCGCAGCCTTGGTGTGAATGAACCTGCTCAATATACCGTAATTATAAAGGATGGTCGCATGATGATTGATGCTAACGGATGGTCAAGGTTCAAATCTAAATCATATCTTGCGGTAGGGGATGATGTCAAAATTGAACTTTCTCGGCAAGGAGAGCTGGTCCAAATCAACTTTGAAATTCTTCAGTAGCAGCACGCAACTACCGAACTGATCTATCCTCCGAGAGATTTTGATGTAATAATCTGGCATGGTGCAACAAGTGTCCTGTGTGTATAAGTAGTACGACAATATCGTTGATAGAATTGCAACTCTGATTGCTGGTTAGGAACTGTCGTTCGATTTCATTCCAACAGCTGCCGTGCTTTATTCAATTTTGTGTATTCGCCTTGCGAAAACATCTAAAACCAGCACCGTACCGATCGCTTGCAATATGAAAAGCGCTGAGGTAGAACACATGGGCCCCCAAACATGTAGGCCCACCAGTCTGTGGCCCAAAGTCCAGAACCATGAGCCCGTCTGAGTATTATATTCTCAGCTGAATCCCCATAATGCCCGTGCGTTGCACGTAACATAAAGATGCATTTGTATGAGTATTTTATCTTGTGAGAGAAAAGGATGAACGAGGGAAGGCCTTATTTGCAAATGTGGAGAGGTGTGTGGGTACCTTTTTGCAAAATTGCCATAGTTTCCTTCCTATCCGTCAGATATAAATCGGACGGCCTATATTGCAGGACGGCAGGCACACCATCATCACCAACTCGTCTATACTGTGTTAAAAAAACTCTGGTTTTTATAATTATATATGTTATATATATTCCCCTTGATTTTTCTTATGTATAAAGTTGTGATATAAAATATTTTTATATTTCTTTACAGAGGGAGTATCTCTCTGTCAAAAATATATTTATGTGTAACTAGTTACTCCTGTCTTTCTACTTCCTTTTGCTGATATGTGGGGCATCCGGCAACGGGGTCCACGTGCCATATGCACCAAATTAGAGTGCACAACTGGACGGTAGACACACCCCGGTCGTAGCGCCGCAGTAATGCCCAATGAGCCGTCAAATCACAAAAAACCCCACCTTTCCTGCTTTAGCAGTAAGCTGGACGGACGAAGCGTCAATATTTCACTAGGCCTAAATCCCCTTCTCACTCGTCTGCTTGTTCAGAGAAAACCCCCTCTCGGCGATTGCATAGGGTTTTCTCATGGAGAACCAGGTACGAATTCTTCATCCATCCCCGATAAATCCAAGTCCCTTGGTCGTGGGTAATCCTAGGACGGCAGCCGCCGCCGTTGATGCATTTTTCTTCCTACTGAATCTAGTGTGTTTCATTTGCAGTGCCCAAAGTGCGAGGACCCTACAGGTTTCTGTGCCCTCGGCGAGACGCCACACTTGTTCCTTCTCATCCTAACATAGGATTTTAAAACGCGCATAGTATGTTCCTAGAATCCTCTTTTCTATCCGGGAGGGTGGGGTTTTTTGAACATGCTGTCTACTAATTTGGAAATTTGGATTGCTATATTTGGATAAAAGTTACTAGTACCGTGGTCAAGACTGACGTGAAGGAGGAAAATATTTCTAGATTTGGATAGGGAATACATTGTGTTCTCATATTATTTTTCCTGCAGCGCATTCCTTGCTCTGCCAGGACACATGCACTCAAGACGCTCGCCTTGCCATAACTGAATACACCAGTTTAATGGTCACAGTGAAGACAAGCCATGGATATAAGTTCCGAGTTGGGTTCATGAACCAAGAAGATCACTGCTTTTTTGATGGCCGAACTTGGATAAACTTTCTCAAGTGTTACAGACAGAAAGTTGGCGCATGAATGTTGATGGAAATAGCAGAACCTGGTCTCATCTTAACTGCGATCTTCCACCCCGATGATACGTCCCCAACGTATCTATAATTTTTTATTGTTCCATGCTATTATATTATCTGTTTTGGATGTTTAATGGGCTTTAATATACCTTTTTATATTATTTTTGGGACTAACCTATTAACCGAAAGCCCAGTGCAAATTGCTGTTTTTTTGCCTATTTCAGTGTTTCGCAGAAAAGGAATATCAAACGGAATGAAACCTTCGCGAGGATCGTTTTTGGAACAAACGCAATCCAGGAGACTTCGAGTGGATGTTAGGGAAGCCACGAGGCGACCACGAGGTAGGTGGGCGCGCCCAGGGGGGTAGGCACGCCCCCACCCTCGTGGGCCCCTCGCAGCTCCACCGACCTACTTCCTTCGCCTGTATATACTCTTATACCCTGAAACCTTTGGGGAGAGCCACAAAACACTTTTTCCACCGCCGCAACCTTTTGTACTCGTGAGATCCCATCTTGGGGCCTTTTCCGGCGCTCCGCTGGAGGGGGAATCGATCACAGAGGGCCTCTACATCAACACCATGGCCTCTCCGATGATGTGTGAGTAGTTTACCATAGACCTTTGGGTCCATAGTTATTAGCTAGATCGCTTCTTCTCTCTCTTTAGATCTCAATACAAAGTTCTCCTCGATTCTCTTGGAGATCTATTCGATGTAACTCTTTTTGCGGTGTGTTTGTCGAGATCCGATGAATTGTGGGTTAATGATCAAGATTATCTATGAACAATATTTGATTCTTCTCTGAATTCTTATATGCATGATTTAATATCTTTGCAAGTACCTTCGAATTATCAGTTTGCTTTGGCCTACTAGGTTGATCTTTCTTGCAATGGGAGAAGTGCTTAGCTTTGGGTTCAATCTTGCGGTGTCCTTTACCAGTGACAGCAGGGGCAGCAAGGCACGTATTGTATTGTTGCCATCGAGGATAAAAAGATGGGGTTTATATCATATTGCTTGAGTTTATCCCTCTACATCATGTCATCTTGCCTAATGCGTTACTCTGTTCTTATGAACTTAATACCCTAGATGCATGCTGGATAGCGGTCGATGTGTGGAGTAATAGTAGTAGATGCAGAATCGTTTCGGTCTACTTGTCGCGGACGTGATGCCTATATACATGATCATGCCTAGATATTCTCATAACTATGTGCTTTTCTATCAATTGCTCAACAGTAATTTGTTCACCCACCGTAGAATATACTATCTTGAGAGATGCCACTAGTGAAACCTATGGCCCCCGGGTCTATTTTCCATCATATTAAGCTCTCGCCAACGTGCTATTTTTGTCGCCGTTTATTTTGCAATCTTTACTTTTCAATCTATACAACAAAAATACCAAAAATATTTATCTTATTATCTTTATCAGGTCTCACTTTTGCAAGTGGTCGTGAAGGGATTGACAACCCCTTTATCGCGTTGGTTGCAAGGTTCTTAATTGTTTGTGTAGGTACTAGGGATTTGCTGTAGTCTCCTACTGGATTGATACCTTGGTTCTCAAAAACTGAGGGAAATACTTACGCTACTTTGCTGCAACACCCTTTCCTCTTCAAGGGAAAACAAACGCATGCTCAAGAGGTAGCACCCGACGTCGTTCCAATTGTTCATCCATGTTAGTTTTGTATCTGGTTTTTGCTTGTTGTCTCGATTACTTCTTAATCCACCTATTCTGTCAAACTAATCACAATCTAACTTTAGAAGTCGCAATGAATCTCTCATGAAGATGCTACTTCTAACTAATATTTTCTTATAATTGGTGTCACGTGTAGGTTTTTTCAGAGTTAAGCAGGCTTCCTGTTTGTTATTCTATAAGAACTCGGCTGTTACTGATGGCACTAAAGTTGACTGGGACGACACCCACAAGTTCCTACACTTTATTGATCGTCTTGAGGTCCTTGTGGAGCATTTCAATGGTGGAAGGCCACGTGGGATATGTGTGCCACTGCTGCACTCATTGAACAGGTCCAACTGTGTTGAGAAACTTATGGTACGAGCTGTTTTCTGTTATATATGTTGTTCATAAACTCTTGCTTATGCATAGTTTTAGAATTGTGATCTTCTTGAAACAGAAACTGCCCAGATCTATTGTTCATATACAGATGCCTGACCATGGTCGGGTCAGACTTGCGCTTGGTCACAACATGATGTTTATGTCGACCTACTCCATTCCCCTTGGAGGTGAAAAGATACTTATTCATGGGTGGTCTCAAATAATGACAGCTCGTCCATCTTGAAGAATAGGACAGAAGATTATTCTCATGCTTTTCCATGGCTCTAAAGCGAATATCCTGTTTATTGACCACATTGCGAGATGAAGCCGCTTTGAGAAGGTTGTGGATGCACGGGGTGGCGCCTGGGCCTTGTCCTGGGGCTTGGCGGCCTCACCCTTGGTTAACTGCACACAAAGTAGCACTGTTCGAGGCGTGCTTTGTACGGTTGAACCTGTATAAGTACTCGTACTGCTTTCAGCTATGGTTGTTAAGTTCCCCTGCTGGCTTCAGTTAAGGTTGTTTAAGTACTCCTGCTGCTTTTATAGTTTCTCGTGTTTCTTCAATCATGTCTACCTCCAGCCGTCAAAACCAAACCAGCGCCGGCGGGGCCGCCTGCTTCCGCCTCCCACGGCCGGCTGCGCCTCAGCGCACGCATCGCCGCCCAACCGTCTCCTAAATCGTTAACACCGATGTCCGAGGCCTCGCCGTCGTCCTCCGCGCGCTTTGGTGCGCTCGCCGCGGCGCCGCCCTCTCACGTTGTCAACATGGTCAACAAACAAGAGGAATCGACAGAGGACCGTATGTGGAGAGGATGATAGTAGGGGCCCGCCATGTCCATGGCCGGACGCAAGGAAGTTCCTCATTTTTTGTTATATATACTCCAATGTCAGCGTATAGAAAAATAAAATGCTTTCAGCTAGTGGTTTCCTGACATCCGGGGCCCACGACATTGTCAGCGTATATGGTCAATAGACAAGAGAACAACACAAGATCGGCTCACACCTGGGACGTAGCTGCTCGAGCAGTATTTTTTTTGTTATTGTTGAGACAGAGCAGGGTTTCAACTGGGCCGTGGCCCGTCTAGCCCAGGCTTATATTTTATGTTCACCACATGACCAACCCAGCTATTTTTTCTTTGGGAAAATGAGCCCAGTTTATTTTTTCTGAAGAATACCCAATCCAGGCCTACTTATTTTTCTACGCCCTGATGGGTTGCAAATCTTTCAAGACGCTTGCAAATCTTGAAAGTAATATGAAATGGGCTGTAATATAAAAACAGCTGACCAATTGGCAATTACTTTATAATTTCTGAATTTTTTTCACATTTTCAGATTCCAATTTCAGTGGGCTTTAACCTAATTTAAATATATCTTCAAAGTACTTTAAATCTGGCTCGACATTTCGACATTAAAAATAGTTTGCAACCCACATAAATATGCGAAATTTCATTTAAATTTTTAACCCTGGCCCTGGCCAACAAAAAAAATGGACTACAATAAATTGCATAAGAAGTTGCAATGAGCTATATATAAATTATTAAAAAAATAGGGAATGGTCTGACTTGTGGGCCTATTAAGTTGACGCGTATGCAAGAATTTTTTACTTATTATATACGACAACAAACTATTCTAACAGACGTAACCGTTGGATGTCAATCCAACGGCCGTCGTGTTTCTTCAATCTCTGATCTTCTTGCTCCAGCCGCCAAATCCAGCGCCGGCGGGACCGCCTGCTCCCGCCTCCCGTGGCCGGCTGTGCTGCCGCGCAGGCCTCACCGCCCCCTACTACTCCCACCGTTGGCCTGGCCATCCCTCTACTCACCCACATCCCTCCACTGTTGTGGCTTCGCTGCCTCCGGGTCATTCCCTTCCTGGGTCTCACCATCGTCCATCGCGCTGGTGTTGTCAGCACGGCGTGGTCAACGTTGTCAACAAACGACAACATCGGAAGAGGGATGTACATGGAGAGGCTGACAGTTGGGACCCACATGGTCCATGGCCGCACGCAAGCATGTACGTCCTTATTACGCCAAAAAAATGAATACTCCCGCTGACAGCTCAGACCCACCAGCTATATCTTCGCACGCAAGGAAGTGCCTCCTTATTACACAAAAAAAGGAATACTCCTCCTACTAGCTGGGACCCACCATAGTGGGAGGCTGACTTGTGGGCCTACTAAGTTGACGCGGACGAAAGGCTTTGTCCACTTAGTCAACAAACGATTCTATCACCAGTTGATAATCCCTAAGTGCAGGGAATCATCATAGCAATTCCCAATGGTGGAAGTGATAAGTATGGAGTGTCGAACCCACGAGGAGCTAAAGGTAAGATCAATATTCTCTCAAGTCCTATCTGCCACTGATACGACTCTACGCGCACCGAACGTTGCTTCCAACTAGAAACGAGAAATAAAACTACGTTGTGGGTATAAAGAGGATAACTTTGCATGATATCGGAGAGCTAAAACATAAAAGTAGGTGCTGTTATCATAAATTTAGAATATATTACTAAACATTATAAATAGCGAGTGTGGAATAATGATGGAGTCGGTGTGCGGAATTGTCCTAGGCAATTTTTAACAAGACCGGTAGTCGTCATTGCAATTTCATATGAGGGAGAGGCATAAGCTAACATACTTTCTCTTCTTGGATCATATGCACTTATGATTGGAACTCTAGCAAGCATCTGCAACTACTAAAGATCATTAAGGTAAAACCCAACCATAGCACTAAAGCATCAAGTCCCCTTTATCCCATATGCAACAACCCCCTTACTCGGGTTTAGGCTTCTGTCACTCAAGCAACCCACTATAAGCGAATCATAAACGTATTGCAACACCCTACAACAGGAATCCCTCACGCTTGCGTGACACGGAGGGCACAATAGGACATCACCAAAATAAAACATACAACTCATACCAATCTATATCATCAATCAACCCAAAGGCAAGGGATATCTACTCAAAACATCATAGGATGGCAACACATCATTGGATCATAATATGTGGCATAAAGCACCATGTTCAAGTAGGGATTACAGCAGAGTGTGGGAGAGTGGACCATGTAAAAGAGATGAGGATGGTGATGATGGGGGTAATGTTGATGAAGATGATCACCGCGGCGATGATTCCCCTCCCGATGGCACTCCGGCGCCACCGAGAGAGAGGAGGAGAGGTTCTCCCCTTGTGCTTCCTCCTCCATGGCCTCCCCCCTAGATGGGGAGAGGTTCTCCCTCTGGTCCTTGGCCTTCATGGCGATGATGGCCCCTCTGGGATCCTCCTCCATGGCCTCCGGTGATGATGGCCCCCTCCGGCAGGGTGCCAGAGAGGGCCTAGATTGATTTCTCGTGGCTACAGAGGCTTGCGCTGGCGGAACTTCCGATCTAGGTTTCTTTCTAGGGGTTTCTGTATTTATAGGAGAGGATGGCGTTGAAAACAAGTCAGGGGGGTCCCCGAGGCGGCCATGAGATAGGGGGCGCGCCCAAGGGGGGTGGGCGTGCCCCCCACCCTCGTGGGGCCCACGGGACTCCCCTCCGGTAGATTTTTGTTCTAGTATTTTTTATATTTTCCAGAAAAAATCTCCGTTGATTTTCATCACATTCCGAGAACTTTTATTTCTGCACAAAAATAACACCACGGTAGTTCTGCTGAAAACAACTTCATTCCGGGTTAGTTCTAATCAAATCATACCAAAATCATATAAAACTACTGTAAACATGGCATGAATACTTCATACATTATAGGTACGTTGGAGACGTATCAGCATCCCCAAGCTTAATTCCTGCTCGTCCTCGAGTAGGTAAATGATAATAATAATAATTTATGAAGTGTGAATGCTAGCAAGCTCTCGCGAGCAAAGAAGAAGAGAGACAGCATTCAAGCCAGCAATGGACTGAGGTATGAGACGATAAAGGTAAAGAGAAGGGGCCGTCGTTGGTGCATAACAGATCTTTCCTATCTATGATCTTTCTCGGTGCATAAGCGAGGCTTCGCGGTCGAAGTACCACATAAGCAATAAAGCCAATAGACCTTGAATAGCCTGTACGAAATAACTTGTGAAGAGGCCGTTATTCGATTGTTTTAAAAGAATGTTGAGCCGGGCCCGGGTATGTAAGTTCAGCGATGTACAAACAAGGATTTATTTTACTTCCGCACCTAGGTTGGGGGGTTCTATTTAGGAAGAATAAGGAAGAGGAATAGAATCTCATTCATGTGTTCATGCTAACAGAAGAGCGGATCCAATACACATAAGGCATCGGTTGTTCTTAACAGCGATGGCTATTCATTTAAGTCTTCGGGTAGCACCACCAGATCTTCAACAAGGTGGAAATTCTCGTGGTACTTGAAGAAGAGTGAAACGACGAGATTTCCTTATAGGAGGAGAAAGGGATTCCTGTTGCTTTTGGGTGGGTCCAATCAAGGTACGAAAAAACTCTTTTCCCACGGCTCACTAATACGATCCTATCTTACCATTCTTCTATCCTTCTTCATCACGGGACAGAAGCATAACACTAGCATTGGACCAACAGTCAGTCTAGCTCTCGCTCTTATCCAATTTCCTTATCCTTTCAGGGAGGAATGTCCGCGTCTCGTCGCAAGGCTCATTTTGAGTTTTGGGTCACTAAGTAGAAAAGGACACTAGAGTGTGGCTACACGTGGTATAGGGCTGCTCGTCCCGCCTGCGGACACGTCAAAAATTCTCGGCGCCGAGAGAAAGACGAGATTCAGTAAGTAATTCAGTGAGTGCTTTCTTTTATAAGAAGAGCGTCGGCTTGGAAGAAGAAAATGAAATACGAACAACCGCGCTGGGGAAGGAATCCGATCTGCAGATGAAGCAGAAGCAGGCACATCCGGCAGGAATCGAACCTACTTTTTGACCCATTTTGCCTTTCTAGGTTGGTGGGCGCTTTCACCAGGGGATAAATTGAACGAAATGAAGAGCAATCCAGAATCCTATTTTGTATACTATAAGAAAAAGGCACTGAAAACTTGGAAACGGAAGATGTTGTAACTGATATGGGTAGTCACACATTAGGCAAAATGGTGTAGTGGTTGGGCCAGGTAGCTTCTTCTTTTGAACAGCATTTCATTCTGTTTTGGAGTATTTTTTTGGTCAGGCGACACCCAGATTTGAACTGGGGATAAAGGATTTGCAGTCCCCTGCCTTACCGCTTGGCCATGCCGCCAAATCCGATCCAAAATCGAGCAAAATCTTATTCATCCACATTATTTTACTAATTTTTATTCGTAGGAGGGGATTATTAAACCCTTTTTGATTTTTTTTAGATCGTTGCATCTCGATCGGAAAAGAATCAATAGAAGGAGAATCGGACGATATCTTTCTCGAAACAAACAAAAAGGAAAAGAAAGAGAAAACAGCTTGTCTAGTAATTCGGTGAATCTGCGGCCACTAATGCCATTCAGAGACTCTTGGCCATTTCGGCTTTCGCACCATATGATCCCTGCTCATCTGCCCACAACAAAACGGAATTTTTTTTATTTTCACTTGCGGTGTTCTCTCCATTTCTTGTTATATGCTGCTATCATAAGTTTGATCAATGATAATTCTAATCACTTTTTCTAGCATCATTATGTATCATAACAGTAGCTTAACTCATAAAACTTCTCATGATCAAGTAACAAGCTATTCACACGTTAAAGTATACACTACAAAAAAATACACTTCCGTGATGATACGTGTTTGTCACAGTAGGTCGCATTTTTTGTCATGCATGTACATCCATGACAAATTTATGACAGAATCAAGATAGTCATACCTGTGCTGTCGTAGAAGTGTTCATGACATTACCAAAATTATCATCACGGAAGTGTCCACTTCCATGACGATAAATCGCGCGTCACAGAAGTGCTTTCGTCAAGGGTAACCGACACATGGCATCCACCGTAACGGAACGCCGTTAAGCTATCGGGTCCGGTTTTGGATCCGATAACCCGTTAACAGCCCGGACCAATGGGGATTTTCCACGTGTAAAATCATCATTGGCCGCAGGAAACACGTGTTGCCTCACCGTTGGGACAGATGTCATCCACTCATTGGACAGGAGGCGCCTATGGTAGGTCGACATGTGGCACGGCCCAACAGTGGCCCATTCTGGTGAAAAAGGCCGGCCCAGTAAAAATTAGCAGGCCGGCCCATATAGGGCCTACTTGTGTCAGGTCCATTTAAGCCCATGGGCCATACGAGATGTGGCAATTCGGCCCATCAACGACCCGTTAAAGATTTGACACCCTTGCAGCCCATCGTCAGTTCGAGCCCGTTAACGGCCCGCTATATATTTGGGCTCAATATCGGCCCGATGAGATTTCGGCCTGTTAACGGACCATTTAATGGATGGGCCAATTTTCAGGATGTACATCTTTCGGCCTTTTAGCGACCCATTTAAATGTTGGGCTAATTTCTGGCCCGGTGTGTCTTTCATCCTGTTGACGGCCCATAAATCTGATGGGCCATTTGTAGTCGGACCTGAGTTTCGGCCTTTTAGCGGCCCATTTAAATGTTGGGCCAATTTCTGGCCCGGTGTCACTTTCAGCCTGTTGACGGCCCATAAATCAGTTGGGCCATTTGTAGTCGGACATGAGTTTTGGCCTTTTAGCGACCCATTTAAGTGTTGAGCCAATTCCCGGCCCTGTGTGCCTTTCGGCCTGTTAACGGACCATAAATGAGTTGGGCCATTTGTAGTCGGACCTTAGTTTTGGCCTTTTAACGGCCCATGCCCTTCATGGTCCAATACCAGCCCGGTTTCTCTTTCGGCCTGCTAAAGGCCCACAACACAGTTGGGCCGTTTACAATACGACCTGACTTTCGGTCTCTTAGCGGCCCATGCTCTTCATGGTCCAGTACAAGCCCGCTGTCTCTTTCGGCCTGCTAAAGGCCTACAGTATAGTTGGGCCATATGTAGCCCAAACTTAGTAACGGCCTGTTAACGGCCCGTGAAATAAATTGGGGCCACCTGTTGCCCGCTTCGATGTCGGCCTGTTAACGACCCGGGAGGTAAGAGGGCCGACCATTAACTTTCAGCCTAGTAACGGCCCATTAACTTAATGGGCCCACTAAAGTTCGTTCATGTCTTTAGGCCAAATTAGATAATTTGAGCCCATTACGACGAGCAAAGGTACGGCATACAGGGAATAACGTTGCACATCCAGCATATATTACATGAAATTACATCCACTGGCCAATCAAAGATTGATGCCAGTGCAAATAAATGAGCAGAACCTAACCATCTACAACGTCACAATCTGCAACCTCAACACAGATGACACCCATAAGCATGTGGGCAAGTTCTTGCTGCTTTGCTACACTGTCTCTGAAAACATTGATCAGTTGTTGTGTCGCACGACTCTGCACCTCTGATTCATCCACCATTTCCATCATTGCTTCAGCCATTAATTGGTTCACAAACATACATTTATTTCGTTGCATTCAAGACAGAGGATACTGAACAGATTCAGATGGCGATTTTGGCAGGCTTGTATTATTGATAGTGGAGAGTGTCTCGACCACTGCATCATAACATAAATTAGGACGGGAACCAAACAGATTAATCATGAGTTATTGCCAGATTACCTGGCCTAGATTTACTGGAAAGAAACAATGGGGTTGCCTTGCTGTTTTCAGAGTTTGTCTTCTTATCTTCAGCAGCCTGCACCAAATTAACACACTACATTGCTATCATTGGCCAAGTTAGATAATAGGAAAGCAACATTGACACAACGAACGTTTGGGCAACTAGCCTACACCAAATTAACACAATATGGCACAGCTATCATCAGCCAGGTAAGGTAATACGAAAGCAACATTGACACAATGAATGAATGGGCAACCAGAGAAGCACTACAATTCAGTAATGTGCGTGATATGAGATAGTACATTCATGCAGCTCAGTATGCAAAACTACCAGGCAGTTTTCCTTACAAAAATCAACATTGGCACCTTTAACATTTTGCTACAACTAATTTTAGATCAGATAAAGGTTAGATTCACACCGATTAACAAAATACATGCTGATGTAAAAATATAGTGATATACAACACGTACTTACATTAGCATTGGAGCACAGAGAATTCCCGCAAGATATTTTCCTCGAATACGATCCCAATGGAGGAAGTCTTGTATCGTTTAACCTTATTTTCTACAAGAGAGATGGGTAAGAAACATGTAGAAAATATGATCAGAATGGTATAAAATTTCATGATGCGAGGATACGCACACGCTTCTTAGAATGGAGTTGACATTCTTTTGCTGTACTGGAGCGGACTAGTTCTTTGGCCACTGGAATCTGCTTATTATCAGTGGGAGTTGGGTTTCTCTGTGCTGGAGCAGTATCTATGAAAAATGGAGTTGGTTTATTATCTCCTGGCGTTTGGATCTTTTGCAAAGACCTGGTTTGTAACCCTTCAGATTCTAACATAGCCGTCTTCCCCTTGCATGCCTTATATAGAAGAATGGTGATTCAGTTATAAAACATGCTACAGCAGAGATGGAATAGGTACTGAAGAATAGAAAGGCATGACATATTGACATGTATTCCCTCCATCCGGAAATAAATGGATGGGTCTAGGCGTATTTCAGTTCTAGATACATCCAGTTTTATCCATTTCTGCGACATTTAATCCGGACGGAGGGAGTATGATGTAAGAGCTAGGGATATGACAGGACAACACAGTAAAAGAAAACACTGAAAAACCCACTACGGAACCAAAGTATTCAAACCCACTGATATGAGATAGTACACTCATGCAGCTCAGGATGCAAAACTACCAGGCAGTTTTCCTTGCAAAAATCAACATTGTGGCCTTTAATCATACATTTTGCTACAACTAAATTTAGATCAGATAAAGGTTGGATTCACGTCGATTAACAAAATACATGCTGATGTAAAAATATAGTGATATACAACAGGTACTTACATCTACATTGGAGCACAGAGAATTCCTGCAAGAATCTTTCCTCATAAACGATACCATTGCAGAAAATCTTCTATCTGTTAGGCTTATTTTCTAAAAGAGAGATGGGTAAGAAACATGTAGAAAATATGATCAGCATGCTATAAAATTTCATGATGCAAGGATACACACACGCTTCTTAGAATTGAGTTGACATATTTTTGCTGGACTGGAGCGGACTAGTTCTTTGGCCACTGGAATCTGCTTATTATCAGTAGGAGTTGGGTTTCTCTGTGCTGGAGCAGTATCTATAAAAACTGGAGTTGGTTTATTATCTCCTAGCGTTTGGATCTTTTGCAAAGGCCTTGTTTGTAACCCTTCAGATTCTAACATAGTCGTCTTCCCCTTGCATGCCTTGTATAGAAGAATGGTGCTTTAATTATAAAACATGCGGCAGCAGAGAGATGGAATAGGTACTGAAGAATAGAAAGGCATGACATATTGACATGTATTCCCTCCATCCGGAAAAAATGGACGGGTCTAGGCGTATTTCAGTTCTAGATACATCCTTTTTTATCCATTTCGGCAACATGTAATCCGGACGGAGGGAGTATGGTGTAAGAGCTAGGGATACGACAGGACAACACAACAAAAAAACACTAGTTGAATATAAAACTGTATGCTAGCGGAATACATACAGAAATAGCTAAGGCAACATACACGTGTATGATTGGGAAAATAAGATGGCATTGCAACAGAGCACTAGAACAACACTTCAATGTAAACAAAATGGTATGGTAGACAGATGAAGTACATACTGATGAATAACAATGCATAAGATATTCAGAAGCATGATGTCCAAATTAAGCGGATGGCATTGCGATAGAGTAGAATGACAGTACTTGAATTTGAAAGCATGTTATCATGAATGGAATAGGTACTGAAAAACAGGAAGGCATGACATATTTACATGCATGATCAGCATGCTAAGCACATGGCATTGCAACAGAGTAGATACACTCCAGGACATTATATGCATGTTGTACCCATATCACAGGCCAAGTTAGAACAAGGACCTTGTGGGGTGAAGAGGATTCATCATCTTTCTGCAAGTCTTCTGAAGAACTGCCTTTACATGTTCCATCATATTGGGTATCATTGACATCAAGTTTATTGGCCTTTACATTGCTCCGTGAGGTTCTTGTGGATATATCAGTGTGTGCAATTATATCTGACATGCATGGAAGACAACTAGTAGTTAGATTTATGTAATGAGTGCCTGTAGGAGATGACATAAATAGTAGGACTGGGGTTAACTAGCAGCAACAGGTCTCATAAACTAAAGGGAGAACACAGATGAAAGCTACAGAATATGTATCGTTTGTACTCAAGATTAACTAGATGGCACACAAAAGTATTAAAGAACAACATAGCTAATACTAGAAGTGGTATAATACTATAATCACCAGCCTGTGGGACAGCATTGGCTGATGGATGATAACTATGGAACAACGTTACCTAAAGAACAAGTATCTTAGCTGAACTATGGAACAGTGTTAACTCCTCAACAAGACCCGTAAGAGATCAGCATGAATATACAGTGAAATGTGATGATCTATTTTCCATGCTTAGATGAATAACAAAGCCATAAATGTTGCACACAAGTAAGATGAGGGTACAACCTATCTGGCTGCCATCCATAGGAGTGAGCATCATGTGCTGACTTGTCGATGGCCCTGCAGTTGTTGTGGCTGTCCATGTCGGGCACGCGCATTCGATGCAGGGAACTGTTGAGTGGGACTACAGCTCCCTTCTGGTGTATGCTTCCCTTGTTGGAGTAGCTGCGGTGAGTCGTAAGACGGTGTGTCTGAAGATGCAGATAACGCATAATGTTAAGAACGACATATCTCTTTGATCTGAAGAAATACACTAAGAGATCAACATCAAGGTACGAGAGTGGTCACACGTCTGTTGACTGAAGACTAAATTGGGGTCACACGATTTTATTTTATTTTGGTACTGTCCGATCTACGCCGGATGGCTGGCCGTCTTGTGCCTCCCGGCTAACACTGTTCGGAATCTTCCCCAAAGAGCGAGCGACCAACGGCAGAGCAGCCTGCCTCCACCGTCCGTGGCCCCGGCCAAAACCCCGCGCCCCGGCCCACCGCACTGCCGTGGTTGCGCCACCCCCGGGCCAATCCACAAAGACTCCCCATCATCCAGATCCGGCGGCGGCAGTACCTTCAACCCACGCAACTCTAAAAGATAGCCATCTAAGCACTGCTTCCGCGGTGAACTTGCGGCCCCGCACCCTTACGTTAGACACCAGCCAACCGGTAGCCTAGGAGCTCCGCCGCCTCGAGGGGTGCTGCTTCCCATTGGGAATCGATTGGCCTAGAATAAAAATTCAGACAACTGATGCCTAAATAAAGTGATTTGAGATGAGGGTGCGACCTATCTGGCGGCATGGTGAAGTAGGCAGGTCCAGCTGCCGAGTCGGTGAGGCCGGCGCGGTTGCAGTGGCGACCGACGGCAGGGAAAGAGCGATGTCGCGACGGTCGACGGCTACGCCGAAGCAGCGCCAGGACTCTGGACGGATCCGAAGTTGGAGCCGCTCCGGCACCGTGAACAACGGCGAGGGTGAATCGGCTCCGGTACGGTTCACGCGGCCGTCATCGAGGCAGCACCAGCAGCACGGAGTAAGAGGCACACGGCCCAGTGCACGACGGCAAATGGACATCGTCTCCGGCATTAGGGAGGAGGGCGGCTGTGAAATTGGTGCGGTGGGGGGCGCCATGGAGGTGGGGCTGAGGTTTCGCGGCTCGGGAGAAGGGAGCTTCCCGGGGAGAAGGTGATTTGGCGCCCACGAGGTATGAATGGGGGCGGGCGGGGGGAGGGGGGCGGGGGGCGGGCGGGGGGGGGGGGGGGGAATTGGGAGGGGAGTGGAACCATGTCTTACGGACGCATTTGTCTGAAATGTGAGGGGGAGTTACAGTTCTACCCTTGCCTATAGGCTTCTCGGCTTGGGTCTATGTACTGAGGGTCGGGGATAGTAGAGTAACTTTGCTTCTCCCCAAATAGTGGGCGGGAGCGATTTCGGGCGAGGAGGGCGTGTTTTGAACTATAGTGGGCGCGAGCAATTTCGGGCGAGGAGAGCGTGTTTTGAAATAGTGGGCGCGAGCTATTTCGGGCGAGGAGAGCGTGTTTTGCCGACCATGGTTTATGAATTATTCGGCACATGTCATTTCGGCCGAGGAGAAGGCGCGCTTGGATGAAGTTATGAACCTACCCTCGATGTACAACGGGCCAATTGATGCGTGTCCCACATAGGACGGTAATTTCGCGTCTCCCATTTATTTGCTCGGGCGAATTCCACCGAGCAGAGAGGATGTTTAACGGTTCGTTCAAATTTTGGGAGAACGAGCATCCACGTCTACCTTACGAAGTCGATTCGGATCAGATTTTGAAATATTAGCTTGCCACTTCTTTTTTAGATGGAGAGATGATGCTCGGGAGTAATGTGTTTTTACATGCTCGTTGCTAGCGATTTACTATATGACAAATAGTTGACCCACTCAAAAACGCGAATCAAACCCAAAATGAAATATCTCGATTCAATGAAATAGCTCGTTCAGTAGGTCAAAATAGTGAACTAAATCCAAAATTGAACACCTCAATCGAGTAGCATGTTGTACAGTATTATAGTACTCCATGAACATGTTGAAAGTCAAATTAATGAACTTGTTTGATATACGCATATATCCGTTCATGTGTGGATTGCAGACAACATGTTCTCCAATTTAAATATTTGAATGCAAGTTTATATCGAAGCATGGTTTATATCAGTCTTTGATGCATAAAACGCGACCTTCCCCTCTCCCGGACTCCTGCGCTCTCTCTCTCTCTCTCATCTACAATCTTCAATTCTGTCGCACGCATCCGACACAAAAACCTTGTTAGTCCCTCTCCCTTTCTCTCCATCTCTCTCTCTTTGTGTGTGTGTGGGGGGGGGGTCTTTCTATTTCGCATGCATATATACACCATCTATAGGTCTCTCTCGCACACTATGTATGATACTCTAGCTAGTCCAAGCTAGATATCTTGGGTGCACTCATCGTACGCACACAAATTCCTTGGCTCTTTGCCTGTAACTCTCTCACGCACCACTATGTCGTCTCGGAGCTCTTCCCCCCTCTCTCAAACTCTCCATCCACTTGGGTCACACATACACATGCATATCTCACTCGCACTTGATAGGCCCATCTAAAACTCTATCTCTCCCCCTCGTTCTCTCTCCGTCTCACACGCGCACACACACAATCTCATGCCCAGCTAGCCAAGTATGATGGTATCTCACTCAATTGTAGGCACACGCAGTCCCCCCCTATATGTATATGACTAGCTAATCTTAGTCTCCATCACAAACATGTGCATGGTCTATCTCGATTTCTCTCGGGGCATCTTTCTATCGCGCACGCACTCCCTCGATCTCCCACCCATATAGTCCCTCACGATCTCCACGGGATCTCCCTATCACAAACACACCCTCTCTCCCTCCCCATGCGTCCATGCCATCCATGTGTCCCTCTCGACCTTTGTTCCTTGTTGGCCAGACCTCTATTGGACATGTGCTATAGGGGTGTCTCTCTCCGTTGCAAACAATCACACACTAGCTATCTTCGTGTATCTCCTCGCCTCGCTTTTCCATCTCGGAGATGCATGCGTGATATGTTCGCATAAGAAACGAAAAAACACACACTCTCTCTAATTTATCGTTTGTTGTCACTTTCTCTTTCACACACATACTCTTTTTGCACACTTACTCATTCTCCTTCACACGCACTTGATCTGTCTCGACTGAGGCACTCTCCTCGGTCCATAGCATATAGATTTATTGAAAACTCAAACATCACAAAGTTTGACCATGTACGTGGAGAAAAAGAATTACATCTAGTACGGCAAACATATACCATTAGATTCACCATGAGATGTAGTTTTGTATGATGTATCTTTGGTATTGTAGATATAAATAACATTTGCGTAAACCTAATCAAAGTTTCCAAAGTTTGACTTCTAAACAATTTACATGCACTGCATTATCGAGCGGATGGAATATCTCTTTCCCCCTCTCAGCTATCTGACGCACCACTCAGCCTTATCGGGGCCCCTCGATCTCTCTCTAACTTTATTGGTCAGTTTGGTTCGTGACCTGACCCTCATGCCTTGATGGCCGGTACTGCCTGGTGTGGACGTGAGATGTAAAATATTTCTGCCTGGCCAGGCTTGTGTGGTACTGAAGCGTTTGGTTCATGCCTGGGCCAGGCAAAGCATCAACGTCCCATCAATCAATCCATGCATCAATTATTTAATGCTAATATCCATCCATGTTGCGGTTAGCCTCGTGGCCACACGACCAGGCACGGCCAGGCGTTCGAAATCGGTCGCCTGGGCCAAGCTACTTGCAGTGTCTGGAGTTCAGCCAGGCTAATTAAAGTGCAAGGGAACCCAGGCCAGGCGGGCTTTCCTTTTCATAGGGTAGCAACCAAACAAGCGTGCATGAAATCCAGCCACAACCCCAGGCCAGGCAAAAGATGCTCAGGACGCAAGCCAAACTGGCCTTATATCTCCCTGGTTCACACATACACATGTCTCGCTCTCGCTATACATATAGACCCATCCAACACTCTCCGCCCTTGTTCTCTCTCCATGTGACACGCACCCCCCTAAGTACCACAATCCCTCACTCCATCATAGGCGCAAGCACTCCCCCCCTCCTAAGTATGATTATCTCTTACTAGCCATCAGGAACACATGTATTGTCTCCTTCCATCCATACGTCTATCTCGATATCTCTCTGGGCATCTTCTATCGCGCACACACCTTGTCACTCGATCTCCCACCCATGTAGTCCCATCACAATCTCTAGGGGATCTCTCTATGACAAACATACACTCTCTCCTCCCCATGTCTGCATTTTCTCCGTACGTCTCTCTCGACCTCTCTCCCTTGTTTGTCAGACACCTCTTGGCCACGTGCTAGGGGTCTTGCTGTCACGGTTCCAAACACCACACACTATCTCCTCACCTTGCCTCCGTTGTCGAAGATGCATGTGTGATATGTTTGCACAAGACACGCATCCTTTTTCTCTACTTTTATCGTGTGTTTTCCATGTCTCTTTCACACTCACTCACTCTCTCTCTCTCTCTCTCTAGTTAGGGACTCTGTCACGTCCATAAGCATATGGATGTTTTGAAAAGTCAAACCTCAGAAAAGTTTGGCCAGGATATGTGGAGAAAAACATTTACATATGGAACGATCATTAGATTCATCACAACATGTACTTACTTCATACTATCATTTATCTTTGGTATTGTAGATATAAGTAATTTCTTTATAAACTTGGTCAAAGTTTCAAAAGTTTGACTTAAAAAAATGTTGGAACTCCATTATCGAACGGAGGGAGTAGCTCTTTCTCTCTCTCTCTGCTATCTCTCACGGGCCTCCCCTCTCACTCGAACTCTCTATACCGACGGATTATACGCTCACTGTGTCAGCGTATAGCTCCGTATATTGTTTAGTTGACCGGTCAACCAATCCACATGCTGCCTTGTCAGTTCGTGTTCTGTATCTTCATGTGCTGGCCCATGTGGCAGTGGGTGAAAATAAGTAAACTAGAGGCCCATCTGACACGCGGTGAAGTAAACAAAGTTGAAACCACTCGGGGTAGCACCCCGCACGCTAGTAAATTGAGGGCGCATTGAGGACAAACTTATTGCACGCGAAGGACGCACTCGCGCACAATTCACCACTGCGCGGCGGCATGCACAGAAGGACGCACTCGCGCACACCCAGCACACAACACACACCAGCGCACGTGTACACCGGCGTCGCCGCCGGTTGAGATGGACGGCGAGGCAGCCAACAAGCGGAGGCGGCTCGAGCCAAAACCACATCCGGCGAGCCTGGACTTCATCAGCAGCCTCCCTGACGACATGCTGCTCGTCATCATCGGCCTCCTCCCCACCAAATCTGCCGTGCGGACCGCCCTGCTCTCCCGGCGGTGGCACCCCCTCCGGCGCTGCGTCCCCCTCAACCTCACCGTCGACAGCTGCCTCTGCGACGGGGATTGCAAACGCATGGTCGCAGTCTCCAAGATCCTTTCATCGCACCCTGGGCCAGCCAGACGCCTTGACATCCGCATGTTCAGTACCAACTGCAAGGTCCAACCCAAGTTCGACGAGTGGTTCTTATCCCCCGCCCTAGATCAGCTCCAGGAGCTCAGCTTTGAAGCTGGACGATGTCGCTCTCTGCCGCCGTCCGCGCTCCGCCTCACGCCAACGCTGCGCCGCGCCAGCTTCAGCTCCTGCTATCTTCCCCAGATTAATGCCGCGCCCTCCCTTCTTCTCCCTCAACTCAAGCAGCTCAACCTCTTCGACATTGTCATCTCGAAGAAGGCTATGGAGCACCTGCTCCGCAGCTGTACTGCGCTCGAGTACCTTCGTCTTGAGCAGATCCACGGGTTCATTAGCCTCCACATTGCCTCGACGAATCTCCAATGGATTTATGTGTCTTGCTGGCCCCACAACAAGACATCAATTGGGAAGAGATCACTCCAGCTGTTCCACGTTATGGTCACTGAGAATGCGCCTTTCCTTGAGAGATTGCTTGTATCGGATCTAGAAGGTCCAACAAAAATCAGGGTCATTGACGCGCCGAAATTGACAGCGTTGGTGTACTCGTCTGCCAAATTCTCCAAACTCTTTATTGGATCCGTAATCGTTCAGGTACAACACTCATCTTCTTCTCCGTCTTCTTGAAATTCACATTTTTAAATTTCTTCTTGATGTATTTACGATCGTCTTCCAGAAAATGATTCCCACAAGCTTGACCCAGTCCATGCGCACAGTGAAGATCTTAGCACTAAAATCTATCGGCCCCAATCAGGATCAAGTTGTTGGATTCCTTACAAGCTTTCCGTGCACGGAGAAGCTACTCATCGAGGTGAAACTTCTTTCCCATAAGTAAACGGTAATCACA
Source organism: Aegilops tauschii subsp. strangulata (assembly GCF_002575655.3). NCBI lineage: Eukaryota > Viridiplantae > Streptophyta > Magnoliopsida > Poales > Poaceae > Aegilops > Aegilops tauschii. Next base: position 90,267,330 of record NC_053038.3, read on the forward strand.
ACATAGCTCAAATTTTTTCGTAATTTTCCCAAATTATGATGACAAGTGTAGTGTTCAAAACTGCATCTACGCACTGCACCGAAAGAAATGATTTTAGTATTTTTTTTCTCACGTGATCACCTGCATCGTTTTTATGCTGTACTACTATAGTAGCCTAGGCTAGTCATAGTGGAAACTAACTTAGACTACTCTAGTAACTCTATGGTTACCCTAAGAGCAAGTACTACCTCTGTCCTGGTTTACTCTTCCAATTTTATAGTATCAAAATTTGACCATAGATTTAACTGACAAAATATTAATGCATGTCACTAAGAACTATATCGTTGGATTCGTATTTGAACATAATTTCAAATGGTGTAATTTTTAGTGACATGCATTGGCATTTTCTTAGGTAAATCTATGGTCAAAATTTTATACTAAATGCGTGGTAGTATTCCCTCCGTCCCAAAATTCTTGTCTTACATTTGTTTAGATATGGATGTATCTAACACTAAAATGTAACTAGATACATCCGTATTTAGACAAATTTAAGACAAGAATTTGGGGACGGAGGGAGTACAAAAGTGGGCTATGTAGGCCAAAACATGTGCCAAATTCACTTGTGATGCATTTGGCATCGATGGCCCTCCATTGCTCACCTGGTGCGCCAATCTGGATCACCTACTTTGCTCCGGTGCCAAATTAACTCACGCAATGAAAAAACACTGCGTGGGGGAGAGAGAGGACTGAGGCAATAAAAAAACACTTGTTTGGGAGAGTGAGAGGCTGGTGTAGTTGGTTTTATTGATTTGTTTATACATGTGGGTCTGTGTGCACAACGGTGCCAACTCTCTCACATCGCGAGAGCGGTGCCAAAATCTTTTGATTTGACATCGATGCGTATTATGTGGCATACTTTTGCGAAATATGGCATCGGCCACATAGTGGAAGGCAACAAATGCCCAAGCTCTTCACGTGCTCCTAGTTAAATGAGAGGAAACAGAAAGAGAGAGAGAGAGAGTGAGAGAGTGAAAAAATATCACTAGCCAGCCAACCCTATCGTATGAGCGAATGATATTGGTACCTCTTGATGACACGACAATCTTATGTAGCCAGCTGCTCTAATATGTTCTCTTCTTTTGCAGATAAAAAAAGACCCGAAAGTGAAAAATGTGATGCACTATAACAATCTCATCGAATGCCTTGGTCTCCATCTTACAGAAATTGATTTGATCGACTATCGTGGCAGCACATCTGAGATTAAATTGGCCAGGTTCTTTGTTCTGGAGGCAAGTGTGCTCAAGGTAACGAGGTTTTGCATTCTCTGGCGCAACAATGAATGGCGTGCTGATCACCGCAGGCATCTAAGCCTAAATGACAAAGTCTCCGCAGAAGCTGAATTTGTTTTTGAAACATCAAGTGGCCAGAGACTCGAAAACTTATTTGCCCATTAGTGACTTGTCAGGGCGGTGGATTTTAGTTTGTACGGTAATGCTGCATCCACCTAAAGTAACGAAAGTTCTTACGTAAACTTCCTAGTTCCCTCTTCGTAGGTGCAGCATTACTCCTAACATTTGTAATATCAGTTTGAGACTTGTAATATTTCCGTGTCCTATTCCTGCGTTTTCAAAATCCTGCGAATCAAACAGGTCCTGAGTTGGTGATGATGTTGTGCCTCCCATCTTTCACCAATAGCCATCGGATCTAGATCTGACGCATACAAACCAAGCTTCTCCATTTTTGCAAAAAGATGCCCGCACTTGTTCCCTATTTACAAACAACTCCTTGTCTCTCTCAATCAGCCTGATCTCCTCCCCACCACATCTAGAAGGCCATGGAAAAATCTGGCGCGATGGCCGCTCCCGGAGCCGTCCACCCCCAATCTTGGTGTCCCGTGCAATGCACGGGCATCTACGCACGGGAAATTATGTCGAACAGGGCTAGTTGTAAGCAGGCTAGCTCTACAGCCATGATGATAGTGACTGCAGATGGTGAGGCAGACTATGGTATGCCGAACATGGCGCCTATACTCAGGTGTCATCTCTGGCGCAGGGTCTTGTCACTTCACTGTGAGGAGCAGCACGTAATAATTTGACCAACGGGTAGTACAGTTGTAGTACTCCTACTACTACATTGGTAGTACTACTACTAGTACTAGTAGCACCACCGTCTGGATTTAGGAGTACTACCACGTCCATCTGGATTTTAGTATTTGACTAGCAATATCTAGTAATGCATGTCACAAAAAATGTACTACTCCCTCTGTAAATAAATACATGGTGTTTTATTCCTATCGGCGAGAGAACTTAATGTTTTTTTGCTAACTAGAGTACTAATAGGATTACATGCAATGAACTAAACACTGCATGTCATGTTTGGTAGGCTCAAGTCATTGAAAGCATGCACGGCCCACATCTCTCATTGGTTGATATGTCACGAAATAAGAAACAAGGAGGGAGTTAATGCACCGTGCCGAAGTATTTTGGGATTCTTTGGTTTTCGTAAGGTGACTTACACAACATTTTTGTTTACATGCATTAACATTTTATTAGTTAAATCAAAGGTCAAAACTTGGCGCAAAATGCAAAGGGGACCAATAAACCAGTAAACATCAAACTTCTCTCGTTTGGCCCCAACTAGAGGTCCAGTGAGATGACTATACTGCACCGGCACGGAGGGGGACGCAGCTTCATTGACTTACGACAACTGCCTTTGGGTGAATGACACGTGGGCCCAGGGGGTGGCTGGCCCACCTATCATACAACCAAAGGCAGGTGCAGTAGAGGGCCGAGGAGTAGTACGAAATCCTACGCACCTACGCACGCTAACCAAGGGCAAGAGTGATCACTCGAATTGCAAGATCACTTGACTAGAAGCTAAGCTAGACCCATGGAGGCGATGAGCGCGAGGATCAGCCGGCTGTGCCAGATGGTCCACGACGCCGGCCTGCGGCCCGGCACCGAGGAACGTCTCCAGGTAGTATTGCTTGAGGCCGCCAGGGCGAGGGGCCTCTTGGACGACAACTTCATCTCCTTGTTCGATGAGGTCCTCGTCGGTTTCCTCGACAAGTTCACCGTCGTCAAGAAGCTTGCGGACGACTTTGACGTAAGCCTCCAGCCGACGCGCCCAGGCTCTGCGATGCCCGCCACCCTCAATGGCCACTATGGTGACAACCTCTTCGACGCACTGGTGGCCCTGATCTCGAGGTCGCGCTCGCCGCGCAGCGCCTGGCGCAGCAAGACACCATCGACATAATCACCCACATCTACGCACAAATCGTCCACAAGGACTACTACATGCAAGAGGAGGACGATAGGACGCTGGCCTTCTTGGACCGCAGGGCAACCTTGGACGGCACTGTTCAGAAGCACGTTGAGCTCGCCGCCAACGCCGCTGCTCCTCACACGTCGGTTGGTGACCCGGCGCACTAGGGCGTGAGGATGTCGTTGATGGATCCGTATGTATTTTCATCTTTCTGTCAAATCCATGTAGTAGTATATGATACTACAGTAATTATCTTACCTTTCGCATCAACTTCATAACTTTCGTACGTACTCCATGCATGAACGGCGCCAGAACTAAACTTCTCATTACTCTAGGCAAAATCGTTATTTTCTATCAACCGGTCGCGCCATGGAGCAGAACCAAATTTTACAAGTTATGAGTTCAAAAGGAAAAGTCTGCCGCGTTCGCGTCACACCCCCACACGGTTGGTCCGGCATGCCGCTCAAGCAGGAATTCGTGTGGTGTTGCATTTTCACTTACAAGTGGGACCGCAGTTGAGCAAACCGACTATCGGCAAACCCCCACCCCGCCCACCGCGCGATGGCTGAGAAAACAGGAGGGAGAAGAGATGGCTGTAGCACGGACTCCAAGAAAATTGGTGTCGGATGGGACTCGTGTGGGTGGCGTGTGCCGTACTGCTAGACGTGAATGCTAGTTATGGCCCATGCCACCCCACTATATCGAGCCTATATCGAGGTACGTAGAACAAATTTCCTGCAGTCTGTGCTCAACCCTCCTCTATCTCTCTTCTCAGCCAGCCAGCGGACGCGCGGAGCCCATTGTCTGTTTGCTCACATGCGGCCCCACATGTCAGTGAAAACGCAAGAGGACCCACTGAACCTGCACATCTTTCACCTCGACGTGCTGGTGATGAAAAACAAATCCAATAAAGATCTTCGGTGGCCGCTTTTGGAGTTACTCAAGAATAGTAAGATTCTATTTACAGTTTAACCCAAGATGCACATCTCGTGGCTTCAACTACCACTCTGTTTTCTTCCATGACACGACCTGGATGCTGGATGTCCCACGTGTCGGCAAAAGGAGGAAGAACCCGACCAAATGTTCGGTTGTGCTCTCGGATTAGACTAGTTGTGCTAACTTAAAAATTTTATTGTGTACTCCCTCCGTTCCAAAATACTTGACTTCCATTTGTCCAAAAATGGATGTACCTATACTAAAACATGTCTAGATACATATATATTTTGACAAATAGAAGGCATGTATTGTGCAACGGAGGGAGTAGAATGGATGCAAGTTTTTGTATTGGGAAGAAGAGTACATCCATATATTGATAGAGCGCAATTTAGTAGATGTTCTATCACTTTTAGCTAGCACAGAGGCTAGAGATGAGATTAGTGCACTTGTTGATACTCCTACTAGAATAGAGGCTAGACATGAGACTAGATGCGAGGAAGCAACGTCTACTTCTTTACACTCGAAGAAGAAAGAAGCACGCAAGATCGAGCCTCCGCAGATCAACAATGAATGCATCGAGAAGGCACTAATTCAACTTACAGGAGTAGTAAAATGTATTCTTGTGGTTCTTGTTTTCTTTGGTCTTGCTTTTCTAGTCAAAATTATCGTTGGAGTTCGTGCAAAACGGAGGTCCGTTTGGGGTCGTGCGTTGGAGTTGGCCTTACAAGTGGGACCGCAGTTAAGGAAACCGACTATCGGCAAACCCCCACCTCGCCCGCCGCGTGATGGCTGAAGTTAGAGAAACGACGAGGTTAAAGAGATTGCTCTAGCACGGACTCCAAGAAATAATATGGTGTCAGATGGATGTCGTGGTGGTGGCGTGTGCTGTACTCCTGGACGTGAATGCTTGTTCTTGCCCATGCCACCCTACTACTCCTACTACTTACTCCTACTATATAGTAGTACTAGTATCGAGGATTCGAGGTGCTGGTTACGTACAGCGAACACATTAACATATGGCTACAGTAAAAACACCCGCCCGACGCGCGAAGCATGTGAAGCTAGTACAAATAGTGTACTACTATTATTGATTGGCCTCATCCGATAACCTGTTGCAATGCACGTACAATTATGTATTCGGAAAATATTTTTTTGCCTCGTCGCACCACTCACTCAGAGAAGCGACTCGAAAGCCATTCATAAATTTAGTAAGTTTATCACAGGCATATCATTTTATTACATACAACAGGTCATCAACCCACATCGACAACGAGGATACATTATAAATACTAAAGTTTTCACCACACAACAAATAACAAGCAATGAAATGAACTTCAACTCAACCATTCCTCGGCATTGGAAACTCTTGCTTTGAACCACAAGTGATTCTCTGGGACGGGCCATCCATTGTCGATCTGGAGACCAATGCAGGACTGATCATCCAGGCTGAAGCGGCCTACTATATCAGTACCAGGGTAGGGAACCACCCAAATGTCTGAGGTATAGACACAGTTGCTTCTCATAAATGGTGCTAGTAACGTTGTGTCAACAGCAGTTGGATCGCCTTTCACCATTATCGGATAGTTTTGTCCAAGGAAGAGCGAGTTTTCTCCAAGACTATCAATTCTGTACCAGGGAGAAGGAGTTGGCGCTAGCACACTAGTATCCATCCCGAATACCATGCAATGGGTGTTGGAATAGTCCGGAGAGTGCGACCATGGGAGACTACACCTGCTTCCTTAGCAGTAACATCATCAGTGGGCTGTATACACACAAGAAGAGGTGATCCATCGGAATTAGTTGCCAGGCACCACAGAGTATATGGGCGCTGCTCGTCCTCATGCTCGTGATCATCACCATCATCATCTCCCCCTTGGATATAAAATTTTTCAAGTATAGGTGGTGGGATGTTCACAGGACCTTGGAAACACAAGAAGAAGGTTAATTAGTAAAGGGAAACTTGCTAACCCGCATGCATGTGGACGAAACAATTATAATTACGGTGGAAGAGAAACATACCGAAACTACGAGGATCCCATGCAAAAACAGTGCCACGAGTGGTGGCAGCAAACACAAGGCCCTCATATTGAATTGCATCACAGTACTCATCCGTGTACAGAAAACTGATTTTTGAGCAATATCCATCGAGTCAAACCACCAAGGACGGCAACAAGCTTGTCGAAGATAGCAACAACTTCATAGATTTTATAATTCCAAGAGCGGTTGGGAACTCGACAAATTGCTATCTTCCGTAGAAGACAGTCACCATGATCGTATTTGAACGTGCGTACAATACCGGTGTGCTCAACCTCTGGGCAGTCTGCTGAGATTTTTGGAAGTGGAACCCGGTCACGAGTGTACACATTCACAAGTTCCCACTCGCAGTTGGACCCAATGTAAACAACCCAATCTCCATTTGCGCCCGCCCAAGCCTTGCCCTCAAGCGATGGCATCTTAACATCATACGTATCATTATCAAGCGGCATCAACTTGCACAGGGCGAGGCCTTCGTCGTGCCGGTGCCAGTCATCAGGGTCACGGCGAAGAAGATAGGGGAGATCAAACCGCTCCTTGACTCTTGGGTTCCTTGTAATGATGTTATTAGTTGAGTCGAGAATGGGCTTGAACGAACCTGCCATGCTAGCTGAGGTGATGACGTCGCATCGATCAATGAGTTCCTCCACCACGTCATCTTTCAGATCGACGCAAGAATAACGGGGTCGTTTCCGGCCTGTTCCCTCCATGGAGAAGACGATCGAACAATGGCAGAAGAAAGGGTGAAGGGCTGAAGGAAAATGGAGGAGGGAGAGAAAGAGCGTGCGATAGCAGTTCCAAATCGAGAGGGAAAGGCGAAGAGTCGGTGGACGGTTGCGAGTTTGCCACGGTTCACGAAGAGGTGCCCCGGCCTACACGTCCGTTCGGAAATACTCCTACTACTCGCCGTCGTCTCACTGATATGTTGGAACGGGACCACATGTCAACGAAACATGGTGTGTAATTTCTCGTGCAAAATGCGATCTGGCCGCGTTGGCCCGAGGTGCCGCATTAGTTATCGACCTTTATTTTTTTAATGGCGTGCCGATCAGTTTTGAAGCACGACTAACTGGTACTGTACGCAGAGAAAATATAAACTACTCTACCACTACTCCACCTCCAGTACTAGTAGTATAAAAAAGATATATAGGCTGGAGCTTCAGCGCTTTCTTGCTAAGGGCTGCCCACTTGCTTCTCACACTACCACCCTCTGTCCAGATCTAAAAAAGACGGTCCCTCTCTCCCTCCTCACCGGTGGTCACAGATCCGTCGGGGAAGAAAAGGACGTGCAGCGTTGACGCACTCGTCGTCGGCGAGCGAGGTCACGCACTGACGACAAGGCCGTCCTCTCAGACCTAGCGCCCGCGCGGGATGGCCTCCGTCCCCAAGCTCACTGCGTAGTGTGTGCGGAGGACGACGACCACGAGCGAAGCCACTTCCCGCCGACCCTCAGGTATGCTACCTCTTTTCGAACCATAACCTTGTTCTATTGCCCCATCTGCCATGTCGTTGCATGTGGATCTTTTTCCACTCTACCATCTTCCCAATTTGCTATCCTCTGCTCTGCTGGCCACGCAGACGAAAACCATAATTTGCACTATTAAAGGAAACCCTACTTCATGCAGACTAATCCATGTCTGGGTTGAATAAGGAAAGGAAGGGAGACTGTACTGTCCAAGAGAGTAGGCATCGAACCCGCATCTAGGTTGAAAAGGGGAAAATCAGTAGCTAAGGAACGAGTCTCGTGTCTCTTGGTTGAAGAAGGGTAGAAAGGCATGACAACGCAATAGAGAATGACCAGGTCGATTGGTTTGTTGTCCTCGCATAGGAAAAAGGTGGCTAAAGAGAACAAAAATGGGACGTAATCCACATATGCTGCCTGGATATTTGTTGCTCTGGGCAACCATACCTCCCTCACCACTCTGCGTCCGTGGAGGTACATCGTACTGGTGCGCCCACTGTCTGAATGGGCCTCCCATGCTCTTATTGCCACTTTTTTTACTGTTAGTATAACGCCAGCAGTCAAGTCAAGCAATGCTACTGCTAAAGTGATGCCACATTTAACTAATGCCGCTCTGAGTCTAATGCCACCGATAAATTTAAGCAATGCCATTTAATGTCACTGGATTATTTTAGGGTAAGCTGTTGATTGTGGATGTATTAAAGATTTTTCAGCTAAGGCATTCTAATGCTGTTGCACAACCAGTATACCAATGATGAAACTTGTTACTACCTTCAGATTTTTGCACTGTTAATGCTTATATATTACATACCTCACTTTGATGAGATAAGTTAATTTTTTGTACAGTGTCACCAAAATGCCAAGGCGCTGATGTCATTTTATTTTGGTGAAACTGCACAGACAATTATGAAGACAAGAGGAAAGGTCAAGAGTGGGCACCTCCTCCTCCGGCTGTTCTCTTGATTCGTTTGATCAAGTTTTTATGTTTGATCGATTATCAAGATTAAGGTCCCCCCGAGTTTGAAATGATATTTACCTTGGAGGTACATGGTTTGCCATTTTTTTATACTGTCATTAGTTAATAATGCTAGTTACCTTCAGACTTTTGTATTTAGTTTAATGCTCATGCACAACTAGTATACCAATGCTGAAACTTGTTACCTTTACATTTTGTATTGTTAATTCTTATAGAAACCTTCCAGTGCTAGAGTTTATTGAAATCTGTTCAGTAAAACCATTGTACTGTACCCTGTAATAAACTAACTACTCTACTGTTGCACTAGCCACTGGATTAGTGTATATTTTTAGTATTCGAATGGTGTTGCATTAGCGTATGGACATAAATAAAGTGTGGCATGCTTTCCCAGATATGTGCTCAAGAAAACTACTACCAGTTTTTCTAAATACTAGATGTTTGGGTACTTTAAATTGAACCGCGAAAACATCTTATATTAAGGAACAAAGGGTGTAGAGTTCACTCAAATTATCCCGGTAAAGCTAGTCACACCTTTGTTAAAATTAGTGTTCATTATGTTATCGGAGGAGGTCTGTATGTTTGTCTCTAATGCCTGTCGACTACATACCTGACATCATGATGTAATGTTAAGTCATTTCCTTTTGTACAGTGTCACTGAATTGTCAAGGCGGTGATGGCATTTTATTTTAGTAGAACTGCACAAAATTTGCTTAAAAGAAGAGGAAAGGTCAGGAATGGCTCAGTTTTTCAGAAAAAACTATGTATGCCTTCCTGACATCAGCCGCGGTTGCTTTATTTATTCCTTCAAACAGGTGGTTAGAAACAATCTTGCTACCTTTTCCCATTAAGAAATTGGAATGCTTATATTTGTGAGTCTATGCTTCAACTAGTGCCACTTTTAGAGTAATCACACTTTCAATATCTATGCAAACAGGGATGCTCGATTTTAGTGGAACTGCACAAAAAGTCCAACTGGTTCAACATTACGAGCATGTTTTTTTCCAAACCTTTATATCCAATTGGTGGCACTATGAGCTGTTCATTACGAAGGTACATGGTTTGCTACTATCTTGCTACTCTTTTTGTACTGTCATTAGATAGTAATACTAGTGGTTTGCATGTGAATTTATTGGCAGGGTGGACCTACATTGGAGGTGCAGGACAGGATTCGATGATTGGATGCTCAATTTCGGTTGTATCGATTTCACCTCTTCCATCACTGCGAACATGGATATCCTTGGTCTGATGAAGAATAGGCGCTATATTTCTGCTCTAAACCAGCAAATCAATTCAGTATGAAATTGTCCAGGGCAAAACATAACTGTATCAGATTGTCCAGTGCAGAACATGACAGATGCTAAGCGGAAGAGACATGTTTAAACCGAAAATACAAGGTGTGGTCTATGTTTACTAGCTGCTTGATATTTGTGCAGACAGAGATGTCTGCCCATTGCTATTTGGCAAACAAACAAAGTGTTCGCAATTTTGGTTGAACTGCACAAGAGAATAGTATAGTCACTGCATGCAGTGCCATTTGAAAATAGACACAGAAAGATTGGATAGTCACTTCATGGACTGCAGAAAAGTAGTACTGTACTATTTATTGGCCAACACTAGGTGCTTCATTGCTTTGGTCTGATTATACAATTGGCATCATTTTGCCTAAGTTAAAGTTTGTATTCCGAAAATAGTCTCGCGGTGTGATCGAGAGAAGACCAAATCATATTGCAGTGGATGTTCCTCCATCATGTGTGGTTCATTCTCATGGTTCCAGCTGTTGGTGAAACCACTTACGTTTGCAAGAGGAATTGTAGACTTCACAAACAAATTTGTCTTTCAGTCTGTACTGAATGTTGGCCAAGAGAAGCATCCATGTTAGTAGGAAGAACAGATGTTTTTTCTAGATCTTTGCTTTTGGAGCTACATATTTGTATATGATCTGTGAATCATTGAGATGCATTAACATGTTGATCTTATGTATGGGAATCGTACTAGTTAGTTTTAGTTGCGACGCAAGATCCGAAGTGGCTGATCTTTGCTTTTGGAGCTACATATTTGTATATGATCTGTGAATCATTGAGATGCATTAACAGTTACTTATTTCTGTTTGCTCAGTGTTTACAAGTTACTGATCGATCACTAGCTAGCCTACAAATGCGCTCCTGGCAGTTTTATTTGCGATGCAAGATGCGAAGTGGCAGTTTTTTGAATAAAAATGCCTACATCTGAAGAAACTGACAAGCTACACTATCGATCCTACACGGATAAAAATGCCTACCTCTGAAGAAACTGACAAGCTACACTATCGATCCTGCACGGATAAATAGCGGATCACGCACGTACTACCTCCTTTCCGGTTTGCAGGGCTCAATTCAAGAAACGACCTACTCGATCCTACACGAATAAATAGCGGATCAGACACGTACTAGTACCTCCTTTCCGGTTTGCAGGGCTTAATTCAAACCTCTCACCAACCAAGGTACTCCCTCCGTCCGGGTTTATTAGTCCCGTGAGCAAAGCAGCAAGACCAAGGCATGACAATAATTAACGGCATGCAGAAGTTTAAGCCTAATTAATTCCAGCGATTTAAGTGGCTGCATGCGTGCCCTCGGCATGCAGAAGTTTAAGCCTAATTAATTCCAGCGATTTAAGTGGCTGCATGCTGCTTCGCGTACTGTCTGCGAGCGATTCTGAGTGCCTGCATGCAGTTGGCCGTAATTAAGGCAGCTAACTGATGCGAAAAAAGATACGCTTTAATTGTTGCAGGCTTTTTAAATCCGTGGAATCATTATTGACAAGGAGGGAGATGATTCGAGTGCACTCGTTTGACCGCCATGCCGGCGTGCGACCCAGACGGGATAGGACGGGACGGCACAGTGATAATTTTAGTTTCTCTAGTTTTCCACGGCAAGCTGGCGTGCTAAGCCATTATGCATTGAATTCCGATGACCGTCGCGCTACCTTTCGCCTATAAGTACCGTTTCCCGGCCTTCTCCGGTGCCACCGTGACCCAACTCGCCATATCCTCATAAGACCCCACCGGCCCGACGTTGCTCGCCACGTCCGCCATGCCCCCGCCCGTCCGCGGTAGGCGACGCCGGAGGCGGTCACCGCCGGAACTAGTGTTCGGGTTTTCACCGGAAGGCAGACGGAGGGAGGGCATTCTATCTGTCTTTAGATCGCAATGCGGAGATCGAGGAGTTGTTGGAGCGCGACCGCATGGCGGAGTAGCAGGAGTTGTTGGAGCGCGACCGCCTGGCGGAGGAGCAGCGTGTCGCCGATTTGCGCCGCCAGCGGGACATGGAGCAGCAGCGCACCGACGCTCTGAGTCGCGAGCAGAGCGCCCACAACTGGGCCGACTACGTGGAGGCCGGTGCCCGGCAAATAGCCCTAGAGGCTGTCGGGCACGCACACGTTCGGGACGCCGATTTTTACTACCAGCTCGTCAAGTGGGTTTCCCGCTTGGAAGCCGAAGCTTCGGTGGACCACGCCGGCATGGAAAGGGCCAATGCACGCGAGCAACGCGCCCTATCGCACCTCTTGTAAGTCCGAGGCGAGGCGGAGGACGCCGGTGCCGGCGTTTAGCATGGACAGCAGATGGCGGCCGGCATCGTCTAGTTAGCTAAGAGTAAGTTAGTACTTGTACGCTACTAGAGTGTTAGTGGGAGTAGATAGTTAACTTGGCTATGATGGTTGTCAACGTGGAAGTTCAGTACTCTATATGTGGATCAGACCTGTTACTTTGCTCTGAATGTTGAACTTTCCATTTGAACGTATGGAATGGGCTGTAATTTTTTTAAATGGGTTGTATTTGTCCTCCACGGGTTTAGAGGCTGACTTGTGGGCCTAGCAAGTTGACGCGTACACAATCAGGAGATGATTGTACGTGGAGAGGATGACAGCAGGGACCCGCCAAGGTCATGGCAGTACGCAAGCAAGTGCCTCCTTATTTCAAGCCAATAAAAAAATGGCTCCTCCTAGTGGATTTCTGACATCTGGGTCCCATGCCATTGTCAACGTAGTCAATAAACGAGAGAATTGCACAACGAGCGGCTGACACCAGGGACCCAACAGCTCGCCCAGTTATTTTTGTTTTGGGTTAATTTGATAAATGTCACTCCAAATCTGGTGTATCCGAGAAATGCCACTGCAATTTCCAAACTTTGAAAAATGCCATTTCATGCCATTTCTAGTGGCATTTTTCGATGTCTGGAGTGGCGTTTTTCAAAGTTTGCAAACTGCAGTGGCGTTTTTCAAAGTTTGCAAAAATTGCAGTGGCATTTTTCAAAGTTTGGAAATTGCAGTGGCATTTTTATGAATCGCCATAATTGGAGTGGTATTTATCTAATTTGATTTTGAGACGGAAGCAGGGTGTCAACTGGGCTATGCGAGACACTCTGGCCTGTCTAGACAGCCTTTTCTTTTATGTTTACCACAGACCAGCCCAGTAGTTTTTTTCTTTCTGAAAATGGCTAGCCCAGTTTTTTGTGATTTGTCAAGTAAGTCGCTTTATCAGGCCTGTTGGACTGCAAATCTTTCAAGACGAGGAGAGCTTCATTCGGCTGGCCGAGAAAATGGCCTATCAGTAATGAGAAATGGGTTGTACATTTTTAAAACACATCAAACCGGCAATTAGTTTCAAATATCTTTTTTTCATTTCGAGATTTTAAATTGCATTGATTTTTATGCATGGACAATTTATTGGATTTTATATTGATATACATTTATTTTTAAAATCAGTCTGAATGTGAGTCGAAATTTCAGGATTAAAAACAGTTCAGACCGCACCGACATATGCAAAATTTCGTATAATTTTTTAACCGTGGCCACAATATGGGCTGTAATGCTAACAAAAAGAATATGGGCTCCAAAAAAACCCATAAGAATTAGCAAATGGGCTGTAAATTATTTGAAATAATGGCAGATGGGCTGTATGTTGTTTTCCATAGATTTGAGGCTTTCCACAGATGGCCTGTATACTGTTGGATGTCCATCCAACGGGCGTCGTGCTTCTTCAATCTCTGCTCTTGCTGCTCCAGCCGCTCAAACAAGCGCCGGCGGGACTGCCTGCTCCCTCCTCCCCGCGGCCGGCTGTGCTGCCACGCAGGCCTCACCGCCCCACCGTACTCCCATCGCTGGCCTAGCCATCCCTCTACTCACCCACTCCTGCTGTTATTCTCCAGCGACGGCAGACGAACCAGTAAACCCTCGTACAGTAGTACTCCCCTCCGCGTGGGAAACAAAAACAACCGCCGAGTCTTCCCTGCCTCCGTGTCGTTCCCTTCCTAGGCCTCGCCGTCGTCCACCGCCCTGGAGCTCTCTGTGTGGCGTGGTCAACGTGGTCAACGACCGACATGCATCTGAAGTGGACTGTACGTGGAGAGGCTGACAGCTGGGTCCACGGCCGCATGCAAGGAAATGCCTCCTTATTACGCACAAAATAATGATTCCTCCACCTGACATCTGGGACCCACCGAAAGGGCCTCTGTATTTCGCGAAAAAACGTTACCGCCGCTGACAGCTCGGACCCACTAGCTATATCTTCGCACGCAAGGAAGTGCCTCCTTATTACGCACAAAAAAATGAATACTCCCCCTGCTAGCTGGGACCCAGTATAGTGGGACTACTAAGTTAACGGGGACGAAGGGCTTTGTCAACTTAGTCAATATGCACGATTCTAGCTCGACTGACCGTACGATGTCCATCCAACGGCCGTAGTGCTTCTTCAACCTCTGGTCTTCTTGCTCCAGCCGCCCAAAGCAGCGCCGGTCGTGCCGCCTGCTCCTGCCTCCCGTGGTCGGCTGTGTTGCCGCGGAGGCCTCACCGCCCCCATACTACTCCCACCGCTGGCCAGGCCATCCCTCCACTCCACTCACCCACACCCCCTGTTATTTTGCGGCGACGGCAGCGCAGCCGAACCAGTGAACCCTCGTACTCCTCTCCGCGTGGGCATCCACTGCCGCGTCTTCCCCGGCTCCGCGTCGTCCCCTTCCTAGGTCTCGCCGTCGTCCACCGCCGTGGCGCTCTCGACGCGGCGTGGTCAATGTGGTCAACGATCGAATTCCGTCGGAAGAATACTGTACGTGGAGAGGCTGACAGCTGGGTCCACGGCAGCCGCAAGGAAGTTCCTCCTTATTACGCGGAAAATAATTATTCCTCCACCTGATAGCAGGGACCCACCGGACGCCCACCAGTATTTCGTGAAAAAAACGTTTGCCCCTGACTGCTGGGACCCACCCGATGGGCCACCGTATTTTGCGAAAAAACGTTCCCCCTGCTGTCAGCTCGGACCCACCGGAAGTGCCTCCTTATTACGCACAAAAAAATGAATACCCCCTGCTAGCTGGGACCCACCTTGGTGGGAGGCTGACTTGTGGGCCTACTAAGTTGACGGGGACGGAGGGCTTTGTCAACTTAGTCAATATAAACGATTCTAGCTCCAGTGACCGTATGATGTCCATCCAACGGCCGTAGTGCTTCTTCAACCTCTGGTCTTCTTGCTCCAGCCGCCCAAAGCAGCGCCGGTCGTGCCGCCTGGTCCTGCCTCCCATGGCCGGCCGTGCTGCCGCGGAGGCCTCACCGCCCCCATACTACTCCCACCGCTGGCCAGGCCATCCCTCCACTCCACTCACCCACACCCCCTGTTATTCTGCAGCGACGGCAGCGCAGCCGAACCAGTGAACCCTCGTACTCCTCTCCGCGCGGGCTTCCACTGCCGCATCTTCACCGGCTCCGCGTCGTCCCCTTCCTAGGCCTCACCGTCATCCACCGCCCTGGTGCTCTCGGTGCGGCGTGGTCTACGTGGTCAAGGAACGACTTCCATCGGACGTGGACTGTACGTGGAGAGGCTGACAGCTGGGTCCACGGCCGCAGCAAGGAAGTGCCTCCTTATTACACGGAAAATAATGATTCCTCCACCTGACAGCTGGGACCCACTGGACGGTCCACTGTATTTCGCAAAAAAACGTTTCCCCTTGACTGCTGGGACCCATCAGCTACATCTTCGCACGCAAGGAAGTGCGTCCGGGCAAAAAAAAACGATTTGCCCCCCTGACTGCTGGGACCCACCAGCTACATCTTCGCACGCAAGGAAGTGCGTCCGGGCAAAAAAAAACGATTCGCCCCCCTGACTGCTGGGACCCACCAGCTACATCTTCGCACGCAAGGAAGTGCCTGACAGTCGAGACCCACCTGGTCGAAGCGTACGTAGCATTGTCATTCTGGTCGCGAACGTGTACGTACATATATACTGGTGGATGTAGAGGCGCGCACGTGTCGTAGTAGAGGCGCGCACGTAGCATGTACACGTACGTACAGCGGCCAGGGTGCAAGAAAGAAAATACGGCCACGTATGTGTACATACAGGCGGGGTCTCGAACGCCTACTCGCGCATACGTACGGCGAGGGCTCGTGTACATGGCTGGGTCGGAACGGAGAAACGGCGTCGTCGTCGTGTTCATGGGGAGGCAACGGAATGCGTCGTGTTCATGGGGAGGCAACGGAATGCGTCGTGTTCATCGGGAGGCAACGGAACGCGTGGGAGCCAACCGGCTGGGTCGGAACAGAATGCATGGTCGTGTTCATCGGGAGGGCTTGGACGGAACAGGCGATGGAAACGAGGCCTGGCGTACCGCACAACGGAGGAAACGGACCTCCTACGGTCGAAACGGGGGTCCTGTTGATCGGGAGGGGTGTGGCGTACCGCAAAACGGAGGAAACGGACCTCCTACGGTCGAAACGGGGGTCCTGTTTATCGGGAGGGGTGTGGCGTACCGCAAAACGGAGGAAACGGACCTCCTACGGTCGAAACGGGGGTCCTGTTGATCGGGAGGGGTGTGGCGTACCGCAAAACGGACAAAATGGACTTGTGTTGGAGCGCTACGGTCGAAACGGGGGTCCTGTTCATCGGGAGGGGTGTGGCGTACCCCAAAACGGGACTCCACGGGATACTGTTCATCTCCACCGTCAACCTCCTCCAGCTTCCACGGGCTACCGTCGACCTCCTCCAGCCTCCACGGGCTCCTGTTCATCCAGCCTCCACCGCGCGCTACTCCACCGGCTACTGTTCAACCACCCCTCCACCGTCTACTGTTCATCCAGCCCTCCACACCACGGGGTCCTGTTCAACCACCCCTCCACGGGCACCCCTCCACCGTCTACTGTTCATCCAGCCCTCCACCACACCACGGGGTCCTGTTCATCCAGAGGCAACGCCACCGCTCACTGTTCATCCAAACCCCCCGCAACACTTACTATTCATCCCAGAGGCAGCATCGATCGGCTTCAGTTAGCAGCAGTAGCGAAGGAATCGCTCAATCGGGTTCAGTTAACAGCCATCGATCGATCGCTCGGGTTCAGTAACGCGTAGCCTGCAGTGCAATCGCTCGGGTTCAGTTAGAGCCCAACGCCTCGCTCGGGTTCAGTTAGAGCCAACGCCTCGCACACATGCGCGTACGTGTACGAGAGAAACGCGCATCGCTCGGCTCCCGACCTCCCACCGTAACCGGGAACTCCCTGAAATTTTCCTCGCCTTCGCTTCTACCATGGTTTTTTCCGTCATGGACGGCCCAAAGAATGTCATGCAGCCGCGTCTCCGGCCCGCCCAGGATGAAAAGCCCATTTTCTGTCATGATTTTTTGTCATAGAAGTAGGAGCCCACCACATCTATGATGATACTGGGTTTTGTCACAATTATCGTCATAGAAGTGTCATATGTACGACAGAATGTTTTTTCGTTCGGCCCAAAATGTCACGGATGTGTCTTTTTTTTTTGTAGTGATAGATCATAAACTTTCTTGAAAACTAACAAACCGTGCCCTTAGTCATCAAACAATTGCAATTCATCTTATTTTTGGGAAGGGTCTGTGTAAGAGCTTTGATTCAGCAAACTCCACATACTCAACTATAATTTAATCTTTCACAATTGCTAACGATCATGTGATATTTACGGGTTCAAAGTTTTAACCGGACAGAGAGAAAGATAGGGGCTTATAGTTTCGCATCCGATTGTTTTACCTCAAGGGTAATGTCAACAATAATAACTCATGAAAACCTACATCCAAGTGGATATATATATCCGGATCGCTCCAACACAAAGTGCTTGCCAAAGGAAAAAGTGTAAAAAGGAAAGGTGATGATCACCATAACTCTTGTATAAGGGCAGAAGGTAAAAGTAAAAGATAGGCCCTTCGCAGAGGGAAGCATAGGTTGTCATGCGCTTTTATGGTTGGATGCACAAAATCTTAATGCAAAAGAACGTCACTTTATATCGCCTCTTGTGATAAAGACCTTTATTATGCAGTCTGTCGCTTTTATTTCTTCCCTATCACAAGTTCATATAAAGCTTATTTTCTTCGCACTAATAGATCATACATATTTAGAGAGCAATTTTTATTGCATGCACCGATGACAACTTACTTAAAGGATCTTACTCAATCCATAGGTAGGTATGGTGGACTCTCAAGGCAAAACTGGTTTAAGGGATGTTTGGAAGCACAAGTAGTATTTCTACTTGGTGCAAAGAATTTGTCTAGCATGATAGGGAAAGGCAAGCTCAACATGTTGGACGATCCAAGACAATATAACGTTTCAGATATAGGAAAACATAACCCATTAAGCTGTCTTCCTTGTCCAACATCAACCTTTTAGCATGTAATATTTTAATGAGTTCTCATAATTACAAAAGATGTCCAAGATAGTATATTTATATGTGAAATATCTCTTCCTTCAATATTCTTTCATGAATTGTTCAAGTGACCAATTCTGCGTTTGCTAACTTTCAATATGTTTACTACCTATACTTATTATGTGTGAAGTCATTACTCCCCATGTTATAAGCATATAAAGCATATATAAATTCAGATTTATGATATTCAATTCATTCAACTATTTACTCATAGGATATACGTGAAGCACGTGAGTGAATGACAAACTACTCCAAAAAGATATAAGTGAAGAACACTGAGTAGTCTAATTAACTAGCCATGGGAGGATTCTTTTTTATTCAAGATTTAAGATCCAATGATTTTATTCAAACAGCAAGTAAAATTGAAAATACACTCCAAGCAAAACACATATCATGTGACGAATAAAAATATAGCTCTGAGTAAGGTATACCGATAGTTTTGAAGACGAAAGAGGGGATGCCTTCCGGGGCATCCCCAAGCTTAGGCGCTTGAGTCTTCCTTGAATATTACCTTGGGGTGCCTTGGGCATCCCCAAGATTAGGGTCTTTCCACTCCTTATTCTCCTCATATCGATATCTCACCCAAAGCTTGAAAACTTCAATCACACAAAACTTAACGGAACTTCGTGAGATAGGTTAGTATGATAAAGAGTAAACCATTCACTTTGGTACTGTCAAAGGCAAGGTTCATAATTGGTCTCACACAATGCCTACTGTACCATATCATTTATACAATTTATATTGAGAAATATAAGCCATAGAAACTAGAAAACAAGCAAACATGCAATGAAAACAGAATCTGTCAGAAACAGAACAGTCTGTAATGATCTGGACAGAAACCATACTTATGCTACTCCAACAATTATGAAATAAATTAGTGGACGTGCGGAATTTGTCTATTAATCTTCTGCAAAAAGAATCAAGTCAAAAGAACTCTTCTGTAAAAAATGACAGCTAATCTCGTGAGCGCAAAGTTTCTGTTTTTTACAGCAAGATCACATTAACTTTCACCCAAGTCTTCCCAAAGGTCTTACTTGGCACTTTACTGAACCAAAAGCTATAAAACATGATTACTACAGTAACTTAATCATTTAAACACACAAAAACAGTAAGGGTAAATATTGGGTTGTCTCCCAACAAGCGCTTTTCTTTAATGCCTTTTAGCTAGACATGATGATTTCAATGATGCTCACATAAAAGATAAGAACATAAAGAGAGCATCATGAAGAATATGACTAGCACATTTAAATCTAACACACTTCCTATGCCTAGGGATTTTGTGAGCACACAATTTATAGGAACAAGAATCAACTAGCATAGGAAGGCAAAACAAGTATAACTTCAAAACTTTAAGCACATAGAGAGGAAATTTGATATTATTGCAACTCCTACAAGCATGTATTCCTCCTTCATAATAATTTTCAGTAGTATCATGAATGAGTTCAACAATATAACCATCACATACAACATTATTTTCATGATCTACTAGCATAGAAATTTTACTACTCTCCACATAAGCAAAATTCTTCTCATTCGGAATAATGGGAGCAAACTCAACAGAATAACGGTCATGTGAGGTATAATCCAATTGAAAATTAAAATCATGATGACAAGTTTCATGGTTAACATTATTCTTTATAGCATACATGTCATCACAATAATCATCATAGATAGCAGCTTTGTTCTCATAATCAATTGGAACCTCTTCCGAAATAGTGGAATCATTACTAACTAAAGTTGACACTCTTTCAAATCCACTTTCATAAATATCACACTAAGATTCAACACCCTCCAAAATAGTGGGATCACTAATTCCTAAAGTTGACACTCTTCCAACCCACTTTAGATGATAATATTATTCATACTCCAAAAGATATAAGTAAAGTTCATGGAGCATTCTATAAGATCATTGAAGGGCCATCTCATACTATCATAGTTCCTAAAGAATAAGAAAAGCACAAATGACACAAATCATGCGAACAAAACAAAAACCGAGGTATACCGGTAGTTGTTGAAGAAGAAAGATGGGATGCCAACCGGGGCATCCCCAAGCTTAGATGCTTGAGTATCCTTGGAATATTTACTTGGGGTGCCTTGGGCATCCTCTAGCTTGAACTCTTGCCTCTCTTTATTCTTCTCACATCGGTAACTCCTCGTTCTTCGAACACTTCATCCACAAAAACTTAACAAAAACTTTGTGAGATCTGCTAGTATACTAAAGCAAATCACTACCTTTAGGTACTGTTGCAAACTCATTCCAATTTCATATTAGCACTTTATATACTGTATTCCAACTTCACCATGGTTCATACCCCCCCGATACTACCCATAGATTCATCAAAATAAGCGAACAACACATAGAAAACAGAATCTGTCAAAAACAGGACAGTCTATAGTAATATGGAAGTTTAGTAAACTTCTGTAACTCCAAAAAATTCTAAAAATATATGACAATTTAAAAAATTTGTACAGAAGTAATGTGCAAAAAGTTTCAGACCCATCTGTCCTTCCAGTAAAAAATGTAAATTCACGCGCTACAGCCAAGGTTTCTGTTTTTGTACTGCACAAAGTAAACAAGCAATCTAATCATCCTAAAACCAAAGCTTGGCACATTATTTTTATAATAGAATGGATATATACAAGGGGATAATTATTTTCAGAGAAGCTTCCATGAATTTTTTTACATTGTTTCCATGAGCATGAACACAAGTGCTCAAGGTCGACCCTCACTTCTTCAATGCATAATCTTCCAATCACTTCTCTTATTGAAAAACTTTGTAGGCATGAGAGGCAAGTAAATTTTTTTGTATTTTCATTCTTTTAATTTTTTTTGTATGTTTCACCCACAACTAAACAGAAACAAGAAGGTAAAACAAAATCTACTTAGTGAAGAAAGCAAACAAGCACACACGAGAATATCAACGCCACACTATTGCTCCCCGGCAACGGCGCCAGAAAAGAGCTTGATAATCCCCAAGTGCAGGGAATCATCGTAGCAATTCCCAATGGTGGAAGTGATAAGTATGGAGTGTCGAACCGACAAGGAGCTAAAGGTAAGATCAATATTCTCTCATGTCCTATCTGCCACTGATACGACTCTACACGCACCGAACGTTTGCTTCCAACTAGAAACGAGAAATAAAACTACGTTGTGGGTATAAAGAGGATAACTTTGCATGATATCGGAGAGCTAAAACATAAAAGTAGGTGCTGTTATCATAAATTTAGAATATATTACTAAATATTATAAATAGCGAGTGTGGAATAATGATGGATCGATGTGCAGAATTGTCCTAGGCAATTGTTAACAAGACCGGTAGTCGTCATTGCAATTTCATATGAGGGAGAGGCATAAGCTAACATACTTTCTCTTCTTGGATCATATGCACTTATGATTGGAACTCTAGCAAGCATCCGCAACTACTAAAGATCATTAAGGTAAAACCCAACCATAGCATTAAAGCATCAAGTCTCCTTTATCCCATACGCAACAACCCCCTTATTCGGGTTTATGCTTCTGTCACTCAAGCAACCCACTATAAGCGAATCATAAACGTATTGCAACACCCTACAGCGGGAATCCCTCACGCTTGCGCGACACGGAGGGCACAATAGGACATCACCAAAATAAAACATACAACTCATACCAATCTATATCATCAATC
Organism: Aegilops tauschii subsp. strangulata; assembly: GCF_002575655.3. Taxonomy (NCBI): domain Eukaryota; kingdom Viridiplantae; phylum Streptophyta; class Magnoliopsida; order Poales; family Poaceae; genus Aegilops; species Aegilops tauschii. Next base: position 90,289,331 of record NC_053038.3, read on the forward strand.
AACCCAAAGACAAAGGATATCTACTCAAAACATCATAGGATGGCAACACATCATTGGATCATAATATGTGGCATAAAGCACCGTGTTGAAGTAGGGATTACAGCGGGGTGCGGGAGAGTGGACCGCGTAAAAGAGATGTGGATGGTGATGATGGGGGTGATGTTGATGAAGACGATCACCGCGGCGATGATTCCCCTCCCGATGGCACTCCGGCGCCACCGAGAGAGAGGAGAGGTTCTCCCCCTTGTGCTTCCTCCTCAATGGCCTCCCCCTAGATGGGGAGAGGTGCTCCCTCTGGTCCTTGGCCTTCATGGCGATGATGGCCCCTCCGGGGTCCTCCTCCTTGGCCTCCGGTGATGATGCCCCCTCCGGCAGTGCCAGAGAGGGCCTAGATTGATTTCTCGTGGCTACAGAGGCTTGCGGCGGTGGAACTTCCGATCTAGGTTTCTTTCTAGGTGTTTCTGTATTTATAGGAGAGGATGGCGTCAAAAACAAGTCAGGGGGGTCCCGAGGCGGCCACGTGATAGGGGGGCGTGCCCGAGGGGGGGTGGGCGCGCCCCCCACCCTCGTGGGGCCCATGGGACTCCCCTCCGGTAGATTTTTGTTCCACTATTTTTTATATTTTCCAGAAAAATTCTCCGTTGATTTTCATGCATTCCGAGAACTTTTATTTCTGCACAAAAACAACACCACGGTAGTTCTGCTGAAAACAGCGTCAGTCCGGGTTAGTTCTAATCAAATCATGCCAAAATCATATAAAACTATTGTAAACATGGCATGAATACTTCATAAATTATAGATACGTTGGAGACGTATCACCACTGACCATTGGATTGTTAACATCCAACGGTCGTCCTGCTTCTTCAACCTCTGATTTTCTTGCTCCAACCGTCCAGACCACGGCGTGCTCTTGCCTCCCATGGGCGGCTGTGCTGCCGCGGAGGCCTCACCGCCCCCTACTACTCCCACCGTTGGCCAGGCCCTGTGGCGACGGCAGCCTCACACCGCAGCCGAACCAATGAACCCTCGTACTCCTCTCCGTGTGGGCATCCATTGCCGCGTCTTCCTCAACTCCACGTCGTTCCCTTCCTAGGCCTTGACGTCGTCCACCTCCTTGGTGCTCTCGGCGCGGCGTGGTCAATGTGGTCAACGAACGACTTCCATCGGAAGACTACTGTACGTGGAGAGGCTGACAGCTGGGTCCACGGCCGCAGCAAGGAAGTGCCTCCTTATTACGAGCAAAATTATGATTGCTCCACCTGACAGTAGGGACCCACCGGACGGGCCACCGTATTTCGTGAAAAAATGTTTCCCCCTGACTGCTGGGATCCACAAGCTACATCTTCGCACGCAAGGAAGTTCCTGACAGTCGGGACCCACCTGGTCGAAGCGTATGTAGCGTTGTCATTCTGGTCGCGAACGTGTACGTACATACGATCGGTCTCTCCGCAGGCTGCAGCGATGAACCGTGGCCGAGTAAGGAAGGGCATGTGTCGTAGTAGAGGCGCGCACATAGCATGTACACGTACGTACATCCAGGGTGCAATAAAGTAAATACGGCCACGTACGTACATACGGGCAGGGTCTCGAACGCCTACTCGCGCATATGTACGGCCAAGGCTCATGTACATGGCTGGGTCGGAACGGAGAAACTGCGTCGTCGTGTTCATGGGGAGGCAATGGAATGCGTCGTGTTCATCGGGAGGCAACCGAATGCCTCGTGTTCATCGGGAGCCATCCGGCTTGGACGGAACAGCCGATCGAAACGAGGCCTGGTGTACCGCAGAACGGAGGAAACGGCCTTGTGTTTGACCGGCCACGGTCGAAACGGGATCCTGTTCATCGGGAGGGGTCTGGCATACCGCAAAACGTAGGAAACAGACTTCTCTTGAACCTCCTACGGTCGAAACGGGGTCCTATTGATCGGGAGGGGTGTGGCGTACCGCAAAACGCAGGAAACGGACTTGTGTTGGAGCGATATGGTCGAAACGGGGGTCCTATTCATAGGGAGGGGTGTGGCGTACCGCAAAACGGGACTTCATAGGATACTGTTCATCTCCACTGTCGACCTCCTCCAGCCTCCACGGGCTACTGTTCATCCACCGTCGACCTCCTCCAGTCTCCACCTGCGACTGTTCATCCACGGTCTCCTGTTCATCCTGCCTCCACCGCTCCTCCACCGGCTACTATTCAACCAGCCCTCTCCACGGGGTCCTGTTCAACCACCCCTCCATGGGCTACTGTTCATCCAGCCCTCCACCGGCTACTGTTCAACCAGCCCTCCACGAGGTCGTCCTATTCATCCAGCCCTCCACGGGGTCCTGTTCATCCACCTCCCAATCCGCTCGATCTATCGGGGTCCTGTTCATCTAGCGGCAACACCACGGGGTCCTGTTCATCCAACCCCCCACCAGGAACTGTTCATCCAAACCCCCAACAACGCTCACTGTTCATCAAGAGGCAGCATCGATCGGCTTCAGTTAGCAGCAGTAGCGAAGGAGTCACTCGGGTTCAGTAACGTAGCTACTGCAATCGCTTAGGTTCAGTTAGAGCCCAACGCCTCGCTCGGGTTCAGGTAGAGTGCAACGCCTCGCTCGGGTTCAGTTAGAGTGCAACGCCTCGCACACACGCGCGCATGTGTATGAGAGAAACGCGCAAACCTCCGTGCATCGCTTGGCCCCGACCACCCACCGTAACCGGGAACTCCCTGATATTTTCCTCACCCTCACTTCTACCACGTTTTTTTCCGTCATGGATGGCCCAAAGAATGTCATGCAGCTGTGTCCCCGGCCCGCCCAGGATGAAAAGCCCATTTTCTATCATGATTTTTTGTCATAGAAGTAGGAGCCCACAACATCTATGATGATACCGGGTTTTGTCACAATTATCGTCATAGAAGTGTCATAAGCATGATAGAAAAAAATTCGTTCAGCCCAAAATGTCACGGATGTGTCTTTTTTTTTGTAGTGCTAGTTTATGTGTTGCTTCATAAGGGGCTGATTCGGATCCACATGTTTCATGTTATGGTTAGATTTATTTTAATTCTTCTTTCGTAGTTGCGGATGCTTGCGAGAGGGGTTAATCATAAGTGGGAGGCTTTTCCAAGTAAGGACAACACCCAAGCACCGGTCCACCCACATATCAAATTATCAAAGTAACGAACGTGAATCATATGAGCATGATGAAAACTACCTTGACAGTAATTCCCATGTGTCCTCGGGAGCGCTTTGCTTTATATAAGAGTTCATCCAGGCTCATCCTTTGCTACAAAAAGGGTTGGGCCACCTTGATGCACCTTTGTTACTTTTGTTACTTGCTACCTGTTATGAATTATCTTATCACAAAACTATCTGTTACCGATACTTTCAGTGCTTGCAGAGAATACCTTGCTGGAAACTGCTTGTCATTTCCTTCTGCTCCTCGTTGGGTTCGACACTCTTACTTATTGAAAGGACTACGATAGATCCCCTATACTTGTGGGTCATTAAGACTCTTTTCTGGCGCCGTTGCCGGGGAGTGAAGCGCCTTTGGTAAGTGGAATTTGGTAAGGAAACATTTATATAGTGTGCTGAAATTTACTGTCACTTGTTGCTATGGAAAATAATCCTTTGAGGGGTTTGTTCGGGGTATCTTCAACCCGGCCGGAAGAACAAAGAGTTCCCCTCAACCTACTGCACCTACTAAAAATATTTATTATAAAAATTCCTTCGGGTATGATACAGAAACTGCTAGATAATCCTTATGTAGGAGACGGAACATTACATCCAGATATGCATCTAATCTATGTGGATGAAGTTTGTGGATTATTTAAGCTTGCACGTTTGCCCGAGGATGAAGTCAAGAATAAGGTATTCCCTTTATCTTTGAAGGATAAGGCATTGACATGGTATAGGCTGTGCGATGATATTGGGACTTGGAACTACAACCGATTGAAATTGGAATTTCATCAGAATTTATCCTATGCATCTAGTTCATGATGATCGGAATTATATTTATAATTTTTTGCCTCGTGAAGGAGAAATTATGGCTCAAGCTTGGGGGAGGATTAAGTCAATTTTATATTCATGCCCCAATCATGAGCTCTCAAGAGAAATTATTATTCAGAATTTTTATGCTCGGCTTTCTCGTAATGATCAATCCATGCTCGATACTTCTTGTGTTGGTTCTTTTATGAAGAAGACTATTGAATTCAAATGGGATTTATTGGAAAGAATTAAACACAACTCTGAAGATTGGGAACTCGACGAAGGTAATGAGTCAGGTATAAACCTTAAGTTTGATTGTGTTAAATCTTTCATGGATATTGATGCTTTTCGTGAATTTAGCACTAAATATGGACTTGACTCTGAGATAGTAGCTTCCTTCTATGAATCATTTGCTACTCATGTTGATCTCTCTAAGGAGAAGTGGTTTAATACCATCCTCCCATTGAAGTGAAAATAGTAGAACCTATTAAAGTTGAAGAAGAAACCATTACTTATAATGTTGATCCTGTTGTTCCTACTGCTTATATTGACAAACCACCTTTCCATGTTAGGATAAAGGATCATGCTAAAGCTTCAACTATGGTTCGTAAGAGTTATACTAGAACACCTACACCCCCTGAACAAATTAAAGTTGAACCTAGTATTGCTATGGTTAAAGATCTCTTGGTCGATAATATTGATGAGCATGTTATTTATTTCTGTGATGAAGGTGCTAGAATTGCCGAACCCGATGATAAAGATAAACATAGACCTGTTGTTGGCATGCTTGTTGTTTCTCTTAAAATAGGGGATCATTGTTATCATGGCTTATGTGATGTGGGTGCTATTGTTAGTGTAATTCCTTTTACTTTATATCAAGAAATATATTGCACCTGCTAAGATAGAAGATATTGATGTTACTATTAAGCTTGCCAATAGAGATACTATATCACCAATTGGGATAGTTAGAGGTGTCGAAGTCTGGTGTGGGAAAATAAAATACCCTAATGATGTTCTTGTTCTTGGTTCCCCACAAGATGATTTTTCTCCCATTATATTTGGTAGACCTTTCTTGAACACTATTAGTGCTAGGATAGACCGTGAGAAAGAAATTGTTACTGTCAGTTTTGGGGATGTGTCTCATGATTTTAATTTCTCTTAATTTCGTAGACAACCCCATGATAAAGAATTGCCTAGTAAGGATGAAATTATTTGTCTTGCTTTGCCTCCTACTGATCCTTTAGAACAATATTTGCTAGACCATGAAAATGATATGTTTATAAATGAAAGGAAGGAATTAGATGAAATATTCTTTAACCAAATGCCTGTTTTGAAACACAACTTGCCTGTTCAGATTCTTGGGGATCCTCCTCCACCAAGGCCGATCCCGTGTTTGAGCTTAAGCAATTACATGATACTTTGAAATATGCTTATCTTGATTAAAAGTAGATATATCCTGTTATTATTAGTGCTAACCTTTCAGAGCATGAAGAAAAGAAATTATTGAAAACTCCGAGGAAGCACCGCGCTGCTATTGGATATACTCTTGATGATCTTAAGGGCATTGGTCCCACTCTATGTCAACACAAAATTAATATGGAGCCTGATGCTAAATCAGTTGTTGATCATCAACAACGGTTGAATCCAAAAATGAAAGAAGTGGTAAGAAACAAAATACTAAAGCTTTTGGAGGCAGATATAATTTATCCTATTGCTGATAGTAGATGGGTAAGTCCTGTTCATTGTGTCCCTAAGAAGGGAGGTATTACTGTTGTTCCTAATGATAAGAATGAATTGATCCCACAAAGAATTGTTACAGGTTATAGGATGGTAATTTATTTTCGCAAATTAAACAAAGGTACTAGAAAAGATCATTACCCTCTGCCTTTTATTGATCAAATGCTAGAAAGACTATCCAAATATACACATTTTTGCTTTTTAGATGGTTATTCTGTTTTTTCTCAAATACCTGTGTCAAAAGAGGATCAAGAAAAAACCACTTTTACTTGCCCTTTCGGTACTTTTGCTTATAGATGTATGCCTTTTGGTTTATGCAATGCACCTGCTACCTTTCAAAGATGTATGACTGCTATATTCTCCGACTTTTGTGAAAAGATTGTTGAGGTTTTCATGGATGATTTCTCCATTTACGGAACTTCTTTTGATGATTTCTTAAGCAACCTTGATCGAGTTTTGTAGAGATGTGGAGAAACTAATCTTGTCTTGAATTGGGAGAAGTGACACTTTATGTATAATGAAGGTAGTGTCTTGGGGCATAAATTTTTTGAAAGAGGTATTGAAGTTGATAAAGCTAAAGTTGATGCTATTGAAAAAATGTCGTGTCCTACAGATATCAAAGGTACAAGAAGTTTCCTTGGTCATGTTGGTTTCTATAGGAGATTTATTAAAGACTTCTCTAAAATTTCTAGGCCTCTCACAAATCGCTTGCAAAAAGATGTTCTGTTTGTTTTTGATGATGATTGTGTAGAAGCCTTTGAAATACTTAAGAAAGCCTTGATTACTGCACCTATTGTTCAACCACCTGATTGGAATTTACCCTTTAAATTATGTGTGATGCTAGTGATTATGTTGTTGGTGCTGTTCTAGGATAAAGAGTTGATAAGAAATTGAATATTATCCATTATGCAGGTAAAACTCTAGACAGTGCCCAGAGAAATTATGCTACTACTGAAAAAGAAATTTTAGCAGCTGTCTTTGCGTGTGATAAGTTCAGATCTTATATTGTTGATTCCAAAGTGACTGTTCACACTGATCATGCTGCTATTAAATATCTTATGTAAAAGAAAGATGCTCAACCTAGACTTATTAGATGGGTTCTCTTGTTACAAGAATTTGATTTGCATATTATTGATAGAAAGGGTGCTGAGAACCCTGTAGCAGATAACTTGTCTAGGTTAGAGAATGTTCTTGATGACCCACTACCTATTGATGATAGCTTTCCTGATGAACAATTAGTTGTCATAAATGCTTATCATAATGCTCCATGGTATGTTGATTATGCTAATTACGTTGTTGCTAAATTTATACCACCTAGTTTCACATACCAGCAAAAGAAAAAGTTTTTCTATGATCTAAGACATTACTTTTGGGATGACACACACCTTTATAAAGGACTAGATGGTGTTATTAGACATTGTGTACCTGAGCATGAATAGGAACAGATCCTATGCAAGTGTCATTCCAAGGCCTATGGAGGAGACCATGCTGGAAATAGAACTGCACACAAGGTATTACAATCTGGTTTTTATTGGCCTACTCTCTTTAAGGATGCTCATAAGTATGTCTCGTGTGATGAATGTCAAAGAATTGGTAATATTAGTAGATGTCGGGAAATGCCTATAAATTATTCACTTGTTATTGAACCATTTGATGTTTGGGGCTTTGATTATATGGGACCTTTTCCTTCCTCTATCCGGTATGCACATATTCTATTTGTTGTTGATTACGTTACTAAGTGGGTAGAAGCTATTCCAACTACTAGTGTTGATCATAACACTTCTATTAAAATGCTTAAAGAAGTTATTTTCCCGAGGTTTGGAGTCCCTAGATATTTGATGACTGATGGTGGTTCACATTTTATTCATGGTGCTTTCCGTAAAATGCATGCTAAGTATGATGTCAACCACAGAATTGCAACTCCTTATCATCCTCAGTCTAGTTGTCAAGTAGAATTGAGCAATAGAGAAATTAAATTGATCTTGCAAAAGACTGTTAATAGATATAGAAAGAATTGCTCCAAGAAACTTGATGATGCATTATGGGCTTATAGAACTGCTTATGAAAACCTTATGGGCATGTCTCCGTATAAAATGGTTTATGGAAAAGCATGTCACTTACCTCTTGAATTAGAACATAAGGCTTATTGGGCAATCAAAGAGCTCAACTATGATTTTAAACTTGCCAGTGAAAAGAGGTTATTTGACATTAGCTCACTTGACGAATGGAGAACTCAAGCCTATGAAAATGCCAAGTTGTTTAAAGAAAAAGTTAAAAGATGGCATAAAAAAGGATACAAAAGTGTGAATTTAATGTAGGTGACCATGTCTTGCTATACAACTCTCGTTTAAGACTTTTTGCAGGAAAGCTTCTCTCTAAATGGGAAGGTCCTTACATTATCGAGGAGGTCTATCATTTCGGTGCCATTAAAAGCAACAACGCCGAAGGCACTAACCCGAAGGTGGTAAACGGTCAAAGAATCAAACATTATATCTTAGGTACTCCCATAAAAGTTGAAACCAATATTACTAATACCATAACACCGGAGGAGTACATAAGGGAGACTTTCCAGAACGTTTCAGACTCCGAAAAGGAATAGTTATGTGGTACGATAAGTAAACCGACTCCAAAACGTTTCCAATGGAAAATTTTCTCCGTTTTGGAACATTTAAAAAATTAGGAAAATTAAAAGTAGTCCGAAGAGTGCACGAGGAGGCGACAAGCCAAGGGGCGCGCCCCTATGGCTTGTGGCCCCTCGTGTGCCCTCCGGACTCCGTTTTCTTGTAGAACACTTCTTTTGGTCGGTAAAAATTCACTATATAATCTCCCGAAGGTTTTGACCACCTTACCATGGCAAAATCCCCTATTTTCGTTTGGAGCTGTTTTTTGCCAGAGTTTTCAAGGCCAGGCATCATGTCGTTCCCCTCCTCCAACAATGTGGACGACGACGCTTGGTTGATGCAGATGGAACTTAGAAGGGAGGATGCCAGGGGAGTCACGATGGAGGAGGACACTACAAAAAAAATACACTTCCGTGATGATACGTGTTTGTCACAGTAGGTCACATTTTTTGTCATGCATGTACATCCATGAAAATTTTATGACAAAATCAAGATAGTCATACCTGTGTTGTCGTAGAAGTGTTCCATGAAAATACCAAAATTATCATCACGGAAGAATTCACTTCCATGACGACAAATGACGCATCATGGAAGTGCTTTCGTCAAGGGTAACTGCCACGTGGCATCCACCGTAACGGGTCACCATTAAGCTATCGGGTCCGATTTTGGATCCGATAACCCGTTAACAGCCCACACCAATGGGGATTTTCCACGTGTAAAATTCTCATTGGCTGAAGGAAACACGTGTCAGCTCGTCATTGGATCAGATAGGCGCCTATGATATGTCGACACGTGCGACGTCCCAATATTGGCGCATTTAGCTTACAAAGGCCGGCTCGTTTGACTTGGACAAAAGCTAACGGGTCGGCTCATGAAAAGCCTGTTAACAGTCTTTTCGCATATAGCCCATTTTACGGCCCGGTAACTCACGACCCGTTAGGGCCTTTCCGAAATTGGCCCAACAATGTCATGTGGGACGTTGAATATAACACCAACCCTTTTCACTTTTGGCCCATATATGGCCCACGACGTCTTTCGACCCATATGAGGCCTTTTGTATCTTTGGGCCCTTTAGTGGCCCACGGTGACACTGGCCCATAATGAACAATACAATTCTTTGTACCCATTAACGGCCCATGATTCACATGGGCCATTTGCAGCCCGTGTTAGCTTCCGGCCTACTGATGGCCCATACGTTCTTGGGCTCCCTTCCGGCCCTTGATTACTTCTAGCCCGTTACTCGCATGTTCCCCTAATGGGCCAAATTCGGCCCATGGTTAGAATCGGCCTGTTTGTGGCCTGTTAACCCATTGCGCCGTTCCAGCCCGTCCTATATTATGTCCTATTAATGGCCTGTTATGCCTGTGATAGAATTAAGCCTTTGCTGTCTTCCGGACTATTAACGGCCCGTTGCCATGCTAGCCCGATACCAATTACGCCGGTTTACGGCTCATGTGGACCCATTTATCCGACAGCCCGAGGCCCACTGATTCTACGGCCCGTTGGAGGCCCATTTATCCGACGACCCATAGGAGGCCCATGGATCCTACGGCCTGTAGCAGGCTCAAGGCTACCACGGTCCGTATATGGCCCATGGTTGTTGCGGCCACTAGCAAACCAAGGAAAAAGAAGACTAGAAAATAAATAAGCCAGAAACTAACACTAGGCTATTAAGGCGATTGCATAGATTACATCCACTGGGCATCAAAGTTCACCACCAATGCAAATATAGGGAACACCCTACACTATAAAAAATGGCTTGCTGCTTTCTTGAGCTGGTGGTTGCACGTTAAGAACAAATTTTGTATCGCAACAAAACAAATTACAACCATAAAACAAAAGGAAGGTTGGCATAAAAGTTAATAGTCCGGCAGATAAATGCACCACCAGAAGTTCAGAGGCTCAGTTCATTTGACCTGACTGTTACGTTTTCATGTTGTACTGTCCGATGGAGCACCATAACCTTTGCCTTCATTTCTCCTAGGCTCCTGAACAACATAGCAAATGTCTGATAGTATTGTTTTAAAATCATGCATATCTTGATGACATCGGACAATGGATGTCCTTGTTTCACAAAGGGTCTCTGTTAGGGAATGGACTTGTGTCTGGAGCATAGATATAACATTGTTTTGAGCTTGCATATCTTGATCATGAGGCAGTTTGGACGATATTGCCTTAACAACCAACCCAATATTACACAGGAACGTGCTTTTGGCACTGTTAGTGGACAGGTACTGACCCACAGCAGCAAGAGGTGACATTGCGGTTATAGTTGCCTCGTCACCTTCAGAAGGTGGCGGTTCCACCATTTGTTCCATAGCTTGCTGAAAAGTTGAGTTTTTATATTAGTACCAGAATAGAAGGTATTAAGGAGGCAACAAAACCAAACAAAATAGCTTTGGTCTATATACAGAACTTATACTGGTGAATCCGTGTAAAATATTAGTTGTATTTTACTACAAAGTACATAATAAAACCAGGTTCCAAACATATGACCATGTACCATGGCTAATGTACTGTCTATTTCTTCACATTCTATTGACAACTAAAGGGACAAACTTTATTATACGGTAAGCATAGTATGACATCATTCATATCACAAAACAACTGAGAGCAGAAAAACATGCAATTGTAACATTGTGTGGGCAAGTCCAGCACGAAACTAGATTACAGATCAAGGTCAAAGGAACATCACTCCTCTCTTATAAACCTTGTAAGATGCAATGATACGCTAAGACAATTGTGTATAAAATTTGAAAGAGTAATAGACTTTGGCTGCAAACCATGCAGTTCAATGCACAAGTCAGAGTAAGTAGTAGTTAAAAGGCATGAGGATTAAGGACTTACAACAGCGGCTTTGACTGGTGTATTCATGCCCTTTGTCTTGTTGGTGTGACAGTCCTTGAAGATTTCCACAGCATTTGGTTCAGGTACTTTTTGGTCCTTGCAGGCTTTCCTCTGCATTTGGAATAAGTCAATATGGCACAGCGAAAAGAGTGAAACAACAGCTAATTACAAGAGCCTCGCAGTGTGCAATATAGCTACGAGATCCTGTCGTCTGTCGGAATTTCACTTTCATACGATTGGCCTTGTTCTTTGAAAAATTCACCTACAAGAAGATAGATTTGTGAGGCACATGCGTAAATAGGAGTTCAACATGTGATCTGATCATATATATATATAACATACTTGATACTTTGTATCAGACCAGTGTTAACGACGCTTCTCCAGTCTTCATCCGATATATTTTCCACTTGAGATGTTTGGGCAAGTTCACTGTTAGCCTTGCCTTCAAAGTGAGTTTTCCTCAAGTTATACTGATACTATTGTAGAACAGACTTGAAAACATGGGTGCAAGCTTGTCCGGTTGCATCATCTTGGCTATCCAACTTGAACCGCATATGTTGAAAATTATGGGAGTCTCATTATCAGCAACCTAGAAAGTATGGGACAGAGCAAGACGTTATTACTAGTTTGCATACATAACCATACTTACAGATAAATGGTCAAGGAAGGTGTTGAACTGGGTTTCGTCTTTGTCATTCCTGTACTGAATCCATGTTGGGAGGATACGTGCATGACACCTAACGGCAACAGCTGCCTCTGATACTAACTTGGCTGACTCTGTAGCATCACGTGGCCTTTTTAAACCTGCCTCAAAACGGATCTCCATTCTTCCTCCTCTAGATTTAGTTAACCTATCGAGAATTATTCCTGATGTCTATTTCCTCTTGCGCCTAGGTGCTAGTCCAACAATGAACATAGGAAGTGTTAGTGTACATCAAATTGTGAGACGAGTATACCAAAGCAATTCACTACTATAAGTACTGTTGCAAACCCATTCATATTTTATTCTTGCATTATATCTACTGATTCTATCTTTTCTATTGCTTATACCATCCAATACAAAACATAGATTCATCAAAATAAGCACACAATGCAAAGAAAATAGAATCTGTCAAAAACAGAATAGTCTGTAGCAATCTGAAAACTTTCAATACTTCTGTAACTCCAAAAATTCTGAAAAAATTAGGACAGCGTGGGAAATTTGTATATCAATCTTGTGTACGAAAATCAGGATTTTATCACGCTTCTGAAAAAAATTGTTTTACTAGACGCAAAAGTTTCTGTTTTTCAACAAGATCAAATCAACTATCACCCAGCATGATCCCAAAGGCTTTGCTTGGCACAAACACTAATTAAAACATAAAACACAATCATAACAGTAGCATAATTGTTCAAACACTCAAGAACAGAAAGAAAAAGACAAAAAATTGTATTCATTGGGTTGCCCCCCAACAAGCGCTATTGTGTTATGCCCCTAGGTAGGCATAATGCAAGGATCTAAGTATTGTCATGTTTATTTATAGATCCATAAGATTCCCTCATGATTGATTCATATGGTGGCTTAATTCTTGTTCTAGGTAAGTGTTCCATACCCATCCTTAGTGGAAACTGAAATTTAATATTGCCTTCTTTCATATCAATCACTACACCAATGTTATGTAAAAACGGTCTACCAAGTCTAATTGGACAAGACGGATTGCAATCAATATCAAGAACAATAAAATCTATGGGCACATAATTCTATTTTCAAGAATAAGAACATCATTAATTCTTCCCATAGGCTTTTCAATAGTAGAATCCGCCAAGTGCAAATTTAAAGAACACTCTTCAATATCGGTAAGACCAAGCACATCACATAAAGATTCTGGAATTGTAGAAACACTAGCACCCAAGTCACATAAAGCAAAACACTCATAATTTTTAATCTTGACTTTGATAGTAGGTTCCCATTCATCCTATAATTTTCTAGGAATTGAAATCTCTAATTCCAACTTTTCTTCCAAAGCTTTTATCATAGCATCAACAATATGTTTAGTAAAGCTTTATTTTGTTCATAAGCATGGGGTGAATTTATCATGGATTGCAACAAAGAAATACAATCAATCAAAGAACAATTATCATAATTAAAGTCTTTTTAATCCAAAAGAGTGGGCACATCACTAGTTAAAGTTCTGACCTCTCCAAACCCACTTTTATCAATTTTCTCAACAAGATTTTCACCCTCCAAATTATCGCGACGCCTTCTAACTAAAGTTGACTATTTTTCAGTCCCTTTATCATCAATTTTAATTTTACTAAACAAAGAATCAATAGAAGAAACACCAATCATTTTAAGATCTTCATCATTCTTATGAAAGCAATCACTAGAAAACGCTTTTTCTAAAAATTATCTTTTAGCTCTAAGCATAGCGGTTCTTTTCTTACTTTCATCCATAGAAACATATAAAGCTTTAATTGATTCTTCAACATTAGGCACAAAATTTTTCATATTGAGATTTTCTACATCATGAGAAATTCTATCAATGCTTCTAGATATATCATCAATCGTATTCAAATTTTCTTCTATCGTATTATTGAAAACTTTTTGAGCATTGATAATTTCTTTAAGATTATTCTCAAGATCAGAGGTGTTACTATTATTATTATAAGAAGTATTAACATAGGAATTACCATAATTATTAGAGGAATTACTAGGAAAAGGCCTAGGATCAAAATTACCTCTATAACCATTGTTATGAAAATTATTTTGAGAGACAAAATTCACATCTACGGCATCACTATTTTGTTCAATCAAAGTAGACAAAGGCACATCATTAAGATCAACAGGAGCACTTTTATTAGAAACCAACTTCATAAGAGCATCAACTTTTTCACTCAAAGGATTTATTTCCTCAACTGAATTAACATTTTTACTAGTAGGTGCTTTTTTTGAATATTTACTGTGAGGCAAAGCCCCACAGCCCCTAGTAGGTGCTCTTTCAGTATGTCATTGTGAATAATTTGCCATAATATTGTCTAACAATTTAGTAGCTTCACCCAAAATAATTTCCATAAAATTACCACCCGCGGCGGAATCTAAAGGATTTCTAGAAACAAAATTCAATCCCACGTAAAAAAATTGTATGATCATCCAAAGATTTAGACCATGAGTAGGACAATTTCTTCGCATCAATTTCATTCTTTCCCAAGATTGCACAACATGTTCATGCTCAAGTTTCTTAAAATTCATGATTTGTGTCCTAAGGGAAATAATTTTTGCGGGCGGAAAATACTTAGTAATAAAAGCATCTTTGCACTTATCCTAAGAACCGATACTATTGCGAGGCAAAGAAGAAAACCAATTTTTTGCAAAGTATCGCAAAGAAAACGGGAATAATTTCAACTTCACAATATCATTGTCCACATCTTTTTTCTTTTGCATATCGCATAATTCCACGAATGTGTTAAGATGGGACGCGGCATCCTCATTAGGAGTACCGGAAAATAGATCTTCCATAACAAGATTCAACAAAGCGGCATTAATATCACAAGATTTCGCACTAGTGGCAGGGGGAGCAATCGGAGTGCTAATAAAATCATTATTATTAGTGTTGGAAAAATCACACAACTTGGTATTTTCTTGAGACATCGCAACTACGCAAACAAGATTGCACACATAAACAGATCTGATGAGAAAACAGGGAACGAAAAAGAGGGTGAATAAAATGGCAATTTGTTGTGAAGCGGGGGAGATGAAAACGAGAGACAAATGACAAATAATGTAAATTGTAAGGAGATGAGATTTGTGATTAGGAACCTGATAGATGTTGATGATGTCTCCCTGGCAACGGCGCCAGAAACTCCTTTTGATGCGGCTTGAACTACGTCGGTATTTCTCCAAAGAGGAAGGGATTATGCAGCACAGCTACGATAGGTATTTCCCTCATTGACGAGACCAAGGTTATCGAACAAGTAGGAGAACCATGCAACACTATGTAAACGGTACCTGCACACAAAGAACAAATACTTGCAACTCGACGTAAAAGAGGGGTTGTCAATCCTTCCCGGGTAAAAAGATAGATAAAATTGTAGTAGATTAGATAAATAGATCTCGCGGGAACGCGAGATAAAATAAACATACAAAAAAATTCAGCAACGTATTTTTGGGTTTTTAGATTAATAGATCTGAAAATAAAAGCGAATAAAAATAGATCTCGAAGGCAAATATGATAAAGAAGAGACCCGGGGGCCGTAGATTTCACTAGTGGCTTCTCTCGAGAAAAATAGCATGCGGTGGGTAAACAAATTACTATTGGGCAATTGATAGAACTTCAAATAATTATGACGATATCCAGGCAATGGTCATTATATATGCATCACGTCCAATATTAGTAGACCAACTCCTGCCTGCATCTACTACTATTACTCCACACATCGACCGCTATCCAGCATGCATCTAGTGTATTCAGTTCATGGAGAAACAGAGTAATGCAATAAGAATGATGACATGATGTAGACAAGATCTATTCATGTAGGAATAGACCCCGTCTTGTTATCCTTAATACCAATGATACATATGTGTCATTTCCCATTGTGTCACTGGGATTGAGCACCGTAAGATCGAACCCATCACAAAGCACCTCTTCCCATGGCAAGAAAAATCAATCTAGTCGGCCTAACTAAACCAAAGATTCAAAGAAGAAATACGAGGCTATAAGTAATCATGCATATAAGAGATCAAAACTCAAATAACTTTCATGGATAAAAATAGATCTGACCATAAACTCAAAGTTCATCGGATCCCAACAAACACACCGCAAAAAGAGTTACATCGAATAGATCTCCAAGAGACCATTGTATTGAGAATCAAAAGAGAGAGAGGAAGCCATCTGGGTACTAACTACAGACCCGTAGGTCTACAATGAACTAATCACACATCATCGGGGAGGCACCAATGAGGATGATGAACCCCTCCATGATGGTGTCTATATTGGATCTGTGGTTTCTGGAACTTGCGGCGACTGGAATTGTGTTTCGTCGATTCCCTAGGGTTTTTGGAATATTGGGGTATTTATAGAGCAAAGAGGCGGTGCTGGAGGCCAGCGAGGTGGTGGCACAACCCAACAGGCCGCGCCTGGGCCCCCAAGCGTGCCCAGGTGGGTTGTGCCCCCCCTCGAGGCACCTCTCTTGTACTTCTTTGACCCATCCTGTGTCTTCTGGCCCAGAAAAATTCTCCAAAAAGTTTCGCTTCATTTGGACTCCGTTTGGTATTGATTTTCTGTGAAGTAAAAAACAAGCAAAAAACAGCAACTGGCACTGGGCACTATGTCAATAGGTTAGTCCCACAAAAATGATATAAAGTTGCTATAAAATGATTGTAAAACATCCAAGAATGATAATATAACAACATGGAACAATCAAAAATTATAGATACATTGGAGACTTATCAATAATCTCCCTGCGAGGCAGCGAAGGTTATCATAGAAGATAAAGCTAACAAGAGTGACCCCTACAAATTGCTGAAGATTAAGCCATTGGTTCGGTGTCTGTTCGAAGCAAATGACTGCGTTCGAGGAAGAATGAAGACAAAGCGAAGACGCAACATTTATTTCGTTGTTCTTCTTATTTCATTGAGTCATAGGACCACCGTACTATTAAGAGGGGTATAGAATTTCGAAGCTTTGATTCCCTGATGCTAAACCCAAACCTATGAAAGCTGTGAGAGAAATCTCTTTGTGCTCCGAAAAAATACTTGCCAGCAAGAGACTGTGATCTTCTTCGTGCGAGATATTTGCCTCGCAACGAGGAGTTAGCATTACTTGTTCCTCAAGTAATGTTACCGTTGCTCCAAAAACTGACCGTTGAGAATGTGTTAGTTGGCCATTGGCTGCACCTAGTGTCCAAAATGGTCATTTCCCATCTGGGAAGGCTACGGCTATAAATAGCCACCCCGCGCCGGCTTTGTCCGGTGGCTGCTCCATTTGATTCTGAGAAGATTGTTGAGCAACCCCCTCTCTGAGCTATTTGAGTTTAAAATCCACGGAGAGAAAAACCCTAGAGCTGAAGAATTAGATAGTGGTTCGGCATCACTAGAATCTAAGTTTTGTACGCTCCACCTATTACTCTTGAGAGCTGCAAACTCTCTAGACGGTTAGGTGTCAAATTCTTCAGAGACCAAGAGTCATTATGTTGGAGAACGTAGTAATTTCAAAAATTTCCTACGCACATGCAAGATCATGGTGATGCATAGCAACGAGAGGGGAGAGTGTTGTCCACGTACCCTCGTAGACCGACAGCGGAAGCGTTATCACAACGCGGTTGATGTAGTCGTACGTCTTCACGATCCGACCGATCAAGTACCGAACGTACGGCACCTCCGAGTTCTACACACGTTCAGCTCGATGACGTCCCTCGAACTCCGATCCAGCCGAGTATTGAGGGAGAGTTTCGTCAGCACGACGGCGTGGTGACGATGATGATGTTCCACCGACGCAGGGCTTCGCCTAAGCTCCGCAACGGTATTATCAAGGTGTAATTTGGTGGAGGGGGGCACCGCACACGGCTAAGAGATCTCAAGGATCAATTGTTGTGTCTATGGGGTGCCCCCCTGCCCCCGTATATAAAGGAGCAAGGAGGAGGCAGCCGACCAAGGGAGAGGCGCGCCAAAGGGGGGAGTCCTACTCCCACCGGGAGTAGGACTCCTCCTTTCCATGTGGGAGTAGGAGAAGGGAAGGGGGAAGGAGAAAGAAGGAAGGGGGCGCCCCCCTCCCTAGTCCAATTCGGACTAGCCCATGGGGAGGGGTGCGGCCACCCTTTGGGGTCTTTCTCTCCTTTCCCGTATGGCCCATTAAGGCCCAATATGAATTCCCGTAACTCTCCGGTACTCCGAAAAATACCCGAATCACTCGGAACCTTTCCGAAGTCCAAATATAGTCGTCCAATATATCGATCTTTACGTCTCGACCATTTCGAGACTCCTCGTCATGTCCCCGATCTCATCCGAGACTACAAACTCCTTCGGTACATCAACATACATAAACTCATAATAAAACTGTCATCGTAACTTTAAGCGTGCGGACCCTTCGGGTTCGAGAACTATGTAGACATGACCGAGACACCTCTCCGGTCAATAACCAATAGCGGGACCTGGATGCCCATATTGGCTCCCACATATTCTACGAAGATCTTTATCGGTCAGACCGCATAACAACATACGTTGTTCCCTTTGTCATCGGTATGTTACTTGCCCGAGATTCGATCGTCGGTATCTCGATACCTAGTTCAATCTCGTTACCGGCAAGTCTCTTTACTCGTTCCGTAATACATCATCCCGTAACTAACTCATTAGTCACAATGCTTGCAAGGCTTATAGTGATGTGCATTACCGAGTGGGCCCAGAGATACCTCTCCGACAATCGGAGTGACAAATCCTAATCTCGAAATACGCCAACCCAACAAGTACCTTTGGAGACACCTGTAGAGCACCTTTATAATCACCCAGTTACGTTGTGACGTTTGGTAGCACACAAAGTGTTCCTCCGATAAACGGGAGTTGCATAATCTCATAGTCATAGGAACATGTATAAGTCATGAAGAAAGCAATAGCAACATACTAAACAATCGGGTGCTAAGCTAACGTAATGGGTCATGTCAATCACGTCATTCTCCTAATGAGGTGATCCCGTTAATCAAATGACAACTCATGTCTATGGCTAGGAAACATAACCATCTTTGATTAACGAGCTAGTCAAGTAGAGGCATACTAGTGACACTCTGTTTGTCTATGTATTCACACATGTATTATGTTTCCGGTTAATACAATTCTAGCATGAATAATAAACATTTATCATGATATAAGGAAATATATAATACTTTATTATCGAGCACCACCGGTTACCTCTGTTACTCAAGTTTACCTTTGATGCATTTTATTCATGTATTTTACTTTGATGCATGCTTTAGTTTCCCTTCAGTCACATGTTGTAGTTCTTCTTAGTTTGTTTGTTGTTTATTCCACTGCTGTGTTTTGAGAGATTTGAGTTTTCCGAATAAAATTTAAAACTCCCATTCACCCCCTGGTAGACATACTTCGTTCCTACAATATTTTCACAAGCGAGATATTTATTTTGAACACAAACCGTTTCAAGGGTCCTAAAGGCTTCAATTTCAGTAGGGGTAAGGTAATCGTAGTATGGTTGAAGGATATCCTCTTCTTCCTCTGCTGGCACGACCTGCCCTACTACTGGGGCCTGCTCTCCCATAGCTTCCTTGCAATTGTCCCCCTTGATGGCTTCCCTTGGTTCCTCTATCTTTAGTTCTATCTTCATCAACCAAGCACCCTCTTCTACATTGTTGGAGGAGGGAGAAGACATGATGCCTGGCTTGACAGATCTGGCAGAAAAATAGCACGAAACAAGAATAGAAGATTTCTCCGTGATACGATGGTCAATACGTTCGGGGGGTATATAAAGATTTTGATCTTGGCAAACAAGCAAAACGGAAGGAAAATGGAGTCGGGAAGGTTCACGAGGTGGGCACAACCCACCTAGGCGTGCCCTGGTGTCTTGTGTCCTCCTCGGTTGCCTTCCTGGTTATTTCTTATTTTCCTAAATTTTGTAATATTCCAAAACCGAAGGAAAATAATTTTGTGGATTTTTCAGAGTCCGTTTACTTACCGTATCACGTACCTCCTCTTTTTCAGGGTTCTGGAGGGTTCCGAAAGGTCTTTTATGTGTTCCTCCGGTGTCATGATTTGAATAATATTGCTTTCAACATTAATAGGGGTACCTGAGATATAGTGTTTAATTCTTTGCCCATTGACCACCTTCGGGTTAGTACCTTCAGCATTATTAATTTTGATAGCTCCAGGGAGATAAACCTCTTCGATAATATATGGTCCTTCCCATTTGGAAATAAGTTTCCCTGCAAAGAATCTAAAATGAGAGTTGTACAAAAGAACATATTCACCAACTTTAGTTTTCCGCTTTTGGATCTTTTATCATGCCATCTTTTAACATTTTCTTTAAATAATTTGGCATTTTCATAAGCTTGGGTTCTCCATTCATCTAGCAAGCTAATATCAAATAACCCCTTTTTACTGACAAGTTTGAAGTCATAGTTAAGTTCTTTAACTGCCCAATATGCTTTATGTTCTAACTCAAGAGGCAAATGACAAGATTTTTCACAAACCATTTTATAAGGAGACATACCCATGGGATTTTTATAAGCTGTTTTGTAGGCCCAAAGTGCATCATCCAATTTCTTAGACCCATTCTTTCGGGACCTAATGACAATTTTTTGTAATATTAGTTTTATTTCTCTATTGCTAAGTTCAACTTGACCACTAGATTGAGGATGATAGGGTGATACAATTCTATGGTTAACCTCATATTTAGCAAGCATTTTACAGAAAGCACCATGAATAAAGTGTGAACCACCATCAGTCATCAAATATCTAGGGACTCCAAACCTAGGGAAAATAACTTCTTTAAGCATTTTAATGGAAGTGTTATGATCAGCACTACTAGTTGGAATAACTTCTACCCACTTAGTAACGTAATCGATAGCAACCAAAATATGAGTATACTCATTAGAGGAAGGAAAAGGTCCCATATACTCAAAACCCCAAACATCAAATGGTTCAACAGCAAGTGAATAATTCATAGGCATTTCCTGACGCTTACCGATATTACCAATTCTTTGACATTCATCACAAGATAAATCAAACTTACGAGCATCCTTGAAGAGAGTAGGCCAATAAAAACTAGATTGCAATACCTTATGAGCAGTTCTATCTCCTGCATGATGTCCCCCATAAGCTTCGGAGTGACATTTCCGTAGGATTTGTTCCTATTCATGCTCAGGTACACAATGTCTAATAATACCATCTACTCCTTCTTTGTAAATATGTGGGTCATCCCAAAAGAAATGTCTTAAATCATAGAAGAATTTTTTCTTTTGTTGGTATGTGAAACTAGGTGGTATATATTTAGCAACAATGTAATTAGCATAGTCAGCATACCAAGGAGTGTCACGAGAAACATTTATTGCAGCTAGTTATTCATCAGGGAAGCTATCATCAATAGGTAGTGGGTCATCAAGAATATTTTCTAACCTAGTCAAGTTATCAGCTACGCGGTTCTCAGCTCCTTTTCTATTAGTAATATGTAAATCAAACTCTTGTAGGAAAAGAACCCACCTAATAAGTCTAGGTTTAGCATCTTTCTTTTCCATAAGATATTTTATAACAACATGATCGGTGTCATGGTGGGCGCACTGTAGATGCCAAAGGATGGCCAAAGAGAGGAGGAGGCTCGAGGGCACCGGTGGGCTCCAGAGGCGAGGTCGGCCTGAGCGAGCGAGGGACGCAAGACATACCCAGGTTAGGGGCTCTCCGGAGAGATAACACCCCTAGTCCTGCCGAGTGTGGTTTATATGTATCAGTACAGAGTTGCTCCTAGAGCTGTTTGGAGGAAGGAGGAAGGCAGACCAAGGCTTAGGCTGCTTCCTTCCCTGGTGTGTGTGTGTGTGTGTGTTCTACGGGTGGATCGGTTATGCGTCTGTCCGTATTCATGAGGGCTCCTGGGGGTTTTATAGGTCAACCCCCAGGGTTACAATGGTAAAGATATGAGGCCGTGGGGCCGGGTTGTCATTGTCCGGGAAGCTGGTGCTGGGACCCACCGGGTGTCAGGGCATGCCGGGTTCTCCGGGCACGGGCCCCGTGTGCCAGGAAGCACTGTTCTCTGTCTTGTCGATCGTCACAGAGCGGCCGGGTCGAGTCCGCTACAGTGGTGTACCGCTCGCCGGCTGCTGGCGTCAGCAGTGACGATGGGTGCGCTGTAGCCACGCCGGCCTCAGTCAGCGGGGTAGGTGGGTGATACGTCTCCAACGTATCTACTTTTCCAAACTCTTTTACCCTTGTTTTGGACTCTAACTTGCATGATTTGAATGGAACTAACCCGGACTGATGCTGTTTTCAGCAGAATTGCCATGGTGTTATTTTTGTGCAGAATAAAAAGTTCTCGGAATGACCTAAAAATCAATGGAGATAACTTTTGTAATCAATAAAAAATATTGGCAAAAGAATCAATAGCAGGGGGCCCACACCCAAGCCACAAGGGTGGGCGGCGCGCCCACCCCCTGGGGCGCGCCCTCTGACCTTGTGGGCCCCCTAGACCTCCACCGACCTCAACTCCAACTCCATATATTCACTTTCAGGGAGAAAAAAATCAAGGAGAAGTATTCATCACGTTTTACGATTCGAAGCCGCCGCCAAGCCCTGTTCTTCCTCGGGAGGGCAGATCTGGAGTCCGTTTTGGGCTCCGGAGAGGGGAATCCGTCGCCATCGTCATCATCAACCATCCTCCATCACCAATTTCATGATGCTCACCATGGTGCGTGAGTAATTCCATCATAGGCTTGCTGGACCGTGATGAGTTGGACGAGATTTACCATGTAATCGAGTTAGTTTTGTTAGGGTTTGATCCCTAGTATGCACTATGTTCTAAGATTGATGTTGCCATGACTTTGCTATGCTTAATGCTTGTCACTAGGGCCCGAGTGCCATGAATTCAGATCTGAACCCTTTATGTTTTCATGAATATATTTGTGTTCTTGATCCGATATTGCAAGTTATAGTCACCTACTACGTGTTATGATCCGGCAACTGATAACCTACAAGTATAGGGGATCGCAACAGTTTTCGAGGGTAGAGTATTCAACCCAAATTTATAGATTCGACACAAGGGGAGCCAAAGAATATGTGAAGGTATTAGCAGCTGAGTTGTCAATTCAACCACACCTGGAGATTAATTATCTGCAGCAAAATGATTAGTAGCAAAGTAGTTTGATAGTTTTGATAATAGTAACAAGACTAACGGTAATGGTAACAATGATAGAAGTAATTTTGTAGCAAGTGTAACAGTGATGATAACAGTAGTAACTTAGCAAGAACAATATAAGATAAATTCGTAGGCATTGGATCGGTGACTTGTTGGATGATATTCACCATGAGACAGTTATAACCTAGGGCGATACAACACTAGCTCCAGTTCGTTAATATAATGTAGGCATGTATTCCGTAAATAGTCATACATGCTTATGGAAAGAACTTGCATGACATCTTTTGTCCTACCCTCCCGTGGCAGCGGGGTCCATATTGGAAACTAAGGGATATTAAGGCCTCCTTTCAATAGAGAACCGGAACAAAGCATTAACACATAGTGAATACATGAACTTCTCAAACTATGGTCATCACCAGGAGTGATCCCGACTATTGTCGCTCCGGGGTTGCCGGATCATAACACGTGGTAGGTGACTATAACTTGCAAGATCGTATCTAAAACATGGATATAATTGTGATAACATAAACGGTTCAGATCTGAGTTCATGGCACCCGGGCCCAAAGTGACAAGCATTAAGCATGGCAAAGTCATAGCAACATCAATCTTAGAACATAGTGGATACTAGGGATCAAGCCCTAACAAAACTAACTCGATCACATGATGAATCTCATCCAACTCCTCACCGACCAGCGAGCCTACGAAGGAATTACTCACTCCCGGTGGGGAGCATCATGGAATTGGCGATGGATAAGGGTTGGTGATGATGAAGAATGAAGATCCCCCTCTCTGGAGCCCCAAACGGACTCGAGATCTGGCCTCCCCATGAAGAACAGGAGGTGACGGCGGCTCCGTCTCGTGGATCGCGATAATTCTTTCTCCCTAGTTTTTTGCTGGAAAAATAGGATTTTATAGTGTCGGTTTCAGGGTCTGTGGGGCCACCAGGTGGGGACAACCCACCTGGGTGCGCCAGGAGGGGGGCGCCCTGGTGGTTTGTGCCCACCCAGGTGCCCCCCTCTGGTGTGTCTTGGCTCCAGAAATTCTCTTTATTGACATAAAAATTCCTCGCAAAGTTTCGTTCCATTCCGAGAACTTTTATTTCTACACAAAAACAACACCATGGTAGTTCTGCTGAAAACAGCGTCAGCCCGGGGTTAGTTTCATTCAAAATGTGCAAATTAGAGTCCAAAACAAGAGGAAAAGCATTAGGAAAAGTAGATACGTTGGAGACGTATCAGCAACCCCGGAGTGACAATAGTCGGGACCACTCCCGGTGATGGCCGTAGTTTGAGGAGTTCATGTATTCACTAAGTGCTAATGCTTTGGTCTGGTACTCTATTAAAAGGAGGCCTTAATATCCCATAGTTTCCAATAGGACCCAGCTGCCACAGGAGGGTAGGACAAAACATGCCATGCAAGTTCTTTTCCATAACCACGTATGACTATATTCGGAATACATGCCTACATTATATTGACGAACTGGAGCTAGTTCTGTGTCACCCTATGTTATAACCGTTTCATGATGAATGCCATCCGACATAATTATCCATCATTAATCCATTGCCTACGAGATTTTCACATATTGATCTTTGCTAAGTTACTTCTCCATTGCCACTGTTACATTTGCTACAATACTGCTCCTATTACTTTTGCCACCGTTACCGCTACTTCCATACTACTTTGCTACTAAATACTTTCCTGCAGATATTAAGTCTTTCAGGTGTGGTTGAATTGACAACTCAGCTGGTAATACTCAAGAATATTCTTTGGCTCCCCTTGTGTCGAATCAATAAATTTGGGTTGAATACTCTACCCTCGAAAATGGTTGCGATCCCCTATACTTGCGGGTTATCAGTGGGGCACTGTTGCCACGCCTTTGCCGGTCAGAGGAGTTGGTGGGGCACTGTTGCCATGCTCATCCCCATAATGGAGACTCGTCCCATCGTATGCCTTGGATGGGATGGGAGCTGACCCGTGGCTGGGTTGAGCAACATGCAACTTGGGAGCTGGCTTGCTGGAGAAGTCTCGATTTGCCGGGTTCGGCCGGCTTGCACCAGCCAGCAGGGCTGGGTTGCCATCTTGGTTGGGTCAAAGATCTCGGCCAGGTTGGGGGACTTGGCCGAGTTGAGGAATCCGGCCAAGTGTGAGCCGGATTGAGGGGCGATGCCGGCCCCGATGTTTTTGAAAAGGATCCGGGTTCCGTTGCCTGCCTGGGATTCATCCCCCTGACAGTAGTCCCCGAAGCTGTGAATGTCCGTCGGCTTCGAATAGGAGGGCCTTCGCAGTTTCCCCATGAGAGGGCAGCCGATGGCGAAGTTTGCGACCGCCGGGTCCGGCAACACCCACTGTGTGCCGACTTCTGGAAGCCGGATCGTGGCATCCCATCGTCGGCAGGAAACCGAGGAGTCCATCAAATCTTGAAGCAATCTCTTGGGCTCGACGCGGGTGCCACGTGGCGCTCTGGAGCTGAAGGGGCCTGATAGGCCACGCGCGCGACGGGCAGGGCGAGGGACTGGGGCCCGCCACTGTGCGCCCTCGGCCCACGCGCGTGGATTTATTGCGGCGTCTGCTGGTCGGTTGCCATTCTCGAGGCAGTTATTGCGTGTGGTACATGCACACTTATTGCGGGGAAGTGGGAGGGGTGGGCGCAAACGATCCCACTTCCCCATGTTCGAGCAGTGGCTTATAAATTGGGGGGAGGGAGCAGCGGAGATCATTCTCACTCGTGCTCCCCATCTTTTTCCTTCTCCTTTTGCTCTTGCGACCGCCGCACGCTGCGATGCTCCGCCGCTTTCGAGCAAGTCTTCACTGCCATTCTCTTCTTGCCTTTTCGGCTCCGTCCTGCACCGTCGATGGCGCTGCCATCGGGTTCATGGATGAGTTCCTCCATCACCGATGAAGACATCACGTACTTGCGGGACACGAGGGGCATGCCGAGGGAGACGGATGTGGTCGTGCGCCTGCTGGGCGCCGAGCAAGAGCCGCGGCCAGAGGGCACCGAGCGCCTGGTCTTCTACATGCACTTCAAGAGTGGGTTCGGCCTCCCCGCGAGCAGCTTCTTCAGCTCATTCCTGGAGTTCTTCGATCTCCTGCCGCATCATCTGGGCGCGAACGCCGTCTTGCAACTCTTAGGGTTTTTCACCCTATGCGAGGGGTACCTGGGGGTCGAGCCTACGATCGACCTCTGGGTGCGCCTCTTCTTCTTGAAGCAGCAGGGACCGGGTGCCGGGGGGATGTCCGCCTGTGGGGCCGCCGTTGTCTCGCCGTGGACGCGCAGGGGCTGCCCCAAGATGCCGTTGGAGGATTCTGCCAAGAAGTGGTAGAATTCCTTCTTCTACGTCTAAATCCTCGGTGCACACCTCATCAACTTGCCGCCCTTCGTCGACGCGATGCCGTAGGGGAAACCCAATTGGAACTACTTCCCCAAGAACCCGTCGTAGGAGGTGCTCAACCTATGCCAGCGGGTGGCAGAGATGAAGGCGCGGGAGGGGCTCACTGGCATGGACCTCATAGCCGCCTTCATCATGCGCCGGGTGCTGCCGCTGTAGCGCCGCACCCACATCATCGGTCAGATGACCGGTCTTCAAGATCCCAGCAGGATGTCACCCCTGTGCCTGTCGGCGGAGAAGATCGCCCGTCGGGTCAACGATATCTCCAAGGCCGCACTGAAGGAGGAGTGGCGATTTGGGAAGCCTCCCTGCAGCCAGGCGAACCCGGCGCCGACGGTGAGTCCTTGGTCCTTATATTTTCCTGCTTCTCATCTTCGTCTCCGTCCCGACGCGACGAGGGAGGTGCTGCTGAATGCCATCCGGCATCCGTATGACGGGGCAACGACGCAGGTGGTGCGCTGGCTCGGAGGAGGCGGTGGTGCTGGTCGAGGACCCGGAGGAGGCCGACGCCGAAGCCAGCGAGATGCGCCGCACGGTAAGCTTTCGTGTTTTGATTTCTTGAGATGCCGGCAGAAAGGTGGGGCGAGGTTGTTGAGGCGAGTTGATGATGCAGCGGCGCCGAGTGGAGGAGGCGGCGATGCCGCCGGAGCCGGGTCGTCTCGTGGGGCAGCAGCAGCAAGCCGGCCGCACGGAAAGCGGGACGTGGCGCCCCGAAAGCCGGCCGCGAAGCCCACGGCGAACTCCGCGGCCGGTACCAAGCCGCCCGCCAAGAGGAGGCGCCGCGCTCCGCAGGAGGTGCCGGCGAGGCCAACTGTCCCGCTGGTGGTTGGGTAAGTTTTTTCTTTGTTGACTTCTGGCGAGCCGCCGAACGGCTTCTTCTTGTCCTTGCTTGCTTATTCTGTTGTGCTTCAGGTCCCTGTTGTCACTGGCGTTGGCGGCGAAGGAAGCTGCGTCCAACGGTCGCGCCGTGTTCCGGAGGACCCGGTCCATTGTCATCGACCGGGACGAGGAGATGGCCGATCCAGACCTCGGCCTGGACCCGGCCGACATCGAGGGTCTGGCCTGGCGGGACCGGAACAGGGCCGAGGCGGACATGGAGGTGGCGTCGGTCTAGGCTTGGGCCAGGGCCGCAGCAGCGTGGGGGCGGGCCGGCATGGCCCGAGATGCCGGCGGGCATGGAGCTGGCAGCGATGGTCTATATGCTGCCATCGAAGGGGGAGCGCGGCCAGGACGGCCGTGCGGAGGTGGTGGTGCTCGACCGGGAGGTCGTGGAGATTGGGGACGACACCCCGCCGCGGACCGACGTGGTCGAGCGGGTGGAGGTCGAGGGAGGAGGCGGTGATGCCGCCTTGGAGGAGGCACCGCGGGCAGCGCCGGATGGGGCGCCTCAGACGCCAACGGGTGGGGCGCCGCAGGATGTGGCGCCGCAGACGACTCTAGCCGCCGTGCCGGAGAGGACGCCGGCCGTGGAGGAGGCGGTGAGCGGAAGTATGCTCTGGTGTTCAGGCCAGGGAGCTACCAGGCCGCCGGGTCGTAGCCAGCTCGGGCTGGGCCCAGCGAGGTCTTCTTCAGGCCCCTGACGCAGGAGGCGGCGGCGATGGCCGCCGTGAGCCAGCGTCTCCGTGGGCCTGCGAAGCGGTTCCAGGCCTTCGCCCAGGGCGAGACGGAGCGGGCGCGGGAGCTGGAACGCGCCGTGAAGGTAAGCTTTTCCCTTCATCTTCTGCTTTTCCTCTTGTGGCTAGTTAGTGGGGGCACGCTAGCGCACCCACTGGGTGTAACCCCCGAGATTCGGGCCAACTATGTAGTAGTTGGGTCGAATCTTAAACTGTTGTCTTATCTGATTCTCGTTCTTCATAGCAACTGGATGCCTACCGGGTCGGCATCTTTAACCGGCTCCTGGAGAAGCACCGACAGCTCAAGGTGCAGCTCGCCGCCAAGGAGGAGGCGCTCTGCGTCGCCGAAGGTAAATTTCTTGCGTGCTCTTTTAGTGGGGGCGCGCTAGTGCACCCACTGGGTGTAGCCCCCGAGATTCAGGCCAACTACGTAGTAGTTGGTCGAATCTTAAAGTAGTCTTTCTTCTTTTTCTGAATCTTTGTTGTGTAGCCGCTGCGGCCGAGGTGCCGACCTAGCGAACCCGGCTGATCCGAGACGGTTATCAGTACGACCTGGTCATCGCTGATGTGAGCTGGCTTCGAGCCGAGGTGGCGGAGCTGAAGGCGGAGGCAGTAGGGGCCCAGTGGGCGCTTGCCAAAGCCGGCCGGCTGCAGGAGCAGCTGGCCGGTGACAAGAGCCGGCTTCAGGCCAAAGGGGAGCGCCTCAAGGTGGAGGCGGCGGAGGCCCAGCGAGCCCTTGCTGAAGCCGGCCAGTAGCACAACAAGCTAGCCGACGACAAAGGCCAGCTTCAGGCCGAGGTGGAGCGCCTGAAGGTGGCGGCCGTCACAGCGGCGGAGGCCCACCAGACGGAGCTCCTTCATCGCAAGGAGGAGCACAAGAAGGCGGCCACTACCAAGGATGCCAAGCTGAAGGCGGCCGTCGCCAAGGTCGCCGATCTGGAGAAGGCGCTTCAGGACCGTGACCATGCCAGCACCAGGTAGCGGCACGGTATGTTGCTTGGAGCGCAGCACCTGGACGAGACCTTCGCCAGTAAGTGCTTTCTTTTGATTCTGCCGAGTTGAGAGGCCGGCTTTCTTTCCTTTTGTTGCTGACTTGTCTTGGTCTTCTTTTTGATAGGGCACTTCCTGGAGACGCACAGGGTGGCGGAGGAGGCCGTTCGTTTCCAGTGATCACCTCAGGGGATCGTGGGCTCCGGGACTGACCCGCAGGTCGCCTGGACCTTCTCGGAGATCATGACCGCCGCCGAAGCTCGTCTGCAAGTCTTGGGCGAGCAGATGGCGTGGCTCTCCGAGGCTGGCACGGGGATGACGGCGGCCCTCTGGCCTGGCGCCGTTACGCCAAACAGCTTCTCGCGGCTAGCGTCTGGTGGTTGGAGGCTGGACCAGCACGGCTGCACGCGTGGCGTGGCTCCGCAGCTCATGCCGGCGCTGAGATGGAGCCTAGGTTCGTGATGTCTTGGCATCCGGACCTGGCGCTGGATTGCCTAATGGGCCAGCGAGCCAGCGCGGAGCGCCAGTTGCAGGCGGAGGCTGGACGGATCACCGCTCGGGCTAGCTACATCATCGAGTTCTCGATTCATGATGAGTTCCAGCTGGAGCGAACGGACGATGGCGGAGTCGTTCCTCCTGATGACTTTGGCCTACTTCTGGATGATCCGGAGGGCAGCTCCGAGGAGTCGGGTCCTTACGAGGACGAGGACGCAGAGGTGGAAGACACTGGCGCCTCGGTGAACCAGGAGGCCACCGAGGGGGAGCCGGCAGTTGTGCAACCCGGCGCTGGAGCTATCTGAGGCTGAAGCCGCCCTAACTTATCTTTGCAATATTTTCTGTTAGGTCGCAGGTCCATCCACCCACTAGGGTATTTTGGGTGTAATGTAATGAACTCTGGCCTTGGGCCTGTTTTTTATTTGTGATGTAAATATTTCATGGATGTTTGCATTTTCGCTTTCTGTTTTTCGAGCCATTTTCTTGCTTGCCTCCCTTCTCGGGCTTCTCTCCCGTGAGTCGAACAGCCGGGATCCGGTCTGTGACAAGGAGTTCGGCCCTTGGAAGGAGAGTGCGGTACTTAGGCCCTTCAAACATTGAGCGCGAGCAAAACACCCACTGGGCCGGCTGGCGGCAACCGGCGAAGCCGGTTGGCGAGCAACCGGTCGCGTAGTAAGTTAAGGTGGCGGGGCCGGGTTGGCCAATCCGGCGGACCCAACTTAGTATTTCGTAATGTGTTGGTGCTTTGGCCTGTGTTTCTTGCCGGCCAACAGCCGAAGCCAGTTTTGTGGTGTAGGGCGAAGTGGAGGACCGCGGCAACCTGAACACGTCAAGATGTGCTAAGGAAGGCGGTGGGTGATGGTCAAGCCGGCCAGCTGATACGTCTCCAACGTATCTACTTTTTCGCACACTTTTCCTCTTGTTTTGGACTCTAATTTGCATGATTTGAATGAAACTAACCCTGGATTGACGCTATTTTCAGCAGAACTACCATGGTGTTGTTTTTGTGCAGAAGTAAAATTTCTTGGAATGAAACGAAACTTTGCGAGGATTTTTTATGGAATAAAAGAGGATTTTTTGAGCCAAGAACCACCAGAGAGGGGCCCCTGGGTGGGCACAACCGACCTGGCGCGCCCCCCTCTCCTAGCGCGCCCAGGTGGGTGGCCCCGCTGACGATCCCCCTGATACTATAAAATCACATATTTCTAGAAACATCAGCCAGAAAGATTATCGCATTCGACGAGATGGAGCTGCCGCCAAGCCCTATTCTTCCTCGGGAGGGCAGATCTGGAGTCCGTTTGGGGCTCCGGAGAGGGGGATCTTCGTTCTTCGTCATCACCAACCCATCTCCATCGCCAATTCCATGATGCTCCCCACCGGGAGTGAGTAATTCCTTCGTAGGATCGCTGGTCGGTGAGGAGTTGGATGAGATTCATCATGTAATCGAGTTAGTTTTGTTAGGGCCTGATACCTAGTATCCACTATGTTCTTAGATTGATGTTGCTATGACTTTGCTATGCTTAATGCTTGTCACTTTGGGCCCAGGTGCCATGAACTCAGATCTGAACCGTTTATGAATTCATCATTATATTCATGTTTTAGATCTGATCTTGCAAGTTATAGTCACCTACTACGTGTTATGATCCGACACCCCCGGAGTGACAACAACCGGGCCCACTCTCGGTGATGACCGTAGTTTGAGGAGTTCATGTATTCACTATGTGTTAATGCTTTGTTTCGGTTCTCTATTAAAAGGAGGCCTTAATATCCCTTAGTTTCCAATATGGACCCCACTGCCACAGGAGGGTAGGACAAAAGATGTCATGCAAGTTCTTTTAATAAAGCACGTATGACTATTTACGGAATACATGCCTACATTATATCGATGAACTGGAGGTAGTGTTGTCTCGCCCTAGGTTATAACTGTCACATGATGAATATCATCCAACAAGTCACCGATCCAATGCCTACGAATTTATTTATATTGATCTTGCTGCGTTACTATTGCTATATGATCACCCACAAGTATAGGGGATCTATCGTAGTCCTTTCGATAAGTAAGAGTGTCGAACCCAACGAGGAGCAGAAGGAAATGATAAGCGGTTTTCAGCAAGGTTTTCTCTGCAAGCACTGAAATTATAGGTAACAGATAGTTTTGTGATAAGATAATTTGTAACGAGTAACAAGTAACAAAAGTAAATAAAGTGCAGCAAGGTGGCCCAATCCTTTTTGTAGCAAAGTACAAGCCAGGACAAACTCTTATATAGAGAAAAGTGCCCCCGAGGACACATGGGAATTATCGTCAAGCTAGTTTTCATTACGCTCATATGATTCGCGTTCGTTACTTTGATAATTTGGTATGTGGGTGGACCGGTGCTTGGGTACTGCCCTTTCTTGGACAAGCATCCCACTTATGATTAACCCCTATTGCAAGCATCCGCAACTACAAAAGAAGTATTAAGGTAAACCTAACCATATCATGAAACATATGGATCCAAATCAGCCCCTTACGAAGCAACTCATAAACTAGGGTTTAAGCTTCTGTCACTCTAGCAACCCATCATCTACTTATTACTACCCAATGCCTTCCTCTAGGCCCAAACAATGGTGAAGTGTCATGTAGTCGACGTTCACATAACATCACTAGAGGAAAGACAACATACATCTCATCAAAATATCGAACGAATACCAAATTCACATGACTACTAATAGCAAGACTTCTCCCATGTCCTCAGGAACAAACGTAACTACTCACAAAGCATACTAATGTTCATAATAAGAGGAGTATTAATATGCATATAGGATCTGAACATATGATCTTCCACCAAATAAACCAACTAGCATGAACTACAAGGAGTAATCAACACTACTAGCAACCTACAAGTACCAATCTCAGACTTAGAGACAAGAATTGGATACAAGAGATGAACTAGGGTTTGAGAGGAGATGTTGCTGGTGAAGATGTTGATGGAGATTGGCCCCCTCCCGATGAGAGGAGCGTTGGTGATGACGATGGCGATGATTTCCTCCTCCCGGAGGGAAGTGTCCCCGGCAGAACAGCTCCGCCGGAGCCCTAGATTGGTTCCGCCAAGGTTCCGCCTCGTGACGGTGGAGTCTCGTCCCGAAAGCTTGCTTATGATTTTTTCTCGGACGAAAGACTTCATATAGCAGAAGATGGGCACCGGAGGGCCACCAGGGGGCCCATGAGGCAGGGGGCGCGCCCAGGGGGTAGGGCACGCCCCCACCCTCGTGCTCAGGGTGTGGGTCCCCTCTAGTATTTTCTTTGCTCAGTATTTTTTATTATTTCCAAAAATAACTTATGTGGAGTTTCAGGACTTTTGGAGTTGTGCAGAATAGGTCTCTAATATTTGCTACTTTTCCAGCCCAGAATTCCAGCTGCCAGCATTCTCCCTCTTCATGTAAACCTTGTAAAATAAGAGAGAATAGGCATAAGTATTGTGACATAATGTGTAATAACAGCCCATAATGCAATAAATATCGATATAAAAGCATGATGCAAAATGGACGTATCAACTCCCCCAAGCTTAGACCTTGCTTGTCCTCAAGCGGAAGCCGATAACGATAAATATGTCCACAACAGCAACATATGTAGAGGTGTCGATAAAATAAAATACGGACATGAGGGCATCATGATCATTCTTATAACAGCAACATATGTGGATATTGTCATATGATTTCTTATGCTCAAGTAATAATCTATTCACAACGTCAAGTATAAATCAGAAACTTCATTGAGAACCAACAAACTATAATCTCAGTCATTGAAGTAATTGCAATTTATCATAACATCGGAAAGAGTCTATGTCAGAGCTTTTCAGCAAGTCCACATACTCAACTATCATTTATTCTTTCACAATTGCTAACACTCATGCAATACTTGTGGTTACGGAGTTTTAATCGGACACAGAGAAAGATAGGGGCTTATAGTTTCGCCTCCCAACCTCTTACCTCAAGGGTAATGTCAACAATAATAGTTCATGCCAACTTACATCCAATTGGATATATGTATATGTGTGGTGTGTGTGTGTCTATATATATATATATATATATATATATATATATATATATATATATATATATATATATATATATATATATATATATATATATATCAGGATCTTTCCAACACACTGTGCTTGCCAAAGGATAAAATGTAAAAAGGAAAGGTGAAAATCACCATGACTCTTGCATAGGGGTAAGAGATAAAAGTAAAAGATAGGCCCTTCGCAGTGGGAAGCAGAGGTTGTCATGCGCTTTTATGGTTGGATGCACAAAATCTCAATGCGAAAGAACATCACTTTATATTCCCACTTGTGATATGAACCTTTATTATGGAGTCTGTCGCTTTTATTTCTTCCACATCACAAGATCGTATAAAGCTTATTTCCTCCACACTAATCAATCATACATATTTAGAGAGCAATTTTCTTGCACCGGTGACAACTTACTTGAAGGATCTTACTCAATCCATAGGTACATATGGTGGACTCTCATGGCAAAACTGGGTTTAAGGTTATTTGGAAGCACAAGTAGTATCTCTACTTGGTGCAAAGAATTTGGTTAGCATGAGGGAGAAAGGCAAGCTCAACATGTTGGATGATCCATGACAATATACTTTATTTCAGATATAAGAAAACATAACCCATTATGTTGTCTTCCTTGTCCAACATCAACTCTTTAGCATGTCATATTTTAATGAGTGCTCACAATCATAAAAGATGTCCAAGATAGTGTATTTATATGTGAAACCCCTCTTTCTTTATTACTTCCTATTAATTGCAACGATGACCAAGGCTATGTTTGTCAACTCTCAACAACTTTTAATCATCATACTCTTTCTATGTGAAGTCATTACTCTCGATAAGATCAATATGATCTCTTTTTATTTCTTTTTACTCTTACTCTTTTCTTTAATTCCCTCAAGATCATAGCAAAATAATCAAGCCCTTGACTCAACACTAATCTTTATTATATATCTCACGGACTCGATTACATAGAGGGATCATAAAGCAAAACTTAAAACTAGATCATACCAAAAACTTTATTCTACTAGATCAAGATATTACTAAAAGGATCGAACTAAGAAAAACGGTAAAGATAGGAGTGTGATTGTGATACGATACCGGGGCACCTCCCCCAAGCTTGGCAGTTGCCAAGGGGAGTGCCCATACCCATATGATTATATCTCCTTCTTCGGAGGTGATGGTGTGATATTCTTGGCGATGATACTCCTCAGGATACGATTCTCTTCCTCGAGCTTATTTAGTTGCTGCTTGAGATCCATTATCTCCTTACGGAGCTTACCCGTGATGGTTAAAGCTCCTTGCACCCACGGATGTTGCATAGCTGCAGGGGAACAAGTAACACTCTTTTTCATATTCTCATAAGAAAGAAATCTAACATTGGAAGGGATAACCAAGTTTGGAATAGCAGAGCTCTATAGTTCCCCCATCGTGAATCAAGCTCGGAAGCGGGAATTGACTTCTTGATCCTCCTCCATGGCATCTATCCTTTTCAAATCAGCCTCCATCTCTTCCTCCGTTGCTGGACCAAAGTGGTCAGCATCGCTGTTTGTCCTAGATCTCGATGACGGACGAGACACTCGGCTCTCCCCGACTGACTCTTGAGAAGACATCTTGCTCTAATCTGCTACAGAAACAGCTCGAAACAAAAACAGAGGATATTTGCGTGGTAGAGGAGTCAAAACCTTCGGGAGATTATATAATGAATTTTTACCGACCAAAATACGTATCGTGCAAGAAAACGGAGTCCGGAGAGCACACGAGGTGCCCACGAGGCAGGGGGCGCGCCCTCCACCCTCGCGGAGGCCTCGTGTCCTTCCCGGACTGCTTCTTATTTTTTTTTCTAAATATTCCAAAATGGAGAAAAATTGCCAGTAGAACTGTTTTGGAGTCGGTTTACTTACCGTACCACATACCTATTCCTTTTCGGAGTCTGAAACGTTCTGGAAAGTGTCCCTTATGTATTCTTCTGGGGTTATGGTTTCAATAACATTAGTTTCAACATTTATAGGATTACCTGAGATGTAATGTTTGATTCTTTGACCGTTAACCACCTTCCGATTTGTGCCTTCGAAGTTGTTGATTTTTATGGCACCGGAACGGTAGACCTCCTCGGTAACGTAAGGGCCTTCCCATTTAGAGAGAAGTTTTCGCGCAAAAAATCTTAAATGAGAGTTGTATAATAATACATAATCACCTACATTAAATTCACGCTTTTGTATTCTTTTGTCGTGCCATCTTTTAACTTTTTCTTTAAACAGTTTGGCATTCTCATAGGCTTGGGTTCTCCATTCATCAAGTGAGCTAATGTCAAATAACCTCTTCTCACCGGCAAGTTTGAAATCATAATTGAGCTCTTCAATGGCCCAATATGCCTTATGTTCTAGTTCGAGAGGTAAGTGACATGCTTTTCCGTAAACCATTTTATACGGAGACATGCCCATAGGATTTTTATACGCAGTTCTATATGCCCATAATGCATCATCAAGTTTTTTGGACCAATTCTTTCTAGATCTATTAACAGTCTTTTGCAAAATTAATTTGAGCTCTCTGTTACTCAATTCTACTTGACCACTAGACTGTGGGTGATATGGAGATGCAATTCTATGATTAACATCATACTTAGCAAGCATTTTATGAAAAGCACCATGAATAAAATGTGAACCACCATCAGTCATTAAATATCTAGGGACTCCAAACCTCGAAAAATTAACTTCTTTAAGCATCTTAATAGAGGTGTTATGATCAGCACTACTAGTTGGAATAGCTTCTACGCACTTAGTAACGTAATCAACAGCAACTAAAATATGAGTATACCCATTTGAGGCAGGAAACGGTCCCATATAATCAAAGCCCCAAACATCAAATGGTTCTATAACAAGTGAATAATTCATAGGCATATCCTGACGTCTACTAATATTACCAATTCTTTGACATTCATCACAAGATAAGATGAACTTACGGGCATCCTTGAAGAGAGTAGGCCAATAAAAACCAGATTGTAATACCTTATGTGCAGTTCTATCTCCAGCATGGTGTCCTCCATAAGCCTCAGAGTGACACTTGCGTAGGATCTATTCTTGTTCATGCTCAGGTACACAACGTATAATGACACCATCTACTCCTTCTTTATAAAGATGTGGGTCATCCCAAAAGTAATGTCTCAAATCATAGAAAAACTTTTTCTTTTGCTGGTATGTGAAACTAGGTGGTATGAATTTAGCAACAATGTAATTAGCATAATCAGCATACCATGGAGCAGTACGAGAAGCATTTATGACATTTAATTGTTCATCCGGAAAGCTATCATCAATAGGTGGTGGGTCATCAAGAACATTTTCTAACCTAAACAACTTATCTGCAACGGGGTTCTGAGCTCCCTTTCTATCAATAATATGTAAATCAAATTCTTGTAACAAGAGAACCCATCTAATAAGTCTGGGTTTAGCATCTTTCTTTTCCATAAGATATTTAATAGCAGCATGATCAGTGTGAATAGTTACTTTGGAATCAACAATATAAGGTCTAAACTTATCACAAGCAAAGACAACTGCTAAGAATTCTTTTTCAATAGTAGCATAATTTCTCTGGGCATTGTCTAGAGTTTTACTAGCATATTGAATAACATTTAAGTTCTTATCAACTCTTTTCCCTAGAACAGCACCTACAGCATAATCGCTAGCATCACACATAATTTCAAAGGGTAAATTCCAATCAGGTGGCTGAACGATAGGTGCAGAAATCAATGCTTTCTTAAGTATTTCAAATGCTTCCACGCAATCATCATCGAAGACAAAAGGAATATCTTTTTGTAAGAGATTAGTCAGAGGCCGAGAAATTTTTGAGAAGTCCTTAATGAACCTCCTATGAAAACCGGCATGACCAAGGAAACTTCTTATACCTTTGATGTCCTTGGGACATGGAATCTTTTCGATAGCATCAACTTTAGCTTTATCAACTTCAATACCTCTTTCAGAAATTTTATGCCCCAAGACAATACCTTCATTAACCATAAAGTGGCACTTTTCCCAATTCAAGACAAGATTAGTTTCTTCACATCTCTGCAAAACTCGATCAAGGTTGCTCAAGCAATCATCAAAAGAGGATCCATAAACGGAGAAATCGTCCATGAAAACCTCACAAATCTTTTCACAAAAGTCAGAGAATATCGCCATCATGCATCTTTGAAAGGTAGCAGGTGCATTACATAAACCAAAAGGCATACGTCTATAAGCAAAAGTACCGAAAGGGCAAGTAAAAGTGGTCTTAGCTTGATCATCAGCTGGCACAGGTATTTGAGAGAAACCAGAGTAACCATCTAGAAAGCAAAAATGTGTATGTTTGGATAATCTTTCTAGCATTTGATCGATAAAAGGTAAGGGGTAATGATCTTTTTTAGTAGCTTTATTTAATTTGTGGAAATCAATTACCATCCTATAACCTGTAATAATTCTTTGAGGAATCAATTCATCTTTATCATTGGGAACGACAGTAATGCCTCCCTTCTTAGGGACACAAGGGACGGGACTTACCCACTGACTATCAACAACGGGATAAATTATACCTGCCTCAAGGAGCTTTAGTATTTCCTTTCTTACCACTTCTTTCATCTTAGGATTCAGCCATCGTTGGTGATCAATAACTGGTTTGGCATCTTTCTCCAAATTTATTTTATGTTGGCATAGAGTGGGACTAATGCCCTTAAGATCATCAAGAGTATATCCAAAGCTGAGGACATTAAAAATTTACCTCCTATTGAATAAATACATGGGCTTAATACACCACCACTGCCTAAGGTGGTAGAGGTAAATTCTCTTATGAAGTTCAATGAAAACGATAATCCTCACAATATGCATCCTAGTCAATGCCTTTATGGGTTTGAGAACTACATTAGAAAACAAGATCACTTCAATGCAAATGTTATGAAACAATTGAAATATAATTTTGATATGATTGCTCGCTTGAGTGACTTGATATTTAGAATTTCAAATGATGTTAGAGGTGTTGGAAAACATGCTTCTATGGTACAAACTCAACTAGAACAAGTTGCTAAATCACAAAGAGAATTACTTGATGAAATGAGTAATAATATGCATGACTTTGCTGTTAGAGTTGCAACTAGAGGAGGTAAAATGACTCAGGAACCACTTTATCCTGAGGGACACCCAAAAAGAATTGAAAAAGACTCACAAAGAAACAACACCACTGCACCTAGTCCTTCTAAAAAGAAAAAGAAAAAGAAAAATGATAGGACTTTGCATGCTTCTAGTGAACCTGAAATAGAAAAACCTCCTGATAATGAGAATGAAACTTCTATCTCTGATGCTGAAACTCAATCTGGTAATGAACATCCACCTAATGATAATGATAATGATGATGTTCATGAAGATGCTCAACCAAATGATAAAGAACCAGATAATGATGTTGAGATAGAACCACCTGTTGATCTTGATAACCCACAACCTAAAAATAAAAGGTAAGATAAAAGAGACTTTGTTGCTAGAAAACACGGTAAAGAAAGAGAACCGTGGGTTCAAAAACCTATGCCTTTTCCACCCAAGTCAACTAAAAAGAATGATGATGAAGAATTTGAACGCTTTGCTGAAATGCTCAGGCCAGTCTTTTTGCGTACTCGCTTGAATGATATCTTGAAAATGCCTCCCTATGCAAAGTATATGAAAGACACCATCACAAATAAGAGAAAAAATCCAGAAGCTGAAATCTCCACTATGCTTGCTAATTATACTTTCAAAGATGGAGTGCCTAAAAAACTTGGAGATCCGGGAATACCAACTATACCTTGCTTTATCAAAAAGAATTATGTGAAAACTGCTTTGTGTGATTTAGGAGCTGGTGTTAGTGTTATGCATTTCTCTTTATATAAAAGACTTGACTTGAATAAACTCACACCTACTGAAATATCTTTGCAAATGGCTGACAAGTCAACTGCCATACCTATCGGTATTTGTGAGGATGTGCCCGTTGTTGTTGCTAATGTTACTATCTTGACTGACTTTGTTATACTTGAGATGCCCGAGGATGACAACATGTCGATTATCCTTGGTAGACCCTTCTTGAATACTGCAGGAGCTATTATTGATTACAATAAATGCAAGGTCACTTTTCATATTAATGGTAATGAGCATACGGTGCACTTTCCAAAGAAACAATTCCAAGTGAATGGTATTAATGTTATTGAAAAATCTCCGACAATCACTATTGGAAGTTTTCAAATACCTTTACCTACTGTCAAAAAGAAATATGAAATGCTTCTTGTTGGGGACATCCATATCCCCATTGAGGTAACTTAGTGATTTACGAAAGTTCTTCGGTTTCATGCTAATCGAAAGTGGTTGTTAATAAGACCTGATCAACCTTATAATGGATCATTTTTTAGCGGTATGAAGTTGATGAATTTAGTAAGCACTACTTTCTGTCCCTACTTTTTGTTTTCTGTTTTTATTAGCTAAATAAAATAAAATGCCATGTTTACTCTGTTTTCTGAATTTCCCGTGCAATAAAAAAATGACCCAAAAATATAAGTGCTCAGAATGCCCTGAAAATTTTAAATGATTTTTTCATGAATATTTCTTAATTTTGGTGCAAATAATAGCAGAGGGAGGTGCACCAGGTGGGCACAACCCACCTGGGCGCGCCAGCACCCCTAGGCGTGCCCTGGTGGGTTGTGGTCCCCATGTGGGCCCCCTCACTTATCCCTTTAGCCCACATAATCACTTACCTCTAGCAAAAAATCTCAATTGCTCTCTCTCCCGTGTTCTTGAGCTCAAACCCGCGGATTTCGATCTCTTTGCTCGAAGCTCCGTTTTCGAAACTATTTCGGGGGATTGTTGCTTGGTATGTGACTCCACCATTTGTCCAATTAGTTTTTTTAGTGGTTTATACTTTGAATAATTAGCTACTCTTGCTGCTGCTGTAGATGTGCTTGCATGTTGAATTATTAGTGTTCTAAGTAGTTTGAATGCTTGCTATGGCCTCTATGTATCCCTATGAGTAGTTGGTATCAATTTTGTAAAGTTTTGTTGACAAATTTTTGTAACTCCAAAATTTTTATTTTCAGAAAATTGTACGCGGACATGATGAACCTATTTAGAAGGAGTTCTTCGAGGAGACGATCCTTGGGGTTATCCTCTAGTGACAGTTCTGCTCGCCGGTCTTATGTTCAACCTAGTGAAAGTTCCACGCGAGATGCCACCACCAAAACATGCTTATGGCCTTGCGATGAATATATGGTGCGCGTGAGCAATATGTTCACAATGCCGGTCTCGGTCCCTACCTTTCAGATAAGTGTGAACACGTCATCTTCTCACTGAATCATTTGTCAA
This sequence comes from Aegilops tauschii subsp. strangulata, assembly GCF_002575655.3. Lineage (NCBI taxonomy): Eukaryota > Viridiplantae > Streptophyta > Magnoliopsida > Poales > Poaceae > Aegilops > Aegilops tauschii. Next base: position 90,330,193 of record NC_053038.3, read on the forward strand.
AGGATTTAAATATTTTCCACGTGAGTCTAGGATGTCGTTTATGCTTTATGATAATCCATTTATTATTCCACTAGAGAACTTTGCTTACCATTGCAAACTTCCATTTCGGGGTTCGCTTGATGAGCCACCAAAGGCTGAGTATGAGTCCTTCTTGACTAGCCTTTGTTACGGTGAAAATAGAGGAGTGAGACAAGGAAGAATAAAGAGCATTCACTTTCCCACAATTCAGTACTTTGCATTATTTAACGGGAAATGCATAGTAGGCAAACAAGACTGTAGCATACTTTGTGCGCCAGACTTCAGCCTCATTCACACCGCTCTCACTGGTGAAAGGAATTATAACCTTGGAGCAATTGTTGCACGTAGATTTCAGCATAACGCCAAAAGTGGTTGGTTCTATGGTGGAATTTATGCCACACGTCTAGCACGAGGGCTGGGTGTTTCACCTTTGCCCTTTAATCCTATCCTACCCACTCGATATTTAGATTTTGATGCCTTAAAAGAGCATAAGATTCTCAAGGGAAGGGCTGATAACTTCACTTATAATCTGTTGTTTAACCAATCACATGTTGTGGACACATATTTGCCTGCTCCTGCTCTTTTTGACTATAACAGTAAGGAAAGATATTTTGTTCTTGAGAGCAAGGCTCGAGCTCATAACGCAGCAGTGGTGGCGGCATGGCGTGCTGAGGCATCCGCACCGAGAGACTCGGTGAGCTACCACGCCGACTACTACCCTCCAGGCTACTGATTGACTACCAAGTTAGGCTAAATGCCTAAGCTTGGGGGAGTACGTGTTTCTCACCAACATCACATTCATGTTCACATATCATTCTATTTGTCGGTGTTCACACTTTTTCATTGTATCATCCATGCTTAGATTATTTTCTTGCTTTCTTCTTGTGTGTTTGAAAAACTTTAGAAAAACCAAAAAAATTAGTTGTAGTAATTTACTTTCTATGCATGCTTAGTAGTAGCATTAAAAAGAAAACCCAAAAAGATTTCCTTGTTCTTCTTTTGCTTGTTGGGAGCTTTCCCGTGTAAATAGTTTTTCTCGTTTTTCCTTTTCCCTTTTATTTGCTTGTTCAAGAAAACCAGAAACTCCAAAAATATTTCAGTGTGTTTCTCTGAATTTCTTTTCTTTTTATTCAAGTCTTACCGAGGAGAAGACCACGATGAAAATGTTGAGTGGCTCTCATATGATTAATTGTTGAACTAATAAAGAGCCCATTTTACTTGTCTTCTCCTGTTGAATAAAATGTTTGCAGATTCTAGCTTAGTCCATGGCACTCTTGCACTATTATTATTTTCATATCATTCGGTCGTGCAAGTGAAAGGCAATAATGACGATATTCGATGAACTGGCCGTGGCAAGGAGAAACTGGTATGAACTCGACTTGTTCTGTTTGTGTAAATATGTTTAACCTAGTATCCATGCTTCAGCCCGTTATGATTAAACATGTTTGCAATGACAATTAGAGATTATAGTTTCTCATGCCATGCATAAGTAGCTAGGAGTGGATAATGATTTATCTTGGATATCAACATAGCGTTAAAATGATTGTGATGTAGTATGATGATATGGTATCCTCATCTGAATGTTTGAGTGGCTTGACTTGGCACATGTTCATGCATGTAGTTGAATCAAAACCAACATAGCCTCTATGATATTTATGTTCATGGTGTTCATATCCTATTCATGCTAGTGTCCAATGTTACTTATGCATAATGCATGGTTATGATCATTGTTGCTCTCTAGCTGGCCGGTTCTCAATCTAATTGCTAGCACTACAAAAAAAATACACTTCCGTGATGATACGTGTTTGTCACAGTAGGCCGTGTTTTCTGTCATGCATGTACATCCATGACAAATTTATGACAGAATCAAGATAGTCATACCTGTGTTGTCGTAGAAGTGTTAAATGACATTGCCAAAATTATCATCACGGAAGTGTCCACTTCCATGACGATAAATCGCGCGTCACAAAAGTGCTTTCGTCAAGGGTGACCGACATGTGGCATCCACCGTAACGGAATGCCGTTAAGCTATCGGGTCGGATTTTGGATCCGATAACCCGTTAACAGCCACGACCAATGTCGATTTTCCACGTGTAAAATTCTCATTGGTTGACGGATCCACGCGTCAGCTCCGCGTTGGCATAGGTGTCACTCATCCAACGGTCGAGATGGGCCTATGATATGTTGACACGTGGACCGGCCCAAAAGTGGCCCACAAAGTTTGAATGGGCCAGCCCAACCGAAGGCCCATAAGATTTAGCGGACCATAATGGGCCGGCCGAGCTAAAGGCCCACAAAATTTAGCAGACCATAATGGGCCGGCCCAGCTAAAGGCCCACATGATTTTGCAGACCATAATGGGCCGGCCCATCTAAAGGCCCACAAGATTTTGCGGACCATAATGGGCCGGCCCAGCTAAAGGCCCACAAGATTCTGCAGACCATAATGGGCCGGCCCAGCTAAAGGCCCAACATTCTCTATCAAATCGGCCCGTCAATGGCCTGTCCTAAACTTGTCATCAACGCGGCCCATGGTCACTTCTGGCCCGTTAACAGTCCGCTAAGTAATTGGGCCGAATTACAGCCCGGTGTATTTCCGGCCTGTTAAAGGTCCGGCTTCATTTGGGCCCATTTACAGGCCATCAAAATTTTCGGCCCGTAAACGACCGTGAAGGATTTGGGTCATATTCGGCCATGTCTGACATTCGGCCTATTAGAGGCCCACTATAGCTTTGGGCCACTTTCGGCCTGTTGTCATTTTCGGCCTGTTAATGCCGGACGTAAACCATGGACCATATGTGGCCCAATGTCATATCGGGCCCATTAACGGCCCATATAAAAATGACGATAATCTAGCCCGACCGAAGTTCCGGCCTGTTAAAGGCCCGTGTATTAGGTCGGCGCATTTACGGCCCGTCCGAATTTCGGCCTGTCAAAGATCCGCATCGTAAATGGGCCACCATTTCGGCCTGCTAAGTCCAGTGGGTTATTTGGCACAATCAGGGCCCAATCTCACTTTCAGTCTATTAAAGGCCCATGTTTTTTATATCTTGACGAGATATTTACACCTATAAATGGCCTATTTTTACTGAGGGCCCAAATTATGTTTAGGCCTGTTAAAGGCCCACTATGGGCACATGCCTACCAGAAAAATATGAAAGCTTATGCTGATTTAGGCCCAGATATTTTTAGTGGGCTACATGCCAATTTCGGCCCGCAATCATTTTTAGCCCAATTGGAATGGGCCAACGAATGTTGGCATGTTGGGCTCCTACGAAGCTTTCGGCCGAATACATTACTAAGATAAACCTACACTATACAAAAATAGCGTCGTAATTACTGCAGCCTGAGGCAGCATCATAAATGTTGTATCACAACAAAATAAATTCCAACCATACAACAAAAGGCATGTTGGCATAAAGTTTACAGTCCTTCCAGATAAAAGCACCATCAGATGTATAGAAGCACAGATCATTTGACCTGAGTGCTAATGTTTCAGGCTATAGAATCTGATGGAGCAGCACGATCTCCACCTTTTTTCCGCCATTGCTCTTGAACAACGAAGCGAATGTCTGATAGTCTGGTTTCAAAACGATTCATATCTTGACGACATTTCTCAACCAATATTCTTGTTTCCGAAACAACGTCCATTAGGGATTGGACTTGTGTCTGGAGCACAGATATATCACTCTGTCTAGCAGGAAGATTTTGTTCAGTAGGCGATTTGGACGAGGTTACCTTGACAACCAACCCAGAATTACGCAAGAAGGTGCTTTTCGCACTATTAGTGGAGAGATACTGACGCACTGCAGCAAGAGGTGACATTGTGCCTGTAGTAGCCTCGTCACCTTCAGGTGGTTGTGGCTGTTCAATCATTTGTTCCATAGCTTCCTAAAAGTTTGAACTTGTAGATTAGTGTACCAGATAAGTTACTAATGAGACAAAAACAAACAAAGTAGGTTAAACGTTTATACATAACTTATTTTGGTGAACTACTGTAATACATTAGCATGTATTGTAGTGCCAACTACATAATAAAATCACTTTCGGAACATATGTCCATGTAGCATGCCTACTGTATTGTCTATTTTCTCACATTCGTTGACATCTAAGGATAAAGAGACATGGTTTAAAGTAGGATGAACATAGTATGACATCATTCATATCATGGGCAAACAGATATAAAACAAACAGGCTATTTTATCATTGTGTGCGCACGTGAACATAACAACTAGATTACAGATCAAGACCAAAAGAATATCATTCATCTCTTTTAAACCATGTAAGGTGAAATGATACGTTAAGACAACTATGAATAAAAGTGAACAGAGTAACTGGCATTGGCTGCAAACCAAGTAGTTAAATGAACACATCACAGTACCAATCAGTTCAAGGCAGGAGGAGTAAGGACTTACAACAGCAGCTTGAACTGGTGTGCTCATGCCCTTCATCTTGCTGGTGTGGCAATCCTTGAAGATTTGCACTGCATTCGGTTCAGGTTCTTTTTGGTCCGCACGGGCTTTCCTCTGTATTTGGAACAAGTCAATATAGATACGATAATATGGCACACAAAAAAGAAGGAAGTAGCAGCTATTTACAAGAGCCTCGCAGTGTGCAATATAGCTACGAGATCCTGTTGTCTGTTGGAATTTCACTTTAGAACGGTTGGTTTTGTTCTTCAAACAGTTAGCCTAGAAGAAGATACACTTGTAAGGGACATACATAAATACAAGTTCAATATGTGGTCTGATCAAATACATATAGCCTACCTGATACTTTGGATCAGACCAGTGTTTAACGAGGGCTGTCCAGTCTTCATCTGTAATATATTCCACTGGAGATGTTTGGGCGATTTCATTGTTAGCCTTGCCTTCAAAGTGAGATTTTCTAAGGTGGTACCGATACTGTCGCAGAGCAGACTGAAAAACATGAGTGCATGCTTGTTTAGTTGCATCATCTTTCGGATCCACCTTGAACCTCATCTGTTGAAAAAAGAATGTGAGTCTTATTAGGAGGAAGCTAGAAAGTATGGGACAGAGCAAGACAATATTACTAATTGCCATGAATAACATTACTTACGGATAAATGGTCAAGGAAGGTGTTAAACTGGGTATTGTCTTTCTCATTCCTGTACTGGATCCACGTTGGGAGGATACGTGCATGACACCTAACGGCAACGGCTGCCTCTGATACTAACTTGGCTGACTCTGTAGCATCACATGGCCTTTTTAAACCTGCCTCAAAATGGATCTCCATTCTTCCTCCTTTAGATTTTGTTAATCTGTCAAGCATTATCCCTGATGTCTGTTTCCGCTTGCGCCGTGGTGCTAGTTCAACAACGAATATGGAAAGTGTTAGTGTACATCAAACTGTGAGAGTACATATAAAGAAGCATGCAACTGCAACTTGACTCGGTCAGGTACCGTCTTGGTGTTGATGCTCATGAGGTTCATCTGATCTTGCCAAGTCCTGTTGTGTCAGCAGTGCTTCGGGAGTAGTGTTAGGTGTGAAGGCAGCTTGGGAACTGGCCAGTTCCGGAGCAAACAAACGAGTAACAGGTTGAGATGCTGGTACAGTTGAAGCGGATGCTGCAGCTGGTGGAGCAGGTGATACTGTGTTTGTAGATTTAGCCGGTGGACTTGGACCTTCTACTGCACTATAAGTACCAGCAGAATCTCGACGGCAGAACCTTTTCCGTTTCACCCGACGAGTAACAGCACTCCCTACTATATTATTTTCCTTGCTCTTTTTTGACTTTGCCATGTCAAGCTGTACCCACAACACAAAAGAATAAAATCGCTCTTCAGAACTCATTGATGCATGATACAGACAAGCAATACTTTGATGTAATACAACCGTATGAGGATGGAATATGTAAGAAAAACAGGACGGCATGACATATTCACAGCTACGATGTGCAAACTAAGCAGAAGGATTTTCAAGAAAATAGAAGTAATGCAAGCTAGACGCCATATGAAAGATGCAACCAATATTACTCTGCCAAGTTAAAAGTGTCTTGTCATAAGTGGCAATTCGAAAAATTAGAAGCAGTACAACGTAGAAATCAATGCAAGATGCAACCACTATCAAACTGCCATGTTAAAAGCGCCCAATCATGAGTGACTGATGCGGGATACACAACAGTAGTACTTTGATGTAAGAACATGGTATGATAGATAGATGCGGTGTATTCTAGACACGGAAAGCCATGTCATATGCACATGTATAACGTATAAACTCAGCATGTGCAATTTAATCAAAATAGAAGAAATACAGGCTAGACAACATATGCGACATGAAACCAATTATCACACTTTCAACTTAGAGAAAGCACCTGCGATGGTGGAGTACGGGAGATGAACTCATCATGTAGACTTGGGACTTCAACTTCATTAGCAGTAGCAGTGGCAAATCTAGAGAGTCTTTGTTTGCGTCGATGCGGAGGACCACCAACATCCCCTAACTTACTCTTTTCCTTCCTATTTTCTGATATTGCCTTATGAAGTCAAAACCATAAGAAGATGAATAAAATTAGCTCTGCATAACTGGTTGATGCATGATACAGACGAACACTACTTTGATGTAAGGCAAGCGCAGGATAGGAGGATGGAATATATACAAAAAAAGACAGCATTTCATATTCACACGTACGATAGGAGGATGGAATATGTATGAAAAAACAGTAAGCGGAAGGCATTTCAACAAAATTAGAAGAAATGAAAGCTAGGCACCATATGAACATGCAACCAATATCACTCTATCAGGTAAAAAGTGTCTCGTCGTAAGTGCCATTTCAAGAAATTAGAAGCAGTACAAGCTAGAAGACAATGCAAGATGCAACCTACATCACAGTCCCAAGTTAAATGTGTCTTATGGGTAAGTGATCGTTGCAGGTATAAGTTGTAAGCTACGCAGATGCAATTCAACATAACAGAAGCAATACAAACTAGACATCATACGGAAAACGCAACCACGTATAACAGTTCCAAGTAAGAGCAAGCACCTGTGATGGTGGAGTAGGGGAGATGTGCTCATCGTGTACACGTATGTTCTAGAAACAGGAACACGTGTCATATTCACAGGCATTATGTGTAAAGTAAGCATATGCAATTCAAGTTAGAAGCAATACAAGCTAGACATCATACGCAACATGCAACCACATATAATAGTGTCAAGTTAGAGCAAGCACCTGTGATGGTGGAGTAGGGGAGATGTGCTCATCATCTACACAGCTACGTTGACTGTCCAGCCTTGTGTTGTCTTGCGAATCTTGTTGGGAGGATGGCGGAGTAGAATCTGTAGAGACCCCCTGTTTGAGTTGCTCCGAAGGACCACCATCATCCACTGCTGGACTAATTTCCTTCAGCTATAATGATTTTGCATTGTGAAGTCAAACCGATAAGAAAAAGGAATAAAAATTGCTCTTCAGAACTCATTCATGCATGATATTGACGAACACTACTCGGGTGAAAGGCAAACACATGATGCAAGGATGGAATATGTATGAAAAACAGGATGGTGTGACATATTCACACCTATGATGTGGTAACTAAGCAGAAGGCATTTCAACAAATTAGAAGCACTGCAAGCTAGACACCATATGAAAGATACAACCAATATCACTCTGCCAAGTTCAAACTGTATGGCGTTTCAACAAATTAGAAGCAGTACATGCTAGAAATCATATGCAAGACACAACCAATATCACAGTGGAGACTTAAAGGTGCCATATCATAAGTGACTGATGCGGGATATGCAAGAATAGTAGTTTGATGTAGAAACAGGAACACATGTCATATTCACAGGCATTATGTGTAAAGTAAGCAGATACAATTCAACAAAGTTAGAAACAATACAAGCTAGACATCATACGCAACATGCAACCACATATAATAGTGCCAAGTTAGAGCAAGCACCTGTGATGGTGGAGTAGGGGAGATGTGCTCATCATCTACACAGCTACGTTGACTGTCTAGCCTTGCGTTGTCTTGCGAATCTTGTTGGGAGGATGGCGGAGTAGAATCTGTAGAGAACCTCCGTTCCAGTTGCTCAGAAGGACCACCATCATCCAATGCCTTGCCAATTTCCTTCAGCTTTATTGATTTTGCATTGTGAGGTCATACCGACAAGAAAAAGGAATATCATTCGCTCTTCAGAACTCATTCATGCATGATACTGACGAACACTACTCTGATGAAAGGCAAAGTCATGATACGAGGATGGAATATGTACGAAAAAATGGACGGCTTGACATATTCACACCTATGATGTGGTAACTAAGTAGAAGGCACTTCAACAAATTAGAAACACTGCAAGACACCATATGGAAGGTGCAATCAATATCACTCTGCCAAGTTAAAACTGTCTCGTCATAGGTGGCGTTCATCAAACTAGAAGCAATACATGCTAGACATCATATTCAAGACGCAAACCAATATCACACTGCCAACTTAAAGGTATCCCATCATAAGTGACTGATGCAGGATACACAAGAAGAGTAGTTTCATGTAAGAACATGGTATGATAGACAGATATAGTATGTACCAAAAACAGGAAAGCGTGTCATATTCAAATGTATCATGTGTAAGCTAAGCAGATGCAGTTTACACTAATTAGGAGCAATACGAGCTAGACACCATATGCAACATGCAACCAGATATCACACTGCCAAGTTAGAGCAAGCACCTTGGATGGTGGAGTAGGGGAGCGGAGACTTGGACCTTGTAATGCACTATCAGTACAAGGAGAATCGGTACAAATGCTCCGTTTACGTTGCTGCAGAGGACCACCATCATCGCCTTCCTTACTCTTTTCCTTCCTCTTTCTTGATTTTGCCTTGTCAAGTCAAACCCACAAGAAAAAGGAATAAAATTTGCTCTTCAGAACTCATTGATGCATGATACTGACGAACACTACTTTCATGTAAGGCAGCCGCATGATAGGAGGATGGAATATTTATGAAAAACAGGACGGTGTGACATATTGACATGTATGATGTATAAAGTGTAAACTAAGCACAAGGTGCTTGAACTTGTTAGAATCGATGCAAGCTAGAAACCATATGAAAGATGAAACCAATATCACTCTGCCAAATTAAAAGGGTGTCCTAACAAATGTATTTGACCAAATTAGAAGCAATACATGGCAACAGGCTAGAAATAATATGCAATATGCAACGAATAAAGGTGACTCATCGTAAGTGATTGATGCAGGATACAGAAGAGAGGTAGTTTCATGTAAGAACAAGGTTAACACATAGATGTAGTGTGTACCAAAAATAGGAAGGCATGTCATATTCATAGGTATAGTGTGTAAACTAAGCAGATGCAATTTACCCTAATTAGAAGCATTACAAGCTAGACACCATATATCACACTGCCAAGTAAGAGCAAGCACCTGCGATGGTGGTGTGGGGGAATTGCGGTGATCAACTAGAGAGCTACGTTGACTATCTTCATTTAGCCTTGCTGTTTCTTGAGAATCATGTGGGGAGGATGACACTGCACTCTTTAAATGAGTAGGGCGTCTCACAGTAACCCACTCGGGTGACTGTCTCATCATAAGTGATTGACGAGGGATACAAAAGAGCATTAGTTTGATGTATGAACATTGTTAATAGACATATGTAGTATGTATCAAAAACAGGAAGGCATGTTATTATCAAAGGTATAATGTGTAAAGTAAGCAGATGCAATTTAACCAAATTGGAAGCAATACAAGCTAGACACCATATGCAACATGCAACCACATTTGACAGCGTGAAGTTAAAGCAAGCACCTGGGATCATCAACTGCAGAGCTACGTTTACTTTCTCCAACTGCTGACACTGCACCCGTTAGAGCGCTGAAACGCTTAGTGCTTATCTTCGAATTACACTGGAGTGACTTTTGTCTTTTCTTTTCTGCATTCATCAACACTGCACCAGAGTCTGAAATACCCATGCATAAAAAACAATAGTGTGAGTATGGGTGAAGTGTGTGCACAATTAGTACAGTGTAAAGGTAGCAGATAGCAGGTCCGTGAGAAATAAATGACGGGAGACATATGATAGCTCTACAACATGCATGGCCCACTAAATTACTACAGGATTCTATGAAAATAACAGTCGACTGAAAGCAAATAGGTCAGTCCATTTTTTCTGCATCGTTCGATGTACAAAGAACGGGCAGATCGCCTTCGTCTACCTCCAGCCAGTCAGTGTTGACGATCTTCCTCGAAACGCCAGTGACCACCGGCCCAGTATTCCTCCCTTGCCTACGCCCTCCACTTGACCTCACCGCACCGCCATGCTTGGCACCGCCCCCCCGGCCATCCATTCAAGCCCTGCCGACCACCAGATCGGGTGCAAGCAGCTCCTGCGCCCCACACCCCTATGATAGACACCGATGCGCCGCTTCCCCGGGGAACAGGCGGACTAGGTGCTCCGCGCGCCTAAGCGGGTGCTGCTTCTTTTAATTGAGGTTCGACTGACCCTGAATTGAAATCCAGGCGAGCTACTGACCTCTAGCAAAGGTGAAATAGTAAAAGGGAGGAAACCTTGTGCATTTAGTATCACGAAGAAGATGCAGTAAGAAGCGCTCAACTAGTTTCTTTCGTGGGATGAATACGGTGTGAGCGGAGACGTAAGATTTGCACGAATAAGGGAAGAGGAGTACCTCTTTCTGCTGGCCGTGCTGTGTCCTCCTTCTGTTTTTCCGACGATCTTCTTGTTGTTCACCGGAAACCAGAAGTTGTGGAGGACAGTGCAGCCTTGGACGAACCCATGGCCAAGTTGTTGAGTGTGGTGCGGTGGCCGTCTGTCGGCGGCGGGGAAGCAGATCCGAGGCGGCGAACGACCGCGTAGCAGGAACAGCTCCGGTGCGGTGGACGGTTGCCACAGTGGAGCCGCAGCAGTGAGGCGCAGGACGGAGTGGTTCTGGTACGGCGCACGTCGGCGTCAGCGTCGTGGAGGCAGCTCTGCCTCGGCTTCAGCTGCTAAGTCCTTGAGGGCATTGCGGTTGCGTTTGCGTTGGACGATGACGTCGGGGTACCGGCTCCGGCGTGATGGAGGAGGGCGGCGGTGGATTGGCCGCTATGGGGTGGAGGACGGAGGAGGCTGGGGTTTTGCAGCTGGTGGAGAGGGCGTTTTCGCACCCACGGAGTATGAATGGGGAAACGGAGGGAGGCGGGGAACTAAGGGGGAACAATGTTTCGGTTTGAGACGTGCTTGTTTGAAATTTGGGGAAAGTTACAAACTTTGCCCCCATCTAAAATTTCGGACATATTGCGGGTTGGGGGTAGGACAGTCATGTCAGGTGTCCCAAATGTGGGCGGGATAGATTTCGGCCGAGCGCATGGGTAGGCGCCCACGGCGTATGAATGCTTCTCGGAGGCGGTTGAGACTGGCGTCTTGGTGAAGTTACAAACCTACCCCGGTTTAGACCTTTGGACATCGGGCCGATAGGCTACACGGGCCAGAGTCAGGACAGTAATTTCCTACCACCAAAACATTAGTCTCGCGCGGTTTCGGGTGACCAGAGGCCTATTTGGCGCTTCGTTCAATATTTGGGAGCAGAAGCATTAACGTTTTCGGTTCTCTTGAATTGAACTTTCAGGATTTGTCAAACTTCACAAATCTTTACTCTTGAAAATCCTAAAGCTACGATTATTTTGGAATGGAGGGGGTACATTTGAATATACATTGTACACGAGTATATATTAAAAAATATGCAACTTACCTCAGTTCATGCATGGTTCCAGATATAATCTCCTTGGTTGCAAAAAAAAGTTAGATATGCGTATGAATATATATAGCATGTTCAAACTCACAACAAAGATTGATGCCCCCTTTTACATCTGATTTACAAATGCCATTATCTCGGGTTCAAATAGATGAATGCACTTCCTATGAATTCGAATCTTCGAAACCCCCTTTATGTTGAATTCGACATGTATTCTATTTCGTAGCTAGCAATTTGGAATGTATCCATGCAAGTGACAAATGTATAAAGTGCTTCACACTAACAACATGGAGTGCACTAATTAATGTTTATATATGAATTGCAAAAGCATCCATTGCCTGTATTTCAAACCGCTCTCACTCTATGGATCGATAATATGAAATAAACACATGCACATGCTAGAATTCAATAGAGTATGGGTGTCTGATAGACCGATTTCCGTCCATACGCAATTTGCAAAATTCATGATCTCATCCAAAAATAATAATGCCATTTATATTTTAATTTAATGCGTAGAACCGCCTTTTACACGTAGATGCACTATGCCTCGCCCCGTTCTCACAAACGCGTTATATCTCTCTCTATCTAACGCATAAGTGCACACACTTTATATGCATCGGCATTTCTCTTTCACACATGCTCACAATCTCTCTCAGGGTGTCGGGGTGTCTCACGCACATGCTCTCTCTGTTTCTCTCTCTCTCTTTCTGACTACTATGTACCACTCTTTTCACTAATCTCAGTTGGAAAACACTATTTCTCTCACATGCATATATACACATGCACGGTCTCTACTAGCCCTCTATACGCACATATATGTGCCTACGTGTCTCCCGCACGTATCTCAGTTGAAAATCTAATGACCAGAGATGAAAAAGTCAGTCGACTGACGTGTAGCCTCACCCCTCACGCACACATGCACGCACGCAAGACACGCACGCATGTAGGCGTGCAACACTGACACGTACACACGCACGCATGCTGGCGTGCAACACTGACACGTACACATGCACTCACGAACACACGCACGTACGCACCCATGCATGCAACACTGAAACGTACCCTTGCACGCACGCAACACTCGCACGCCTGCATGCACACAGCACACGACGCAAGACACACGCTCAACCTATACGTGCATGCACCCTTTGTTAAGGACATGGATTGTTATGGGTATTAATCAATCTTATCTGTGATAAGCAGAACATTGATGATTGCAGCGGTCTTTATGAATCACAACGTATCAAACGGGCTATCAACATAGTAGGCTTATCTACATGAAAAAGATGATGTCACACTCAATGAACAATCATCGGTTTATGAAATGCCCGCTTCTCACCGCCCTGGCCCACCAAAGGTTCCTCTGCTGTGCGCTGCCTGCATTGGGTCACTGACATGCAGGCCATGCACCCAAAGAGCCCACACGTCAGTGGAAGAATGGTGCGGTGTCCTAGGTCAGAGTCGAGGGCGCCACTCGCGGCACGCCCGGCTGAACACGCCTCCGTGCCGCATTCAAACGCCTCCATGAAACCCGCCCGTGTGGAAGCTGAGAAACCCACTCTGGACACACGTCCGTTCATGACCGGGCCGGCGTTAAACGCAACGCCGGCCGAGCTCCTCCCGTCCGTCGTCTATTTAATCTCCTATTTAAATGAGGCCAAATGCCAGCCAAGAATCGCACACCTCCGCCGCTCCCCTATCTCCTCCACCATTTTGTCCACTCTTACAATGGCTTACGAAGAGTAGTTATTCCGCATCCAAGCCGGTTGGGTAGCCTGCCGGATACGAGCTATGCAGCTCGCTGATCCACCTCCCTCCCCTCGCCCGACGGAGCCAGTTGCCGCCCCAAGCCGGCGCGCGGTTCAGCAACTCGCCGCTCCAGGCCAGCTCGACGAGGAGCGGCGCACGGGCGTCGTTGCTGCCGTCCACGCCGCCGCCTCGTACCGCGTCTCCTGTTTTTGTGGCCAAGACTCCCATGCCGGCGGCCGCGCCATGCAAGCAGCGATAGAAGCCGGGTGCGCGGAGAGCGACGAGTCGGTGGCCGGCGCCTCCGCGTCCGCCGCCATCATCGAGGAGAAGTAGAACGCGGGAGGCCGCCGCCGCTTGGGTCCCATGAAGGCCACCGCGGAGGCGACGCCGGCGTACACAGCAGGTGTCTTGCCGGATCCTTTTGTTGCGAGGACCTTCGTCGACCCCGCATGGGCTCCACGGAAGAGGGGAATGTTAGGATGAACTCGAGCCGGTGCCGGCCATGGCGAAGTAGTGGCCGGTGATGAACTCGAACCGGTGCCGGCCACCATCATCTTCGGCACCAGCCAATGATATCAGTTGGGCAGTGGGGAAGCGAGCCGTCCTTTGCGCTGAAGCATATACCTCCGGGGCTCCCGGCAGTCCGGTGATCGTGCTGCCGGACATGAGGAACACAAATCGATCGGCGGGCGACCATTTAGGCCAGGTATTATATACATGTGCTGTCCAGAACTAGCACCGCGTAGTTCATTTGAATGTAATGAAATCCGTCATGTTTGTATGAAAATCCGGTATTTTATATGATTTCCGTCGTTGTTTATATGAAATATCAGTTTGTCTACGTGTTTGCGTGAATTTTGTCCGGTTGGTTGAGTTGCTGTCATAATGTGTGCGGCTACGGTTGGATGGCGTAATTTGCGGGTCGCCGGTCGGTCTACGGGCGGCTCGGGCAGTGTTGTGGGACAAAAAAACACAGCTCGTGCGAGCTCGTATCTAACGTGCGCGCTGGAGGATGCATGACAGCATGAGCACCCGAGCCATTCCTCGTTCATCGGTGGCAAAGGCACCGGTGGACAAAAGGGTCGCCAATATTTTGGCTACCCCGGGCAAGATCCAAATAGCCCCTCCCAACAGATTCAAATCCCTCGTTCGCCGTGGAATTTTGCCATGTGTTGTTTTATGGACTAGCAAGATGCCCGTGCGTTGCACGGAACATCAAGATGCATTTTTTTACAAACTCCCGCATGCATGCAAGGGATAATTAATGTCCTCCTTTGCTAGTACCATGAGGCAAACACCATTAATATTGCATCGATTAGTGTTAGTGGCCTTGTATATCTGCAAATTGTAATTTTGATAGTGGCCCCTTGTATATAAAAATGGAGGGAGAAAGATGAGAGATAAGGTGAGGAGGAGTGGGGCGTGGTGGTGACTGGTGGTCGGACTGGGCGGAGGCATGGGGATGGACGGCGCATTATGTCTAGGTTTGTATCTCTCTCACACACACACCCACGTAGGTGGGCGACGTGCACGAAGAGAAGAGGTGCACGCACGGCGCACGTACTCCCGTCTCTTTCCCAACCACACCCGCACGGGTACACGGTGGAGCTCATTTCTGTACGAAAAAGGCAGCCCACGTGGTAATTTGGCACGTGTACTGGTTGTCCACTTGGTGGAGGGAGGATCGTCTACCACGGGTGAACAAACAAATTGCGACTTGACGCGTTATGTTAAATTTAAAAAAGAGGCAAACCGTGTGGGGGGCTACCTTAGAGGCAAGGCTCTATACACTAGAGTACTTTTGATGTGTCCCGTCAACTCACAGAACGAGGAGAAGCTTGCTTAGTACGCCGTCTCCCTGCCCACGGGCGCGGTGGCTCGCAGGATGAGGTGAAGCTTGCTTACGAGTAGTAGTAGTAGTAGTAATACTACTGTACGCCTTTACGCCCGCTCCCTCGCCCATGCGCGCGGTGGCTCGCAGCACGAGGAGAAATTTTTACTACTCCCTCCGTTTACTCCTCGTCCCTACTACGTACTTTGGTTAGTACTCCCTCCATTTACTTATAAAAGGCCACTATAAAAATACATTTTGCATCTATACAAGGCCACAAATAGTAATCGAGACAAAAGTTACTACTCCCTCCTTTCCAGTTTATGGCTCAATTTCAAAATCTCTCCAACCAAGGTAGACAGTGAGTGGTCGAATTAATTTCATAGTTTGCACAAGTAATTCGTACGCTCGTTTTTCTCAAGAAGTTATGTTTACCGAGGCATTAATTAGAACGAATGCATGAATGACCACTAAATTTCCATGAACTTGTACATGCATTGGTTAGTTTCCTTTGACACTGCTTGCGTCGGGTGATCTAACGCACCTCGAAATCCAACATGTAATTGTACTACTACTAGTATAGTAGAATTGAGACTTATCAAACGGAAAAACGAATGTTTTTTAGATGAGCCCTATAAACCCTAGTGGGTACGTACTCCGTAAAAACAGATTTTTCCAAAACTAAGTAGCTTCCTTTCATGAATTCTGTAGTATACTCCTCCGTCGACGCTCCCTTTCATGAATTATGTACTTCCTGTCGCTGACATGTGGGACATATAGCAACCGGGTCGATGTGTCAAGCACCAAATAACAGTGCAGAATAGCAGGGGGGACACACCCCACTTGTACCGGCACAGTAGTAGTAATGAGCAATGAGACGTCAAATCACAATGCCGCACCTTCCTAGACGGACGAAGCAACCATTATTTCACACTTCGGTTCGCCATCATCTCAAACCACATAGTATTGCTTCTGCCTCAAGAGGGACACGCGCATCGCCTTGGTACATCATGACACATGGGACCGCATGACAGGCCATGCTCCCCTGCCGATCGCTCGGTAAAATCACCTCATTTTTACTATACTTCCTCCGTATCGGTTTACTACATGGCATGCACGTCATTCTAGGTTGAGAATTTAACTGGCTATATATGTGATGAACAGTACTCTAGCCTTTTAAAAAATGTATACTTTTGTATAGTAGTACTATCGATGGATTGCGCCATGGAGCAAAAATTGAAATTTAAAAAAGGTGGTACATATAGAGAGCGCTCGTCGCCAAATTATGCATATAGTACTATTAAAAAAGCTAGTACGTGCTTAATTGGGGTGCTAAATTCTATTAAAGAAATACTAGTAGTATGTACATACTGAAGAGTTAAAGTAACGAGAAGAAACATAACATAGTTCTGCTGGGGGCTCAGCACAACACACCCCTCAAATTAAACTAAGCACACCTGAAATTAAACTATGCAACTAATCCGGTAGACACTGCATTAGAAGTTTAGAACCAACATGAGCAACGACACTGCCACCTTACTCGGAGTCCTCGTCCACGTCCTCGACTTCGTCCTTGTCCCTCTTCCTCTTGGCCGATACTTCTTTGCTTGAACCGCACACTTGGCTGTTGCTCTTCATCCAACCCTTGTAGATATTGAAACAAAGGTAGCCATCCATTGCAGCGTAGTGGATGTGGTCTATATCTAGTACATTCCGCTGCCATGCATGACGATGAAACATGTATGGAGGTTTCTCCAGTTTACCGTACGAAGGATGAACCATGGCTCCTGCCAGGGTCAGCATTGAAGCTAGGCTGACGAGAGGACACCAGCCGATTCTTCTGGAGGTCGAACGTGTTGCCTACAACGAGGCCTATCCGACGCAGGACTTCTTTGTCGTTACCAAAGTCTACTGTAACGAATTTGACTAGGTTTCTCTCGAGGAAGTCCTTAAAATCCTGGCACTCAACGTCGGCATGGCATATGTGGTAGACCAAGCATAAGTCATGCACGCAAACCTGGATCACGGCGGGCCTCTTCCTCTCTTCGTCCTTTAGATCCTTCTCTCGTCCCAGGACTGTGGTGTACTAACATCTAGCCCAGTGACCCACTCATCATCTGAGTCTTCGAACATGCGTCTGAAGCGAGAAAGGCATCCTTTCACCGTCGCGGAAGAACGGGTGTAGATGACATCGAACTCATCGCCGGTGATGGTTCAAACCTTGTACTCACCGCGGATCGTGGAGATTTGGGACACCATGGATTTGGGAGGAGGGTTAGGATTAGTGGAACTGCCGTAATGTGAATGGACGGGACGACTAGGAGCGAACCGCCGTAGTATTGAAGGACGTGCGGGGACGAGTAGGAGCGAACTGCCAGCGTGCGAACGGCAGGGTAGTGGCTTTCCATTCTCCCATGATACGGGCTTCCGAGAGCCCTTGGATCTGAGATCGAACGGTTGCATGGCGTGATTCTAGACCTATGGGTGAATATCCTATCCTGGAGGGTTATTCTGCAAATTTTCAGCAACTTAGCATGCGACCGTTTGATCTCAGATCCAAGGGCTGCCAGCAGCCCGTATCATGGTCGCGCCAACCACGACCGTCGCTTCGCTCACGCGGTCGCGCCCTTGGAGATTAACACGGTGCGTTAGGCTATCTGATGTTGGCATGTCATACATAGTCATCACTTAGTCACTCATACTACAACAAGGTTGGCTATAAGTGTATTTTTTTACTCCTCTCTATCTCTTTCTTCGTACTCCCTCCGTCCCATAATATAAGAACGTTTTTGACACTAGTGTAGTGCCAAAAATGTAGTGTCAAAAACGTTCTTATATTATGGGACACAGGGAGTACTAGTATTTATTGCATTTGCCAAGGAGTGACCTCTTCCAATGAAATGGTGTTGCTAAGTTTGCTTCATTTAATTAGCTATAGACTCAAAATTGTCTTTTCACCTAGGTACACGCGCTTATTACCGTTTCTTCCTTGGGTCACCAAACTAGTCTCTCTCTTCTTGATTAACTTGCCACATCAGACTTTATGCCTATGTGGCAAGCTTAAGCACCTATAGGAGCAAGTAAAAGTAAGTACAATAGTGCGCTTTACATGGCATTTTTGCATATGTGGAGGAAAGAGAGGCAAGGAAAAAGTGGAGAAGTGGGCTCTCATGCAAGAGCCAACCTCTACTACATGGTGGAGCATTGGGAGAGGCACCTGTATGGAGGTGGTCAGGAATCGGGAGACTCACGCCGGTCGTAGCGCCGCAGTTAAAATGATAATGGCAAGTCAAATCACGGGGCCCCACCGGTCCAGCAGTAACTCGCTGTCAAATCACACAGCCCTACGTTTGCAGCAGCCTACTCCCTCGTCTTCTCGCGTCTTTGTCGAAGCGACTAGGCGGAACTGCCCCGCCTACCGCGCAGGGAAAGCCCCGCCCTCGACTTTTAAATACAACTACATCCGCTTAAGAATCCAATGATATACTTTTTGTGACATAGTAACTCATATTTAGTTAGTCAAATGGATGACCTAGAATTACGTGTAGGCCCTATCAACTGAGACGCCTAAAAATAAAAAAACTGAGACGGAGAGGGTAGTTCAGCACGTATCTTTTTAGATCAATATAGTCGGGATTCACCAAGGAGCAAAACCAAGTGGTAGGCTGCTCCTGTCGTGTTGGCGTAGCAACTCAAGCAGGGTCAGTCCGCACACGAAATGGCGACACACTTAACAGGACCCCTTTGGCCGACATGTGGCTCATCCACCGTCTTGTTCCACGTGCGATGCACCAAATTACAGTTCGGAGCAGCGGTTGGAATTGGAGGCACCCCGGTCGTAGCGCCGCAGTAGTAGAAAATGAGCGATCAGGGGTCAAATCACAAAGCCCCACCTTTCCCGCATTAAGCTGGCCGGACGAAGCAACCATCATTTCACTCTAGGGCGCAAGAGCATAAAGAAAAGAGAAAACAATGATGCGTGCGGCAGCTACCTAGGGCACCCTAGGGTAGGGGTCTCCACTACAGATCCTTTTTTTAAGCGCCTCCACTATAAATCGGCTTCTCCCTCGTCCTCTTGAAGAAAACCAATGATGAGTGCGGCGGTAGGGTTTGTAGGAGTGCTACGGCATGCGGGGCCACGTCGTAGTAAACGGGTTCGAGTCGACGCCTTAAATATGTGTGGGCCGCTTGGTTTTACGGGAATGAGGCAGCATTTTGGGTTCGGGGACCAGTGGAGATATAGTACGTACAAAAAATTGTGGACGTAGGTTCGACCGAAAGGCAATGATGCATGGGCCCTGCATTTTGATATACCCGGGGCCGCGTGAAATTTGCTACTCTACTCAAAACTAGTTAGGTACACATGTATTGAACGCATGAGATTTCGAAACCAAATTATGAATAAATACACACTATAGCATGTAAAGCTTTGAGTCATATATGCATGATGTAGATGTTCGTTTAGTTCTTATAGTTCATCTCATTCAAAATCAATTAGTTTTATAAAAATGTTAAGATTCATGGGGTTGTGCATTGTAAATCATAAAGTAAAAACAAATAATGGCAATTCATTTAGGAAAAAATAATCAACTATGATACAGAAGATTCTAGAACAAAGGAGAAGTGCTTGTGTCTTGAGGTTTGTGCATTATGCTTAAGTTCAACCATGGAGTCTTCTAAATTGTACATGTGGCAGATCTGGTGGAATGTTGATGATATCCAACGGCCAGTAGTGCTCGGATTTGCCTATCTTTGCACTGTCGGGTTAGCTTCATCCAGCGACCATCTTTCAAAGTTATTGGCACACTATATAGTTCTTGTGCCATAGTTGCATGTTTTGGAAAAAAGCTACTAGTGGGTTGTACTATCTATTTAGGAATAGAAGATGTATACATGGAAGTTGTAGGGAAAGAGATGACATGGAGCATCTCAATTCTTATGAGTAGGGATTGGAAAAGAGATGTCATTTGGTTCACATCATAGGAACTTTTCTATTGAATCTAGAGATGACATGTATCTCAATTCCTATGAGGAGGGATTAGAAAAGAGATGTAATTTGGTTCATATCATAGGAACTTTTCTATTGAATATACGCTAATGTTTATTTTCCTTTGAAATTAAGGGAGTATAGGAATCCATTCATATGAACCAAGTGGCTCTAAATCTGTAGAAATGATATCATGTTTATTTCCTTTGAAATGTGGAGTATATGAATCTATTCCTATGAACCAATTGGCTCTAAAGGAAAAAATCCTATAAAAATCATATCATATAGAGTTCCTATGATATTCCTCGACACTAAAGGATGCTTGAAATTGCTGCGGGTGATACGATGGTCTTTCTTTGTAGACTCCTCACCCATCTTTATAGTTACCTCTCGAAGATGAATGAAATGATATATACATGGTATTCTACATGTGCAATTTGGTACACGAAAACTCGGTAAAAGTTTGCGAGGTTCGAATTTTCAATAAAGCTATATGCACTGCATTTCAGAACGGAGGGAGCATACGGCAGTTGCTAACACTCACGTGGAAGATTTGTGTGTAGGAGAAGTGGCTGTTCTGTTAAATGACATGGTAAAGCTGACACTGTCGGATGCCGATCTAACGGTTCTTACGGCGTTCGTCAGGAAAAGGCTTGTGGCGAACGTTTGTCGGATAATGATTTACGGACACATGCATTGCATTGATACGTGCCCCCCTCTCTCTCATGCACACGCACCCTCACGAGTCACGACTCTCCCGAGTCCTCTCGCAGACTCGCACGTCGCACCCACCGTCTATCTGCAGGTAGACGTCACGCACATATGTGCTCTTCACACCCTACCCTCAGAACTTCTAAAAAACAAAAGACGGCGCGCATATTTTATTTTAGCTCACACGTCACACACTTATACTATTACTCTTGCGGCGAACGTTCTTTGGGCATAGTATATTGTACTCTCACGAAGAGAAGCGGTGCACGCACGCACTAGTTCTCTCACACCCACTCGCGGGTACACGTAGGAGCGCATTTTTTTGAAGCTGGTACAACAAAATCACTCCACTATATATAAAAGCAGGAGCCTTGGCGCTTGCTTTACTAGGGTTCCTCTCGTTCACTCTCTCATGCTCTCCAGATCTAAGCAACACATAGGTGGCCACACTCTCTCTCAGCTCACGGCTGGTCACAAATCCGGCCGGACAACCTCGACCGGGGCAGGGGTGTAGGTGCATCGTTCACGCTGTCGTCGGTGGCGAGGGAGGAGACCAACGGCTGCCCGCGCATCCCGATCGGCGGCCGTGCCGTTCTCTCCGAGAGAGCGCCGGCTCGGGAGGGCCTCCGACCCCTTCTTCCTCCCTGCGGTATTGTGGCCAAGATGCGGCCTCCCGACACCGTCTTCGCCACATGCCGACAACCCTCAGGTATATATTCCTTCGAAACCTCCCTTGCTCTACTGCCCCAGCTCCCTTCGTGTGGATCCTTTTCTACTTCCGTCCGCTGTTCCAAAGCCACCTAGCCTTCTACTATTATTAGAAGTAAAGCTAGTTCATATAGTCGACTCAGAGCGTTGGTTACAACAGGGAAGAAAGTGGGAAAGCTGTAGCATGAATCTAGGACTTGGTTCTAAGAGGAAACGGGGGAAAGTAGTAATATCTGTCACGTTTAAATAACCGTATTTCGTATTTGCGCAAACAGGGATGTCTGTCTCCATATCGTTTCGGGATGTTTATCTCCGTATCGTTTCCATCCGCGCAATCAAAAGCACACACCTTAGTTTTAGTACAACTGCGCAAAATGAGATGGCTATCCCTCGTTGCCGTCGTCTAACCTCCCGTCTTCAAGGTATCCCTACATTGGTAGTAACTAAGGTAGAATGACCAATGCAATCTAAAAGAAGCTGATTCGTACGTTTTACTTCCTGATTGCAGTGCAGGGACGAGCGAAAACAACTGCATCCTAGTCTGGAATGCACTTTCTACCAGTTCATCCATGGACTGAGGACTAGCTGGCACGGCTGCACGGCGGTTTTTTGGACAGGTGCGCGGACAAGAGGCATTGTGGTCTGCTTATTTCTGCAATTAGCGGTGCTTAAATTTAGTGGAATGCACAAGCATTTCAGCTGGTCAGTACACTGCATGGTTCAGTTCAGCATTCCAGCTGAGACCACAATTATAATTCGTTATTCTGGAATGAGAGAACCTAACCCTGGATGGTGGCAACAAGAAAAAACCAGAGTGAACTCCAGGAAATTTAAGCCTGCCGGGAGGCCCTTTGCTCAGAGAAGCCTTGCTTGTTTTTTCCTGATTTGTAAACCTTCTCACAACTTTGTCTTTTGCTGTGAACTAGTATATGTTTGTTATGTTCTATGAATCATTGAGATGTATAAAATTGCTTAACTTATGCTTTTCAAGTTTTTTATGAAGACGAGTTTAATGTGAGTGTTCCACATGAGCGCTGGACTAGCGTGTGAACGTTTGGAATTTATTACATTGTGGCCTCAATTAACTGCATGAACCACTGTAACAAGATACATAGTTGCTTATATGTCAGACAGCAGATTGTTGATTGTTAACTGGTCGATAGCCTAGTGTTGAAGCGAGCTGACCCAATGTGTCGTGTTTTGCACAACTGCTTACAAGTGGGGTAGCACCAACAGTGTTTACAAGTACTTATGTATACGTCGGCGCACGGTTCTCGAACGAGTGCTCTATTTCATCAAAACACACACTGCTCATATGATAAACCGTGACAACTTATGTCTTACCATGCCATATTCATGAAAAACCTAGTGAGGACGCATCTGTTTCGGCAACAATTACGATGGTTCTCACATGATTCACGGGCACACAAAAGTAGCAGCAGTTCCCATAGACGGATTCAAACAGAGTACTAGCCCCAGAGGGGTCGATAACAGGCAAGGTTCGGATAATTAGACACAATCCAAACTACTATTAAACACTAGCTGGGGCAACTATTTCATGCCTCGATCTAATTTGGGCTGGACACAAGACGGACCTTGCCATGAACATCATCGAGGACGTCCCGCAGCAGCTCAATCCTGTGAACCTTCATGAAGACAACCTTGTGGCCTTGCCAATGATAAACTTGTTTGTGGAGGCATGCCACGTCATCTTCCTGCGTAAGCTTGACAAGAACAGTATGCCTCACAAACGAAGGAGTAGCTTTGAACTTATTGTGCTTCAGTACACCCTGGACAACACGCCTGACAACAGTGAGGCTGGAATACAACTCTCCATTGGTATAACCGCAAATGGCTTCTAGGATCCAATAGCCTAAGAACTCTGTTTTCCCAGTGCGTATATTCAGGTCGTCCGCCTCATAGCGAGTGACATGTACAACCACACAATCCTTGTCTGCATCAGGGCTCTAATTGAAACAGAAACAAATTCTGAATTACTTTTCAATATAATAAACACAAGTTATTTAAACCACTATGTATAGCATGGCATCGAAGCTAATAAAATTTTGCATTATTAATCACCACATACTTCCTTTTCTAAAAAAATCACCACATACTTAGATGAAAAACCACAATCGAGATCGGCAAAGAAGGAAATGCTCAGGGGGGACACATCCTCGAAGGGGGAAAACTGCTCCTGCAGTGCCACGGGGACTGTAACCTCAAACGGGGCGTTGACCATCTCAGTAGTGGCCGTGAGCATATCTGGGGTCGGGTCGGTGGTTGCCTCCATCTTCTTGGAGCTCTTTGTCTCGTGGGGATCAGCCTCCCGCGTCTGCTCCAATATCGGCAGATCTTTGCCTGGTTCTCCTTGGTCCATCATGAAACTGACAAATACTAGGAGACCACTGAAAGGAAAACACAATCGCAATGACAATGAAACAAAAAAAAGAGTGAGGATCGGTTACTGCTTTGCAAAAGTTCTTTTTTTTCTCTGAACGAAAATATACCAACATCACGGATCCGCTTACCTTCCCTTCATTCGGAGAGAAGAACAGTGGCAGATGCAAGTGTTGCCTTTCTTGAAGATGGTGAGGGAGAAGGGGATTCAGCAAAGAGTGAAATGATGGTTGCTTCGTCCGTCAAACTTAGACTGCGGGGAGGTGGGGTTTTGTGATACGACGGCTCGTTACTGCCGCACTACGACCGGGGTGACTCTCCACCTGCATACTGCCTTCTAATTTGGTGGATGGCATTTGGGCCCGCGCGCTGCATGGCCCGCATGTTGGTGAACAAAAGTATAACGGCATCCAGTAGAGGGAGACGTTTCAGTGACCTAGGAGGAGCCAGAAGCGGTAGAGTGTCTCCACTGTACTAGTAGTAATTGTTTTTCTGGGTAGCTGTAGAGTGTCTCCACTGTACTAGTAGTAATTGCTTCTCTGGGCCCAAGACAAAACAGCCCATCCACACTAGTAAATAGTAAAATCAATTCAAAAGCCCATATATTTATTGAATGAGAGGCGCTACCCACACCCAGCACACCGCCCCCCCCCCAAAACCTGGGTGCTCTTCTTCCTCCTCGCTCCCACCCACCTCACGTCAGCTCGCTCCACTCGTACCCCAAATTCCTCACCTCACTCCTACAGAAAACCCTAGCTCCCCTTCTTCCTCACTCCTACAGAAAACCCCCAGCTCCCCTTCTTCTTCGCTCGCACTACAACTAGGCTCATCATTCATTACTCTGCTCAAATCCGTGAGCGCGACGCGACGCCCTCGAGGAAAATGGAGTCGGCTGACCCCAGCGCCAAGAAGATGAGGCTCCCGCCAGCGGCGACGCCTGTTGTAGATCCCGCACCCGGCAGCGCGGGGAGAAGCGGCGACCCCGCCCCCACCGGATCCCAGGAACCCGTAGAATCTCGGGTGGACCGCATCAGCGATCTCCCGGACGCCGTCCTTGGGGAGATCATCTTGATTCTCCCCACCAAGGATTGCTGCCGCACCCAAGTCCTCTCAATTCGGTGGCGCCCCCTATGGCGCGCCGTGCCCCTTAATCTCGACTGTCGTCAGCTATCTCTCTTCAATGATTTTGAAATCCCCAGAGCCATCATCTCCTCCCACCAGGGCTCCGTTCAAAGCCTCTGCATCCCGTCATGCTACCTGAGCAAGCATACCATGCCCTGCACGGTGGACGCCTGGCTGAAATCCCCTGAATTCATAGAACTACAGCTGCTTGAGTTCTACTATTCCCCTGGAAATCACATACCACATACCGAACGCCATGAACTTGTGCCCTCAGCACCGATGTCCATCTCGCGGTTTTCGTCCTCTCTCCACACCGCCACCTTTGCGCCGTGCTACCTACCAGACAATCTGGTACTAAACCTTCGACTCCCATTTCTCAAGAAACTTTCACTTGTGCGGGTTCGTATATTGGAGGCCTCATTGCACAGCATCATCCACTCCAGTTGCCCTGCGCTGGAGTGCTTGGTGCTTGTTTTCACAGTTAGAATCGGTTGTCTCCAAATAAAGTCGCCTAACCTTGTAAGAATTGGAATTTCTTTTGACGGAAGGTAGCTCATCATCCAAGATGCCCCTTCACTTCAAAGGTTGATCCCTGATTCTAGTTATTCACCGTTGCAAATAACCGTCCTCTCTGCGCCTAAACTGGATACCTTGGGTGTAATACATGATCTCTGTGCTCATTTCAATATGGTGTTTGGCTCCACAGTTCTTCAGGTACTTTATATTATCATCTACACTTGTAACCATAAGCTGCATTTTAAATTTCTGCGCATAATTTATATATCATCTTGGAGTACACATTTTGTACTAATATTATGTTCTATGCTCAATGAAGAGTTTCTCCATGGATGGCCTATCAATGGTGCTGGATTCTGTCAAGATCTTATACATCCAAATGAATAGTTTTACTCTGAACAAGATTATTGGCTTGCTGCAATGCTTTCCATGTCTGGAGAAGTTGTATATAAAGGTGATAATTTCACGCACATTCGAAGCCCGCATATAGTGTACTGGAATTAACCGTTCAGCTGTTGCTCTTTCGACACTCTTCTTTTAGACCTTAACTGTTTTCAATCTTCATGTCTATTTAGGCAAGAGGACGGGGTAAGAAAGTTATAACCAATCGGTGGATTCGTAAGCATCGGGATTTTCTCACTTCTCATGAGATTCGATTGAAGACAATAACGCTAGAACGATATGTAGCCAACCGTGCAAACACAAGATTTGTCACATTCTTCCTGCTGAATGCGAGGTTACTATTGTCCATCAGGCTTAAGTTTATCAGCAGCATGGTTTTGACGGATGGGTTTGTCGAAGAGCAAAAAAAGGAGTTTCAGGTGGGCAAAAGAGCTTCTGAACGTGTCGGGCTTCTATTTACAACATATTGTGATCATAATCCAGTAAATTTTACGACCCAGGATGTTCATTCTATGGACCTGACCGATCCATTTGACTGTGACTGCCGAAAACAGTGCTGGAGTTAGATGTTGTTGCCCTTTTCAATCTGGTTTTTTTTGTAAACCTGATAAACATTTAACCCTCGTGCTTTTGTACAGTTTGTAAGCTGGAGTTAGATGTTCCTGCCCTTTTCAACTCGGCTGTGACTGTCATATTTTCTTTGAAACAAGGCAAATGGCTTGCCATTCGTTTAATTTAGAGTGAAATATTGTAACAAATCCCAACCAAGGGAAATAACATCACTCTCGCCGGCTCCTTGAGCTCATTGTGCATTACAGAAGCCAAGTGATTAGCCCCCACCAGCACCCACAAACTTATTTCGAACTAGCACATCAAATGGGCTGTAAATTTTCATAGGAAAGGCTGCATGACCGTGACAGATTTGGATTCTGACATTTGGGACCCGCGAGGAAATAGCCTATCCAAGGTGGTGTCGACTTACTAGCCAGTCAACAAACGATTCTGCCTACCAGTCGTTGGATTGACATCCAACATCTGTCGTGTATCTTCTATCTCTTGTCTTCTTCTTCCTCCAACCGCCCAAACCAAACCACCCCGTCGGCTCCGCCTGCTCCCGCCTCCCATGGCTGGCTGTGCCTCCGCCGCCCTATCGTACGTACCCTCCAACGTTGGCCAGTCCCTCCCTCTATTCCCCCACACGTCCTGTTATTCTCCGGCGACGTCAGCCCCAACACGCACCCGCGCCCGAACCAGACAACCCTCGTACTCCCCTCCGCCCGCGACTGGACCGGCGCATCTTCAACGGCTCCTGCTCGTTCCGTCCGAGGCCTCGCCGTCGTCCTCCGCCTTGCGGCCTTGGTTCGCTCGCCGTGCGCGGTACGCCACCCTCTTGCGTTGTCAATGTCGTCAACAACCGAGAGGAACAAGGAGATGATTGTACGTGGAGAGGATGACAGTAGGGACCCACCAGCGTCATGGTAGTACGCAAGCAAGTGCCTCTATAGTACAAGCCCGAAAACATGGTTCCTCCTAATGGTTGGACATCTGGGGCTCACGCCATTGTCAACGTAGTCAATAAACGAGATAATTACACTACGAGCGGCTGACACCAGGGACCCAGCAAGTCGCGCAGTTTTTTTAGGAACAAGCAGTTGTTATTTATACTAGTTTTAGCGACGGATCAGGGTAACAACTGGGCTGTGCGGGGGCTGTGGCCCGTCTAACCAGGGTTTTATTTATGTTTACCACATCATGAGCCCAGTTGTGTTTTTTTCTTGTTGAAAATGGCTAGCCCAGTTCTATTTTTTTAAGAAATACCCAAACAAGGCCTACTTGCTTTATCGGCCCTGCTGGGCTGCAAATCTTTCAAGACGAGGAGAGTTTCATTCGGTTTGCCCAGAAATGGGCTGTATATTTTTAAAACACATCAAACCAGGAATTAGTTTCAATTTTTTTTCATTACAAGATCTTAAATTCCATTGATTTTTATGTGTGGAAAATTATTTGGATTTTATATTTATATAAATTATTTTTCAAAATAGTTTGAATGTGAATCACTATTTCTGGATTAAAAACAGTTGACCGCACCGAAATATGCAAAATTTCATATACTTTTTTAACCGTGGCCACAATATGGGGTGTAATGCTAACAAAAAGAAGATGGGCTCCAAAAAAATTCTTAAGAATTAGCAAATGGGTTGTACATTATTAGAAATAATGGCAGATGGGTTGTATGCTGTTTTCCACAGATTTGAGGCTGACTTGTGCGCCTACTACAAGTTGGCGCATATGCTTTCATAAAAAAAAGGTTGACGCACACGCAACGCCCTGTCAACTTAGTCAACACACGAGAGCAGTGACTGTTGGATGTCCATCCAACGGCTGTCGTGCTTCTTCAATCTCTGCTCTTCATGCTCCAGCCGCTCAAACAAGCGCCGGCGGGAGTGCCTGCTCCCTCCTCCCGCGGCCCGCTATGCTGCCGCGCAGGCCTCACAGCCCCACCGTACTCCCATCGCTGGCCTAGCCATCCCTCTACTCACCCACACATGCTGTTATTCTCCGGCGACGGCAGACGAACCAGTAAACCCTCGTATTCCTCCGCGTGGGAAACAACTGCCGAGTATTCCCTAGCTCCGTGTCGTTCCCTTCCTAGGCCTCGCCGTCGTCCACCGCCCTGGTGCTCTCGGCGCGGCCTGGTCAACGTGGTCAATGAACGACATCCATCGGAAGTGGACTGTACGTGGAGAGGCTGACAGCTGGGTCCACGGCCGCACGCAAGGAAATGCCTCCTTATTACGCGCAAAAAAATGATTCCTCTGTTAGGAATAAGCAACTTGTATTCCCATGAGGCCATAGGCCGATATATATACATGTACAGGTGTGGTACATATGCAGGAAACCCCTTATACTACGGGATAAATACAAAGGGGTATACATGACTTATATTATAACTCCAACACCCCCCCTCAAACTCATGGTGGAGGAACAACACTGAGTTTGGAGAGATAAAAGCCATGTTGTGCTCTAGTCTGGGCCTTCGTCAGGAAATCCGCCAACTGTAACTCGGAAGGCACATACTGAAGAGCAACGACCTGATCCTGCACAGCAGCGCGCACATAGAAAGCATCAACACCAATATGCTTGGTGAGCTCATGCTTCACAGGATCACGGGCAATGCTAATAGCACCTGTACTGTCAGATAAGAGCATAGTCGGTGTAGTGACAGAAACACCAAAGTCCTGAAGTAACCACCGTAACCAAGTCACCTCTGCCGTCAAAAGAGCCATAGCTCGCAACTCAGCCTCAGCACTCGAACGGGAAACTGCAATCTGTTTCTTCGTCTTCCAGGCAATGAGAGAACTGCCAAGAAAAACACAGTAAGTAGAAAGCGAACGGCGATCAAAAGGATCACTAGCCCACGTAGCATCCGCATAGGCCTGAAGCTGTAAAGAACTGGAGCTAGGAAAGAAGAGACGGTGAGAGATCGTGCCCCGAAGATATCGGAGAACACGAAGGAGATGACTATAATGAACCGATGTGGGAGCCGAAACAAACTGACTCAGAATATGAACCGGATAGGAGATGTCCGGACGAGTGACAGCTAGATAGACAAGACTGCCAACGAGATGACGATAACGCGTCGGGTCAGGGAGAGGATCACCAGCAGTAGCACGGAGGTGAACATTGAGCTCCATAGGAGTCTCAACAGTGCGCTCGTCAGAAAGAGCAGCACGAGCAAGAAGATCCTGGATATACTTTTCCTGGGATATAAAAAAGCCATCAGAGGTAGAAGAGACTTCAATCCCAAGAAAATAGCGAAGAGGTCCAAGATCAGACATAAGAAACTGCTCACTAAGACGGGCCTTTACAAAGGCAATATACTCGGGGTCATCCCCAGTGATGACCATATCATCAACATAGAGAAGAAGAAGAGTCCGGCCACGAGGAGAAAGGTGAATAAACAATGCGGGATCATGAGCACTTGCTGAAAAACCAGCAGTAGTGACCACAGAAGCAAAACGCTCAAACCAGGCGCGAGGGGCTTGCTTAAGGCCATAGAGAGAGCGGCGAAGACGACACACCATGCCATCAGGAACAGAATACCCAGGTGGTGGCTGCATGTACACCTCCTCACGCAGCTCACCATTAAGAAAGGCATTCTTAACATCAAGCTGAGATATAGACCAGTGGCGTGCAGAGGCAACGGCAAGAAGTGTACGAATAGTGGTCATATGGGCCACAAGAGCAAAAGTCTCGTCATAGTCACGACCATGCTCCTGCTGAAAACCACGAGCCACGAGACGAGCTTTGTGACGCTCAAGAGAACCATCGGAGCGAGTCTTAACCTTGTAGACGCACTTACAAGTGATGGGACGGACTCCGGGAGGAAGAGAAACAAGATCCCAGGTACCAGTGCGTTCAAGAGCAGCAATCTCCTCCGCCATCGCAAACTGCCATTCAGGATGAACAACAGCCTGACGGTAAGAAGTCGGCTCAAGAACAGCAGCACCAGCGGTGGGCAATCCAAAGCGATCAATAGGCGGACGAGGACGAGAACGCAAGCCATAAGTAGGCTGAGAGGAAGAGGACGACTCATCCAAGGAAGCATCCACAGGTCGTGAACGACGAGTGTAATGCTGCGGAAGAGAGGGAACAAGAGAAGGAGGAATCACCAAGGTAGAATCAGGGGGTGGCGACGAAGAAGTCACCGGAGATGAAGGTGTAGAATCCGGTGACATGCTAGGTGAGGAGACCGGGGAAGATGGTGGCGGTGAATCGACGAGGGGTGGAGAAGCAGAGGGAGTGGGACGAAGAGGCACAAGCGCGACGGGAGTGATAGGGGAGTCAGGAAAAGTGAGAAAAGAGATATCCTCCACTGAAAAGACCGAGGAAGATGGTCGTGGGTAAAAAGGACGAGACTCATCAAAAGTCACATCTCGAGAGATACGCATCCGACGACCGACAGGATCCCAACAACGATAGCCCTTATGCTCATCACTGTAGCCTAAAAAGACACACTCAACAGACTGAGCGGTCAGTTTGGTGCGTTCGCGAGGGGCAAGAAGAACATAGCAAACACAACCAAACAAGCGAAGCATCGAATAACCGGGAGAGCGATCAAACAGACGCTCAAAAGGAACACCACCCTGCAAAGCAACAGATGGCTGAAGGTTGATGAGATAGACAGAAGTGGAGATAGCCTCGGCCCAAAAATGAGGCGGAAGAGAGGCGGCGATCATCATAGCACGAGCCATCTCAAGAAGGTGACGATGCTTGCGCTCAGACACACCATTCTGAGCATGAGCACCATGACAAGAGAACTGGGCAAGAGTACCCTGCTCAACAAGGACACCACGCAACATCTTAGAGATATACTCACCAGCGGAGTCAGCACGAAAAACACGAATGGGTGAAGAGAACTGAGTATGAACCATGGCAGCAAAACGCTTATAAATAGACAACACCTCACTACGTGAAGTCATGAAATAAAGCCATGTGTAACGAGAAAAATCATCGATGAAAATAATATAGTATTTATTACCACCTTTCGAAGTGAAAGGAGCCGGACCCCATACATCAGAATGGACTAAATCGAAAGGACGCTGAGACACCGACTCACTATGAGAATATGGTAGCTGAATCTGCTTGCCAAGACGACAACCCTGACACTCTAAAGAGACATCTCCTGAGACAGACCCCAGAAGACCTCGACGAACTAAAGACGATAATCGAGAACCACACAGATGACCAAGTCGATGATGCCACTGCTTGAAGGAACCAGTAACAGAAGCGACAGCAGCGGAGGAACTGGCGATGGTGGTGGCAGCGGAAGGAACATGAAGCCAGTCCAACTCCCAAAGACCCTGAGAATCACGGCGGCGAGGGCCAGCCCCAACCAGAGTGTGCGTGCGACGATCCTGGACAGAACAAAAGTCAACATCAAGGATGACACGACAACCAGAATCAGTAAGTTGACCGGCAGAAAACAGATTCATGGTAAGTCGAGGAACATGAGCAACATC
This sequence comes from Aegilops tauschii subsp. strangulata, assembly GCF_002575655.3. Classification (NCBI taxonomy): domain Eukaryota; kingdom Viridiplantae; phylum Streptophyta; class Magnoliopsida; order Poales; family Poaceae; genus Aegilops; species Aegilops tauschii. The sequence goes on from NC_053038.3 coordinate 90,362,379, forward strand.
AGGAACAGAATAAGAAGGAGTAGAAAGATGGCCTCTACTAGCAACAGAAAGTGGAGTACCATCAGCAGTGAAGACATGAACAGGAGAATCCAGCGAGTGAAGAGAAGACAAAGCGGAAGAATGAGAAGACATATGAAAAGAAGCTCCAGAATCCAGAACCCATGGGGATGTACCTGACTGTGTAGAGGGCGGGTGCTCAGTGCGGGAAGCATCAGTCACAGAACCAGCAGTACCCGTCGAGGAAGAACCTGAAGCCGCGAGCAGACGCTTAAGTCTCAGAATATCCTGCTTGGTCAAAGCAATGGATGAAGCTGGCGAGGGAGATGACGAAGTCCCTGAGGAGGGTGATCGCGCCTTGCGCAGGTGTTTCCGCTTTGTGTAGCACTGGGACTCAATATGACCATCATTGTTGCAGTAGTCACAATATGAACGGGGCCGACCTGAGCCGCCAGAAGGAGTGGGCAAGAGCGGCGGAGCACTCAAGCGAGAATGGGGCGGTGCAGCAGGTGGAGTGGAAGAAACCCGAGTAGCGAGCACAGAGGGAACCTCCAGCAAACCAGCACCACGTAGGCGAGTCTCCTCAGCACGAATCTCTGAAAGCGCCTCCATGAGAGAAATACGGCCACGAGCAAACAACTGAGCACGCCGGGGCTCAAACTCCTTACGGAGCCGAGACAGGAACTCATAGACACGATGAAACTCCAAATCGGCCTGGACAGCCTGGCAGCAGGGGCAAGTATGACAACCAGCACTGCGGAGAGAATCAAGCTGGCGCCAGATAGCAGAACTCTGTGCATAAAAGTCATCAACAGTAGAGTCACCCTGCTGAAGAGCATGCTCCTGACGAACCACAGAAAGATATAAGGCATCACCAGAGGGCTCATAGCGCTGACGAAGGCAGGTCCACATCTGGAAGACAGTAGGAAGACCCAGAAACTCAGAAGCAAACTGAGGCAGAACACTAGCAGTGAGAACAGTTGTAGCACGAGCATCATCATCAAGCCACTGAGTGTAAACAGACAAAGCACCATGATACGTCTGAAGAGCCTCCTCATAAGCCAAAGCCCTCTCATCATAGGCACGATCAGCAGCCTCATCAGCAATCTTAGCCGCATCCTTGGCGGCCTGATTAGCATCCGTAGGAAGAACCAGTGGAGCCGGCGGAGTAGGGGCCACCGGAGGAACCGGACGTGGCGGACAGCAGACCTCGCCAGAAAGAACACCCCAGAGACGGATGCCACGCATGTGAATGCGCATGAAGCCAGCGAACTCGGTGTAGTTAGTACCATCGAAGATCACCGGACAGCGAGGGACAGAAACATAGCCCGATGCAGCAGACATTTTTTTTAGAAGAGACCCGTAATCAGTGGAACACCGGACGGCAGGCGGAAGACCACGGGCGAACGGCGGTCGCCGAAAGTGGATGCGTGACCACGAGTCCGGGCTCCTGGCAGATCTGGGCAGAGAGAGCGCGGTGCGGGGAAGAGCACGAATTCCCGCAGGCGCGGTGGCCGAGCACGGGGAGAGCGTCGACGGGAGGGAGCTTCGGCGGGGAGAGCTTCGGCGAAAGACGGGCGCGGCGGGAGAGCTTCGACGGGAGGGAGCTTCGGCAGGGAGAGCTTCGGCGGAAGACCACGGGAGCAGTCCCGCAGGCGCGGCGGCCGACTTCGAGCGGGAGGGAGCTGTGGCGGGAGGGAGCTTCGGCGGCGTCGAGCGGGAGGAAGACGAGCCGGACTCGATCGGGACGGATCAATAGCACGAGTTGCAGCGTGCAAAAAATTGACCTAGCTCTAATACCATGTTAGGAATAAGCAACTTGTATTCCCATGAGGCCATAGGCCGATATATATACATGTACAGGTGTGGTACATATGCAGGAAACCCCTTATACTACGGGATAAATACAAAGGGGTATACATGACTTATATTATAACTCTAACATCCTCCACCTGACAGCTAGGACCCACAGGAAGGGCCTCTGTATTTCGCGAAAAAACGTTCCCCCCGCTGACAGGTCGGACCCACCAGCTATATCTTCGCACGCAAGGAAGTGCCTCCTTATTACGCCCAAAAAAATGAATACCCCCTGCTAGTTGGGACCCACCATATTGTTGGGCTGACTTGTGGGCCTACTAAGTTGACGGGGACGGAGGGCTTTGTCAACTTAGTCAATACTCCACTGACCGTACGATGTCCATCCAACGGCCGTAGTGCTTCTTCAACCTCTGGTCTTCTTGCTCCAGCCGCCCAAAGCAGCGCCGGTCGTGCCGCATGCTCCTGCCTCCCGTGGCCGGCTGTGCTACCGCAGAGGCCTCACCACCCCTACTATTCCCACCGCTGGCCAGGCCCTGCGGCGACGGCAGCCTCACACCGCAGCCGAACCAGTGAACCCTCGTACTCCTCTCCGCGTGGGCTTCCACTGCCGCGTCTTCCCCGGCTCCGCGTCGTCCCCTTCCTAGGCCTCGCCGTGGTGCTCTCTGCGCGGCGTGGTCAACGTGGTCAAGGAACGACTTCCATCAGAAGAGTACTGTACGTGGAGAGGCTGACAGCTGGGTCCACGGCCACAGCCCATTTTTTCGTGATTTGCCAAGTAAGTCGCTTTGTCAGGCCTGTTGGGCTGCAAATCTTTCAAGACGAGGAGAGCTTTCATTCGGCTTGCCGAGAAAATGGCCCATCAGTAATGAGAAATGGGTTGTACATTTTTAAAACACATCAAACCGGCAATTAGTTTCAAATATCTTTTTTCCATTTCAAGATTTTAAATTACATTAATTTTTATGCGTGGAGAATTTGTTGGATTTTATATTGATATACATTTATTTTTAAAATCAGTTTGAATGTGAGTCGAAATTTCGGGATTAAAAACAGTTCGGACCGCACCAAAATATGCAAAATTTCGTATAATTTTTTAACTGCGGCCACAATATGGGCTGTAATGCTAACAAAAAGAATATGGGCTCCAAAAAAACCTTAAGAATTAGCAAATGGGCTGTAAATTATTAGAAATAATAGCAGATGGGCTGTATGCTGTTTTCCACAAATTTGAGGCTTTCCTAAAAAAAGGTTGACGCCCAAGCACTGACTGTTGGATGTCCATCCAACGACCGTCGTGCTTCTTCAATCTCTGCTCTTCCTGCTCCAGCCGCTCAAACAGGCGCCGGCGGGACTGCCTGCTCCCTCCTCCCCGCGGCCGGCTGTGCTGCCGCGCAGGCCTCACCGCCCCACCGTACTCCCATCGCTGGCCTAGCCATCCCTCTACTCACCCACACCTGCTGTTATTCTCCGGCGACGGCAGATGAACTAGTAAACCCTCGTACAGTCGTACTCCCCTCCGTGTGGGAAACACCTGCCGAGTCTTCCCTTCCTCCGTGTCGTCCCCTTCCTAGGCCTCGCCGTCGTCCACCGCCGTGGTGCTCTCGGCGCTGCGTGGTCAATGTGGTTAACGATCGACTTCCATCGGAAGAGTACTGTGCATGGAGACGCTGACAGCTGGGTCCACGGCCGCAGCAAGGAAGTGCCTCCTTATTACGCGCAAAATAATTATTCCTCCACCTGACAGCGGGGACCCACCGGACGGGCCACCGTATTTCGCAAAAAAAAACGTTTCCTCCCTGACTGCTGGGACCCACCAGCTACACCTTCGCACGCAAGGAAGTGCGTCCGGGCAAAAAAACAAAACGATTCGCCCCCCTGACTGCTGGGACCCACCAGCTACATCTTCGCACGCAAGGAAGTGCCTGACAGTCGGGACCCACCTGGTCGAAGCGTACGTAGCGTTGTCATTCTGGTCGCGAACGTGTACGTACATATATACTGGTGGATGTAGAGGCGCGCATGTGTCGTAGTAGAGGCGCGCACGTTGCACGTACACGTACGTACAGCGGCCAGGGTGCAAGAAAGAAAATACGGCCACGTATGTGTACATACGGGCGGGGTCTCGAACGCCTACTCGCGCATATGTACGGCGAGGGCTCGTTGACATGGGTGGGTCGGAACGGAGAAACAGCGTCGTAGTCGTGTTCATGGGGAGGCAACGGAATGCGTCGTGTTCATGGGGAGGCAACAGAATGCGTCGTGTTCATCGGGAGGCAACGGAACGCGTGGGAGCCAACCGGCTGGGTCGGAACGGAATGCGTGGTCGTGTTCATCGGGAGGGCTTGGACGGAATAGGCGATGGAAACGAGGCCTGGCGTACCGAACAACGGAGGAAACGGACCTCCTACATTCGGAACAGGGTCCTGTTGATCGGGAGGGGTGTGGCGTACCGCAAAACGGAGGAAACGGACCTCCTACGGTCGAAACGGGGGTTCTGTTGATCGGGAGGGGTGTGGCGTACCGCGAAACGGACGAAACGGACCTCCTACGGTCGATACGGGGGTCCTGTTGATCGGGAGGGGTGTGGCGTACCGCAAAACGGACGAAACGGACCTCCTACGGTCGAAACGGGGGTCCTGTTGATCGGGAGGGGTGTGGTGTACCGCAAAACGGACGAAACAGACCTCCTATGGTCGAAACGGGGGTCCTGTTCATCGGGAGGGGTGTGGCGTACTGCAAAACGGGACTCCACGGGATACTGTTCATCTCCACCGTCGACCTCCTCCAGCCTCCACGGGCTACCGTCGACCTCCTCCAGCCTCCACGGGCTCCTGTTCATCCAGCCTCCACCGCGCGCTACTCCACCGGCTACTATTCAACCACCCCTCCACCGTCTACTGTTCATCCAGCCCTCCACACCACGGGGTCCTGTTCAACCACCCCTCCACGGGCACCCCTCCACCGTCTACTGTTCATCCAGCCCTCCACACCACGGGGTCCTGTTCATCCAAAGGCAACGCCAACGCTCACTGTTCATCCAACCCCCCCCCCCCCCCCCCCGCAACACTCATTGTTCATCCAATCGATCGGCTTCAGTTAGCAGCAGTAGCGAAGGAATCGCTCGATCGGGTTCAGTTAACAGCCATCGATCGATCGGGTTCAGTAACGCGTAGCCTGCAGTGCAATCACTCGGGTTCAGTTAGAGCCCAACGCCTCGCTCGGGTTCAGTTAGAGCCAACGCCTCGCACACACGCGCGTACGTGTACGAGAGAAACGCGCATCGCTCGGCCCTCGACCTCCCACCGTAACTGGGAACTCCCCGAAATTTTCCTCGCCCTCGCTTCTACCACGGTTTTTTCCGTCATGGACGGCCCAAAGAATGTCATGCAGCTGCGTATCCAGCCCGCCCAGGACGAAAAGCCCATTTTCTGTCATGATTTTTTGTCATAAAAGTAGGAGCCCACCACATCTATGATGATACCGGGTTTTGTCACAATTATCGTCATAGAAGTGTCATATGTATGACAGGAAAAAAATTCGTTCGGCCCAAAATGTCACGGATGTGTCTTTTTTTTGTAGTGTAGCCTTCGCCTGTACTAAGTAGGAACTCTGCTTGTACATCAAAAACCTTGAACCAAGAGTTATTCCAGATGAGTCCACCATACCTACCTATATACGGTATTACCATGCCGTCCTAAGTAAATTTGCATGTGCCACCTCTAAAAACTTCTAAAAATTATCCTTTTTGTGTGCCTGGATCGTTCATGGAACGACAAGAGGTGTTCGATATCTTCCATGCTAAGCGGGTTATTCTTAGGTTGAGTGTTTATTCACTTGCCATCGCACGAGAAAATGGGCGGTAATAGGGATTCCCAGTCCCGAACTCAAAAATGCAAATAATTAAACAAAACTCCCCGGGACTGATGTTGGTATGGACGGCACCCATTGTTTCGGACAAGCCGTGGAGTGTGATTGATGGTGGAGGGGGAGTAAATCTTTACTTTTACCGCCTGGGAACCGCCACTAGCGTGCTTACCTTGGAAGATGTTGATAACTGATGTTCGTGAAGTGAATGAGAAGGGTGCATGTCTCAAAATATCATTTATCTCTGTTTTAAAAATTGAGCTCTGGCACCTCTGCAAATCACTGCTTCCCTCTGCGAAGGGACTTTCTATTTACTTTTATGTTGTGTCATCACCTTCTAAAACAAGCGCTAGAAACTGAGAGAGCACAGCTGTCATGATTTATGCATTGTGTATAGCTAATGTTGGGTGCATCATGACTGGATCTTTTCTACCACGAATTACAATGTTTATCCGCTACTTGAACTTTGGAAGTGCTCTGCATTTATGTTTTGCGGTCACAGAAAGGGCTAGCGAGATACCACTATTGTCATATTATATCATGTTTGTTTTGACAACATGTTGTTGTTTGAGATATCTTATTATTGCTCGCTAGCTGATTATGTCATTGATATGAATCATTACAATCTTTAAATGTTATTGTTGACATGGTTAGTTATATTGCTGGCTGAAAACCTGGGTGCTGTTTAAGCTTATTTATGCAAACAAGAGCAAAAGAGTTCGTAAAAGTTTTTCTTTCTCACTTTCAGTTTATCAACTGAATTGCTTGAGGACAAGCAAAGGTTTAAGCTTGGGGGAGTTGATACGTCTCCAACGTATCTACTTTTTCTCATGCTTTTCCTCCTGTTTTGGACTCTAATTTGCATGATTTGAATGAAACTAACCCTGGACTGACGTTGTTTTCAGCAGAACTACCATGGTGTTGTTTTTGTGCAGAAATAAAAGTTCTCAGAATGAAACGAAACTTTGTGAGGATTTTTTATGGAATAAAAGAGGATTTTTGGAGCCAACAACCACCAGAGAGGGGCCCCTAGGTGGGCACAACCCACCAAGGCACGCCCCCCTCTCCTGGCGCGCCCAGGTGGGTTATACCCACCTGGTGGCCCCGCTGACGATCCCCCTGATACTATAAAATAACATATTTCCAGAAGAAAAAAATCAGGGAGAAAGAATTATCGCGTTCCATGAGACGGAGCCGCCGCCAAGCCCTGTTCTTCCTTGGGAGGGCAGATCTGGAGTCCGTTTGCGGCTCTGGAGAGGGGGATCTTTGTTCTTCGTCATCACCAACCCATCTCCATCGCCAATTCCATGATGCTCCCCACCGGGAGTGAGCAATTCCTTCATAGGCTCGCTGGTTGGTGCGGAGTTGGATGAGATTCATCATGTAATCGAGTAAGTTTTGTTAGGGCCTGATCCCTAGTATCCACTATGTTCTAAGATTGATGTTGCTATGACTTGGCCATGCTTAATGCTTGTCACTTTGGGCCCGGGTGCCATGAACTCAGATCTGAACCATTTATGAATTCATCATTATATTCATGATTTAGATCCGATCTTGCAAGTTATAGTCACCTACTACGTGTTATGATCTGACAACCCCGGAGTGACAACAACCGGGCCCACTCTCGGTGATGACCGTAGTTTGAGGAGTTCATGTATTCACTATGTGTTAATGCTTTGTTCCGGTTCTCTATTAAAAGGAGGACTTAATATCCCTTAGTTTCCAATATGGACCCCGCTGCCACGGGAGGGTAGGACAAAAGATGTCATGCAAGTTCTTTTAATAAAGCACGTATGACTATTTACGGAATACATGCCTACATTATATCGATGAACTGGAGCTAGCATCGTATCGCCCTAGGTTATAACTGTCACATGATGAATATCATCCAACAAGTCACCGATCCAATGCCTACGAATTTATTTATATTGATCTTGCTGCGTTACTATTGCTATCATCACTGTTACACTTGCTACAAATTACTGCTATCACTGTTACTGTTACCTTTGCTGCTGTCACTATTATCAAAACTATCAAACTACTTGGCTACTGATCACTTTGCTGCAGATAATTAATCTCTAGGTGTGGTTGAATTGACAACTCAGCTGCTAATACCTTCAAATATTCTTTGGCTCCCCTTGTGTCTAATCTATAAATTTGGGTTGAATACTCTACCCTCGAAAACTGTTGCGATCACCTATACTTGTGGGTTTTCACTAGCCCCCGAGCCCCCGGGTTAAGCGAGTCAACCCGGCGGTGGGGGTTTTGAAGAAAAAATTCACAAATGTGTGAACACAATAACTTGGCTGGAAAGGGCAGCCTCCGAGCGTTGTTCGGGGACCCCATAGTTCTTCATGCGGTTACAAAAGCTAGTGATACATATGTGCACACAGCTAACTGTAAAACGGGCGGAGGAGTTCTGCGTTCCATGGCCGGGTTGTCTCTTTGCCAGCGGTGTCTCTCTTGCGCTTGTTCGACTTGCGGGCATCGATGAGGTAGTACGCGTTGCGGTCACACAGGGCTTTGCTGACAATGAAGGGGCCTACCCATGGGAACGCTAGCTTTTACTAGACGGCATGTTGCTAGACGAGCCAGAGGACGAGGTCTCCTTTGCGGAATGTGATGCAGCTTGAAGCTACGCCGGTATTTCCCCAAAGAGGAAGGGATGATGCAGCACATTGACGGTAGGTACTTCCCTCAGTGATGAAACCAAGGTTATCGAACCAGTAGGAGAACCAAGCAACACAATGTAAAAATCACCTGAACACAAATAACAAATACTCGCAACCCGGTGTATAAAAGGGGTTGTCAATCCCTTGCGGGTAGCGGCGCCAGAAATTGGCAAACGGACATGAATAAATTGTGGTAGATTGATAGATCGAACGCCAAATAAAATAAAATAGGAATAAATTGCAACAAGGTATTTTTGTATTTTTGGTTTAATAGATCTGAAAATAATAGCAAAGGAAAATAGATTGCAAAGGCAAATAATATGAGAAAGAGACCCAGGGGCCGTAGGTTTCACTAGTGGCTTCCCTCGAGAAAAATAGCAAACGATGGGTAAACAAATTACTGTTGGGCAATTGATAAAACTTCAAATAATAATGACGATATCCAGGCAATGATTATTATATAGGCATCACGTCCAAGATTAGTAGACCGACTCATGCCTACATCTACTACTATTACTCCACACATCGACCGCTATCCAGTCCATCTAGTGTATTAAGTTCATGGAGAAACGAAGTAATGCAATAAGAACGATGACATGATGTAGACAAGATCTATTTATGTAGAAATAGACCCCATCGTTTTATCCTTAGTAGCAACGATGCATACGTGTTGGTTCCCCTTCTGTCACTTGGATCAAGCACCGCAAGATCGAACCCACTACAAAGCACCTCCTCCCATTGCAAGATAAATAGATCAAGTTGGCCAAACAATACCCAAATATCGGAGAAGAAATATGAGGCTAAAAGCAATCATGTATATAAGAGATCACAAAACTCAAATAACTTTCATGGATATAAAAAGATAGATCTGATCATAAACTCAAAGTTCATCCGATCCCAACAAACACACCGCAAAAAGAGTTACATCATAAGGATCTCCAAGAGACCATTGTATTGAGAATCAAAAGAGAGAGAGGAAGCCATCTGGCTACTAACTATGGACCCGAAGGTCTACAAAGAACTACTCACGCATCATCGGAGAGGCACCAATGGAAGTGGTGAACCCCTCCGAGATGGTGTCTAGATTGGATCTGGTGGTTCTGAACTCTGCGGCGGCTGGAATTGATTTTCGTCGACTCCCCTAGGGTTTCTGGAATATTGGGGTATTTATAGAGCAAACAGGCGGTTCAGGGGGCACCCCAAGGTGGGCACAACTCACCAGGGCGTGCCTGGGCCTCTTGGCGCGCCCTGGTGGGTTGTGCTCCCCTTGGAGCACCCCCTACGTGCTTCTTCGGCCCATTGGTTGTCTTCTGGTCCAAAAAAATCTCCAAAAAGTTTTGCCGCGTTTGGACTCCGTTTGGTATTGATTTCCTGCGATGTAAAAAACATGCAGAAAACAGCAACTGGCACTTGGCACTATGTCAATAGGTTAGTACCAAAAAATGATATAAAATGATTATAAAACATCCAAGATTGATAATATAACAGCATGGAACAATAAAAAATTATAGATACGTTGGAGACGTATCAGAATGCGAGGGGCTTGATCTTCTTGCTGTGGTAGTGCCTCAGGCCTTGCTGATAGATGGCTGATCGGCTGAGCACCAAGAGGCGTGCTTCTTCGAGTAGGTCGACACCGTCTTCACGAGCTTCCTTTGCTTCGGCTTCAGTATACATTACGACTCACGGCGAGTCGAACTCGATGTCGGTCGGGATGACGGCTTCTGCTCCATAAACAAGGAAGAACGGGGTGAACCCGGTCGACCGGTTCGACGTTGTTCGGAGACTCCAAAGGATGGCCGGGAGCTCGTCAAGCCAGCTGCTAGGTGAACGGACGAGCGGCTCAACGAGCCGTGGCTTGATTCCGGATAGGATGAGGCCGTTGGCCCGGTCGACCTGCCTGTTGGACTAAGGGTGGGCCACGAAGGCCAAGTCGAGGCGGATGCCGGAGATGGAGCAATACTGCACGAGCGCGCATTTGGCGAAGTTGGTGCCGTTGTCCGTGATGATATTGTGCAGAACGCCGTAGTGCACCACGATATCCTTGATGAACCGGATGGAGGTTGGCCCGTCCAGCTTCTTGATCGGTTGCACCTCTATCCACTTGGTGAACTTGTCCACCGCCACCAGCAGATGCGTCATGCCGCCTCGAGCCATCTTGAAAGGCCCTACCATATCGAGTCCCCAGACCACGAAGGGCCAGGTGATTGGGATGGTCCACAGAGCTGAAGCCGGCTAGTGGCTGCGCTTGCTGAAGCACTGGAATCCCTCACACCTGAGGATGAGCGACTCGGCGTCTGGGAGGATCGTAGGCCAGTAGAAACCATGGCGGAAAGCCTTGGCCACCAGGGACCTCGACGCGGCATGGTTCCCGCACTCGCCTTGGTGAATGTCGAGGAGGATCTCTATGCCCTTGTCCTGCTCAACGTAGCACTGGAAGACGCCCGTCTTCGAACTGCGCTTGACGAGTTCGTTGTTGATGATGCTGTAGGCGAACGCCTGGCGCTGCACTTGCCGAGCCTCGGTCTCGTCCATGGGGAGAACCCTGTTCTCCAGGAACTCTGAGATGGGCAGGGCCCATGATGGGGCCGTCACCACGGCGAAGACGGCCACCATGGCGGGTTCTGTGGTGGCAGCCCCCGAGCCGGAGGCGGCACCCTCCGGGTTGGGGATGACGGCGGCCGAGTCGAGCACGGCAGCCCCTGGGCCGAGTTCAGCAGTCCCCGGGTTGGATTCGGCAGCCCCCGAGCCGGGATCGACAGTCCCCAGGCGGGGAAGGGATGTGGCCGGGTCGTCGGGGATGAAGATGGATTCGGATTCCGGTGACGGCTTGACGGATGGCTTGTGCAGGTGCTCGAGGGAGACGCCGGACTGAATGGCCTGCCGGGATGAGCCAATCTTGGCTAGTGCATCGGCAGCTTCGCTTTCTACGCACGGGACATGGAGGAACTCGCAGCTGTCGAAGAAGACGGATAGCTGCTGGACGAGGAAGCGGTAGCTGGCCATGTTGGCGTCGCGCGTGTCCCACTCGCCGGAGCACTGTTGTACCACCATGTCCGAGTCGCCATAGCACAGGATGCGCCGGATGCCGAGTTCCTTGGCAAGCCGGAGGCCATGCGTAAGGGCTCCATACTCGGCAACTTTGTTGGAGGCGGCGAAGTGGATCTGGAGCATGTACTGGAGCCGGTCGCCCTTCGGGGAAGACAGCACGATGCCGGCTCCCAAGCCAGAGTGAATCTTGGAGCCGTCGAAGTCCATGCGCCAGTGCGTTGAATCCGGCGGCGGCGGCAGATACTGGGTCTCATTCCAGTCGACGAGGAAGTCGGCTAGAGCTTGGGACTTGATCGTGGTGCGGGGCTCGTAGAGGATGGTGTGGTCGGCTAGCTCGATCGCCCATTTGGCAACCCGGTCAAAGGCGTCCCGGCAACCTATGATCTCGCCGATGGGGGCCGTGCTGACCACGGTAACAACATGCTCTTCGAAATACTGCTTCAACTTCTTGGCGGTAAAATACACGTCATAACACATCTTCTGGTAGTGCGGGTAGTTCTGCTTGGAGGCGGAAAGAACCTCGCTCAGGTAGTAAACTGGGCGCCGGACAGACTGGATCTTGCCCTTCTCTGGTCGCTCGACCACCATCATGCTGACCGATTGCGAGGTGGCGGCAATGTAGAGCAACAGCGGCTCCTTCTCGGTCGGTGCGGCCAGGACGGGTGCGGTGGAGAGTATGCGCTTGAGATCCCGGAAGGCTTCGTCTGCCTGGTCATTCCACTCGAACAGCGTTGACTTCTTCATCGGCTGATACAGGGGCAAGGCCCTCTCGCCCAGCTGGCTGAGAAACCGATTGACCGAGGCTAAGCAGCCGGTGAACTTCTGGACATCGCGCAGCCGAGTCGGCTTGCGCATGCGCTCGATGGCTTGATCTTCTCTGGGTTCGCATCAATGCCATGCTCCGAGACGAGGAAGCCGAGTAGCTTTCCGGCCGGCATGCCAAAGACGCACTTCTCCGGGTTGAGCTTGATCTGGTACTCGTGCAGATTGGCAAAGGTTTCCTTTAGGTCGTCGAGGAGCATGACGTGCTGCTTGGTCGTCACCATGATGTCGTCCACGTAGACGTGGATGTTGCGGCCGAGTTGTGGCAGCAGGCATTTCTGCATACAGCGTTGGAAGGTGGCGTCGGCATTCTTCAAGCCGAATGACATGGTGATGTAGCAATACGCCCCGAAGGGCATGATGAAGGACGTCTTCAGGGCATCAGCCGAGTCTAGCTTTATTTGATGATAGCCGGAGTAAGCATCCAAAAAGGACAGGAGCTCATAGCCGGCGGTGGAGTCGATGACTTGATCGATCCGTGGGAGGGCAAATGGATCCTTGGGGCAAGCCTTGTTCGGGCTGGTGTAGTCTATACACATGCGCCAGGTCTTGTTCTTCTTCAGGACGAGGACGGGGTTGGCCAGCCACTCGGGGTGGAACACTTCCATGATGAAGGCGGGCGCCAAGAGCTTGGCGACTTCTTCACCGATGGTTCTTCTCTTCTCTTCAAAAAAGCGACGTAGGGGTTGATGGACTGGCTTGGCGTCCTTGCGGACGTGGAGTTTGTGCTCGGCGTACTTCCTCGGAATACCCGGCATGTCCTTCGGGGTCCATGCGAAGATATCTCGATTCTCACGGAGGAAGTCGACGAGCTCGCCTTCCTATTTGCTGTCGAGGCGGGTGCCCATGACGACGTACTTGCTGTAGCTGGGGTCTTCCGGGTTCAGCTTGACCTTCTTGGCCTCCTTGGAGGGCTGGAACGAGGCCTCGTCGGTCGACTCCTTAGCCGAAGCCGGCATGGCCGACGTCTCGTTGGGCGCATTCCAGGGACTTGCGGTAGTCGCCGGTGATGGTGATGAGACCCTTCAGACCCGGCAGCTTCATCTTCAGGTAGGCGTAGTGGGGGCCGCCATGAACTTGGCGAGTGCCGGTCGGCCCAGCAGCGCGTGATACGCGCTGGACAGGTCCACCACCTCGAACCAGAGCGACTCGCGTTGGAAATGGTCGCTGGTGCCGAACAGGACGTCAAGCCGGATCCGGCCGATGTGGGAGCAGGAGAGGCCAGGCACGATGCCGTGGAAGATCATCCGGGATGGCTCCAGGTCCTTGGCCTCGAGGCCAAGCTTGGTCATGGTGTCGCGGTAGAGGATGTTGATGCTGCTGCTGCCATCGATGAGAACCCGCGAGAACTTGCATGTGCGCCGGGGCGCGGCGATGTTGGGTCAAGGATGAGGGCGCATCCACCCGGGTTCGGCATGACGGCCGGGTGGTCTTCCAGGGTCCAGGTGATCGGGCGCTCCGAAAAATGCATGTACTCCGGCTTGGCCGGGATGACGGTGTTCACTTCCTGCCGGAGCAAGCGCTCACTGCGTTTGTCATCGCCAAGGCTGGTGAATATGACGTAGGTTGCTTTCTGGTTGGGGTAGACATCATCATGTATCGCGCAATTAGCCGGAGGCGGGGGTGGAGGAGGCGGAGGCGGCGGTCCCATTCCTGGAGCCGGAGTCGGAGGAGGCGGGATGTCGCCCCTCATGATGCGCTTGGTGATGGTGCATTGCCGGAGCGTGTGCGTGGATGGCCTCGCGCCGCTGTGGTGCTTGTAGGGAGCGTCGAGCATCTCCTTGAAGCTCATGGTGGGTTGCCATGTCGTCTTGCCAGTTTGCCGGCGCTTGGCGGCCGGCTCGGCCGCGGCTGCCTGCTCGACGGTCACGACGAGGCGGTTGTCGTAGCGCTGAGCCGGCTGGTCGGCTTTGTGCTTGTTGTTCTGCTGGTTGTTTGCTAGCGGCTGCTCTTGATGGCCGGCTTGGGAGGGGAAACCGGCTTCACCTTGCCGGCTTCGTCCAGCGCCACCTGGATCTTCATGGCGGAGTCGGCGTTGGCGTGCTTGTCCGCCGTCACCATGAGCGGCCATGGTGGCCGACTCGGAACTTGGGAGCTTGTGCTTGAGGAGGGTGCCATCCCGGCAACCGCTGACGAAGTATTGGATGGCTTGGACCTCGTGGACGCCCTCGCAGCTGTTCCGGAGCTCGGTCCAGCGCGCGAGGTACTCGCGGCCGGTCTCCGTCGGCCCCTGCACGCACATGGCGAGCTGGCTGGGGGCCGCTTGTAGGTGACAGTGAAGTTGCGCACGAAGGCCTGCTCGAAGTCGACCCACGTGTTGATGCTGCCAGCCGGCAGGCTATTCAGCCATGTGTGGGCCGAGCCCTGGAGCATGAGCAGGGCGTAGCGCATGGCGAGGTGGCGATTGCCGCACGCGATGCCGATGGTGGTGGTGTAATCGATCAGCCAGTCCTTCGGCTTGACAGTGCCATTGTACTTGGGGGTGTCGCAGGGGAGCGTGAACCCTTTGTAGAAGGGCTCATCCCGGATGCGTGGGCCGAAGCAAGCCAGCTCGATTGCGTTGTTCTCCTCCAGCTCCAAGGAGAGGGCAAGCTGGTCGACTCAATGGCGAGCGTCGGTGTCGTCGATGGTGCGTGGGCCTAGCCGGCTAGCGACCGCGCCGCGAGGGTCCGGGTCGCTGAAGCCGGACGATGGCCGGGTTGCGGGGCAGGATCGTGCCGGCGCCGATCTTTCGGGGTCGGCTCGTCGGCCAAGCTGCCGGCAGTCACCGGAGCATGGTTGCGTCGGGTCCGGGTGCGACCGGAATGAGCTTCGCGGGGTGGCGGGGACGCCGTGTTCTGTTACTCTTCGGGTCATTGGTGTGGCGCGAGACAGATCCCACGAGCTTATTGAGGCGGTCCTGCTATGTGTTGGCCGTGTCAAGGAGGTTTTTCACCCGCTGAAGGCGGCCCTTCAGCTCCTCGCCCTGCAGCTGGTCCAGACCGACTGCGGCTGCCCGGGCGGCGCGCATATTCTTCATGGGGGTCTCATAGACACGAGGGATTGCGCGAAGGGCGCGCCCGATGGCGCCGCCCCGGGCCTGCACATCGGCGACCCGGCTTGGCTCAACGGCGGCAGGCGTGAAGCCGTAGGCGATGTCGCGCTCCCGCTGGGCGGAGTCTAGACGGCGCTGAGTGGTAGCGAGCGTCCCAGAAAGGTCAAATAGGCGCTGGCGGTCTTCTTCTAGGCGGGCCCGGGTCTCGGCGGCGTTGGTGGCGTCGACATCAGTGGTGATGGGAACGCGAAGGCTCTGCATCGTGGCGCGCAGCGGGTTGGGCGCGATGGCGCGATCCGCTGCGGCCCTGGCTTCGGCAGCCTTCCTTGCAGCGCTAGACGAAGAAGAGGCACCGGTGTCGGTGGCGAATACCTCCACCCGGATGTAGAGGTCCATTGCCCCGGCGGAAGCATCGTTGTCGAGGGAAATGGGAGAGTCGGAGATGTCAAGCACTCTGCTGGGGTACTCGTCGCCCCCGGGCGCCTTGGAGATGCGCAGCGCGGTGAAGGAGGCGGCGAGCGCGTCGATGGCGTCGTCCGCCAGCGTGACGGGCTCGTCGGAGTCGGAGAGGAGCCCCGTCTGGAAATGTCTCCGGTTGGGACCTCGAGCTTCCCCACGGTGGGCGCCAACTATCATGGTGGGTGCACGACAGATGCCAAAGGATGGCTAAAGAGAGGAGGAGGCTCGAGGGCACCGGTGGGCTCCAGAGGCGAGGTCGGCATAAGCGAGCGAGGGACGCAAGACATACCTAGGTTCGGGGCTCTCCGGAGAGATAACACCCCTAGTCCTGTCGAGCGTGGTTTATATGTATTAGTACAAAGTTGCTCCTAGAGTTGTTTGGAGGAAGGATGAAGGCAGACCAAGGCTTAGGCTGCTTCCTTCCCTGGTGTGTGTGTGTGTGTGTTATCGAGTGGATCGGTTATGCGTCTGCCCGTATTCATGAGGGCTCCTGGGGGGGTTTTATAGTGGACCTGCCGGGTGTCAGGGCTCGCTGGATTCTCCAGGCGCTGGCCCCGTGTGCCAGGAAGCACTGTTCTCTGTCTTGTCGATCGTCATGGAGTGGCCGGGTCAAGTCCGCTACAGTGGTGTACCGCCAGGTCGCCGTCTGCTGGCGTCAGCAGTGATGATGGGTACGCTGTAGCCACGTCGCCCTTGGTCAGCGGGTTAGGTGGGGCACTGTTGCCACGCCTTTGCCGATCAGAGGAGTTGGTGGGGCACTGTTGCCACGCTCATCCCCTTAATGGAGACTCGTCCCATCGTACGCCTTGGATGGGACGGGAGCTATCCCGCGGCTGGGTTGAGGAACACGCCACGGGGGAGCTGGCTTGCTGGAGAAGTCTCGGTTTGCCAGGTTCGGCCGGCTTGCGCCAGCCGGCAGGGCCGGGTTGCCATCTTGGTTGGGTCGAAGAGTTCGGCCGGGTTGGGGGACTTGGCCGGGTTGAGGAATCCGGCCAAGTGTGAGCCGGGTTGAGGGGCGATGCCGGCCCTGATGTTTTTAAAAAGGATCCGGGTTCCGTTGCCTGCCCGGGGTTCATCCCCCCGATAATCAGTGTGAACAGTTACTTTGGAATCCACAATGTAAGATCTGAATTTGTCACAAGCAAGCACGACAGCTGAAAAATCTTTTTCAATAGTAGCATAATTTCTTTGGGCATTGTGTAGAGTTTTACTAGAATAATGGATAAACTTTAATTTCTTATCAACTCTTTGTCCTAGAACAGCACCAACAGCATAATCGCTAGCATCACACATAATTTCAAAAGGTAAGTTCCAATCGGGTGGTTGAACAATAGGTGCAGAAGTTAAGGCTTTCTTAAGTGTTTCAAAGGCTTCTACACAATCATCATTAAAAACAAATGGAATATCCTTTTGTAAGAGATCTGTAATAGGCCTAGAAATTTTAGAGAAGTCTTTCATAAACCTCCTATAGAAACCAGCATGACCAAGAAAACTACGAATACCTTTAATATCTTTAGGACATGGCATTTTCTCAATTGCATCAACTTTAGCTTTATCCACCTCAATACCTCGTTTAGAGAATTTATGTCCCAAGACAACACCTACCTATGGATTGAATAAGATCCTTCAAGTAAGTTGTCATCGGTGCATAAAGCTATAAAAATTGCTCCTAAATATGTTTGATCTTTTATTGTAAGGGAAAATTGAGTGTTGTACGAACTTGTGATGGCAAAGTAATAAAAGCGATGGGCTGCATAATAAAGGTTGCTATCATAAGGGGCAATATAACGTGACGTTCCTATGCATTAAGATCTTGGGCATCCAAAAAAGTGCATGGCAACCTCTGCTTCCCTCTGCGAAGGGCCTATCTTTTACTTTTCAATATTTAGTTTATTCAAGAGTCAATAGTATGCATTCTCATTTCAACATCAATTATTCTCTAGTTGGCAAGCATCATGTGGTGGGGAAAGATCTAGGCACATATGACCGGTCAAATATATTTGATCATGAATTATTATTATTGACAATTATATCTATGATAAATGAGTTGGGACGCGAACCATTAAGCCCCTATCTTTCTCTGTGTTTGATGGATGCCATTTGTTCTAAGAATATGCTTTGAATACTAGAAATCATAGAAGACTATATGATGATTGAGTATGTGGAGCTCTTACTTAGAATTTGTTGAATAAGTTTAATTGGAATTGCTTGGTGACTGAGAACATAGGTTGTTAAGTGATTAACCACAAGTATAGGGGATCAATCGTAGTCCTTTCGATAAGTAAGAGTGTCGAACCCAACGAGGAGCAGAAGGAAATGATAAGTAGTTTTCAGCAAGGTGTTCTCTGTAAGCACTGAAATTATAAGTAACGAGTAGTTTGATAGCAAGATAATTTGTAACGAGTAAGTAACGGTAACGGTAACAAAAGTGCAGCAAGGTAGCCAAATCCTTTTGAGGCAAAGGACGGGCCAAAACGTTCTCTTAAGCTAAGCAAAACGTTCTTGAGGGTACACGGGAATTTCATCTAGTCACTTTCATCATGTTAGTTTGATTTGTGTTCGCTACTTTGATAATTTGATATGTGGGTGGACCGGTGCTTAGGTGTTGTTCTTACTTGAACAAACCTCCTACTTATGATTAACCCCCTCGCAAGCATCCGCAACGAGAAAAGTATTAAGATAAAATCTAACCATAGCATTAAACTTTTGGATCCAAATCAGTCCCTTACGAAGTATCACATAAACTAGGGTTTAAGCTTCTGTCACTCTCGCAACCCATCATCTAATAACTACTCCACAATGCATTCCCTTAGGCCCTAATAAGGTGAAGTGCCATGTAGTCGACGTTCACATGACACCACTAAGGGAATCACAATATACATACCATCAAAATATCGAACACATATCAAGTTCACATGATTACTTGCAACAAGATTTCTCCCGTGACCTCAAGAACAAAAGTAACTACTCACAAGTGATAATCATGCTCAAGATCAGAGGGGTATTAACTAGCATAATGGATCTGAACATATAATCTTCCACCAAATAAACCATATAGTAATCAACTACAAGATGTAATCAAAACTACTAGTCAACCCCAAGCACCAATCTAAGGTTCCGGTACAAAGATTGAACACAAGAGATGAACTAGGGTTTGAGAGGAGATGGTCCTATTGAAGATGTTGATGGAGATTGCCCTCCCCAAGATGGGAGAGTTGTTGGTGATGATGATGACGATGATTTCCACCTCCAGGGGGGAAGTTCTCCCGGCAGAATCGCTCCGCCGGAGGGCAAAAGTGCTCCTGCCCAAGTTTTGCCTCGAGACGGCGGCGCTTCGTCCCGAAAGTGCTTCCCTTATTTTTTTTCTAGGTCAAAATGACTTATATACCAGAAGAGGGGCACCGGAGGTGGGCCGAGGAGGCCACAACCCACCAGGGCGCGCCTGGGGGCCCTGGCACGCATAGGTGGGTTGTGCCCACCTGGTAGGCCCCCTCTGGTAGTTATTTGCTCCAATAATTCTTATATATTCCATAAAAAATCTCCGTGCAGAATAGGTGGCCTGACGTAGCTTTTTCAGGTCCAAAATTCCAGCTGCCGGTATTCTCCCTCTTTGTGTGAACCTTGCATATTATGAGAGAAAAGGCATTAGAATTACTCCAAAAAGCATTATGATGCATAAAAACATTATAAATAATAGTAGGTAAACATGATGCAAAATGGACATATCATTAAGTTTCAAGAGAATTCATTGTTTGAACCTTAACATGCGAATTGCTTGCTACTTTAACATGAGAAGTTATATGAGAAAGAATTGAATGTTATGATGCTAGGAAAAGTGATTGAAATTATCATTGATCAAACTTATGCACTTTGCTAGCATTCACAGTTCATAAATTATTTCTTTTATCATTTACCTACTCGAGGACGAGTAGGAATTAAGCTTGGGGATGCTGATACGTCTCCAACGTATCTATAATTTATGAAGTATTCATGCCATGTTTATAATAATTTTATATGGTTTTGGTATGATTTGGATGGAACTAACCCGGACTAACGTTGTTTTTAGCAGAACTACCGTGGTGTTGTTTTTTGTGCAGAAATAAAAGTTTTCCAAATGCAACGAAACTTTTTGTCGATTTTTTTGGAACAAAAGAGGCACTAGAAGCTTTGTGGGGGGGGGCAGAAGGTGAAGGAGGTCAGCACAAGACACCTGGGCGCGCCAGGAGGCCCAGGCGTGCCCAGGTGGGTTGTGCTCACCTCGAGGCCCATCTTCGCGTGATTCCAACGCTGAAAAATCCTATAAATAGAGAAACCATCAGAAATAACCCTAGATCGGAAGTTCCACTGCCGGAAGCCTCTGTAGCTACGAAAAACCAATCTAGACCCTGTTCCGGCACCCTGCCGGTGGGGGAAATCATCACCGGTGGCCATATTCATCATCTCGGCGGCCACCATGATGAGGAGGGAGTAGTCCACCCTCGGGGCTGAGGATTTGTACCAGTAGCTATGTGTTTAATTTTTCTCTCTCGTGTTCTTGAGATGGCACGATCTTAATGTATTGTGGGCTTTTGTTGATATGGTTGGATCATATGGTGTTTTCCCCTCAGTGGTACAACAAGGTGCTATTCAAACGGTTTTTAACCCCTTTCCGCGACGGCGTTTTGAACCGTTGCCAAGTGAGTGACTGCGATAGGGGGGTCCTTCCCACACGACCCAGAAACCATCGGGGATAGGCCCTCCGGTCACACACGCTCGACAAAGTGAGGTCATGTGCAATGGGCGAGCGATCAAATACGGTTATACATACAGTTGTGCTAAAAACTACAATTATACAGGCCAAATCGTTTCCGGTCATAAGTACATCCCACACAGTCAGTCCCGGCTAAACGTGTCCATTCGTATGTACATTGCACACAGTCAATCCGAGGAGTACGTTTCCGTTACTTGTACATCCCAAACAGTTAATCCAAGAAGTATGTTTCCGTTCGTATATACATCCCATACAATCACTCCAAGGAAAATGTTTCCTTTCGCAGTTGCATCACACACAATTTTCCCCACTAAATCATTTGTGATAGCGTTGCCATTGCACACAATATTAACAATTTTATTGTTTGCGTTATTGAATGCATCACACACGGTGCGTAGAAGAAACTATGAGGCAAAGACTGTCCATCACACACACTTTTTATGTGGTAAACATTTATGCAAGGTGGCCTAACGCAAACAATTTTCAAGAGGATGTCGTGTGTGATTGTTCATTAATCCAATACGGTTTATTCCTAGAAACTGTGTGCGTTGCCTGAGGTCATCGCACATGGTGTTTTCTCAATAACCGTTTGCAAGAGAAAAACCCAATTAGCAGGCTAATTGTCCTATTATTAATAATCCATTTATTAATCTAATTGACATTCATATTAAGCACACAATATATTTCATTTTCATATTAAGGAAGCAGGATTTCATAATTGAAATACATCAGAGTACAACATCATATAGCTTCAGCACTCAGCTACCCCATTACATAACTGCACCAGCACCAAGTTTCACATGCAACATCTATAACCTTTCGAAATTAGCATCATAGATGGTACATAGACAGATGAATCTCATCTGGAAAACTACTGAAGCAGAAGGCGAATATTGAGCCTTCATTGATGTTGAAGGTCTTTGCAACTTTAGGCCAGTGCCTGTGGATGATTGGCCGTCCATCCTTCGTCCTCTTAAGGAACACTTCAATATTGAACCGTGGGTGTTGTATGAATACCTTCCTCGACTCCTGGCCATACAGGTGGTTTGAGATGTAATCATCAGGGAACTGCTTTGGAAAGGCCTGAAAACAACGATGTGCATAAATATCTTCTCTATATTGGAAATGGGGCAAAGGAATAAAAAAGGCAAGGTATAATAGTTAGTATCATCCTGTAGTGAACTTATGTCTTCTTCATTGTGCAGACAAAGATCTTGTTTGTTTTTTGTTGCTAATTTCTTTGTGCTAACAATCTTTTTGAGTTTCTTCACTTGACTGATATTCATGGACAACTCATTTCCCCATATGCAAAAAGGGTCAAACAGTTGGTCAAAACCTCTGACAGTAGGACCTACATGTGCAAGACCAAATTGTTAAAAACCTAAATATTAGAATGGTTCCTGCAATTGCACAATAATGTGTTATTAGACAAAGGACCATGCATGTGCAAACCTCGATTGTAAACCTCAGTGCTTCCCATTGTTTCCCTGCAACACATATAAGGTAGTTAGTGATCAGGTTAAGTGAGGGTTCGCATGCTATTAGTAAAATATGTTGATGAAAAATAAGCACATTGCAGATTCCTCAGATTAATTCAAGCCACATGGAAAACCCATTTATCCAAACCAAGCATGATTAAGAACTAGGAAATATAGCAATTGTATATGTTTCTCAAGTATTAAGTGTAACCAAATTCAATTTATTCCTCACATGCACAACAATACAAAATTCTACCCATGACAATTGGACATTGCATTGCATAATTGAACCAAGCAGTTAACTAAACACCACAAGAAATGAACCAAACATTAACCGAGCACCACATTGCACAATATAACATACTCCTAATAGAAGACAGTTAACCAGACCAAGCATGCTTAACAACTTGGAAACATAGCAATTGTATTTGTTTCTCATGTATTTAGTACAGCCAAATTCGAATTATTTCTCACATGGTATACAATAACAGAATGCCCCCACAACAATTGAACATCGCATTGCAAAATTGAACCAAACAGTTAACTAAACACCACAATAAATGAACCAAATGTTAACAGAGCAGCACATTGCACAATGTATAACATACTAGAAGATCAGACATTTAACAAAACCAAGCATGATTGACAACTTAGAAATATAGCAATTGTATTTGTTTCTCATGTATTTTGTAAAGATAAATTTGATTTATTTCTCACGTGGAAGACAATACAAAATTGCACCCTGAAGAATTGAACATCACATTTGCAGAATTGAACCAAACAGTTAATTGAACACGACAACTAATTAACCAAACAGTTAATAAGTGAGCACCACATTGCACGACATATAGAACATATACACTAGAGCAGCAGATTGCATGGTAAGAGTAGATAGCACAATTCACTAGAATTTGTTAAGGAAAGGCAGGAGCAGCACATGCAACGGGTAAACCGAGCATGCTTAACCGGCGTAGCTAGCAAACTGAACTTGGGTCCTTATAGTGAACTAATAAGACAAGCTACTCCTCATCATCGGAGATATCGATGATGATTGGCTCCTTGAACATGGAAGAGGGCAAGGCCTCCGCATCATGGGTACCCTCGTCATAGTGGTGAGTTGCCTGAGCCGCTCCGGGCACCAACCTGCTGGCTCTCGAGTTGAGGTAAGCATGTGCACGCTGAGAAAGCATCTCGTAGTCTTTGTCGAAGGCACCGAGGGTGGCCTCGAGAAAATGCCACAAACTGCCGTTTAAAGCAGCCAACCACGTCGCGGCGTCGGCGCGTGAGGCGTCGACGGTGGCCTTGACGGCGAGGTGCTCCTCCAAGATCTGGGGGTCGGCACGAATGGCAGCCATCCTGACCTAATCCACACGTGCGGCCGCGATTTGCTTCTCCGCTGCCAAATGCTCCTTGATCTCCTGGCTATACTGCGTGCACCATGGCTTAGGGCAGTACTTATTTGGTGGAGAGGTTGGTGATTTGGGTGGAAGGTGTCACGCCGGTGGTCAGGGCATGTGGGATGTGGAAGGAGGAGGAGGATGGGGGTCGGGTGTGGATTACCTACCTGGATAGACGAGGCCGAGCAGCGTGAAGGAGGGTCGCCGGCGACGAGGCGGCGCTGCAAGCAAGGAGTGAAGGTTTCAACTTGGAAAGGAAGGCGGAAATAGGAGAAATGTGACTTTTGGTAAGGGGTAGGGAGTAGATATTTCCGCGGAAACCGAAAATTTTGAATCGGTTCAGCGAAAAAACTAGCGCGCAAAGTGTCATCAGACACGGTCCCTTATTCAGCACTGTGTATGATAGGTGAACATCACAAGCGATTCATATAGCTTAACCCGTGTGTGATGAGTTTGGAAGCGAAAAATTTTGGTTCGAATTTCCCTTGTTACAGTGGTCATCCATGTCATTGCATAATTTGGGTACACAAAGGAGACTACAGCACACCCACACTTCTTAATCGAGCAATTTCAGCAATTAAACAGAGCTAGCTGACCTAAACATTACTCTAATAAATTAAAGACCGCGCTCTTAATTAAACAAAACAAAGAGTACTACTACGGCTGGTGCTCGTCAATCTCCACCGCCTCCTCCATGTCCAGCTCGCGTCTGACGATCTCCTGGGGAAGGGGCTCCAGGGCATCCATCGCACCATACTCGGCAAGCATCTCGCCATCTGCATCCGCCATATCTTTGGAATAGGCCGCCATGAGCTGGGCATGGGCGGTCGTGATTTGGGATTGGGTGGGCTCCGTCGTGGCAAGGTATGCCATGCAGGAACGGATGGCTGCTCGAACGCTCTTGGCGATTGCCAACTCTTTGGCCGTGGGTTGCCGACTATTATCGATGAAGCTTCATTCAATTTGTGCAGTGACCGCCATGAGCTAGCCATGGGTGGCCTCGACATGGTCGTGGGCGGCCTCCATCAGGGCTAAGGCCACCGCTGCAGAATGGACAGCTGCTATGCTGCTCTCGCTAGTTGCTATCCCCGAGGCAGATGTTGCTGCCGCCACCTGAGAAGCAACAGTGGCTGTTTGGGATGCCTTGACCACCCGATCGCAGATTGTGACCACGCTCATGAAGCTTGTTAGCACGCGCCTGGCGGCTGTGGCCGCGCTCTTGCCGGAGTGGGCCGCCGAAGTTGCCCTCACGAAGCGGGTTCACGTCCCCATCCTTCACCGGCGATGATTGAACAGTGAAATGATATATGGGGAGCGAGCTAGTGTGCTTGACACGTCGGCTGCTGACTGTAGCCGACGCACCTTCTCGCGTAAGCCGTATGCGTACTATACTCCGATGGTGCTCCAAGATATTTTGTGCTGCATCTCACACGGTTGGTAATAATAAACTGTGTGCGATCTACTTGATTTTTCATCTTGATTTGAATTACATAATGGGGTCACGGCTGCAAAGGATAGTGTTTGAATTACTAGAACTTTTATCTGCAGTGAACATGCAACTATAGGTGTGTCGTCAAAAAAATTGGAATTATTCAAGGTTCGTTTGGAGCTTTTTATACATTAACTTGGTTTTCTAGGCATTTCAGGTGCACAATTCAAAATTAAACTACATGCACATGCTCCGGTGCACCAAAATGGGTTGTAAAATGATATATGTGTCCATGGGTAGATGCTTATGTCCCATGCAAGAAATGGGGATGAATTTCAAACACCACGGCACCGTGGCTCTCCGGCAAATTGAGGTGCTTGCTTTTGTAATTCTAGTAAATCCAAAACTCGTCTGAAATTCATGAACCTTGGCATGCTATCATGAAATGGCATCAACATGCTGGGGTAAAAAATATTGTCCCATTTGGGGTAGGTTATGGTATAAGCTTCTCACAAACCAGAGCTTCTCACAAGAAGCCTCATGGTTCCGGTAGGGAAACATGTCTGCTTTGTGGAAGAAACGATATGCGTTGCCTCTTCTTGCTTTCAAAAAATTTCTAGTGTCAACGTTGAACAACAGGAGTGTTGTGTCATTTTTTGGGATTTTTCATGGTTTGCTTCGACAGTTTTATACATTAACTGAGTTTTCTATGTGTTTATGTGCATAATTCGAATTTGAACTACATGCACATGCTCCAGTGCAATTATATGGGTTAAAAAAATCAAATGTGTGTCCTTGGTTGCAACCTTAGATCCCATGCAAGAAATGGGAATGAATGTCAAACACCTTTGCTACCGTCGCTCGGCCGCTAACATTGAGATGCATGGTTTTAAAATTCTAGTAAATCAAAAAATCGTCTGAAATTCATGAAACTTGACATGCTATCATGGAACGGCATCAACATGCAGTGGTAAAAATAGTGTCCCATTTGCGGCAGGTTGGGGTATAAGCTTCTCACAAACCAAAGTTTCTTGCAACAAGCCTCATGGTTACGGTAGGGAACGTTTCACCTTTCTGGACGAAACGATATCCGTTGCCTTTTCTTGATTTCAATTTTTTCTCTATTGTCAACATAAAATAACAGGAGTGTTGTGTTAAATTTTGGAATTTTTCGGGGTTCGTTTGGACATTTTTATACATTAATTGAGTTTTCACTGCATTTATGTGCATAATTCAAATTTGAACTACAGGCACATGCTCTAATGCATATAAATTGGTTGAAAAATCAAATTTGTGACCTTGGTTGCATGCTTAGGTCCCATGCAACAAATGGGAATGAATGTCAAACACCCTGCCACCGTCGCTCAGCCGCAAACATTGAGATACATGGTTTTTAAATTCAAGTAAATCCAAAACTCGTCTAAAATTCATGAAACTTGGCATGCTATCAAGGAGCGGCATCAACATGCCGTGGTAAAAAAATTGTCCCATTTGGGGCAGGTTTGGGTATAAGCTTCTCACAAACCAGAGCTTCTCACAACAAGCATGATGGTTTCGGTAGGGAAGGTGCCACCTTTGGGGACGAAACGATATCCGTTGCCTCTTATTGCTTTCAAAACTTTTCTAGTGTCAACATAGAACAACAGGAGTGTTGTGTTAAATTTTGAAATTTTTCGGGGTTCGTTTGGACATTTTTATACACTAGCTGGGTTTTCTAGGCATTTTATGTGCAAAATTCAAATTTGAACTACATGCACATGCTCCAGTGCATATAAATTGGTTGAAAATCAAATCTGTGTCCTTGGGTGCATGGTTAGATCCCATGCAAGAAATGGGAATGAATTTCAAACACCGGGGCACTATTGATTGCTGGCAAAATGTTGAGATACTTTGTTTTTAAATTCTAGTAAATCCAAAACTCGTCTGAAATTCATGAAACTTGGCATGCTATCATGGAATGGCACCCGACATGTTGTGCTATTTTTTGTGTCCATTTTGAGAGAAGGCGCACTCGAATAACAGCCAACAAAGGCATTTTGAAACAAATAGCTGCCACTGTAACATCTCAAACATTTTGTATAATTTAAATCATGTGCGTTCTGTTAACCATTCATGTGACGCCACGCCTCACTCTTTTAATGGCTAGGAGGTGTCGTGCGGATAGGTGCTTGACTAAACAGGAGGAGTGTGAGCTATACTCCAATGCGCAGGCTCACCGGGAAGCGTGCGAGTTGTACGCCGCGCAGGCTCACTTGGAAGCGAGCCCTTTGACTTCCATGACCGCCCGCCTTTCTCGCATCCTCTCCATTAATGGCACCCAAGCCCAAGTTTAGTATGGTTTTTAAATATAAAACACTCATCACAAACGTTTTAGTTAGAACACCCGTATGCAAACCGATAACTTCCCCAGGAAGCCTAGCGAAAATGTGCCGAGCAGGATTTGTGCAGCTCTTTATCACAAACGTTTTAGATAGAACACCCGTATGTAAACCGATAGCTTCCCCAGGAAGCCAAGGGAAAATTTGCCGGGAAGGATTTGTGCAGCTCTTCATCGCAAACATTTTAGATAGAACACTTGTATGCAAAGTGAGAGCTATGGTCTTCCGCAGTAAGCCAAGGGAAAATTCGTCGCGCAGGATTTGTGCATCTCTTCAACACAAATGGTTCAGATTGAATAAGGTATGCAAAGCGAGAGTTCAGTGCTAAGCCAAGAGAAAATCTGGCAAGCAGGATTTGTACCTCCCTTCAACGCAAACGGTTTTTCGGATGACCCGTGTGCAACCACGTACAGACAATTTGGTAAGATTTGCATCTGTCATATTGGGTATATTGCAATTTGTCAAACTGGAAAGATTGACATTTGTTGATCTAATAACATTGCCATTTGTCAACCTTGTAACACTGCGATTTGTCAAAATATGCAGCTAAAAATCACTAACACTATCTAATTTTTGCAACTAAGATTCGGTAATTAAGCATAGATTTCATTCATGGATTAAGCAGTCGTTCTTTATACAAACAGTTCAACTCGACAGCTAAACCGACCAAACTTTTCCCCAATTGTTGCCAACCACGTAATGAAATAGCTAGTTCAACTATATATACTAGCTAATTTTAAGTACATTGTACAGTTCCACCATATCTATAGTCAGATGAACTGAACAAAATAGCCCCTAAACACTACTACTACGAAGGGGATTTGTACTACTTCTGGCAGCCTCTCCTCTGCCGAGCGCGCTCAATAAGAGGAAAAGGAGGAGGAGCCTACCGACGAGCTGGACAGCTGCAATATAGTGTCTGCCGGGCTGCACCTTCAGCGACACTCACCTCGAACGCCCTCTGTCGCTCCACACGACGCCTCTCGAAGCGGCAGGACAGCTCGTAGATCTCCTGATTCCTCGCCTCTGCATCGGCATGTGGTGCGGCCATGGCCGCGGTAAGGCTCTTTGCATGCTCGAAGAGGCGCTCCTCCTCCTCCGGTAGGAACTCGATGTAGCACGCAAGGTCGCTGACGCACGTGCGGGCCTCCGCCTCCCGCCTTCGGACAGCGGTGGCGGAGCGGGTGATGATCCCGGCTGTCGATGGTGGGCTGGCGGCCACGGCGGCCGCCGATGGGGTGGCGGCCACGACCACCACCTCCCGCCTTTGATCCACGATGGCGGAGTGGGTGATGGCCACGGTGGCCGGCAGTGGAGTGGCGGCCACCGCCCGCCTTTGGGCCGCAGCGGCGTAGCGGGCGATGGCTCTGGCTTTCGACGGTGCTGTGGTGGCCACGGCGGCAGACGCTGGTGTGGCGGCAACAGCGGCCGGCAACAGCTGCCGACGGGCAGCGGCGGCGGAGCGTGTGGTGGGTGTTCCGCGCACACCCAGTAGGGACGTCACGCGCACTACACTACACCGGGGACTGCGCCGCCGCAGCGGTGTAGCCTCCCAGCTGGAGCTGTCCTCTGATGACGGCGGAGTGGCTGAGCGACGACAACGGACTGGTGCCATTGGCGATTGTGAGAGAAGCAGACGAGATAAGCTACAGGGAGGGAGGGTAAAATGCGATGCAGGACTCGCCGGATGTGAGGGTTTATATAGTAGGCTGGTAAGCATTGGGATTTTGGGGGATTTCACCGAGTCGGGCGGGAAACTTGCGCGGGAACCTGCGCGGGAACAGGCTCACTGCCGTTTGGCCAAAAGAACGCCCCCGCGTGCTGCTCAAGCTTACACTCGAAGCCGTCTGCGGCAGCGGGGTGACAAGACGTGCGAGAGGAGGACGAAAGGACACATACATATACGGTTAATAAAAAAACGTTTGCGATTTAATTACCGTCCTAGTTTATAAGTAGGATTTAACTAATAAAATACGAGTGCATGTTGATTCGTATTTGAACATAGTTTCTAATTATATAATTTTTATAACGTGCATTAACATTTTTTTGGTTAAATTTAATGGCAAAGTATGGCACAGAATATAAAGGGGGCTAATAGACCAAGACGGAGGTAGCAGCACACGTCCGCTCTCTACGCAGCGACGCAACTGCCGGCCGGCTTGTATGCGATCATTCCCTGCATGTTCAACTACTCTATGTGTGTGGTTGCTCGTGGTTGAGGTGGCTGCGACGCACTCTGCTTGCGTCCTGCCACGCGCGCTCTGCTCTCGCGTCCCTCCGGGCGCTCCGCCCTCCTCCCTCCACGTCACTTATGTAATTGGATGTTTATTTCAGTTATATATATATACATGTTATTCTTCTGTACACAGGGCAAATCAAACGGCTTATTAGCAGCAGTCGTATGTGTTATTATTGGTCTTCGGACACATTTCTGATTACTGACCTGTTTGCCGCGTATCACACACATCTTATTCAGTTGAACCATTTCTATTATGTTGCCTAATCACACATAGTTCATCCTAGTGAACCGTATGTTGTATATCACACACACCTTGATCTGGCTGACTGTTTCTATTGTGTTGCCTAATCACACACAGTTCATCCTAATGAACTGTATGTCGTATATCGCACACGCCCTCATCTGGCTGCCTATTTTTGTTGTTCCGCCTCATCGCAAACAGTTCTTCTGGATTAACCGTTTGCCACGCATCGCACACACAACTCTACTCTGAACCATGTTTGATGTCATCGCCATCGCAAACATTTTGCAACTTTTTGACAGTTTTATTAGAGCACCATTTGTGATTAATGCATCGCACACAGTTTCGTCAAAGGGTCTCTGATCGTGGTGTCGCGTTAGCAACATCCTGCAGTAGTGCCTCTCTATCTTGTTGTGATGAATTGAGTTTTCCCTTTGTGATTTCATTCTTATCGGATTGAATACTCTTATGGATTTTAGAACACTTGATGTATGTCTTGCTATGAATACCCTCGGTGACAATGGGGTATCATATTGATTCACTTGATATGTGTTTTGGCACTCAACTCATAGATTCCCGAGGTGACATTAGGGTAATCTATGCATAGGGGTTGATGCACGTTCTCATCTTTGTATCACCGGTATAAATCTTGGGGCACTCTTTGAGGTTCTTTGTGTTGGATTGAGTATTATGAATCTGAAATTGTTTGATGCATATCATATAATCAACTCACGGGTACTCACGGTGACATTGGAGTATCTAGGTGTCATTAGAGTTGGTTTATGTGTATCATATGGTGTTATTTTAGTACGAACTCTTGGTTAGATCAATCGAAAAGAATAGCATGGTGTTATTTTAGTACGAACTTTAGGATAGATTGATCGGAAAGAATAGCTTTGAGGTGGTTTCGTACCCTACAAACAATTTCTTCTTACGCTCTCCACTAGATAGGAACTTTGGAGCGATTCTTCATCGCACGTTGAGGGAAGGTTATATGATCCAATTATATTAGCACTGTTGAGATATTGCACTAGCGAAAGTACAGACCCTAGGCCTCATTTTCAAGCATTGCAATACCGTTTGTGCCCTGTTTTATCAATTGCTACCTTGCTATTTTTTTTTGTTACCATTACAAAAATCAATACCTACTATCCATATTACACTTGTATCACCATTTCTTCGCCGAACTAGTGCACCTATACAATTTACCATTGTATTTGGTGTGTTGGGGACACAAGAGACTCTTTGTTATTTGATTGCAGGGTTGTTTGAGAGAGACCATCTTCATCCTACGCCTCCCACGGATTGATAAATCTTAGGTCATCCACTTGAGGGGAAATTGCTATTGTCCTACAAAACTCTGTGCTTGGAGGCCCAACACGAGTCTACAACAATAAACTTGCGTAGTAGACATCACAAGGTGATGGAGGTGTTGATGAAGATGATGGAGTTGTTGGAGTAATCGCCGTCAAACGATGATTGCCCCAGCGGCGTTCCGGCGCCACCGGGAGAGAGCCCCCCTCCTCCTCCTTCTTCTTCCTTGGCCTCCCCCTAGATGGGAGGAGGGTTTCTCCTCTGGTCCATGGCCTCCATAACTCCTGGAGGGCCCCTTTGAGATTGGATCTCTCTCTCTATCTGTTTCTCTTCTATTTCACGTCTGTTTTCGGACCCCTTCACCATTTTTTATATCCCCGGACATCTGTAACTCCGATTGGGCTAAAAATTTAACACATTTTTATCAGGAAATTGTCTTTCTTTCTGCGATAGAAGGGCCCCAATGACTTACGAGGGAGTCACAAGGCTACACAGCGCGCCCTATTGCCTTGTGGGGCCCTCGGGCACCATCTTGCGTTGATTCTTCTTCCCAAAATCACATATATTTCAAAAAAATCTTTGTAAAAATTTATTGCGTTTAGACTTCATTTGATATGGATTTTCTGTGAAAAGCAAAATGTGCAAAAAATAGGAACTAGCACTAGGCACTGGATCTATATGTTAGTCCCAAAAATGATATGAAATGTTGTAAAAAATATACGAACTTAAAGAATATTGGCATGAAATAATCAAAAAATATAGATAGGGGCGGAGACGTATGAGAGGCCATGCTGTGGTACGCCACACCCCAGCCGGTTGGGGTGGATGAACATAACCCCGCGGAGGCTGTAGGCAGTTGACAGTGGATGAACATAACCCCGTGGAGGCCATAGGCAGTTGGCGGTGGATGAACATTAACCCGTGGAGGTTGTATGAACCTGACGGTGGATGAACAGTGGCCCGTGGAGTCAATTTTGCTGTACGCCATAACCCTCGCGATGAACAGGACCCCATTTCAACTGTAGGCAGTTGAACAAAAATCCTTTCGTCCATTTTGCGGTGCGCCACTATTTCGTCCGTTTTGCGATACACCACACCCCTCCCGATGAACAGGGCCCCGTTTCGACCGTCGATGGTTGACCAGAACTCCGTTTCGTACGTTTTGTGGTACATCACACCCTTAGCCGGTGGGGGTCGATGAACAGGACCCCATTTCGGCTGTTCCGTCCGAGCTGGTTGGCTCACGATGAACAGGACGTATTCCGACCCAGTCGGTTGGCTCTTGACGAATATGACGTTGTTTCGTCCATTATGACCCAGCCAATTGGATGTCGCTGAACAAGGCGTCGTTGTTGCATAACCCCATCGTCCAATGGAGCCGTCCATTCCCTCTGTCATGTTGCCTCTTGATGTATACGGGCCCTCGCCGTATGTGCGAGTACACGTTCGAGACCCTATCTGTATGTACATACGTAGCCGTATTTTTGCAGCATGGTTGTACGTGTGTGTACAAGATGTAGACAGGACTGCATGACATGCTACGTTGGGGGATCTACTATGATACATGTCGCTCCTTACTCGGCCATGATTCATCGTTGCAGAGAGACCAACCAGTATGTACGTATACGTTTGCGAACAAACAGATAACGCTATGTACGCTTCGACCTGGTGGGTCCTAGCTGTCAGAGGAATTATTATTTTTGCACGTAATAAGGAGGCACTTCTTTGTGTACGACCATGTAGCTAGTGGGTCTCTTGAAGTCTTTTTGATGTGTAATTTTATAGCTATGTATACTTTCTGATCTATCCGTCTTCTTTGTCCAAGATAGATGAGTATTTCTTCAGAGGGAGTGAGCACAGTAGTAGGTTTAACCTTGTGGTGATCTTGTCCACTGACATAAATGACAAAGAAACATATTGTGTTGTTGCCACTAAGGATAAAACGATGAGATTAATCTTATTGCTAGGTTTTCTTCTGTCTACATTGTGCCATCTTTCTTATTGCGTTACTTTGTTTCTTGTAAACTTAATATTTTGAAATGCATGCTGGATAGCGTTCTTGGGTGGAGTAATAGTAGTAGACGTCAATAAGTTTAATGGTCTACTTATCACAGATGTAATGCCTATGCGAGATTATGCCATGAATTATCATAGGTATAATTTGCGCTTGTCAATTGCCTGACGACAATTTGTCTACCATGCCACTACATGCTTTTGAGAGAGATGCCACTTGTGAACCTATGCCCCCCGGCTCTAGTTTCCATCAATACAAAAACTTATACAATTGCTCTTTTTGCTCTTTTACTTTCTTTCCGCTTTGCACACTTTTCGCTTTTAATCTTGTAACCAGCAAGAACAAAGGGATTGACAATCCCTTGCCTTTGTTGGGTGCAAGCAATTTATTTATCTGTGTGCGGGTACTGGTAACGTTGTTAGCTTGGTGCCTCCTTCTTGTTTGATAACCTTGGTTCTTAACCGAGGGAAATACTTTCTGTTGTTGTGCCACATCACCCTTCCTCTTAGGGGAAATCCAACAACTCAATCGTGAGTAGCAGAACATTGCGTCCTTCAACATTGCTTACCTGCTTGAGCACAACCTTGGAGTAAGCATCCTCTGTCGCCTTTCTAGTCTTAAACCCTTTGAAGGAGTTGTATGTGTAACCGCTCACTTGTCTTGGCATGCTTTTCATGAACTGAAAACCCCTGGAAACCTCCCTCTATACACCACACACCACTCCTCCTAGCATGACAAAAGAGCAATAATTCTAGCAACAAGCAAAGGAGCACACTACACATTGAGTAGAAGAAACGTATGCATGCATGATCACAAGGCAGAGCAAGTTCATCCTAGCTACTATGGTGTCATCCTACCACCACATCCAAAAGGAGGGTGTAATCCCACCACCGCAACTTCTCCATTGACGTGAGGGTTTAGTATATACTCCCTCCGTCCCAAAATAAGTGACTCGATTTTGTACTAACGTTGTACCGAGTCACTTATTTTGGGATGGAGGGAGTACTATATACCACCTCATTAAAATATATAGACCAACAAAATTTTTGAAGCCCTAGCTACCACAAAAGGTACATCGTCATTGTCATCGAGGATCATGCACGCCATCACCACCACCACCAGAAACAACACTAGTAGTAGTGTTTGCCCAGCCAGGACCTAAGCTATAGCATCTGATGGGTGTTCCCCATGGCAACGAACCCAACACCCTGAGCCTTGTTGCCTAGGAAGTGGCTCAAAGCAGCTATCAGAGCCTTTGGACTGAAGCCACCTTGGTCCATGATAGTGTTGTACAGGTCAGGGTGGACGTCAACAGGCTTTCTCTCCCTAATAACAGTTGACATCTCCTTGACGGCGTCGGTCATGCTGCTAAAGATGCCCAACTCGTCCTCCATCAAGCCGCCCCTCTTCTTCTTCCTATCAAGCACAAGAATGTGATCATCGCCCTTAAACCATCAAGGACGATGATCTTTGACTGTTGGGTGTCTGGATAGTCAGGCATAGGTGAATCGAGTGGCTCATTGGAGCCCATGGCATGCTTGTCGGTTGCCAGCCCAAAGGAGAAGATATGTTGCATCTGTTAGTAGTTCTGGATGGGTATGTTGAGGAACTCTACATCCTTGGTGTGGTCCTAAGAGAGAAACATGGCATGGTTAGTTGTGATTGGCGTGCTAGACATGCTTAAACAAGTGGTATATGAGCTAACCGTGGTGTGGCTTTTGTAGTGCTCTGCCTCCAAAAGGATTGTGCAGGTGTCTTGATCCCAGCTAAGGTCTCTAAACTTGGACACTTCGATCCATCTCGCTCTCCACTTCCCGAGGTGGTTGTAGACCGGGGTCGAGGTGACCTCTTGGCCACACAATTCAAACACCTACTTGACAACAGAGTTCAAGTGCACCTCCTTGAAACCCTTGTGAGTCCTCACTTTTACTGGTTATGATATCACACATCTTGTTAAGCACAAACATGGACAGGAACGACTGTCATTTCATCAATTCCCCCATTGAAAGGATCGAGAAGAGGTGTCTAGAGGGGGGTGATTAGACCCTTAATAAGCAAAAGTAGAAGTTTTTAAGTTCTTCAAGTTGAGGTGGAGTATTAGCACAAGTTTAAGCATTCACAATATATTTCAAGCAAGCATGGCAAGAGTATATGGGCAGCGGAAAGTAAATCATGCAAATTGCTAGAAAGTAAAGGGATGGGATTGGAGTGTGCAAACGCAATTGGAGACACAGAGTTTTTTGGCGTGGTTCCGATAGGTGGTGCTATCGTATGTCCGCGTTGGTGGAGACTTCAACCCACGAAGGGTAACGGTTGCGCGAGTCCACGGAGGGCTCCACCCATGAAGGGTCCACGAAGAAGCAACCTTGTCTATCCCACCATGGCCATCGCCCATGAAGGACTTGCCTCACTTGGGTAGATCTTCACAAAGTAGGCAATCTCCTCGCCCTTACAAACTCCTTGGTTCAACTCCACAATCTTGATGGAGGCTCCCAAGTGACACCTAACCAATCTAGGAGACACCACTCTCCAAAAGTTAATAGATGGTGTGTTGATGATGAACTCCTTGCTCTTGTGCTTCAAATGATAGTCTCCCCAACACTCAACTCTCTCTCACAGATTTGGCTATGGTCAGACCGAATAGGTGAACTCGGTGAGACTGATTCAGTTCAAAATGTGAACGTTAGGATTCTCGATGGGACCAACATGATCAACTCGGTGGGACCGATGTGCTAGGGTTAAGGCAAAACCTCATCTCGGTGTGACCGATTGCATGAACTCGGTGGGACCAATTTCAGCAATGAGCAACCAGAGAGTTGGTCAGGCAAACTCGGTGGGACCGATTGCTTATTCCAGTGAGACCGAAATAAATGCAACAGGTAACAGAGAGTTTGCAAGGCCGTCTCAGTGAGACCGAGATCCTATCGGTGAGACCGAATTGCTTAGGGTTTCTGGCAATGGCTATGTCAAGTGAACTCGGTGGCGCCGGATGAATCAAATCGGCGGGGCCGAGTTTGACTTTAGGTTTTGGACATATTTGGAATTGAGAAAATGGTTGAGGGCTTTGGAGCATATCACTAAGAACTTTGAGCAAGTAGACCATTAAGCAACACCTCATCCCCTTTTAATAGTATTGGCTTTTCCTATGGACTCAATGTGATCTTGGATCAGTAAAATAGAGATGAAGAGTCTTGAGCTTTTGCCAATATTTGTCCTTAGCACCTTGAAGGGGTTCCACATCCTCTTGTCCATGCCATGCCTTTGTTGAACTATCTGAAATGTACTAGATGAAAATATTACCAAAATCACCCAGGGAGCACTTGTGCTTTCAATCTCCCCCTTTTTGGTAATTGATGACAACATAATCAAAGCTTTAGATAAAGATAAGAAGAGTAATAAATAAAGCTTTGGAAAGACATGTAACATGCATTGGCTCCCCCTACATGTATGCAATCATGTGAAGATAGACTATGAAAGCATGAGAATGCATAAGCATGTCAGAGTAAGCAATGAGCTACATGTATCTTGGCTATATGCATCAGAGTGAAAGATGTAGGTAAATTAAGTGTACCTTCATGTTCATGAGTCCTTCTTGCAAAAAATATGTACATTAGCAAGAGATCATC
This sequence comes from Aegilops tauschii subsp. strangulata, assembly GCF_002575655.3. Taxonomy (NCBI): domain Eukaryota; kingdom Viridiplantae; phylum Streptophyta; class Magnoliopsida; order Poales; family Poaceae; genus Aegilops; species Aegilops tauschii. The sequence goes on from NC_053038.3 coordinate 90,398,962, forward strand.
ATGCACATGAGTGTGATGCATATACTTACCTTGTGGTCTTGAGCTGGCTTTGGAGGAGGTGAACTTGAGAAAACAGGGTTAGATAACATAAGAGCACCTACTAAACAGAGCAAGTTGAGAAAACCACAAGAGTACCAAGATTGGGATAACATGTAGGGTTGAGTACTTAGTACTCTATTTGGATATAGACATGTCCCCAAATATTAAATATATGCAATTGATACGTCTCCAACGTATCTACTTTTCCAAACTCTTTTGCCCTTGTTTTGGACTCTAACTTGCATGATTTGAATGGAACTAACCCGGACTGACGCTGTTTTCAGCAGAAATGCCATGCTGTTATTTTTGTGCAGAATAAAAAGTTCTCGGAATGACCTGAAAATCAACGGAGATGACTTTTGGAATTAATAAAAAATATTGGCAAAAGAATCAGCAGCAGGGGGCCCACACCCTAGCCACAAGGGTGGGGGCGTGCCCACCCCCCTGGGGCACGCCCTCTGACCTTGTGAGCCCCCTGGACCTCCACCGACCTCAACTCCAACTCCAGATATTCACGTTCGGGGAGAAAAAAATTAGAGAGAAGGAATCATCGCGTTTTACGATACAGAGCCACCGCCAAGCCCTGCTCTTCCTCGGTAGGGCAGATCTGGAGTCCGTTCGGGGCTTCGGAGAGGGGAACCCATCGCCATCGTCATCATCAACCATCCTCCATCACCAGTTTCATGATGCTCACCGCCGTGCGTGAGTAATTCCATTGTAGGCTTGCTGGACCGTGATGGGTTGGATGAGATTTACCATGTAATCGAGTTAGTTTTGTTAGGGTTTGATCCCTAGTATCCACTATGTTCTAAGATTGATGTTGCTATGACTTTGCTATGCTTAATGCTTGTCACTAGGGCCCGAGTGCCATAAGGTCAGATCTGAACCTATTATGTTTCCATGAATATATTTGTGTTCTTGATCCGATATTGCAAGTTATAGTCACCTACTATGTGTTATGATCCGGCAACCCTGGAGTGACAATAGTTGGGACCACTCCCAGTGATGATTGTAGTTTAAGGAGTTCATGTATTCACTAAGTGCTAATGCTTTGGTTCGGTACTCTATTAAAAGGAGGCCTTAATATCCCTTAGTATCCAATAGACCCCGCTGCCATGGGAGGGTAGGACAAAAGATGTCATGCAAGTTCTTTTCCATAAGCACGTATGACTATATTTGGAATAGATGCCTACATTACATTGATGAATTGGAGCTAGTTCTGTGTCACCCTATGTTATAACCGTTGCATGATGAATGCCATCCGACATAATTATCCATGATCGATCCATTTCCTACGAGCTTTTCACATATTGATCTTCGCTACTTTACTTTTCCGTTGCCACTGTTACAATTGCTACAAAACTGCTACTGTTACTTTTGCCACCGTTACCGCTACTTCCATACTACTTTGCTACTAAATACTTTGCTGCAGATATTAAGTCTTTCAGGTGTGGTTGAATTGACAACTCAGCTGCTAATACTTGAGAATATTCTTTGTCTCCCCTTGTGTCGAATCAATAAATTTGGGTTGAATACTCTACCCTCAAAAACTGTTGCGATCCCCTATACTTGTGGGTTATCAAGACCCTTTTTCTGGCGCCGTTGTCGGGGAGCATAGCTCTATTCTCTGAGTCACTTGGGATTTATATCTGTTGATCACTATGAGGAATTTTAAAGATCAAAGGACTAAGATTTTTCCCTCAACTAAGGAACTGCCATCTACCTCTGCACTTGATTCTCCTTCTGTTTCTAGTAAACTTGCGACACCTACACCTGCTATTGATTCTGATATGTTGCATGTTATTGATGATGTCGCTTCTACTATGCATGATGCTTATGATGCTACCTCAATACTGTGCCACTTGGTGAATTTCTTGATGAACAACTTGCTAGGGCTAGAGAGAATGAAATTACTGAAACTGATGATATTATTGAAGATTATGATTATGATTCTCCCCCTAGATATGAATTTCCTGTTGTTCCTGAGGGTTATGTTATGGATGAAGAAACTGCTAGAGACTTCTTTGCTTGTAATGATAGAGAGGATCTTAAGAAATTGTTAGCTAAGCTGAAAGAAAAATCCTTGAATGCTACACTACTGGAATCAGCTAATTTGCCATCTGCCAGCTCTTTGCCGTCTGCTAGCTGACGGCAAAGAAGCTCTTTGCCGTCCGCCAGCTCTTTGCCATCAGCTACCCAAAAGCAGACGGCAAAGAAGCTCTTTGCCGTCCGCCAGCTCTTTGTCGTCGGCCAGCTGACGGCAAAGAATCTTTGCCGTCCGCTGGCGGACGGCAAAGAGTGAGGTGGCCCCCACCCCCCGCCCGTTTTTGAAAAACTTAACGGGCCACCTCTTTGCCGTCCGCTAGCGGACGGCAAAGAGGCAAAAAAGCGGACGGCAAAGGGGGGCGGACGGCAAAGAGCCTACTACCTAACGGCCCGTACCCCCGCCCGTTACTCGCTTCTTCCCTCTCCCTCCCACGCCGCCGTTTCTCTCCTCCCACGCCGCCGCCCCGTCGCCCCCGCCGCCCCGGCTCGCCGCCGCCCCGGGGCCCCGTCGCCCTCACCGCCCCGGCCCCCCGCCGCCCCCGGCCCCCCGCCGCCCCGCGCCCCCCGCTCCCGCGCCCCCCGCCGCCCCGTCGCCCCCGCCGCCCCGTCGCCCCCGCCGCCCCGGCTCGCCGCCGCCCCGGGGCCCCGTCGCCCTCACCGCCCCGGCCCCCCGCCGCCCCGCGCCCCCCGCCCCCCGCCGCCCCGGCTCGCCGCCGCCCCCAGGCCGCCTCCTCCACCGCCCCGCCCCCTCCTCCACCGGCCTCCTCCACCCCCCAGGTGAGCCCCCATTTTTCAGTTTTTTTTCTTTTTTTTCCTTTTTAGTTTTAGTTTTAGTTTAGATTTAGTTTTAGTTGTAGTTTTAGGTTTAGTTTTAGGTTTAGGTTTAGTTTTAGGTTTAGTTGTAGAAGAAAAAAGAAGAAGAGGAAGAAGAAGAAGAAGAGAAAAAGAGGAGAGGAGGAGAAGAAGAAGAGGAAAAAGGAAAGGAAGAAGAAGAAGAGGAGGAGGAGAAGAAAAAAGAAGAAGAGGAAGAAGAAGAAGAAAAAAGAGGAGAGGAGGAGAAGAAGAAGAGGAAAAAGGAAAGGAAGAAGAAGAAGAGGAGGAGGAGAAGAAAAAAGAAGAAGAGGAAGAAGAAGAAGAAGAAAAAAGAGGAGAGGAGGAGAAGAAGAAGAGGAAAAAGGAAAGGAAGAAGAAGAAGAGGAGGAGGAGAAGAAACAAGAAGAAGAGGAAGAAAAGGAAGAATAGGAAGAAGAAGAAAAGGAAAAAAGAGGAAAAAACCCCGACCCGACATGGCACCCCGACCCCGACGCGGCACCCCGACACGACACCCCGACCCCTAGACCCCGACCCCGACACCCCGACCCCGAGCCTGACCCGACACCCCGACCCCGACACCGACACGGCACCCCGACCCCGACCCCGACCCCGACATCCCGACCCCGACCCCGACACCCCGACCCCGAGCCTGACCCGACACCCCGACACCCCGACCCCGACCCGGCACCCCGACCCCGAGACGGCACCCCGACCCGACACCCCGACCCGGCACCCCGACCCGACACCCCGACCCCGAGACCCCGACCCCGAGCCTGACCCGACACCCCGACCCCGACACCGACACGGCACCCCGACCCCGACCCGGCACCCCGACAAGACACCCCGACCCCGAGCCTGACCCGACACCCCGACCCCGACACCGACACGGCACCCCGACCCCGACCCGGCACCCCGACCCCGAGACCCCGAGCACGATACCCCGACCCGGACCCCGACCCCGACACCCCGACCCCGAGCCTGACCCGACACCCCGACCCCGACACCGACACGGCACACCGACCCCGACCCGGCACCCCGACCCGACACCCCGACCCGACACCCCGACCCCGAGACCCCAACCCCGACCCCGACACGGCACCCCGAGACCGACACGACACCCCGACCCCCGACACGTCCCGAAAAGGTGTTCTTTGGCCTTCCAGAAGCCGACGGGGTCATATATTTGTGAATTATTAGTTAGGTCATATATCTTTCGATTTTGTTATGAAAAACATCATATATAATTGTGTTGATCGGGTAGTTTTAAATGTGCAGTTGTTTCATCGCTGCGAGGTTTGGTGTTCGACGACCTGGCCGTGCGTTTGACGAGCTCTGCCCCTTCGTTCGTGGGTGAGCACAAATGACATGTCCTCCTCCCCCATTAATTATTTGATCTATTCCGATGAAACTTGATAGCTAGATATATATGTGTCTTGAATTATCAGTATGCGTAACCAATATGTGTCTCCCGTTCGAAAGCGTCATAGTTATAAATATGCATGCATTTGCATATTTATAACCTTGATTCTTTCGAATTGTCCAACGTTATCCATGGACAGCCCGAGTATGTTTAGATTGGGTTCGTTTTCCCATATGCTTTGCTCCGGATCCGACGCATAAATTTCGTCAGTGCCTCCCCTGTTGTTCTCCGGGTACACATCCTCTCTGTTTATTGCAGAGACGTGTATCAGGAGAACAGCGGGGAGGTGCTGCCGAAATTTTGCGTAGGATCCGGGGCATAGCATGGGAAAATGAACCCAATCTAAACATACTCGGGTGGGATTAGGACCTATCATTACCTATTAGAGTGTAGGTTGCATGGACGTAATAAAATTGACAAAGTAGATCAACTGATGAATACATACATGGTGAATTATATATATATATTTGTTGTGTGTCTAGTAGCTCTGAAAGTCAAGATGAGTGATCGTGCGTGGATGTACACCGGTCACACTGGTCAGAACAAATGGAGCACTGAATGGTTCACAAAAACCAAGGGGTTTGTGCGAGCCGCATTTGCAAATGGCCAGAGGAAAACCTGGTGCCCCTGTTTACGGTGCGGCAATTGGGAAAAGAGGACAGAGGCTGAAATGGGCAAACACCTGCAGAAGAGTGGTTTTACGCCCGATTATACGGTGTGGACATTTCATGGTGAGTCTGCCCAACGTGACCGAGCCGAGGTGGATCGTCGTCGCACCGACGAGCATGGTACCGGTATGGAAAACATGGTGCAAGACTTTGATGATGCTCGGGATTCGGACGAGGAGATGGAGGAATCTGCAAAGGCCTTCAATGAAATGTTGGAGTCTGCAAAACGTCCGCTCCATGAGCACACTGAGCTTTGTCAGTTGGATGCCATCTCACAAGTAATGGCTCTGAAGGCTCAGTTCAACTTGGGCAGAGAATGCTATGATGCAATGATGACAGTATTTGGACGCTTTCTACCCAAAGGCCATGTAATGCCTGCAAACCTGTACCAGTCGGACAAAATCCTCCGTGCACTGAAGATGCCCTATGATAAGATACATGCCTGTGAGAAAGGATGTGTCTTGTTTAGGCTTGACTATGCGGACTTGAACTGTTGTCCCATTTGCAAGTCTTCCAGGTATGTTGTGGTAGACAACGGTATGGGTGAGAAGACACAGACCAAAATCCCCGTTAGTGTTCTTCGGTATATGCCAATCGTACCAAGACTTCAACGTCTTTTCATGGTCGAAGAGACGGCCAGACAGATGACATGGCACAAAACGGGCAAAAGAACCGAACTAGATGCAGATGGGAATCTGATGATTGTACACACATCGGATGGTGTTGCGTGGAAAAAGTTTGATGAATTACATGGTGACAAAGCGGCAGATCCGAGGCATCCTCGAGTCGGCATCAGCACGGATGGGTTCAGTGTGTTTGGTATGACAGCAGCCCAATACAGTTGTTGGCCCGTATTTGTCTTTCCACTCAATCTCCCCCCCCGGACAGATTATGAAAAGAAAGAACATTTTCCTGACGTTGATAATTCCAGGGCCCAACTATCCGGGGAAAAATATGAATGTGTACATGCAACCGCTTAAGGACGAATTGCAAGAAGCCTGGGATAATGGGTTCAAGACATACGATGCCTATAGCAAACGGAACTTCATAATGCGTGTCTGGTACATGTACTCGACGCATGACTTGCCGGCGTATGCGCTATTCGTTGGCTGGTGTGTGCATGGAAGGTTCCCGTGCCCCACATGCAAGGGAGCTCTTGAGTTTCGTTGGCTTCAGGCCGGTCGCAAGTTTTCTTGCTTCGACATGCATAGAGAGTTCCTGAATCCTCGCCATAAGTTCAGGAAAGACAAGAAGAACTTCATCAGAGGTAGAGTTGTCAAAAACTCTGCACCACATGCATTGACAGGCCAACAGACCCTGGATCAGTTAAACGCTCTCGAGCCAGATCCCGAGCGTCCAGGGTACTTCAAGGGGTATAATTCTAAGCACGCCTGGACTCACAAAACATGCTTATGGGATCTGCCTTACTTCAAAGACCTCCTTTGCCCACACAACATCGACGTGATGCACACTGAGAAGAATATCGCCGAGGCACTTTTTGGTACATTGTTCGGCATAGATGGGAAGTCAAAGGATAATACTAAGGCTAGAGTCGATCTGGAGGCGCTATGTGATAGGCCGTTACAAAACATGAAAGAACCGAAAGGAAAGCAGAACTGGACGAAGCCAAAGGCATGGTTCAATCTTGTAAGGCCGGCTATGAGGGAAATTATCTTGTGGGTGAAAATGCAGTTGATGTTCCCCGATGGGTATGCAGCGAATCTACAGAGGGGAGCCAGTCTTGATAAATTGAAGATATTTGGTCTCAAGAGTCATGATTGGCACATATGGATTGAGCGGGTAATGCCGGTGATGTTGCGTGGCTTCATCCCTGAGGATGAATGGCTAGTACTGGCAGAACTCAGCTATTTCTTCCGTGTTCTTTGTGCGAAAGAACTATCGCCTAGCGTGCTAGAAGAAATGGAAGAGTTGGCGCCGGAGTTGATCTGCAAGTTAGAGAAGATCTTTCCACCAGGCTTCTTTAATCCAATGCAACATTTGATTTTGCATCTCCCGACCGAGGCAAGATTGGGGGGGCCCGTGCAAAATCGTTGGTGCTACCCAACTGAGAGGATGCAGAAGACGCTTCGACAAAAATGTAAAAATAAACGTAGAATTGAAGCATCGATGGCTGAGGCATTCATCACTGAGGAGGCGGCAAACTTCGTGACAGCACACTACGAAGCCAAAAATCGTCATTTGCATAATCCGAAGCCTCGGTACAATGCTGACGACCCTAAAAAGGGTGGATCCAACCTCAGCCTATTCAAAGGGAATCTCGCACCAGCCAGTGTTTCAAATCCAGTATCTTTGGATAACGAACAATGGCGCACCATTTCGTTGTATATCTTCAACAACCTGATAGAAGTGCGGCCGTACATCGAGTAAGTTCTCGGTACATAGTTTCGCAACTTCTATTTCCTTTGAACTGCTCTTATTCCTGGATATTTCATACAGTCGATACGTCGCCTTATTCTCGTATGGAGCGGTGATCCAAAAGGATTCTGTCGAAGAGTATGAGCTTCTCGCAAAGCAAGGTGGCGGCTATCCCGGTTTCATCTCTTGGTTCAAACAAACGGTAATTTCTATTAGACTTGTAGGCTAATTTGTAGGCGGCTATCCCGGTTTCATTCGCTAATTTGTGCGTAATGCAACAATCCTTTCATATTAAACTTGTAGGCTAATTCAGAGTCTATGGATGCCGAATTGAGACAAGTCGCTAATGGTTTTGACTATAAGGTCCGTTCATTTGACAAATACGACATCAACGGGTATCGCTTTCGTACCTATGGCAAAGAGCTATCTATGGCCGACCGAAAGTCTACAAATTGTTGTGTATCTGCTATCGGCGAAGGAGGTACCGAGTATTATGGGAGAGTTGAAGCAATTTATGAACTTCTATTCTATGGTGAAAACCCACCGAATGTCGTAGTCTTCAAATGTTATTGGTTTCAGCCGAAGGAGACTAGAAGAACTCATGAACATATAGGGCTAGTTGAAATCAACCAAAGCACCCATTTAGATGTTCCTGATGTCTATATTACGGCTCAACAGGCAACCCAAGTATTCTATCTACCGTGGGCCTGCCAAACTAATCCAAATCTGAAAGGTTGGGATGTCGTTTATGAAGTGCCGCCACGTGCTAGACTATCTCCCCCAAAGGAAGAGGATTATGAACCTCACATTAACCCACACACATATGAAGGAGAATTCTTCCAAGAGACACGTCTTTCTAAAAAGCGTTTCAAGAACCGCTATACTTCACCCCAAAACATTGAAGTAGATAGTGACAGTGAATCCGACATCACCCCAGAGGAGGAACAAGAAGAGCCGGAACAAGAAGAGGTTACTGCTGCGGATGACCTGTCATTGCTTGACCGATTACGTCAAGGTGGCCTTGCACATTTCTTCAAATAACTAATGCGTTGGCCTTGTCATGCTGCAGGGGTTGGGACCACCATCATAGTGTCCGCCGGCCCAACTCCGTCCTTGGAGTTCTTTGCCGGCAAAACTTCCCGGGGTTTGTCACGTTGCCTGGTGAGGGTCGGCTTCCAGAGCTTGGGTTGAGCTGGGAGCACTACGTGGCTGCCCCGGCCCCGCCGGATGTCATTATCGACGGTGTCGTGTGCGACACGAGGGCAGACATGGTGATCAGGACGTTCTGGGTAATTTCTCCTTTACACATTTCAAAATCTTCAACTAGCTAGTTATTAATTGTACTAATCAATATTGTCTCATTTGATTGCAGACATTCTACAGGTGTGAGGAGGGATACGAGGAGGACTGCGCAAATGTTATCGAGAACGTCTGCAAGCGCCTACTCCAGAACTTACGGCACGAGGCTCGGGTGCAGGCTGTTCGAGACTACTACGCCTTGCGTGGTATCAAGAAGACCAAGCCGGCGTGCCGCGATAAGTTCCTGAGTAAGGAGCAGTACATGAAGGTAATTCTTAAGGCCTTCTACTTAAGTTCCTTCATTTAGTAATTCTTAGCCGTAGCGCTCAAGTTTCTATTTGCTAACTTAGGCGCCTCCGAGATGGTGTGCGGATCGGATGGATTGTTGGGAGGTGTTGGTCGATGAGTGGTGCTCACAAGAATGGCTAGCCCTCCACAACCAGGCCAAGGACAAACGTGCCCAAATGGAAGGTGTGCCACACCATCAAGGCAGCTCCAACTTATATCAGTTCAGGCGCAACTGGGTATGTGGTTTGCTTCATGATTCATGCAATTCATTCATCATGCTAGCTTGAGCCCTTTAATTACTAACTTTCATTGCTTCTCTCTTTCAGGCACGCCACAATAAGGCGGATAAGGTGCCAGAGGTGTACGACCTGTATGCCATGGCCCACACTGGCTCTTACAAGAAAGTCAAGGCTTTCTCTCAGTCTGACCTCGATGATGCAAACAACTTCACCAACATCTCCTCCCACAACAAGCTCGTGAGATATAGAGATGAGGGGAAGGCGAGGAAAGGGGAGGACTTTAACCCGAGCCAGGGTCCCATTGATCCAGAGCTGGTGATGATATCTGGTGGCGGGAGGTCCCATGGCTCCATAGCCATTGGAGATGGACTTATCCGTTGTCCTAGCACTCTCCCGGAGATCAAGGCGCGCCAGTCGAGCTCCGCTCCTGAGATAAGGCCTCGTGAACGGCCAGTGCAACTCGCCATCAAGGTTAGTGATACGTACTCAGTTATCTGTCTCCATTACATTGTGTGCGCTTCCATCAATGATTACAAATGGTCATGTGAGTGGTGTTGCAGGCTGCTATACAGACTGAGAGAGATAGAACGGAGAAACTTCTGGCGGAGGCGGCGGAGAGGCAGCGGGAGATGGAGGAGAGGACGAGAAAGATGATGGAGGAGGAGAGGGCACGGAATGACATGCAGGCAAGGTCCATGTACGAGCTCCTTGTGGTAAGTTTCTTCTGCAGATTACTTGCTAGTCTTAACATTTGAGTCTCATTACTAACTAGTATGACTCTGTTCTGAAAACCAAATGTGCAGTCTGTGTGCGAGAAGTCCGGTCAGCCCGCTCCGCCGATGCCAGTGATTGCTCCTGGGAGCACGGTGAGTTTAGTTTGAATGGACATTAGTTGGTAGTCTCAACATTTGAGTGTCGTAATGCTAACGAGACATTGAAAATGATCTTTGTTGCAGCTTAACTCCAGAAACGCATCGCACGAACCTTCTCCAGGTAGCGGCACTAGCCACCCCGGTCCTACACCTCCCTGATCACGGTAAGTTTCTCTAGTGTTTTGCTTAACAAATGCATAAAGACCTAGACTTAGCTTTATTTCCTCCAATATGCTTACCATAATGACCTAGAGTTAGCTTATTTTCCTCCAAAATGACCCATTTTACCTAGGTTAGCTTATAAATGATGCAGTTCATCCAAGTTAGCTCAAAAATGACCCATTTCACCTAGATTAGCTCCTAAATGATCCATTTTACCTACGTTAGCTTTAAAATGGCCCATTTCACCTACGTTAACTCCAAAATGACCCATCTTACCTAGGTTATCTCATAAACGATCCATTTCAACTAATTTAGCTCATAAACGATCCATTTGACCTAAGTGAGCAAAAAAAACGATCCATTTCACCTAAATTAGCTCTTAAATGATCCATTTCACCTAAGTTAGCTAAAAAACGATCCATTTCAACTAAATTAGCTAAAAAATGATCCATTTCAACAAAGTTAGCTCATAAACGATCCATTTCAACTAAGTTAGCTCAAAAACGATCCTTTTGACCTAAGTGAGCTAAAAAACGACCCATTTCACCTTAGTTACCTCAAAAACGATCCATTTCAACTAAGTTAGCTCAAAAACGATCCATTTCAACTAGGTTAGCTCCAAAATGACCCATTTCACCTTACTTAGCTCAAAAACGATGCCCTTCACCTTAGTTAGCTCATAAACGACCCATTTCAACTAAGTTAGCTCATAAATGATCCATTTCAACTAAGTTAGCTCATAAACAACCCATTTCAACTTAGTTAGCTCATATATGATCCATTTCACCTAAGTTAGCTCATAAATGACATATACTTCTTGTTCTAGTCTTCTTCTTGTTCTAGTCTTCTTCTTGTTCTAGTCACCTATTTCTAACTTTCTTATTTACCATTTTGCAGATTTCATTCACTTGATGGAAGCTAGCTTGCTATGATGGAGTGCTTGCTTTTCCTTTGATGAAACTTTGCATTGTATCTAGCTTGCTATCTTCATGACACTTTGCATTGTAATATATATATGGATGGAACAATGTGTATGGATGGAACTTCCTTATGTATGAACAATGTGTATGGATGAAACTGATGTGATATGTCATATGAAACTTATGTGCTAGATATGTGTTGGATATGTGCTGGATATGAAACTTATATATGTGATATGTGCTGCAAATTGTGGGATTTAATAAAAAACAGAAAAAACAGACAATATGCAGGCTCTTTGCCGTCTGCCACCGACGGCAAAGAGCTCTTTGCCGTCTGCCGCGGACGGCAAAGAAGCCACGTGGCAGCCAACTGTGCTTCCTGGGAGCTGACCCATTTGGTCAGTTTGCCTACAGTGGCAGACGGCAAAGACTTTGCCGTCAGTGGCAGACGGCAAAGAACCTGGCATCTAGTGACGTGTAGATGACATCATAAGGCGGACTGCAAAGACCAAAGGCTCTTTGCCGTCTGCGGCGGACGGCAAAGGTCTGCCGTTAGCCACTTAACGGACTGACAGCGCAAATATTGCCGTCCGCCCTCTTTGCCGTCCGCCGCGGACGGCAAAGAGCCTTTGCCGTCCGCCGCCAGGAAGCAGACGGCAAAGAAGCTGTTTACCGTAGCCTTCTTTGCCGGAGCCTTTTGCCGTCCGCGGCTGACGGCAAAGGTCTTTGCCGTCCGCCTTTCGAGCCTTTGCCGTCCGCCATGGCAGACGGCAAAGTAGCTGTTTCCTGTAGTGCTAGAATGAAATATGATCCCGCTTTTGCTACTTCACCTATCTTTGTTACTGATAAGGATTATGAATTCTCTGTCGATCCTGAGTTAATTACTTTGGTTGAATCTGATCCTTTTCATGGTTATGAATCTGAAACTGTTGTGGCACATCTTACTAAATTAAATGATATAGCCACCCTATTTGCTCATGAGGAAAAAATTTGTTATTACTATATCCTTAAATTATTTCCTTTCTCATTAAAGGGTGATGCTAAGATATGGTTTAATTCTATTGCTCCTGGTTGTGTGCCTAGTCCCCAGGATATGATATATTACTTCTCTGCAAAATATTTCCCCGCTCATAAGAAACAAGCTGCTTTAAGGGAAATATATAATTTTGTGCAAATTGAAGAAGATAGTCTCCCACAAGCTTGAGTGAGGCTTCTCCAATTACTTAATGCTTTGCCTGATCATCCTCTCAAGAAAAATGAAATACTTGATATCTTTTATAATTGACTAACCGATGCTTCCAAAGACCACCTGGATAGTTGTGTTGGTTGTGTTTTCAGGGAAAGAACTGTTGAGCAAGCTGAATTGCTATTGAATAATATATTGAGTAATGAAAATGATTGGACACTTCCTGAACCAACTCCGAAGCCAACTTCAAAGAAAAGGGGTATTCTATTTCTCAGTCCTGAAGATATGCAAGAGGCAAAGAAATCAATGAAAGAAAAAGGTATTAAAGCTGAGATGTTAAGAATCTACCACCTATTGAAGAAATACATGGTCTTGATAACCCAACACACGTAGTAGAGGTAAACCCTCTCCGTAGATTTGATGAAGGTGATATTCCTCATAATAAGTTTGCTAGACAATGCTTTGATGAGTCTGATAATGTTATTGTTAAACAAGAAGATTTCAATGCTTATGTTAGTAGACAATTGAAACATAATGCTTATTACATGCTTGACCACTTGAGTAATTATATGAATAGTACTATTAATGATCTTAAGCTTATTAGTAAACATGCTTCCATGGTTACAACTAACGTAGAACAAGTACTTAAAGCTCAAGACGATTTGCTTAATGAGTTAAATAGTAAGAATATTGATAATGCTGCAAGAGTTATGACTAGAGGTGGCAAAATGACCCAGGAACCTTTGTATCCTGAAGGTCATCCTAAGAGAGTTGAGAAAGATTCTCGGAGAACTAATACTGATGCACCTAGTCCTAGTACTAAAAAGAAAAAGAAAACTGATAGGACTTTGCATGCTAGTGAACCCGCTATAGACACTCCCGAGAATCCCAATGATATTTCTATTTCTGATGCTGAGACACAATCTGGTAATGAACATGAACCTAGTGATAATGTTAATAATGATTTTCATGTAGATGCTCAACCTAATAATGATAATGATGTAGAGATTGAACCTGCTGTTGATCTTGATAACCCACAATCAAAGAATCAACGTTATGATAAGAGAGACTTCGTTGCTAGGAAACATGGTAAAGAAAGAGAACCATGGGTTCAGAAACCCATGCCCTTTCCTCCTAAGCCATCCAAGAAAAAGGATGATGAGGATTTTGAGCGCTTTGCTGAAATGATTAGACCTATCTTTTTGCATATGCGTTTGACTTATATGCTTAAAATGCCTCCTTATGCTAAATATATGGAAGATATTGTTACTAATAAAAGAAAGATACTGGAAGCTAATATTTCCACCATGCTTGCTAATTATACTTTTAAGGGTGGAATACCAAAGAAACTTGGAGATCCAAGAGTACCAACTATACCATGCTCCATTAAAATAAACTATGTTAAAACTGCTTTATGTGATCTTGGAACCGGTGTTAGTGTTATGCCTTTATCTTTGTATCGTAGACTTGATTTGAATAAGTTGACACCTACTGAAATCTATTTGCAAATGGCTAATAAATCAACTCCTATACCCATTGGTATTTGTGAGGATGTGCCTGTTGTGGTTGCAAACGTTACTATCTTAACAGACTTTGTTGTTCTTGATATTCCCGAGGACGATAGTATGTCGATTATCCTTGGTAGACCCTTTTTGAATACTACAGGGGCTATTATTGATTGCAACAAAGGCAATTTCACCTTTCATGTTAATGGTAATGAGCATACGGTACACTTTCCAAAGAAACAACCTCAAGTTCATAGTATCAATTCAATGGGAAAAAATCAACTATTACTATTGGAGGTTTTGAGTTTCCTCTTCCTACTGCCAAAAAGAAATATGATATTCTTATTGTTGGGGACATGCATATCCCCGTTGAGGTAACCTAGTGTTATTCGAAAGTTCTCCGGTTTCATGTCATTCAGAAGAAGTTTGTTAATAAGACTTGATCAACCTTGTTAATGGATTCCTTTTGATGAGCATGAGATGGATGAATTTAGAAAGCACAACTCTCTGTACCCATCTTTAACTTTCTGTTATTTATATTAAATAAAGAAAAAATAGTATTTTCTGTCAGTTTTCTGAATTATCCATGCAATGAAAACACGTTCCGAAAATAAAAGTTCTCCAAATGCCCTGAAAATTGGATATGATTTTTTAAATAATATTTTAGATTTTCTGGTGCAAAGAACACACCAGGGGGCCTCACCAGCTGACCACAAGGGTGGAGGGCGCGCCCACCCCCTGGGGTGCGCCCCCTGATCTTGTGGGCCCCACGTGGCCCCCCTCCACTTATTCTAGCACCCATCCACTCCTTCTTCCTCCAGAAAAAATCACTCCATTGCTCAAACCCGTGTTCTTGCTCATCTTGCTGCCATTTTCGATCTCCTTGCTCAAAGCCCCATTCACAAAACTGCTTTGGGGGATTGTTCTTCGGTATGTGACTCCTCCAATGGTCCAATTAGTTTTTGTTGTAGTGCTTTATTCATTGCAAATTTTTGCTGCTGTGGTGACCTTGTTCTTGAGCTTGCATGTAAAATTTATATGGTCCAAAGTAGTTTTGATGCATGATATAGCCTCTAGGCACTTGTAGGAGTAGTTGCTATCAATTTTGTTGAGTTTGGTTCACTTTTATTTCGAGTCACTAAAAATTTCAGAAATTTTTCAGAGGAAGAAAAATGTTCAGGAAAATGTATCAAGGTGGTTCCTCAAGGAAGCAAGCACCAAGGCGTGCAATACGCGAATCAGACCTTGAACTACCAAGGGAAGCTCAAGTGAAGTCGTGTGAATGGCCGTCGGATGAATTTATGGATCGTGCAGGTTTCAAGGATGAATTCTATGCGTACGCCCAAAATGCCGACCTCGAGGATTTCTTATCGGACAAATGCTTACAGTATTATTATCCCACTGATTCCTTCATGCGGAGGTTTGAGTTTTCATCCAAGCGTAATACTCATACTGTCCTGTTTGACCTTTATGATGAATCTTATACCATGGACCTAGAAGATTTTTGTGATGCATGCAAAGTTCCGCAATGGGGTAGTCTTAGTGAGCCTCACAAATATGAATACAATGATTTCCTTGCTAGCATCACTGTTGTAGAAACTAGAAATATCACACAAGCAACCGTAGGGAGCATTCATTTTCCTACCATACATTATTTTGCTCTCTTTATCGGTAGGTGTATTAATGGTAAACATGAGCAGTGCCATATTTGCGTACCAGATCTTAGTTTCCTCAAGTGTGCGGTGTTAGGTGATAAACGATATAATTTGGGGGCCATTATTGCTAGAAGGCTACATCTTAATGCTAAAGATGGAGATTTATTTGGTGGGATTTATGCAACTCGTTTAGCTAACTATTTGAATGTACCTATTAGAAGTTATGATATTGAGTTGCCACCTGCTTTTCTGGATTATGGGGCTATGGTACGCCACCAGTTTCTCCAGTACCGACTAATCTTTGATAGACGGCGTGTCGTCCTTGTTACTCTTCCTGCTCCTGCCTTCTTTAACTTTCAGGCAAATGGACGGTATTTTACAACTAGAGAGGAGGCAAACGAGTATGAGAGGGCAGCGGAGGTTGCTCGTCTTCAGGAGGCAGCTCGCCAAGCGGTAGCTGCGGAAGCGCAGTACAACCCCGACTTCAACTTTGGATATCCACCAGGCCATCCGTGGGCTTAGACCAACTTAGGCCAAAAGCCTAAGCTTGGGGGAGTACGTATTCCTCACCGACATTACATTCAGGTTCACACACTCATTTTAGTTGTCGGTGTTCATACTTTTTCATTGTATTATCCATGCTAGTTTATTTGTTTCTTCCGCTTTCTTCTTGTGTGTTTGATAAACCTTAAGAAAAACAAAAAAATTTAGCTAGTTTACTTTCTATGCATGCTTAGTAGTAGTAAAATTAATAGAAAATCCAAAAAGATTTCCAGTTCTTCTTTTGCTTGTTGGGAGCTTTCCCGTGTAAATAGTTTTTCTCGTTCTTGTTCTTCTTTCTTCAGAAAAACAAAAACTCCAAAATATTTCAGTGCATTTCTTTGAAATTGTTTTCTTTCTTTTCTTTGGGGGGTCGAGAGGAGAAGACCACGATGAAAATGTTGAGTGGCTCTCATGCTTGCACTCAATGTTGGTTAATCTCAATGCATGTTTATGACTGTTGTCACTCTCTAGTTGGTCGCTTCCCAGTCTCTTTCTAGCATTCACTTGTACTAAGGGGGAATACTGCTTGTGCATCCACTTCCATAAACCTCAAAGTTGTTCCATATGAGTCCACCATACCTTCCTATATGCGGTATTTACCTGTCGTTCCAAGTAAATTTGCAAGTGCCAACCTCTAAACCTTCAAATGATAATCTGTTTTGTATGCTCGAATAGCTCATGTACAAACTAGGGCTGTCAATATCTTCCATGCTAGGTGGGTTATTCTCAGATGAGTGGACTCCGCTCATCATTCACGAGAAAATGGCTGGTAACCGGGATGCCCAGTCCCATGTTCAAAGTAAATCAAATCAAAATAATTGCAAACAAAACTCCCACAGGACGTTGTTAGTTGGACGGTACCCGTTGTTTCGGACCAGCCGTGGAGTGTGCTTGTTGGTGGCGGGGTAGTATAAACTTTACCATTCTGTTTGGGAACCGCATATAATGTATGTAGCATGGAAGATACCGAGATCTCTTAGTTGTTATGTTGACAATGAAAGTATACCGCTCAAAATATTATTCAATCTCTATTTCAAAACTCGAGCTCTGGCACCTCTGCAAATCCCTGCTTCCCTCTGCGAAGGGCCTATCTATTTACTTTTTATTGCTGAGTCATCATCCTCTTATAAAAAGCACCAGTTAGAGAGCACCACTGTCATTTGTATGCATTGTTATTAATTTATATTGAGTATGACTGTGACTGGTTCTCTTTTACCATGAATTAAAATGTCTAGTCAGTCCTTAATTTTCAGGGGTGCTCTGCATTTATGTTTTGCGGTCTCGGAAAGGGTTAGCGAGATACCATCTTGTATCATATCATGATTGTTTTGAGAAAGTGTTGGCATCCGAGATTTATTATTATTGCTCGCTAGTTGATTATGTCATTGATGTGAGTAAATGTGACACCTAAAAGTTATTGTGAATATGGTTAGTTCATAATCTTTGCTGAAAACTTGAATGTTGTCTTTACATATTTGCAACAACAAGATCAAACAGAGTTCGTAAAAGTTTTTCTTTATCACTTTCAGTTTATCAACTTAATTGCTTGAGAACAAGCAAAGGTTTAAGTTTGGGGGAGTTTATACGTCTCCAGCGTATCTACTTTTCCAAACTCTTTTTCCCTTGTTTTGGACTCTAACTTGCATGATTTGAATGGAACTAACCCGGACTGACGCTGTTTTCAGCAGAATTGCCATGGTGTTATTTTTGTGCAGAATAAAAAGTTCTCGGAATGACCTAAAAATCAAGGGAGATAACTTTTGGAATTAATAAAAAATATTGGTGAAAGAATCAGCAGCAGGGGGCCCACACCCTAGCCACAAGGGTGGGGGCGCGCCCTCCGACCTTGTGGGCCCCCTGGACCTCCACCGACCTCAACTCCAACTCCATATATTCACGTTCGGGGAGAAAAAAATCAGAGAGAAGGAATCATCGCGTTTTACAATGCGGAGCCGCTGCCAAGCCCTGTTCTTCCTCGGGAGGGCAGATCTAGAGTCCGTTCGTGGCTCCGGAGAGGGGAATCCATCGCCATCGTCATCATCAACCATCCTCCATCACCAATTTCATGATGCTCACCGCCGTGCGTGAGTAATTCCATTGTAGGCTTGCTGGACCGTGATGGGTTGGATGAGATTTACCATGTAATCGAGTTAGTTTTGTTAGGGTTTGATCCCTAGTATCCACTATGTTCTAAGATTGATGTTGCCATGACTTTGCTATGCTTAATGCTTGTCACTAGGGCCCGAGTGCCATGAGTTCAAATCTGAACCTATTATGTTTCCATGAATATATTTGTGTTCTTGATTCTATATTGCAAGTTATAGTCACCTACTACGTGTTATGATCCGGCAACCCCGGAGTGACAATAGTTGGGACCACTCCTGGTGATGACCGTAGTTTGAGGAGTTCGTGTATTCACTAAGTGCTAATGCTTTGGTCCGGTACTCTATTAAAGGAGGCCTTAATATCCCTTAGTTTCCAATAGGACCCCGCTGCCACGGGAGGGTAGGACAAAAGATGTCATGCAAGTTCTTTTCCATAAGTACGTATGACTATATTCGGAATACATGCCTACATTACATAGATGAATTGGAGCTAGTTCTGTTTCACCCTATGTTATAACCGTTGCATGATGAATGCCATCCGACATAATTATCCATCATTGATCCATTGCCTACGAGCTTTTCACATATTGATCTTTTCTACTTTACTTTTCCGTTGCCACTGTTACAATTGCTACAAAACTGCTACTGTTACTTTTGCCACCGTTACTGCTACTTCCATACTACTTTGCTACTAAATACTTTGCTGCAGATATTAAGTCTTTCAGGTGCGGTTGAATTGACAACTCAGCTGCTAATACTTGAGAATATTCTTTGGCTCCCCTTGTGTCGAATCAATAAATTTGGGTTGAATACTCTACCCTTGAAAACTATTGCGATCCCCTATACTTGTGGGTTATCAGCAATGAATTCCAAAGATTTTCTTCCCCTAGATATGAACTCTTTCTCCCCCTGAATCTGATATGGGATAATGGGAGAAGATAGGGTAAGAAGAAAATCAGATCAAAGAAAAGATAGAGCAAGGTAACATCTACTAACATGTCTTTCCCCTCTTAAAGACATGTGACTTCTCTCCTTTATGGATATATACATCTGGAGAAGCTTAAAGTATGCTTTCTCTCTTATGTGGTAAGCTTTGATGTGCTCTCTCTCCCCCTTTGACATCAATTTCCAAGAAGAGATTTTCTGGAGCATGAGTCAAACAGGTTTGGTCCTTGAGTCACATGACAAAGCAGCATGTAATTTAAGATGCCAGTAGAGGACTGATACGTCTCCAACGTATCTATAATTTTGTTTGTTCCATGCTGTTATATTATCATTCTTGGATGTTTTACAATCATTTTATAGTCATTTTATATCATTTTTTGGTGCTAACCTATTGACATAGTGCCAAGTGCCAGCTGTTGTTTTTTGCATGTTTTTTACATTGCAGGAAATCAATACCAAATGGAGTCCAAATGTAGAGAGACTTTTTATGGATTTTTTATGGACCAGAAGACATCCAGTGGGCCAAAGAAGCACCTGGGGGGGTGCTCCGAGGGGAGCACAAACCACCAGGGCGTGCCTGGAGGCCCAGGCGCGCCCTGGTGGGTTGTGCCCACCTCAGGTGCCTCCCGAACCGCCTCTTTACTCTATAAACACCCAAATATTCCAGAAGCCCTAGGGGATTCACCGAAAATCAATTCCAGCTGCCGCAAGTTCCAGAACCACCAGATCCAATCTAGACACCATCACGGAGGGGTTCATCATGTCCATTGGTGCCTCTCCGATGATGCGTGAGTAGTTCTTTGAAGACTTACGGGTCCGTAGTTAGTATCTAGATGGCTTCCTCTCTCTCTTTTTGATTCTCAATACAATGGTCTCTTGGAGATCCATATGATGTAACTCTTTTTGCGGTGTGTTTGTTGGGATCCGATGAACTTTGAGTTTATGATCAGATCTATGTTTTTATCCATGAAAGTTATTTGAGTCTTCTTTGATCTCTTATATGCATGATTTCTTATAGCCTCGTATTTCTTCTCCGGTATTTGGGTTTTGTTTAGCCAACTTGATCTATTTATCTTGCAATGGGAAGAGGTGCTTTGTAATGGGTTCGATCTTACGGTGCTTGATCCCAGTGACAGAAGGGGAACCGACACGTATGTATCGTTGCTATTAAGGATAACAAGATGCAGTCTATTTCTACATAAATAGATCTTGTCTACATCATGTCATCGTTCTTATTGCATTACTCCGTTTCTCCATGAACTTAATACACTAGATGCATGCTGGATAGCGGTCGATGTGTGGAGTAATAGTAGTAGATGCAGGCAGGAGTCGGTCTACTAATCTTGGACGTGATGCCTATATAATGATCATTGACTGGACATCGTCATGAGTATTTGAAGTTTTATCAATTGCCCAACAGTAATTCATTTACCCACTGTTTGCTATTTTTCTCGAGAGAAGCCACTAGTGAAATCTATGGCCCCCGGGTCTCTTCTTTATTATATTTGCCTTTGCGATATATTTTCCTTTGCTTTTATTTTCAGATCTATTGAACCAAAAATAAAAAATACCTTGCTGCACTTTATTTTATTTGGCGTTCGATCTATCAATCTATTACAACTTTCTCCCGTCCTCGTGCCAATTTCTGGCGCCGTTACCCGAAAGGGATTGACAACCCCTTTAACACGTCGGGTTGCGAGTATTTGTTATTTGTGTGCAGGTGTTGTTTACATAGTGTTGCTTGGTTCTCCTACTAGTTTGATAACCTTGGTCTCATCACTGAGGGAAATACCTACCGCGCTGTGCTGCATCATCCCTTCCTCTTTGAGGAAATACGGACATAGTTCTAGCAGACATCAAAAGGAATTCCTGGCACCGTTGCCGAGAAGACATCATCAACATCTTCCAGGTTCCTAATCACAAATCTCATCTCCTCGCAATTACATTATTTGTCATTTGCCTCTTGCTTTCCTCTCCCCCACTTCACAAAAACTTGTCGTTTTATTTGCCCTCTTTTTCGTTCGCCGTTTTCTTGCCGGATCTGTTTTTGAGTGCAGTCTTGTTGCGTAGTCACAATGACTCAAGAGAACACCAAGTTGTGTGATTTAACAAATACCAACAACAATGATTTTATTGGCACTCCGATTGCTCCCGCCACTAGTGCGGAATCTTGTGATATTAATACTGCTTTGCTGAATCTTGTTATGAAAGATCAATTTTCTGGTACTCCTAATGAGGATGTTGCGTCCCATCTTAACACATTCGTGGAATTATGCGATATGCAAAAGAATAAATATGCGGACAATGATGTTGTGAAGATGAAATAATTTCTGTTTTCTTTGCGAGATCATGCAAAAAATTGGTTTTCTTCTTTGTCTCGCAATAGTATCGATTCCTCAAATAAGTGCAAAGATGCTTTTATCACTAAGTATTTTCCGCCCGCAAAAATTATTTCCCTTAGAACCCAGATCATGAACTTCAAGCAACTTGAACATGAGCATGTTGCACAATCTTGGGAAAGGATGAAAATGATGCTAAGGAATTGCGCAACTCATGGGTAAAATCTTTGGATGATCATACAAATTTTTTATGCGGGGTTGAATTTTATTTCTCGTAATCTTTTAGATTCTGCCGCGGGTGGTACTTTTATGGAAAATACTTTGGGTGAAGCCACCAAATTGCTTGATAATATCATGGCCAATTATTCACAATGGCATACCGAAAGAGCTCCTACTAGTAAAAAGGTTAATTCGGTTGAAGAAATTTCTTCTTTGAGTGAAAAAGTTGATGCTCGTATGAAATTGGTTGCTAGTAAAAGTGATCCTATTGATTTCAATGATATGCCTTTGTCTACTTTGATTGAGCATAATAGTGATGTTGTAGATGTGAATTTTATCTCGCGAAACAATTTCAATAACAATGCTTATAGAGGTAATTTTAATCCTAGGCATTTTCCTAATAATTCCTCTAATAATTATGGTAATTCCTATGGAAATCCTTCTTATAATAATAATAGGAAGACCTCTGATCTTGAGAATAATATTAAAGAATTTATCAACACTCAAAAAGTTTTCAACACTACAATGGAAGAAAAGTTGAATAAGATTGATGATTTGTCTAGAAGTGTTGATAGAATTTCTCATGATGTAGAAAATCTCAAGATGAAAATTTTTGTGCCTAAGGTTGAGGAATCAATTAAATCTCTTTATGTTTCTATGGATGAAAGTAAGAAAAGAACCGCTATGCTTAGAGCTAGAAGAGAATTTTTAGAAAACTCATTTTCTAGTGATTGCTTTCATAAAAATGATGGAGATCTTAAAATGATTGGTGTTTCTTCTATTGATTCCTTGTTTAGTAAAATTAAGATTTATGAAAAAGGGACTGAAGAAGAGTCAACTTTAGCTGGAAGGCATCCCGATAATTCGGAGGGTGAAAATCTTGTTGAGAAATTTCATAAAAGTGGGTTTGAAGAGGTCAAAACTTTAACTAGTGATGTGCCCACTCTTTTGGATTACAAAGACTTTAATTATGATAGTTGCTCTTTGATTGATTGTATTTCTTTGTTGCAATCCATGATAAGTTCACCCCATGCTTATGATGAACAAAATAAAGCTTTTACTAAACAAGGAATCAATAGAAGAAACTATGATGAAAGCTTTAGAAGAAAAAATGGAATTAGAAGTCTCAATTCCTAGAAAATTACATGATGAGTGGGAACCTACTATCAAAGTCAAGATTAAAAATTATGAGTGTTTTGCTTTATGTGACTTGGGTGCTAGTGTTCTACAATTCCGAAATCTTTATCTGATGTGCTTGGTCTTACCGATATTGAAGAATGTTCTTTAAATTTGCACTTGGCGGATTCTACTATTAAAAAGCCTACGGGAAGAATTAATGATGTTCTTATTCTTGCAATTAGGAATTATGTTCCCATAGATTTTATTGTTCTTGATATTGATTGCAATCCATCTTATCCAATTATTCTTGGTAGACCGTTTTTACGCACTATTGGTGCCGTGATTGATATGAAAGAAGGCTAAATTTCAATTTTCGCTAAGGAAGGGTATGGAACACTTCCCTAGGATAAGAATTAGGCCACCATATGAATCAATCATGAGGGCATCTTATGGATCTAGAAACAAAGATGACAATACTTAGGTCCGTGCTTTATGCCTAGCTAAGGGCGTAAAACGATAGCGCTTGTTGGGAGGCAACCCAATGAATAAAATTTATTTTTGCTTTTTGCTTTCTGTTCTTGAGTGTTTGCACAATTATGCTACTGTTATGATTGTGTTCTTTGTGTTTTAATTAGTGTTTGTGCCAAGCAAAGCCTTTAGGATCTTCTTGGGTGATAGTTGTTTTGATCTTGCTGAAAAACAGAAACTTTTGCGTCCAGAAAAACAATTGTTAAAAATCTTAGAAGCAACGAAAAATTCTGAATTTTTGACACAAGATTGATATACAAATTTCCTACGTTGTCCTAATTTTTCAGAATATTTGGAGTTACAGAAGTATTCGAAATATCCAAATTGTTACAGACTGTTCTGTTTTTGACAGATTCTGTTTTCTTTGTGTTGTGTGCTTGTTTTGATGATTCTATCGTTTTCTTTGATGAGTTTTTGCCATCGAAAAGTTGGAATACAGTATATATAATGCAAGAAAATAAAATATGAATTGGTTTGCTACAGTACTTATAGTAGTGATTTGTTTTCTTATACTAACGGATCTCACGAAGGTTTTTGTTGAGTTTTGTGTGATTGAAGTTTTCAAGTTTTGGGTGATATTACGATGGATGAAGGAATAAGGAGTAATAAGAGCCTAAGCTTGGGGATGCCCATGGCATCCCAAGCTATTATCCAAAGAGAAGCAAGCAACTAAGCTTGGGGATGCCCGAGTGGCATCCCCTCTTTCTTCTAACGACCATCGGTATTTTACTCGGAACTATATTTTTATTCGTCACATACTATGAGTTTTGCTTGGAGCGTCTTGTATGATATGAGTCTTTTCTTGTTTTGCTTTTTATTTTAAGTCTTGAATCCTTTCTGGACACACTTATTTGAGAGAGCCAAAATTATGCCATGACTTGTTAGAATTTCTCTCTATGCTTCACTTAAATCTTTATGAGCTATGGAATTGCTCCAGTGCTTCACTTATATCTTTTTGAGCATGGTGTGCTTTAGTATTTTTGAAGAAATGCTCCCATGCTTCACTTAGATTTATTTGAGAGTTAGTAATTTTTTAAAGAAATTCTCTCTTGCTTCACTTAAATTAATTTGAGAGAAAGAAATATTATGCTCACAATCTTCCCTTATATTTGTTTGAGCTTATCAAAAGCAACACATGAAAATTAGTTCCAAAGTGATAGATATCCAAGAAGGATATAACAAAAACTTTCATGAAGATCATTGGATAAAATAAACTTGATTCCTTGTAATAGTTTTGAGATATGATGATGTGATATGTGAGTCATGTTGATGAGTAATTATGCTTTAGTAAGAATATTGGTGTTAAGATTTGTGATTCCATATGCAAGCACGAAAGTCAATAGTTATGCAATGAAATTACATCCTACTTGTGGTGCATTATTCGGTGTTAATTATGCTCAATGCTCGCTTATGAGATTATTCGTTTCTTGGTTGGTCGCTTCTCAATCTTTTGCTAGCCTTCATTTTGCACTAAGTATGATCACTACTTGTGCATCCAAAATCCTTTAAACCAGTTTTGCCCATGAGTCCACCATACCTACCTATAGGCGGTATTCTTTTGCCGTTCTAAGCAAATATGTATGTGCCATCTCTAATTTTTAAAATAAACTTCTCTTTTGTGTGCCCGTACCGCTCATGAAGCGGTTGGGGGTGGCTAATATATTTCCATGCTAGATATGTTATTCTCACGATGAGTGTTTATTCACTTGTCATTGCACGAGAGTAAGGCAAAGGTATTAGGGATGCCCGGTCCCGAAATGAAAAATGAATTTACTTTATGTTGTCAAATAATAAATTCCTTGGAAAGTGTTGGTATGGAAGGCGCCCGTGGATACGGCTAGCCATGGAAAGTGAAAGTATGGTTGAAAAAGGAATAAACTATAATTTCTGTTTGGGAACCGCCTATGATATATCTAGCATGGAAAGTATTGGTAACTTCTCGATTGTTCTCGTTGACAGGAAAAGTATGCCTCCCAAAATGTTTTTATCTCAATGTTTTTCGCTTTGAGCTCTGGCACCTCTATAAATACCTACTTCCCCCCGCGAAGGGCCTTTTGTAAGGGCATTTCCCTACTTTGTGTTTTGGATGATGATGACAACCCTTTATTGGTCTAATCATGTGCTAAGTGCTTCAGGTTCTCGGTGATTAGGCTTTCATCGGTTGGCTATTCTCTCTGGAAGGAAAAGATCGAAGACGGAGTTTTCTACGTGTATATCTCTTTGGTCGTAGGGAACCCGTACTATTAAGAGGGAATCCACATTGGAAGGAGTTGGGGAAAATCCTCGCACGTACACTTTTGCCACCCCATCTGTTGCCTTCCGTGTTTTGTGTGAGAGAGTGCTCCCTCTCTTTTCAACTACCTACTGTGTTCTCCCAGCGGTTGTACCGCTCGTTCGAGCGGTTGTACCGCTGGATCCTGCACTTACCCAACCACCGTGTGACGCCCCCGATTCAATCGTACACTAATCATGCACGCAAATGTGTACGATCAAGATCAGGGACTCACGGGAAGATATCACAACACAACTCTACAACATAAATAAGTCATACAAGCATCATAATACAAACCAGGGGCCTCGAGGGCTTGAATACAAGTGCTCGATCATAGACGAGTCAGCGGAAGCAACAATATCTGGGTACAAACATAAGTTAAACAAGTTTGCCTTAAGAAGGCTAGCACAAACTGGGATACAGATTGAAAGAGGCGCAGGCCTCCTGCCTAGGATCCTCCTAACTACTCCTGGTCGTCGTCAGCGGGTTGCACGTAGTAGTAGGCACCTCCGGTGTAGTAGGAGTCATCGTCGATGGTGGCGTCTGGCTCCTGGGCTCCAGCATCTGGTTGCGACAACCAGGTAGAAGGGAAAGGGGGAAAAGAGGGAGAAAAGCAACCGTGAGTACTCATCCAAAGTACTCGCAAGCAAGATCTACACTACATATGCATGGGTATATGTGTAAAGGGGCCCTATCAGTGGACTGAACTGTAGAATGCCGGAATAAGAGGGGGATAGCTAATCCTGTCGAAGTTTACGCTTCTGGCAGCCTCCATCTTGCAGCATGTAGAAGAGAATAGATGGTAAGCTCACCAAGTATCATCGCATAGTATAATCCTACCCGACGATCCTCTCCTCGTCGACCTGTGAGAGAGCAATCACCGGGTTGTATCTGGCACTTGGAAGGGTGTGTTTTATTAAGTATCCGGTTCTAGTTGTCATAAGGTCAAGGTACAACTCCGGGTCGTCCTTTTACCGAGGGACACGGCTATTCGAATAGATAAACTTCCCTGCAGGGGTGCACCACATAACCCAACACGCTCGATCCCATTTGGCCGGACACACTTTCCTGGTTCATGCCCAGCCTCGGAAGATCAACATGTCGCAGCCCCACCTAGGCACAACAGAGAGGTCAGCACGCCGGTCTAAATCCTATGGCGCAGGGGTCTGGGACCATCGCCCATTGCACACCTGCACGTTGCGAACGCGGCCGGAAGCAGACCTAGCCTAGCAGGCGTTCCAGTCCAATCCGGCGCGCGCCGCTCAGTCGCTGACGTCACGAAGGCTTCGGCTGATATCATGACGTCGAGTGCCCATAACTATTCCCGCGTAGTTGGTTAGTGCGTATAGACCAAATGGCCAGACTCAGATCAAATACCAAGAACTCGTTAAGCGTGTTATTTGATGTAACCGCGGACACCGGCCAGGGCCAGGCCCACCTCTCACCTAGGCGGTCTCAACCTGCCCTGTCACTCCGCCACAAAGATCCACCCAGAGGGCCGTCGGGACAAAGGTCCTTTCAGCCCCCAATCCGTGAATCACTCGCGGGTACTCCTCGAGCCGACCCGACTTTAGTCACCACATGTATCATGTATAAAGTATATAGTATATACCCGTGATCACCTCCCGAAGTGATCACGGCCCAGTAGTATAGCACAGTAGACGGACAAGAAGGTAGGGCCACAGATGGAATACTAGCATCCTATACTAAGCATGTAGGATTGCAGGTAAAGGTAACAACAGTAGTGGCAAAGACAGGCTATGCATCAGAATATGATTAATCGGAAAGCAGTAACATGCTACACTACTCTAATGCAAGCAGTATAGAGAAGAATAGGCAATATCTGGTGATCAAGGGGGGCTTGCCTGGTTGCTCTAGCAAGAAGAAGGGGTCGTCGTCGATGTAGTCGATCACAGGGGTATCGGCAACGGTCTCGGAGCCTACCGGAGAAGTAACGGAGGGGGAACACAATAAATAACAGAGCAATCAAATGTAATACAAAGCAAGACGCGGCAATACGTTGTGCTAGGGGTGACCTAACGCAGGGATAGGTGATACCGGTGAAGGGGGGAAACATCCGGGAAAGTATTCCCGGTGTTTCGCGTTTTCGGACAGACGGACTGGAGGGGGAAAGTTGCATGTTCGCTATGCTAGGGATGTGTGGCTGACCAACGGACTGTGTATTCGGATTCGTCTCGTCGTTCTGAGCAACTTTCATGTACAAAGTATTTTCATCCGAATTACGGATTATTTTATATGATTTTCTAAAATTTCTGGATTTAATTATATTTCGAAATTAAAACAGAATATACTAAGTGTACCCATGGGTTTCCTAGTCTATTGTGTGCCAAGTGGAGCCTGGGTGTGCTGAGTCATCAGGTCAACAGTCAACGTTGACTGGATTGACCACTACAGTGCATGTGGTGGGGTCCACATGTCATTGTGTAATAACTAACCTAACTAGTACTACCAATTAGTCTCTAATCTAATTTGCACGGCCGGCCACTAGTGGCTGTGCACACCCACGCACATAGCAAGGTCACCGTGGCCATTAGCAGCAGCAAGTAGCGCACAGCAGCGGCAACAACTAACAATAACAGCAGCGGCAGAAGCTAAGCAGCTAAGCAACGGCAGAAACAGAAGGCAGCAATAGGGGCTACACTAGGCAGCGGTGGCGCTAGGCAGCGGGCGGCAGCAGGGGCGGCGCTAGGCGATGGCCGGCGAGCAACTGCAGGCGGAGGCGAGGCCAGGGGCGGGCGCGCACTGGCAGCAGTACACACCAGCAAGTTAAGAAGCAGCAGCTCATGCACGCACGTATGTACGCGTACGCGCGAGGTCGGATGTGCTCGGGGACGGCAAACGGCGACCGAATCGAGGCAGGGGAAGGAGGGATCCAGAGGTGTTGCTCACAGGTAGACCATGGGCGCGCTCGGAGAGGGTCGGGGTGGACCAGAGAGGCGGTGGTGATGGCGAGACGACGACGGCCGGACGAAGAAGACGAAGACTGCGTCGGCTACGCAGCTCCCCGCCTCATTCCAGTGCCCTGAACGGACGCGGTAGAGCGCTGCGAACCTCCAGGATGTGCTCCATGGATGGCCGGCACGCATGGCTCTGCCTCTCCCCTGTGAGAGGTAGGGGAAAAGGCCGGCCAGTTGGGCTGGGCCTGGTACAGTAAAAGTACTAGGCTTAAGTTAACGGGGGGATTTCTCCCCTTTTTTATCCTTTTCTGTTTTCCAATCTAGCTATTGTTTTTCTAAATAGTTATCAAATGAATTTTTTTATTATGAAACTTTTCACAAAAATGGTATGTAATATTCTAGGGTTGCACAAAAAGTATTGAGGGCATTCGCAATTATTTGATTTTTGGTTTGAATTTAAATGTGTTGGATAGGTGTTGCTGGGTCTGTTTTACATACTTTAGGGGCATTTTAACCACTCAAATAATGTTAGTTTCTACATGAAAATTATATAGTGATTATTTTCAACCCAACGAACATTTTTGTTTTACTGTTTAAAGAAATATTATTTTGACTTGAAATTAAAATTTGAATTTGACTTTGCTTTTTATTTAGTGGCAATGTGCATAGTAATCATGATGACATGGCCACCATTAGGGGGAGATTACTGTAGCATAATTATCCGGGCGTCACAATTCTCCTCCACTACAAGAAATCTCGTCCCGAGATTTAAGAGGTAGTGAAAGGGGGAAAGGTTTGGTAACGAATCTAGCGGGTCTCCTCATTCTGGCTTGCTCTTCTCGAAGAGGCCGGTCCAATACATTGATGTCTTCATTTCTCTGCTTCAGGTCATCATGATGAAGTCGGCATCCTTTCTTCGGGAACTCCATCGTACTTACGGAAGAATAAAGGGTGGGCATTCCGGGAGAACAGACCTCTGCAAGGTCGACTATCTGGTCGATAACATCGAGGAAGGTGGCGGAAAGTAACACTCGAATTGAATTAAGAAAATATCGAGAGCAATGTAAGGAGGTATCATGGGAAGTTTCGAGCGGGCAGGCAATCGTTCGATGCCTGTTACAGGGCACGAAAGGGGTTCAAAGCAACGAGAATAAATATTGTGTTTAATACCTGAATTGAGGATCTCTCGGAAGGTGGCTCGTGAATTACATACGGGATCACACACGAGGAATAACTATGGAAACAGGGGGTGTACAGGAGAGTCAGGTTTCGATCATGTGGAACTATGGGTTATGGGCCCACCATGTGGGTTAAAAGTAGGCAGGGCGGAGACGTCTTGCGTGATCATGCAAGCAAGGCATGTCAGAGGATAGACTATCGGTTATGTTGGCAACAACGTCGGTACCAAGGGCGAGGGATGAAGAGAACCATTTTCCTGCTCGTTGGACGAGGCGGACCAATAGGCAAAGTTCTCGTCCATCGGTGGCTACCAGAATGTCATCAACAATAGTAACAGGGTATTGCTGACAGAATTGTACAACGAGGTGTTTCCATAAGCAGGAGAATGCTACTGCTTAGATCATATAGATCACAAGAAAGGTTAAACCAAATAATGGAAAGGAAAATATGATTATCAGATTGGCATAAGAATGGAAAGGAAAATGTGTTAAAACACATATTCCCGGGGTATATCCTTCCCACGGACAAGTAGGGCATGATATCCATGACAGGATTTAAAGTAGAAAACCATTTAGGTAAGGGGAGAGGAATTTCATGACATAACCCAAACAACGGTGTTTGGATAATGGACAAAGAAAATTTAGCATTGTTCTTCAAATGCTCTTATTGAAAATTGGAGTATCACGGACATGCTTCGAGATAACATTGGCATGGTCTTCAAGCAAAGGTCAGACTTTGGATACAAAGGATCCATCGGAAACAACTTATAGAATAAGTCTTACAATTTCCTCATGGAAGAATGGATAACCTTGCTGAAAAGGAATCTATAACAGTAGGGCCTCCGGCCAGGTGTGCTAGGCATGACATCACCTTACAGGGTCATATAAAGACCAATGTTATAACTCTTGGAAATATGTTGCAACCATCATATCTGACCGAGATTCAGATCTGATTGGTGTTAGGATGCCTCAAACTCAGGATGCCCGTGGAGAAAAGGTGCGACACAAATTGACGAGATGACATCGAAGATTCTCGGGAAATGAACTATGGAAGCGAGTTCCGAAACAAGAGTTCACCATTAAACCAAGGAGAAGAAGAGGAGGTAGCTGATGAACTCAGCGACAATTCACCGAGATTTCCAAAAAGATGGATTTCCACAATTATGTGACAAGGAGATAACATTTGTCAGATCAATGATATAATGAGGTATACTCGAGGAAAACATATCGATTAAACATTGGTTGATAGGTGCGCCTGAAATGGGGGCATAGGTAGCCTGATCAATTGTTAGAATGGTGATCCAATAACCGATAGTCTAAGTATGAACTATTGAAGCATTAACTTCAAAGCAATAAGGTTGCTATAAGTACGGAGTCTAAGTAGCACCGTTCACCTGTTGGTATCCCGGTTAGAATCAGCACGGGGACCAAGAAAGAATGGTGATGGTGAGAAGTATCACTTGTATCAAGAATTCTTAAGAGGTGGTGAAATTCTCACGACATCCTTGACATAAAATATGGTAATACTCCAAGGCAAAGAAGAACAGATGCTGGACAGTAAGGATCTCAAGGTATAACACAAAACACGAATAAGTTTGTGTTGAACGGAAGGCAATAAAGTGGTCGATGATAACACAAACCATCGAGGGGCAAGGACGGTATTTCCCATCAAGAATTCGATATATATCTTGGAAGAGCTCAGGATGTTGATGATGATCACGACACATTTGTCGAGAGATTTCATGAAGATGTAATCAATCGGCGATGACATCAAGTTAAAGGAAGGATGGAGCGAAAAGTTATTGAAACCATGGATACGACACAAACTCGGAATCAAGCTTGTTGTTCAAGGCGAAATGATATGACGAGGAAGATCGACATAAGCTTAGCTCATCGTCGAAAGTTGTGCTCCGGGGAGAAGGACCAGGTAGCATAGTTAAAAGTTTGCACGATAATGATATAGCCGATAAGGCTAGGAATGACTTGAAGGATTATTAAACTCGTAAGCAACAAGAATTACTTAGAGTTATTGAATCGGAGTGCGGAATCGATTCACTTATCGGTGTTCTGGGTTGACAAACAACCCAGCACCCATGAAGTGACAGCGACAGGGAAAGGTAGTACTTCATCAAAAATTCATAAGATGTAGAGCAATGGCATGATATCCTCGAGATACCAGGGGTAATACTCGAAGGTAGAACATAATAGAGGTCGGGCAGACGCATTGATCTGTAAAAGACAAATGTTTTAACTTGTCCGAGAAATGGGATCAAAGAAGAACAATCATGGTCGGAACCACTGTTGCAAAGGATCAATTCACAGATACCAGATGATAGTTATCAAGGAAATAGTTATTATTACAAGAAGCTTTCATGATAGGATCTACATCGTGTCCATGGGCATGAACACAAAGTTCAAGGTCGAATCCCACTTCTTTAATGCATAACCTTTCATTCACTCCTCTAAATAAAAATGATTTCAGTGTCAAAACCTACTTGGTGAATTACCAGAGGAGTATGACCCGTGAAAACTTTCGGGTTCACATAGATTAAGGAAGGCATAGGTTCAACCCATCGGGGCATCTTAGAACATATACCATGAACTTTAGGATCAATTAACACGTGCTCAAAGCAGAGCATGGTTGACAAAGGCATAGGATATAACTTGACAAAGGCGGAAGACACAATTTACCAAAGGCATTATGTATCAAGGGAGAAACTCTCAAGGTTATTGGAAATGAAGGACACGGTCGGATAATAACCAAGCAATTGGTCTGGCGGTCCACAACGGGGCTGATGTGAGTATTGGTACTTAGTCAGAGGAAGAAGGAATGCCAAGGCATCAGATTACAGAAACAACTGACTAATTCAAAGCTTAATGCAAAGAAATTTTATGATTTCCAAATCAGGAAGCAATCGTTCTGATCGAAAATGAATAAGTTCAGTAGACTTAGAAGCACAACTGATCAAGGCATTGATTGGTCAAGAACCAGCTCATATCCAAAGGACGTCTGAGCCAGAAGGATAATCCTAGGATTCGACTGGTGATTGTGAACATTCACAACTTATTGAATCAATGGACTCAAAAATGATAGTGACAAAGGGTGCCAATAAGATTACTATACTTATGGGATTAACCATAATGCAAGCAAGCAAGAATTTCAAGAACAACAGGCTATTGAGGATTTTTGAAAGATCAAATAGTATGTCGAAGTCTTTTGCGAAACACATGAACAACTGGGAATGAGCAGATACTCGATAAGTGCGAGGAATTATCTGTAGGGATATTCATGCGACAAAGATCTGTAAGGCAGTGGCTCAAGAGATTCTTAATAGTCGAAGAATAATTTGATGCATCTTGTCATAACAAGAGCAACTAGGAATGGAAGTAAGAAGGTCAGGTGTAAGTATTTATCCATAGGGATGTATCGGTGGTAGGGGATTGCAAAAGCGACGGGCACAGAGTCTCGAGAGAACATCAGAGAGTATCTTCGGAATCTTCCGATGCACCAAGCAATCATCTGGAGTGAGGGGCTCCCCGGGAGGAAGTAGTTACGAGAACCTAGAGTCCGAGTTAGTAAAATCATTTCACCCGAATAGAAGAGAGGTCAGAGTCCCAGAGTATAGGTCGAGGAATAAAAGATCCTAATACCACCCAATGGCGACATGGGCCCGTAACCCACACAACCATGTTAGTAAAAGTTTTTTTCTCAATGACTAGACTCGACTTCGGCCAAGGAGTTGGAAAGGGGATTCCTATAGGCAGTCGGCTCTGATACCGACTTGTGACGCCCCCGATTCAATCGTACACTAATCATGCACGCAAATGTGTACGATCAAGATCAGGGACTCACGGGAAGATATCACAACACAACTCTACAACATAAATAAGTCATACAAGCATCATAATACAAGCCAGGGGCCTCGAGGGCTCGAATACAAGTGCTCGATCATAGACGAGTCAGCGGAAGCAACAATATCTGAGTACAGACATAAGTTAAACAAGTTTGCCTTAAGAAGGCTAGCACAAACTGGGATACAGATTGAAAGAGGCGCAGGCCTCCTGCCTGGAATCCTCCTAACTACTCCTGGTCGTCGTCAGCGGGCTGCACGTAGTAGTAGGCACCTCCGGTGTAGTAGGAGTCGTCGTCGATGGTGGCGTTTGGCTCCTGGGCTCCAGCATCTGGTTGCGACAACCAGGTAGAAGGGAAAGGGGGAAAAGAGGGAGAAAAGCAACCGTGAGTACTCATCCAAAGTACTCGCAAGCAAGATCTACACTACATATGCATGGGTATATGTGTAAAGGGGCCCTATCAGTGGACTGAACTGCAGAATGCCGGAATAAGAGGGGGATAGCTAATCCTGTCGAAGATTACGCTTCTGGCAGCCTCCATCTTGGAGCATGTAGAAGAGAATAGATGGTAAGTTCACCAAGTATCATGGCATAGCATAATCCTACCCGACGATCCTCTCCTCGTCGACCTGTGAGAGAGCGATCACCGGGTTGTATCTGGCACTTGGAAGGGTGTGTTTTATTAAGTATCCGGTTCTAGTTGTCATAAGGTCAAGGTACAACTCCGGGTCGTCCTTTTACCGAGGGACACGGCTATTCGAATAGATAAACTTCCCTGCAGGGGTGCACCACATAACCCAACACGCTCGATCCCATTTGGCCGGACACACTTTCCTGGGTCATGCCTGGCCTCGGAAGATCAACACGTCGCAGCCCCACCTAGGCACAACAGAGAGGTCAGCACGCCGGTCTAAATCCTATGGCGCAGGGGTCTGGGCCCATCGCCCATTGCACACCTGCACGTTGCGAACGCGGCCGGAAGCAGACCTAGCCTAGCAGGCGTTCCAGTCCAATCCGGCGCGCGCTGCTCAGTCGCTGACGTCACGAAGGCTTCGGCTGATACCATGACGTCGAGTGCCCATAACTGTTCCCGCGTAGTTGGTTAGTGCGTATAGACCAAATGGCCAGACTCAGATCAAATACCAAGAACTCGTTAAGCGTGTTATTTGATGTAACCGCGGACACCGACCAGGGCCAGGCCCACCTCTCACCTAGGCGGTCTCAACCTGCCCTGTCGCTCCGCCACAAAGATCCACCCAGAGGGCCGTCGGGACAAAGGTCCTTTCAGCCCCCAATCCGTGAATCACTCGCGGGTACTCCTCGAGTTGACCCGACTTTAGTCACCACATGTATCATGTATAAAGTATATAGTATATACCCGTGATCACCTCCCGAAGTGATCACGGCCCAGTAGTATAGCACAGTAGACGGACAAGAAGGTAGGGCCACAGATGGAATACTAGCATCCTATACTAAGCATGTAGGATTGCAGGTGAAGGTAACAACAGTAGTAGCAAAGACAGGCTATGCATCAGAATATGATTAATCGGAAAGCAGTAACATGCTACACTACTCTAATGCAAGCAGTATAGAGAAGAATAGGCAATATCTGGTGATCAAGGGGGGGCTTGCCTAGTTGCTCTAGCAAGAAGAAGGGGTCGTCGTCGATGTAGTCGATCACAGGGGTATCGGCAACGGTCTCGGAGCCTACCGGAAAGAAGTAACGGAGGGGGAACACAATAAATAACAGAGCAATCAAATGTAACACAAAGCAAGACGCGGCAATACGTTGTGCTAGGGGTGACCTAACGCAGGGATAGGTGATACCGGTGAAGGGGGGAAACATCCGGGAAAGTATTCCCGGTGTTTCGCGTTTTCGGCAGACGGACTGGAGGGGGAAAGTTGCATGTTCGCTAAGATAGGGATGTGTGGCTGACCAACGGACTGTGTATTCGGATTCGTCTCGTCGTTCTGAGCAACTTTCATGTACAAAGTATTTTCATCCGAATTACGGATTATTTTATATGATTTTCTAAAATTTCTGGATTTAATTATATTTCGAAATTAAAATAGAATATACTAAGTGTACCCATGGGTTTCCTAGTCTATTGTGTGCCAAGTGGAGCCTGGGTGTGCTGAGTCATCAGGTCAACAGTCAACGTTGACTGGATTGACCACTACAGTGCATGTGGTGGGGTCCACATGTCATTGTGTAATAACTAACCTAACTAGTACTACCAATTAGTCTCTAATCTAATTTGCACGGCCGGCCACTAGTGGCTGTGCACACCCACGCACATCGCAAGGTCGCCGTGGCCATTAGCAGCAGCAAGTAGCGCACAGCAGCGGCAACAACTAACAATAACAGCAGCGGCAGAAGCTAAGCAGCTAAGCAACGGCAGAAACAGAAGGCAGCAACAGGGGCTACACTAGGCAGCGGGCGGCAGCAGGGGCGGCGCTTTGCGATGGCCGGCGAGCAACTGCAGGCGGAGGCGAGGCCAGGGGCGGGCGCGCACTGGCAGCAGTACACACCAGCAAGTTAAGCAGCAGCAGCTCACGCACGCACGTATGTACGCGTACGAGCGAGGTCGAATGTGCTCGGGGACGGCAAACGGCTACCGAATCGAGGCAGGGGAAGGAGGGATCCGGAGGAGTTGCTCACAGGTAGACCATTGGCGCGCTCGGAGAGGGTCGGGGTGGACCGGAGAGGCGGTGGTGATGGCGAGACGACGACGGCCGGACGAAGAAGACGAAGACTGCGTCGGCTACGCAGCTCCCCGCCTCATTCCAGTGCCCTGAACGGACGTGGTAGAGCGCTGCGAACCTCCAGGATGTGCTCCTGTACGCCGGAGAGGCCGGTGGACGCGTCAACGACGGCGAGGTAGCGGTGACCGCGTGAGTTTGCAAGCTCAAAATCGAGCTAGAGGAGAGGGGGGACGATGGGGATCGAGGAGGGGATGAACGAGGGCGAGCTAGGGTTTCTGGGGGACACCTTAGTAGGCCGAGGGGGGTTGCCGATGGCCGGCATGTGGCCCTGGAGCCATGGATGGCCGGCACGCATGGCTCTGCCTCTCCCCTGTGAGAGGTAGGGGAAAAGGCCGGCTAGTTGGGCTGGGCCTGGTACAGTAAAAGTACTAGGCTTAAGTTAACGGGGGGATTTCTCCCCTTTTTTATCCTTTTCTGTTTTCCAATCTAGCTATTGTTTTTCTAAATAGTTATCAAATGAATTTTTTTATTATGAAACTTTGCACAAAAATGGTATGTAATATTCTAGGGTTGCACAAAAAGTATTGAGGGCATTCGCAATTATTTAATTTTTGGTTTGAATTTAAATGTGTTGGATAGGTGTTGCTGGGTCTGTTTTACATACTTTAGGGGCATTTTAACCACTCAAATAATGTTAGTTTCTACATGAAAATTATATAGTGATTATTTTCAACCCAACGAACATTTTTGTTTTACCGTTTAAAGAAATATTATTTTGACTTGAAATTAAAATTTGAATTTGACTTTGCTTTTTATTTAGTGGCAATGTGCATAGTAATCATGATGACATGGCCACCATTAGGGGGAGATTACTGTAGCATAATTATCCGGGCGTCACAATTCTCCTCCACTACAAGAAATCTCGTCCCGAGATTTAAGAGGTAGTGAAAGGGGGAAAGGTTTGGTAACGAATCTAGCGGGTCTCCTCATTCTGGCTTGCTCTTCTCGAAGAGGCCGGTCCAATACATTGATGTCTTCATTTCTCTGCTTCAGGTCATCATGATGAAGTCGGCATCCTTTCTTCGGGAACTCCATCGTACTTACGAAAGAATAAAGGGTGGGCATTCCGGGAGAACAGACCTCTGCAAGGTCGACTATCTGGTCGATAACATCGAGGAAGGTGGCGGAAAGTAACTCTCGAATTGAATTAAGAAAATATCGAGAGCAATGTAAGGAGGTATCATGGGAAGTTTCGAGCGGGCAGGCAATCGTTCGATGCCTGTTACAGGGCACGAAAGGGGTTCAAAGCAACGAGAATAAATATTGTGTTTAATACCTGAATTGAGGATCTCTCGGAAGGTGGCTCCCGGGCGGTTGTACCGCCACAATGCTTAAAATTGACTGCGAGTGTCTCTAGCGGTTGTACCGGCCGAGTACCGCTCAACAACCAGCCCAGTTTCTGTTTTGATGCGGTACTTGGGCGGTGGTGGCCCGGTTGGTCCGGTTGTGCCCTGCAAACTGGTACTACCAGTGCCCTAAGCGGTTCTACCGCTTGGGACTTAGCCACCCGAAGTGTCCAGGGCCAGGCGGTTGCACCGGTCCTATACCGCTCGACTACCGCACTCAGGGGTGACACCCTACTGTTTCAATGCGGTGGTTGAGCGGTGGCTGGGCGGTTGTTCCGGTTGTTCACACCAACCGGTACTACCGCATGCTTGCCCGTTTGTACCGCCTGGTAGGGTTCTGCAGGTAAACCGTGAGTCCCGGTTGTATCGGGACAAGGAGCGGTTGTACTGCTGCAGTGCTGATTTCGCGGTAACGGTTGGATTTTAGGGTTTGCTATATAAGGGTGGTTCTTCCACCTACCACAACTACCTCTTGCCTCTCTCACTCCACCATTAATGCCACTCAAGCTTTGCCCGATCTCTCTCTCTCTAGCCACTCAAACTCGGTTGATTTGCTAGGGAAGGAGGAGACCTAGATCTACACTTCCACCAAAGGATATTTGTTTCCCCCATACTTTCTTGTGTGGATTTTGTTACTCTTGGGTGTTTGTGCACCCTAGACAGTTGAGGTCACCTCGGAGCCACATTCCATTGTGGTGAAGCTCCGTGGTTTCGTTGGGAGCCTCCAATTCAGTTGTGGAGAGAGCCCCAACCTTGTTTGTAAAGGTCGCCGCCTTCAAGGGCACCAATAGTGGAATCACGGCATCTCACATTGTGTGAGGGCGTGAGGAGAATACGGTGGCCCTAGTGGCTTTTTGGGGAGCATTGTGCCTCCACACCGCTCCAACGGAGACGTACTTCCCCTCAAAAGGAAGGAACTTCGGTAACACATCCTCGTCTTCACCGGCTCCACTCTTGGTTATCTCGAACCTTTACTTGTGCAAGCTTATATTGTGTTGTATCCTTAGCTTGCTTGTGTGCTTGTTGTTGTTGCATCATATAGGTTGCTCACCTAGTTGCGTATCTAGACAACCTACTTTGATGCAAAGTTTAAATTGGTAAAGAAAAGTTAAAAAATTGTTAGTTGCCTATTCCCCCCCTCTAGTCAACTATATCGATCCTTTCACCTTTCTTTTACTTTAAGCAATTTTTATTTTTAATTTGAGTCTCCATCTTCTCTTATAAAGCACCAACTAGGGGGCACTATGATCGTACTTGAGCATTGGGTGTAGCTAATATGCGAGTGTGTTTCATGAATGAATCAAATTGGTGGGGCCGATTTTGACTTTAGGTTTTGGACATATTTGGAATTGAGAAAGTGGTTGAGGGCTTTGGAGCATATCACTAAGCACTTTGAGCAAGTAGACCATTAAGCAACACCTCATCTCCTTTTAACAGTATTGGTTTTTTCTATGGACTCAATGTGATCTTGGATCACTAAAATAGAGATGAAGAGTTTTGAGCTTTTGCCAATATTTGTCCTTAGCACCTTGAAGGGGTTCCACATCCCCTTGTCCATGCCACGCCTTTGTTGAACTATCTGAAATGTACTAGATGAAAATATTAGTCCAGCAAGAGATATGTTGACATTAATTACCAAAATCACCCAGGGAGCACTTGTGCTTTCACCCATCCCATCCTTCTTTCCTTTGGAACGTTGATGCGTGTCTTTTGTGTAGCAACAACACTAGGCACAACCAGCACAAATGATGGAGGCACAACAGACCCCTCGAAGATATCTGAGTCCGGAGGCATCTGCTCCTCGATGATAGGCTGGGAGTCCTCGACATAGTACGACTAGAACTGGCTCTCAAACAGGACAATGGCTTGACTAAACTATTGCGTGCCCATGTCCTACAGGCGTTAGCATCAGCAAGAGTGGAACACACTATACATGGAGAATATGAACGAGAACTAAACATGAATAGTACGAATGAGCACTAAACATGGACAGTAAGAATAGTACACACGGGCCACCAAGTTCAACGCACCATCCTATGACTATTCTTCAATCTCATAGCATATCATGGGTTTCAACACACAACCATACCTCTACATACTTGCAAACTAGCATACCCCACATACTCTGATTCACAGGGTAGTACCATATCTACCATAGTATCATCTTTGACAACATGGAAACAACATCTAGCATGCCACCAATCCATCAACACTAGCTACCACAACATCACATTCTCACATATCAAAAGTGTACACTGCTACCACATGGTCACATATCTAATCCTATCACATGCTCACAGATCTAGATAGAACGAGTAGAGAGGAGGGACTGATCGAACTCACAGCCATCGGCGCAGCCAGAAGGAGGCAAGGAACATGTCCGAGAAGAGGAGGACACAAATCATACGGAACATGTCCGTAAAGAGGCGGACACGAATCATCACGGCCATGTACCACCGGGTGGAGAAGAAGCACCTTTTACCTGCTCGTCAGTGTCGAACCGTGTGGCAGGGATGACTCGAAAGTGGGAATGGTGGCGGGAATTTGGGCGGTGAGATGAGACTGGCTATATAGGGCGACCGAATCGGCGGGAGGTGACCCCAATTCCTCCCATCGCTTTTCATGATACGTGTGCGAGCTCGCACCATCTCCATGGTCGCATGAGCTCGGCGCCGCGTTCCCCTCCCTGTAACGCCCGAGCCTGTTTGAGGGGAAACAACCGGTTCAGCCATTCCCAACGTGTGTGGCTGGGTTTGCTTTAAGGTTCGTGTTATGTAGGCAAGCAGTGAATGCAGGCTACTAAACATGACATTTTTACACCACGCGGGCCTGTTTGGGCTGTACCTAGGCAGCCGCCCTTAAATAAAATGTAGGACACACCTAAAATAAAAAATAAAATGTAGGACCCATTAGTTGGGAATATCCGATAATGAATGTTTTGCTGAGAAAAAAAACATAATTAATTATTGAAGAGTAAAATAATGGAGGAGAGGTTCTGGTTCCTTCCTCCCTCCTTCCTGAAAACCCCGTGGAGGTCGTGGTACGACCTGACCTAACAATCCTGCCCGGCATTCTCCTTACCCCAATCGGCATATCCCCCTCTTCACCAACCCATCCTCCCCTTTTACCATTTCCAACCCCAGAAGAGATTACCATCGTCCTCGTCTTCCTCGTCGTCATCATCCCATCCCCTCCCCTCCCCCTACCCCAGAGAACTGGTATAAAAAATGGGCGAGCCACCAAGATCCTGTCCTTTTGTGCGACCCGACTCCTCCAACTTGTAGCAGCTCCACGCAGGATAAAGAGGTTTGTGCCAATCTTTTCCCCCTTTCTTCCGTTCTCATTCTTGGGCGAGGTTGCATCTTCCCCATGTGACACCTGAGAAAGTGAGAGCAAGATTTCTTCGCCCTTCTCTTTATTTTTTGCTTCACGCTTTGGCCATAAACCTCCCATAAAGCTCCTTTTTCTCGCCTCCTAATCTCATCGACAGGGTTGGAAAGCCCAAGAATCCCCAGAGCCCCACCCCGAGATCCCGAGCTTTCTGCGTTGCTCCGTCGCAATCCACAGGAATCCCCATCGGAGGTGAGCGAGCTCCCCCTTTTTGACCGGTTCTTGATTGCATCCGCCGCCGCGTTGCCGGTTTCCTGACCCCTCCTCGTTTCTTGATTCAAGGTTTCGCGTCCTCCGTGCGGTTCTTGATCCAGGGTGCGCACCGAGGACTCGCCAATGCAGCCGGACGCGAGCGGCAACGCTGGCGGCGGCGGCGCGAATCCGAGGCCGAAGCTGCCGCCGGTGGCCGCCGCGCCGGCGCCGTCCGGGCGGCCGGCGTCCGTGCTGCCGCACAAGACGGCCAACGTGCGGGACCACTACCGCATCGGCAAGAAGCTGGGGCAGGGGCAGTTCGGCACCACCTACCTGTGCGTGGCCAAGGAGGACGGCGGCGAGTTCGCGTGCAAGTCCATCCCCAAGCGCAAGCTGCTGTGCCGCGAGGACTACGAGGACGTCTGGCGCGAGATCCAGATCATGCACCACCTCTCGGAGCACCCCAACGTCGTCCGCATCCGTGGCGCCTACGAGGACGCGCTCTTCGTGCACATTGTCATGGAGCTCTGCGCCGGCGGGGAGCTCTTCGACCGCATCGTGGCCAAGGGGCACTACACCGAGCGTGCCGCAGCGCAGCTCATCAGGACAATCGTTGGGGTCGTAGAGGCATGCCACTCGCTCGGCGTCATGCACCGGGACCTCAAGCCGGAGAACTTCCTGTTTGCCAGCACTGCCGAGGACGCCCCACTCAAGACCACCGATTTTGGGCTATCCATGTTCTACAAGCCCGGTATGTACTATGCTTCTATTGATTTACATGTCTAGTACTTTGTTCTTTCATATGTAGTACTTTGTTGACCAGTTCGAGCTTTGTTGGTATATCATATTTGATCAGGTTGATTTAAATGTCAATAGTGCTTTTATTCCTTTTGCTAGAGTAAGAATGCTTGCCATGAGGTGACATTGCTTTGAAAGTGGGAAGAACTGGTACTGGAACAGTGTTGGAGTTCCAGTTGGAAATTATGATAATTAGTGGGTTGTTGTAGTTGCCAACAAAAGGAGTGTCAGAAACAGTTCCTAGTATTAATGAATGTCAAGGGCGGTGCTTGTGTTATTGTGTGGTTTATCTCGTTGGAACCTTGAAGACTTGCCAAAACTTGTCTTCTTTTAGATATGATGGTTGCAAGATACCGAAAGGAACCGTGTAACTTTGTAATGTTCATAAGATTACTATTTCGGAACCTCATATGGGTGGGAAGACAAGTGTGTTCATATAACCAGACAACACTGGTTCGAATCTCTGAAGCAAGTTTAGACTAGTTACATGTTGTGAAATGTGTAGTACCCATTACTAGCAATATCAGCAATCTAGTTGTTTCTGAAAAAATATCATCAATTTAGTTGTTATTCTAGTGTGCAGTCTTGATTTGATATTTTCATCTGGCGCTTCAAATGCTACGTTGTATATTTTG
Source organism: Aegilops tauschii subsp. strangulata (assembly GCF_002575655.3). NCBI lineage: Eukaryota > Viridiplantae > Streptophyta > Magnoliopsida > Poales > Poaceae > Aegilops > Aegilops tauschii. Next base: position 90,441,595 of record NC_053038.3, read on the forward strand.
AGTCTTATGTTTTACTTAAAAATTTCTGTTCGAGCCAGACTAGATTTGTTGAAATATCTGCTTCCATTTCCTCAGGTGACAAATTCTCTGATGTTGTTGGGAGCCCCTACTATGTTGCACCTGAGGTGCTTCAGAAATGCTATGGTCCAGAAGCTGATGTCTGGAGTGCTGGGGTGATTCTGTACATTTTGCTATGTGGTGTCCCCCCTTTCTGGGCAGGTAAACTAGTTGCAGTTAAACCATCAAATTGGTAGGCCTCCATATTCTCATGTTCCTTCATGCATGTTTTCTTTTCAGAAACTGAAGCAGGAATCTTCAGACAGATCCTTCGAGGCAAACTTGATTTTGAGTCTGAGCCCTGGCCTAGTATCTCTGACAGCGCTAAAGATCTAGTCCGTACTATGCTTTGCAGGGATCCTACAAAGCGACTCTCTGCTCATGAGGTTCTTTGTAAGTGCACCTCCTCCTTATCACTCATGGAAGCGGTAGATTTGGTGCTTTAGACAGGATATATTTTGATTTCTTGCTTCTCATACTGTCATTGCCTTTGATGCCTGTCAGGTCACCCATGGATTGTTGATGATGCTGTGGCGCCTGATAAGCCTATTGATTCTGCTGTTTTGTCAAGACTGAAGCATTTTTCTGCAATGAACAAGCTCAAGAAGATGGCATTGAGGGTATGAATTTTCAATTGTCCATTCGTAAATGCACAACTTCTTTTTGAGCAGAAACTGTAGGGAGATCCTAACAGTAAAGTTTTATTAAACAAGAGAAACATGTTACATGAATGTGCTAGTAAATGCACTAGCTAATTCTCCAGATGTAGGTTGTATCCATGTGGTTAATTGCTGAGTTACCTCAAATTTAATGCTTCGTTCCATTATTGTTAACAATAGTGTTGCCATATTTGCATCATATACCAATGCATGCCTATCGAAGTCCAAGCATCTCTGGCTACCATCAGTGTTGCTTTTTTCTGTTACCATACACATTTATGGAAGGAAATAGTGGAGCATCTTGACGTGCCTGCCTAATTTTCTCTAGTTTGCTAGTCTTGGCCAACTTTGTTTTATCCAGATGGTTTTCTAGCTTTCTAGAATGATCTTGTTCAGATCCATATTATCATAGCAGATTATTGTTATACGACAGTAGTTAGTGTATCAATGCTGTTATTAGGTCCCCATATTTTTTCTGTTTGTTATTTGGTTGTGAACTAAATACATATATTTGGAGTCTTGAGGGTTTATGGCTGTTGATGCATTATAAAGATTGCATAATTTCTCAGATACTTGATAAGCATTTTGCAACTTGCAATGCTCATCTTGAACTGCTTATTCACAGATATTCATCTTACTATTATCATTTTTTTCTTCAGGTTATTGCTGAAAGCCTGTCTGAGGAAGAGATTGGAGGTCTAAGGGAGCTGTTCAAAATGATTGATGCCGACAATAGTGGAACTATAACATTTGATGAGCTGAAAGATGGCTTGAAAAGGGTGGGCTCAGAGCTAACCGAACATGAAATCCAGGCTTTAATGGATGCGGTAGGTGCTTCGTTACAAGCTAAATAAACGATTCCTTCATTCAGAAAACGAGTATAACAGAATCTCTGGATTTTATGATTCATAATGGTATCTATCTATTTGTTTAAGGCGGACATCGACAACAGCGGAACGATTGATTATGGTGAATTCATCGCAGCTACATTGCACATGAATAAACTAGAGAGGGAGGAGAACTTGGTGTCAGCATTCTCGTTTTTTGACAAGGATGGAAGTGGATTCATCACCATCGATGAGCTATCACATGCATGCCGCAAATTTGGTCTGGATGATGTTCACCTTGAGGATATGATCAAAGATGTCGATCAGAACAATGTCAGTGTTTCTTCATACTTGGTTCTACTCTGTCCCGTCCCATGCATATATGTTTTGTTCGAATCCTGACTTGTCTGTTTGCCAATTAATCTCTGTGTTGTTTTCAGGACGGGCAAATCGATTACAGTGAGTTCACAGCGATGATGAGAAAGGGTAATGCCAGCGCAACAGGGAGGCGAACCATGAGGAACAGCTTGAATCTGAATCTCGGCGACATCTTGAATCCCAGCAACAGCTAAGCCGGCATGGGGAGGAGAAGTGCCATACCTGGTGGATGCCATTTTGTGAAAGTTTTTGCATGCCTGATCAGCTGGACTACTAATCTAAGAGGGAAATGGGAGATAGATGGAGTCTCCTAGTAGTACTCAGTAGCTAGAGGGAGGGAATGGCGCACTCCTTTGGTTGTAACCGAATCTTAGACGCTGGATATGGAGGTGATGATGCGATGAACTGCATTGTGTATTCCTGTGGTTGAACACTGTTGGTAGCCGCATCAACTATTTACTGTTCACTTCTGTTTACTGTCAACTGTTGGTACAGTTGTTGAAAGGAATTCAGATGATGCCTGCTGGTCACCTTGTGTCTATTTTTTCCTATATAATGGGGCTACCTTGTCTATACAGTGACGAGGTAGTATAAAATTGCTGAACAAAAACTATTTTCAAACAATTTCGCACAGATTGAATCCATTATCAATTTACAATAAACATGGCCCGTTAACTGCACTATCTATCTGTAGGCATATCCGTCGTCCTTGGAGTTTGGACCTTTGATGTTCTGAAAAATTCATCGTGTATGTTCTCTTCGTATCACAGAAAACATGGGTCATTTTGTGTCTCCATTGACTGAGAATCCCTCGAGTCGATCAACCTGTCCGCCACGTGAATCAGTGACGCGACGTGTATCTCAAGGGGAAATCAGGCGATTTAGAGCTAGCGATTCCTTTTACTTAAACTAATTCATTCAACATGCTTGATTGCGTGTGCATTTGAAGATGTGTACTGAATTTCTGTTTGGTTATTTTATTTCATTTTGAAAGAGTAGTCTACCTTATGCTTTCAAAACGAGCCGTAGCCCGGGTGACCAGAGGTCAGTTACATGAGTTTGGTGAAAACAGAGAGCTTCCACCCACTGTTTGGTTCGGGTGCGGTGACCACCCCCGGTGCTGTGTGTCTCTTGTGGGATCGTGGGAAAATGGGGGTGCTGCGCCGCCACCCTCCCTCGTTCTCTCGCTTGTAACTTCCCCTGATCTCTGTTACTCATCTGATAATCAATAAAAAAAAGAACGCCGGCCGCCCTTCCATCGCCCACGCCCGGATATAAAAAGGCCCTCCCTCGACGGGGAGCACACACTCTCTACCAAGCTCCTTCCCTCGCCGCCGACGCCCCTCTCGACCGAGCTCGCCTCTCCTCTCCTTTTCTCCCCGCCGATGAGCATGGCCGAGCGTTACCCAGGCAACGCCGCGACGGCTAATGGCTTTGGCAGCCGTCTCCTGCACGAGGACGAGGCACGGCTCCTCTACGAGGCCGACTACCCGGCACCGCCGGACATGCAGGTGCCGGGCACGTGGAAGCTGAGCGCCGGCGGAGTCCCGGTGCCACCAGTGCCCACCGGCGCTGCCCGGCGCGCCGAGATCGCGCGCATCTGGTCCTCGCTGACGGAGGAGGTGCGCAACCAGCCGAGGTACGCTGCCGACAGCAACACGCTGTGGACGGCATACTTCGGACGCCACCACGCCGACCAGCTCGCCTCCTCGAACGGCGTCGAGCCCCGCGGCCACCACAATTCCGAGGGGCGCCGCCGATGGTGGGGCGTCCCCGGCCTCACCCTCGAAGCCGTCCTCGAGCACATCAAGGCCGACAACACGCCGCGCCTGGAGTACCCGGCGCCCCTCACCTTCTCGCGCCGTCGCGACAGCTCCTGGACGCCGCGACGGATGAAGACGGCGACCTCCTCGTCGTCGGGCTCTGACTCCCTCTCCTCCGGTTCGCCGGCGCTCCGCCCCGTCAAGCCGGAGCCACAGGAGAGGGTGCTCGGGCGCCACACCCGCGACAGCGCCCTCGTCATCCACGACGGCGCCGCCCCTCTCCTTCTTCTTCCCGGCTCGTCAGGCCGAAGACCGAGCTGGGGTTGCTCCCCGTGAAGAAGGAGCACGCGGACATGGCCGCCGCCGACGAGACCGCCCTCAAATGGGCAAAGGCGGACTACGTCCGCGAGCAGGTAGAGCACCAGCGCCGCGCCCTCGAGGAGATCGCCGCTCGGTGCTGCGGACGCGAGGAGGGCGGCGTCGTCATCCTCGACAGCGACGGCGAGGAGGTGCCCGGGCCGTCCAACCCCCCGCGCATCGGCGACGCTGGTCAGGGGTCCAGCAGGGACGGCGGCGACGACGACGACGACTACACCCGGTTCTACATGCTCCTCGGCATGTAGAAGGCGGGCTTTTCGGCAGCGGCGCGGCGGCGCAGTAGTGCTAGGCGTTTTTTAGTTTAGTTTAAATTTATGTGTTTAAGTTTTTTTACAAATATCAATGAAATCGTCTAGTTTGAACAAATATGCGTCATGTTTGGCCGAGCTTATTTTTCAAAAAACGAGGTCTAGGAGGGTCGCGGGGCGGCAGTTGGGAAACCGACCGCCCCCACGCTGATATTATCGCCGGCGCGCCATATTTGAAGTCCCGGGGGGGCCGAACCGCTGAAGATGCTCTAAGCAACAAGAATCAAGTGCGAAGCCTCTGAACCCACGATAAAAGAGATGCTCTGTCCATTTGACTCCATAGTCTGAGTGGCCCAGCAGCGGTACAGCACAATACACCCGGCGACCATCTTTTATTGTTGAAAGTGCGATCATTCGTGGCTCTGCCATAACGACACAGCACAAGTAGCAAAAAGCACACACCGGATAGGCCCATAGTTGTCACCTTCACTGATGCGTTCAACAAACTCCGCAATACCAACAAACTCCGATATACTCTGAGTGGCTCGGCAGCGTTAGAGCACGATACCCCCGGCGACCATCTTTTGTTGTTGAAACTTGAAAGCGCGATCATTCCTGGCTTGCTACGGCGACGCAGCACAAGCAGCAAAGAGCACACATTCTTTGTTCAACAATCGCCGCATACCACTGTTGGTTCACCACATGGGCCCATAGGAACCACGGAGCCTGAAGTTTGCAAGTACTCCCTCCGTTCAATTTTATAAGACGTTTCAGACAGCTGACATTGAACTATTTTGGGTGATGTCTGAATTGTCTCCAATGTCTTATAAAAAGTGGACAGAGGGAGCAGCTTAGATTCCAGTAATTATTAACATGGATTCTATCAAGCCGCTCAAGAGTTGGCCGCAATCTCTTATCGGACCAAGTAAACTTCCGATTGTCAATATCAATATCATCTAGACCATTAGCTCCGATCCAATCATTAAATACTTTCACGAGATGTCAGTTAAGCCGCCCCTTGGATTTCCCATAATCAAACCTGTACATGTTGAAATCATCCAGCAACACCCATGGACCAGAAATGGTAGCAGCTACGTGATTCAAGATAGAGAAGAAATCCACTCTGCCAATTTCATCACAACTCACAAGGCGCATAGACGGTGGTAAGCATGAAGGACATGTTGCCGGTGCTAGAACTGAACTTAGCAGTGACGTGAAACTTATGCTTGTTGACAATTTGGCAGTCCACAACTCACTGATCCTAGGCAAGCAATATAGCCCCAGTAGTACCTTCACCCGGCATGAAGGTGAAAGAACGTAGCCGATCAGGAAGAAACTCTCTCACTTTGAGCATTGAAACTGATGACAGTTTTGTCTCCTGAAAACAGAGGATATCCGCATGACAAGAAGCAGTGGTTTGTCTAACAAGCAAGCACTTGTCCAAATCCCACAACCCAAGCACATTCCAGGTAAGGATCTTCATAAAAGTTACTCCCTCCGATCCATAATAAGTGTCGCAGTTTTGAACTAAGGTTCAACCCTGCGACACTTGTTTTGGATCGGAAGGAGTAATTAACATCTCAATGATGTGTATGAAAATGTGGATGAATGCATGCCAAAGATGGTGCAAACTGAAGCCATGTATTAATTCATAGATGCGTACAAAGTGGCGATACAGACTCATACATACAGTATAACCGGAACAACACTCCAAGGGGAAGAACATCCTTCGGGACAAAACCTATCAAGAACTAAGATAATGCATCGCCGATGACTGTAGCTAAACCTGAAAGGAGGAAATAACAAAACATGCTAGACTAAATGCAGATAACATAGAACATTCAGTAGGCTCCAGTACTGAAGAACGAAGTGAGTTTCAGCTACCCATTTTGACATGCCATTTGCTCCAATTCGATTCGATGTTGCTCAGAAAAAAATGTTGCATATATGACATTGGCCCTAACTAGGAAGCTATATTTTTTTTTGACTTGACTAGGAAGCTAATTAAGGTCAAGATGATCACAGACTAAAACTAGTAGGAAGCTAATTAATGTTGCGTTTCCCTTTTTCCTTTTTTCTTTTTCTTTTGATTTTGAGGGTACCTATTATTCTTTTTCTTGGAGTAAATTTTGCCTCTCCATTTTAAGAGTTTTTTTTTGAGAAATCTCCATTTTAAGAGCTGGATTGGAATGGGCAAGTCTTTTTTCGCGGGCCGTCCTGGAGACCAGCCCACTAAGAAATTTAGGTCCGTTCATACTCTGGCCTAAATTTCTTGTATAGATGGGCCCAGGAACCCTAAAAAAACACTAAAAAGGAACCCTAAAAAAAACTAAAAAAAAGAACCTAAAAAAAAGGACCCATCTATCCATCATCGACCGCTAACCTCTTTTCATCCTCCGGCCACCCGCGATGACGCCGCCGCCGCCACGGCTGCTCGCCGGCGGCGACCACAGTCCGCCCCCCACGTCAACCTCCTCCCCGGAGCACCCTCTCCTCTCCGCTCACCTCCTCCTCCCCGACCCATCCCCCTCCGATCTCTCCTCTCCGCACCTCCCCCACGCCCTAGCCTTCTCCTTCCTCACCCACCCGTCCCCTCTCCCGCGCCGCCTGCTCCTCCTCCTCCACGCCGCCGGGGGCCGCTTCCCCGCCTTCTACCACTCCTTCGCCTCGGCCCTCCTCTCGCTCCCCTTCCCCCTCCTCCTCCCCCACCCACGCGCCCGCCTCCTCCTTGCCGCCGCTGAGCTCACCCGCGCGGCCGCGCCGGGCTTCGCGCCCCTACTACTCTCCCTCCTCCGCCGCGTGCCCTTCCCCGGAGACGCCCGCCTCCCCGACCTCATCCGCGAGCATTCCTCCTTCCTCGCCGCCGAGGAGCCGCAGCTCCTCGCCTCCGCCGTCTTCGCCTTCCTCCGCCTCCTCGCCAGGAACCGCCTCGCCCCGTTCCCCAGGAGCGCCGAGTGCAGCAACTGCGAGGAGTGCAAGAGCGCGAAGAACCTCGAAGAGTGCGGAGAGAAGCTGGTATCCTTCTGCGTCTCGGTGCTGCGGGACCACTTCCAGGTGTGCACGCTGATCGGGAGGGACCTTGTGCGGTCGCTCCATGAACTGGTGCTCGTGCCGGAGTTCCAGGGATTTTGGAAAGACTTGATGCTGGCCCGCAACACTGACATCTGCCGGGTTGTCACTCCAGGTTGGTGCACAGCCTTGTCTATCTCGCCGGAGATGGAGACGCAACTGCTGTTCATGATGAGCAATGTGAAGTGGGGAGGCCAGAAGAGGTACCAGCTGTGGTTTGCGAGGAAGCATTTGATGGTGCCTGGAGGGGAGGAGAGGATACCGGACATTGTCCGGTTCATATGCTGCGGGTACCACCCGACCAATGAGGTTATACAGTCCGGTGTCATTGCCCGCTGGGCGGTCATCGGTTGGTTGCTGACTAGTTGCAGCAAGGGGTACATTGTAGCGAATGCGAAGTTGGCGCTGTTCTACGACTGGCTGTTTTTTGATGAGACTAAGGGTAACGTCATGAACATTGAGCCCGCAATGCTTCTGATGTTGAACTCAATATCTCAGTATGTAGATATCACAAACGTGCTACTTGAGTTCTTATTTCTTCTGATTGAGAACTATGAGGTGCGGAGGAAGGAGGCCATCGAGCAGTGTGTGAGGTGTGCATTTATAGTGCTGGTGAAGAAAGGAGTGCTCCCATCATTGGAGTTGTTGACAGGCTGCGAGAAGCTGTCGCCATTACTTAGGCAGAAGCTTGTGGCATTTTTATCTAGTACCACTCCTGTAGCAGCTGTAGAAGCTTGCTTGAAACCGATTAATGAGGTTTCTAAAGCAGCAGAGTTGAAGAAGAGAGTTTGCTCCAACTAGATGTCACAACGGTATGTGTCAAGAATGAACTGCAGTCAGCACCAATCCACCAATACTTCAACCATGTGAATGATCTGAGAAGGCATACAAAGAGGAATTACAAGACCGCACCAATTTACCAGCAATTCAGGTGAAGACATCCCTTGAGCAAGAAAAGAAAAAGGAACCTGGAGTTTGGGCTCATCATCGGCTTGCCCTTGGACCTACAAACCTGGTCCTCACCAATATGCACAGAATATGTTAAATCAAAAGCTACTGTGCGATTCAAACTACATTAGAAGTCAATTCAATTCCGTTCAGTTAATACTGATAATGCCAATTTTTAATTTCTGCTGATTGAAAACTATGACAAGTGAAGAGTTTCTCAGCCGATGCTATATCTGATTAATCTGAAGCATGAAATGAATTTAATTGAAGGGTAGACCGCTTCTTGTGATTCATTATCATTTGAAGCTAATTGAAGTGCTGGCAGCAAAGCAACAACTCTCTGCACACACTCATCATCTGCTTGAACTGATGAAAGAAGCCTCATGGCCCTTTTGACAACACCAAGATAAATACACAGTATGTGGATTGAATGATGTGATCAGACTTCAAGACCTGGTGGCATGTGCAGCACAGGCATCATGCACATTAAGCTTGTGATAGCGAGTGTTTTTGTTCAGGCATGCTAATACACCTCATGGGAGAAGTCACATACACCATAGGGAGTCTCTATTGATGTATTTCTGCGGAGTTATAGGACATCGTCTGATCTAAGTAGGCCAACCTTATGTACTTGTAAACTACTCCCTCCGTCCGGAAATACTTGTCATCAAAATGAATAAAAGGGGATGTATCTAGATGTATTTTAGTTCTAGATACACCCCTTTTTGTCTATTTGAATGACAAGTTTTTTTGGACGGAGGGAGTATTTGTAATTACTGGCTTTTGTTATTCAGTAGTAAAATCCCTTTCATCGTATTTTGTGTCTTGTCCTTTCGTTGAGGGCACTAGGTGCCACATACCAACTCGCTCTCGGATGTTAATGTTTATGGTGAGTAGACAAAGGTGCCAAATTCCTTTTCTGCTTTACGCTTTAAACTTTTATCAAACACCTCCAGTCTGGAAAATATGCATTTTTGTATCCTTGTTTCTCTGTTTTTCTCCTAGCCAGTGTGACACTTCCTAGTTCCTACTAATGCATTTTGGTATGAAATATATTATGACATCTAAATTCAGATATTTTAGTAAGGCTAGGGAAAGATCATTTTTTCCTAATTGAAAGCATTATATCAAGAATCATGGGGTCCAGGGATTACATACAAGATTATTGCATGGTTGGTTTCCTCCTGATGGCATCCTTGACAGGGAGTGTCATGTTGATGGTGGATGTGTTTTCTGCAGCCAGGCACTGGAGCACAAGGAGAAGCAGCACTCTGTCTTAGAGCCAGAACAAAGAACGGTGTACCACACAAGCCACAGCTCGAGTTGTTATCACCAAAAGACTGACTGAGAAAACCGATTTATTCCTTGAAATCAACGGTTACTGGACAAATACATGGATGCAATATATCAGGGCATCTCGACCGTCAGAAGACACTCATGGGTGATAACCCTTGGTGAAATGCACCCACAGAAACGCAGAGCGGTTCATCGCCAAGACCATCATCCTTAAGGACAAGAACATTCAGACAATATTTATGGACCGCATAGCGCAAACAAGAAAAAAATTCAGTATTATACAGGCTTTACATGGTACACAGAAAAGGGAACGAAATCATAGAGACAGCCATGTGGCAGAGCCAGGACAAAAAGGAGGTGGCAAGAGGATTGGAGCAACCAAATCACAGCCATCCATATCCAAAAGGCCAACCTCCACCTCACAACTCATATCCCTTGTGCACCCAGGTGCTCACCCTTATATCTCAGCGGTTGCTGCACTTCTCACCCCCCCTAAGGAAAGGCTGCAATTGTAAGGTGTGTCAAAGAAGAGGGTAGCACCTGATCTGCTTGCCTCCAGAAACAATGGCGTCTGCTACTCTCCTCAAGTCGTCTTTCCTTCCCAAGAAGGCCGAATGGGGCGCCACGCGCCAGGCTGCCGCCCCCAAGCCGATGACCGTCTCCATGGTTGTCCGTGCCAGCGCGTACGCCGATGAGCTTGTCAAAACCGCGGTATGCTTTCTTAACACCAACAGTATAATTCTACAATTTTGCCATGCATATGCGTGTATTAGTTTGATGGGCAGTAACTTCTCGGGAGAATCCTCTTTATTACATCAGTGGGAAGGGGAGATCTGGATGTATTGTCAGTACAGAAACTACCAGAGATAACTCAAATGTATTATTAGGATGAACAGTTACCCGGTACCGTTTATCATAATCCATTGGACGTAAGACCAATGTTTTGTCAGGCAGAGGAGTATTATTTGGCTGTTTTTGATCATACCAAAATCTCTAGTCCGAATTAACATTCATAACGTATTTTTCTATATTGCATTGGTACAGTAACTTTTCTATCTTGATCGCTGCAAATTAAATAGATATGATTGATGTTGTGTTGTACCAAAAAGGAGCTTGTGAAACTCCAAACATAAACGTGATATGTTTCTGGATTAGACATCTGCAGTAAGACATGACACAGGTTAATCAGCACTAGCTGTAATGATAAGGCACGATGCATCAAGGCACACAGAAATTAAACAACTTGCATTCCATTGATATCATTGTTTGAATCCATGTGTCCTGCTTCAGCTCAGCAATACATCTGAAGGTTCGTAAGTCATAACAAAACCACATAATTGCTTTTGACTTGAAATTTTGATAGCATAAATCATCAACTTCACAACAGTAAAATCTCTACTAAATGAGTAAAGCTTCCGTTCAGTATGGTTCAGAAGATCTCAAGCTTTATTATTCCTGCTGCAGAAAACCATCGCATCGCCAGGCAGGGGTATCCTTGCCATGGATGAGTCGAATGCCACCTGTGGCAAGAGACTCGCCTCGATTGGCCTTGAGAACACTGAGGCTAACCGCCAGGCTTACCGGACCCTCCTTGTCACTCCACCAGGATTGGGAAACTACATCTCTGGTGCTATCCTCTTTGAGGAGACCCTCTACCAGTCGACTGTTGATGGCAAGAAGATTGTTGACATCCTTGTCGAGCAGGGAATCGTTCCCGGTATCAAGGTTGACAAGGTAGGCTGTCCACTGATTTGTGATTTCACTCCAAACTGACACATGATTTTCTTCGTGCATTCCCTTATCAGAGTTTTTTAATTAAAACAATTCTAAACTAAAGATTCAAACTGCTACTATTACTAATGCATCAGAAGAATCATATGTGCTCATGTGACTAGCTATACATTACAAGCAAAAACTGATGATCCCAGGTTTATTTCAAGCTTAGAAACAAAACATTCTTCTAAACTGGTGCTCATTCTCAGGGTCTTGTGCCACTTGTTGGTTCCAACGATGAGTCATGGTGCCAAGGTCTCGATGGCCTTGCCTCCCGTGAAGCAGCATACTACCAGCAAGGCGCCCGCTTCGCCAAGTGGTTAGATATTTGCTCCTACAACTACAAGGACAGTTTACCTTCCATTAAGTCACCCTAGCTGACATGAAGTTCTCTTGCAGGCGCACTGTTGTCAGCATTCCTAATGGCCCATCTGAGCTTGCTGTCAAGGAAGCTGCCTGGGGTCTTGCCCGTTACGCGGCCATCTCACAGGTATTGTTCCCATTTCCTGACAGACCAAACTTCTACAGCACAATGGCGAGGCACAACATTCTAGTGGATATGTAAACCTCTTGTTTGTTGATGTTCTAGGACAATGGGCTGGTGCCGATTGTGGAGCCTGAGATCATGCTCGACGGTGAGCACGGCATCGAGAGGACCTTCGAGGTCGCGCAGAAGGTGTGGGCGGAGACCTTCTACTACATGGCCCAGAACAACGTCATGTTTGAGGGCATCCTCCTGAAGCCAAGCATGGTGACCCCTGGTGCCGAGTGCAAGGACAGGGCCACCCCCGAGGAAGTGGCCAGCTACACCCTCAAGCTCCTCCAGAGAAGGATCCCCCCTTCCGTCCCCGGCATCATGGTGAGCAGAGCACCCTCCCAAACCTAAATGCACAATCATGAATATAAGATTATGTTGACAAGACACTATCCTCAACAACCAGTTTGCATGGTAACTAAAAAGTGCCAAAATAGTATGCCTTCAGAAATCAACAAACCATTATATTATTTCTGCAGAAGCTTACATCCTATGTTGTTTCTTTTCTGTGGTGGTGCAGTTCTTGTCTGGCGGTCAGTCGGAGGTGGAGGCGACGCTGAACCTGAACGCGATGAACCAGGCGCCGAACCCGTGGCACGTGTCCTTCTCCTACGCGCGGGCGCTCCAGAACACCTGCCTCAAGACGTGGGGTGGGCGGCCGGAGAACGTGGCCGCGGCGCAGGAGGCGCTGCTGCTGCGCGCCAAGGCCAACTCCCTGGCGCAGCTCGGCAAGTACACCAGCGACGGCGAGGCCGCGGAAGCCAGCGAGAACATGTTCGTCAAGAACTACAGCTACTGATCCGTCGGCGAGCTATCTATCTAATTATCTACCTATGGAGGGAGAGTGCTAGTAGCGCCTTGAGCAGCTTGAGGGCACCTTAGCCAGCCAGTGTGTCGTCGTTGTTACAGGTCGAGACCAGCTCTGATGGAAGAGATGGACGGAGAGTATATACTGTGTTTTGCCACCCTAAGTAAAAAACTTTTGGAATGGTTTTACTGCTGTATTCGAATGGTTTTTCTAGAGCATTGTTGCCTTTGTTTGCCACCCTAAGTATGAACAATCTCAAGCGCCAGGTGTGGAATGCGGTATTTTTTCTGGGATTATATGTTGATCTGTTTTCTGGAACCACGAGCTCGCGTGAAATTTCTGCGTTCCAAACTGGCCAGTTTCTCTTTGCAGGTTGTCACTGATATATAACCAAAATTTGGCAAAAGGTGAAGGATCTGGCATGAACCCAATCTAGAACCTAGCACAGGCTCATTTTTTAGGACAGTAAGACGAGCCATTTCCTAGCCCTCTCAGGTAGGGGCTGGACACGAGCCGAGCCGAGCCGAGCCGAGCTTGATCCGAGCCTGGCTTTGGCTCGCTCTGGAGCGGCTCAGCTCGGCTCGGCTCGCTCAGCCAACGAGCCTACTTCAAGCGGCTCGGCTCGTTTTGGGTATGGCTCGGCTCAGACCGAGCCGGCTCGAAAGCCAGCTGCCACCAGTTTCATTTTTACTTACAGAAGACAGAACCTCTGTATATAGTCCACAATGTTGATTGTTTTGCAGTAATTAAACCCATATGTTGAAAGAAAAACAGTTTATACTGCTTAAAATGAAACGTCCAGCAGTATATTGTTTTAAGAAATGGTCATAGTAATGAAAAATAAGCTTTCTTCTATGAATTCTTCTACAAAAATTGTAACAATGCAAGAGATATGAGAGAAAGAATTGGGCAGCATTTCTATTGAATTTTGGACAGCACATCCTTTGAACTTTACACAGCAAAAACATCAAATATTGACAGCGAAACAAAGAAATTTTCACTATCCGGAAATTCATCTAAATCTGATTTGTCACCAACCCCAGACGGCACCTCAAACAAAGTATCTTGCTCTTCCTCATCCTCCTCCTCATCCTCTTCCACATCTTCATGATCCTCCTCCACTTGCTTATCATGCTCCATTGCCTAGCACACAACAACAACACACACATGAGCTTGGACACACATATATTTGACTTTTGGACACACACATGAGCTTGCACAAACATATATCTGAGATTTGGACACCAAAAAAAGCACACACATGAGCTTGCACAAACATATATTTGACATTTGGATACCAAAAACAGCACATATGAGCTTGGGCACACATAAATTTGACTTTCAAAAAGCAAAAACAGCACATACATGAGCTTGCACAAATATATATTTTGCACACACATACTTGGGAAGATGTAGCCTCCCTCTCATAGTCGTTTGCGGAGCCAGAGGCAGCGGCGATTCCGGCACGCACGCCAGCGCCGGTGGGGTCAGGGGGACGTCGAGGCGGAGGTCCCCGAGACCGGCAACTTACTCTTCATAATGGAGTCCAAGGTCCTCTCTTTCTCCTTCTCCTTCCCATTCGCCTTCCCCTTTTCCTTGACTATTGTTGCGACGATAGGCCTCTGCACACATCAGCAAACAACACACGGTCAATCATCGACAGAAGTAAACTAATTACACATGGAATCAATGTAATTTCCCAGCAAGTAGTTTTTTTTCAAGCTGCTATGCTACAGCAAGTAGATCATCAACAGCAGAAAACTAATTACACATGGAATCAATGAAAATTTCGATCCATTCTGCCCTATAACTCCATCCATCCATGATCCATCCATCCGGCTCTTCTAGATCTAGCCCTACAGGCTACAATACATCCATCCATGATCCATCCATCTAGCCCTACATCTACATGACTACATCCATCGATCGATCCATCATCCATCCATCCATCCATCCATCCATCCATCCATCAGATGCATGCTAGTTTAGACACCTACGGCTAGGGATTGGGACGGAAGAACTACATGAGTACATCCATCGATCCATCCATCCATTGATCCATCACATGCGTAATAGTAGTTCAGAGAGTTGCGGCTAGGGATTGGAAAGGAAGGAGGTACCTGCTCCCGCTCGTCACGTTCGGCGAGAAACCAGGGGAGGCGCGTCCGTCTGCGTCCGGCGTGGTGAGGAAACGTGGCGTCGCCCGTCGCCGTCGAGCCCGTTGCTGTCGGTGTGGTTAGGAGACGCGGCGTCGCTCGTCGCCGTCGATCCAGCTTTGCGGCGCAGAGCAGAGAAAGGGGCGAGGCAGCACAGAGCAGAGAAAGGGGGAGGCGGCGCTCTCTCTGCTTCTCTCGTGCCCTAATGCGTTGCGTGCGGTGCGATGGAGATGGACGAATTGGGCTGGGCCTCGAGCGAGTCACCGAGTTGGACCGGGCGAAACTCGGCTCGGCTCGGTCGGGAATCGGGCCTCTTTTTCCAACTGGGCTCGCTCGTTTATTGTATCGGGCCGAGCTGTAACGGGCCGAGCTGGAGCGAGCTTCGGGCCGAGCCGAAAAGCTCGCTCGGACATCCGGTCCTACTCTCAAGCCCCTTAGCTTAGGCCGTCCGTTTTCGTGATCTAGCCGCTTCTGGCTATTGGATCTTTGTTTTAGATCCACTGTATCGCGACCTGGGCAACATGTCCTAAGAGCATCTCCAATAGCGGGCTTAACCGCTTTTTAGGGCAGTTGAGGAAAAAATAGAGCTCCAATAGCCCCTAGCTACTTGCAAAAGTTGGTCAATTTTTTTAGGCCTGCAAAAAAACAGAACCAAGTGTCGCAAATATTCAACACTTGGGCTGTGGAGAGTGAAGTCTAAAATAAACCCTCAAGTTGTAGACCCTGACTGAAACAAACCCTGGCGTTTAAATCCTTGAAATCAGTATCCTGACCTTGTCGATCCCGGTCGTTTTGAACCTTAAGGTCGTATCCAAGCAGAGGATTCCTACATGGCACCGGGAAAGACCGGGATCGATGAGTCAGCTAACACCTGCAGGTGGGTTCAAAAATCTTCTTTGTTGCTGTCTGGATGCAGCTCCTGCACGGCGGCGGACTGCACCCTCATGATGCGAGCGGCCACGGGAGCTGCGTGACTCGCTGGTTGTGCCAGGATCGCCGAGTGGTGTACTAGGACCTGCTCATTCACGATGCTAGCCATGGTGGCACAGACGGTTTCCTACACCGGCGAGCGAGCTGCCGACAGTCTCACCGGCTTCTACATCGCCTGGGCTGCCGCGAGTCTTGCCGACCATCGTGTCGCTGGTTCTCTGCTCGCCGGGGTCACCGGGATGATCCCATAATATTTGTATCTGGCTCCGACTACTGATGCCATGCACCGGCTTGACGTACCGCTCGACCTCGGGGACCAAGGTCTGCGGGGCCCGAAGGCCAGACGTGTCCTGGCGTGGACGCTGCCGTTGAAGGCCTCGGCCGGACGCGGAGCCCGAGAGAGCGCACTCGCAGAAGTCCTGTCCCGTGTCGCCTATCAACTCCATGCCGTGCTTGCAGCTGCGAGGCATACCTAATACACGATCCAAGCAACCTTCCGAGCTAATCGATGCACAAGTACACAGCAGAACACACACGTACAAGCGACTAAGCTGCTGCATCGATTCTACCCACCGTCTACACACGTAAATGTACGCATATACAGGCGTGCTTCTGATCTATTTCCGGTGAGATATATACTGTACATGCGAAACAGAACACACGCGATGCAGAAGAAGTCGGCGAGGACGAAGCACAGGACATGGGCATGACGGCGTAGCATGGATAGCCGATGGTAGTCGAATGTGCATGACGGCGGCTCGCAGGTGAGCAGGCGACAGCCATTAATTTGGTCAAAGACAGAAATCCCAGCCTCCCACTGCCATGTCATCAAATCCCGTCCTAAAAACGGCGGAAGGTTCAAAACAACCGGGATTAGAAAGGTAGGGTACCGATTTCAGGGATTTGGACGTTGAGGTTTATTTCAGTCAAGCTCTACGACTTCAAGGTTTATTTCAGACTTCACTCGGCTGCGGAAAACAAACGGCAGTCTCCCGCAACCGTGTGCAGCCCACTTGCCGCACCGACCCCCCGCGCCCAGCTTCCCGCGGTCTCACGCGGCCAACGCCACTAAATTTGGCAGCCTCCGGCCGAATCCACGACCGCCGCTGGATCCACCTCTCCCCATTATCGCCGCACCGTTGCATCCACCAAATCGCCCATCGTTGCCGTATCCAAATCGGGCACCGCCGCCGGATCCACCTCCTACCTTCACTGTTGCCGCACCGGGCCGCATCGCTCGACCCCGTCGCCGTTGCCACACCCGTAGCTTCCCACCGCGATGCCGCCGAAGCAAAAGCCAAAGAGTAATACCGACTTCAAACAGGTGTGGAAGCAAAACTTCGGCCACTACGACGTCGAGTTCCAGTTCGACGGCCGGGGGTATTGTCTTGGCATGTTCACGACGACAGAGATCATCGCACGCACCTGTGATATCGCCGCTTGGGGGTTCGACCGACCGCGCGAGGGATGAACTTCCCAGAGATCGCTTCCGGGAGGATGCAGAGTTTGTCGGTTCATCGATGACCGTTGTGCCATGTAAAGAAGAAGAGGGAGATACACATTGTTTATGGCCAGATCGATGCTGAGGCTATGGCGAGGTTCACGAGGGAGAATCAACAGTACATCCAGTACAAGGCAGAATTCTTCTGGAAGTGGGACCTGTTCGCACATGAACACGTCACGTGTACCCTCGACGCCGTGGGTGATGCACCGCAGCTCACGTTGAAGGAGTCTCACTGGAAGCGCGATTCACAAGACAACCGGAGAGAACTTTTGAGGACCGAAACCCCACACTCCCAGGAGGGACCCCGTCGGGGAGTACGGCGGCTATGGGCTGCCCTAGGTCGGTCAAGCCGCCCCTAGAGCCTCGGGATTTGCAGCTCTCCAACACGAAAAACGAGGGAGCAAGAACGAGGGAGGGACAAAACGTAGATGAAAAAGTTGTAAATGCGTTTGCGATTGTGTGTTGTTGTTCAATTGGCCGTCACCTCTTGTCTATATAAAAAGCGGATGGACTTCCCGTATAAGAAAAGGACTTGCTTAGCCGTCCAAATCATCAAAACCTAACAAAACACGGACTATTCACGACCTCCGGCCCGGATGTCCGGATCAAGGCTCAGATGATCCGGCCTAGCCCAGTTTTCTGACAGCAGCTCACTAATCGGGCTGCAACTTTTACATACGAACTTGGATTAAGATGATTTTTATATCAAAATCAACCGTCGACGAGTTGCACAACTTTTCTGTTGAAACACTTTTCGATTTGAGGTCATCTTGAGGGTATTTCGGGCTGTTTTCTAACATCTGCAACAGAAAAAAGTTGTCCGGACGTCCGGATCCTTGCCCGGATCGCAAAGTGTAACTTTTGCATATGACATCGGATTAAGACGATTTTTATATCAAAATCGTCCGTTTCGATGAGACGAAGAACTTTCATGTAGAAACTTTTCCCATCCAAGGCCATCTTAATTATGTTTCATGCCATTTTCTAATCTGATGTTAACACGGGTATCTCCGAAATTGTCATATCTTTTGCATGTGAGCTCCGTTTTGGACCATCTTCATATCTATTTCGATCATCTTGAAGAGATCCATCAAATGGTGACATGAACTCATAATTTTAACCTCATCCCATTATAGCCACAAGTCACTCTTTGTGATCATGCCAATTTCGAGCGCCAACAGGACCATGAGAAGAAGAAGAAGAAGAAGGAGGAGGAGGAGGAGGAGGAGGAGGAGGGTCCAGAAGGAGGACGAGGCTGGCCCCTTGACGGTGATCAACCTCGAGTCGAACAAGGAAGAGTAGGAGTTGAACTCCTCTGGTGAGGAGACCATGGCGCATTGGAACTCTATCGACGCCGACTATTAATCGGGCGAGTAGATATGTTTAGGGTTATCAAGTAGAAGGGTGACTTTTATGTTTATCTAGTTTTAATCATTGCAATGTTTGGATGTCTAAAATGTTTTAAATGAACTATGCGATGTGTCTTTAAAAAAATGTGTTTGTATGTTTCGATGTGCCCTATTTTAGTGCAGCTGTTGAAGATACATTTTTTAACATATTACAGACACAAGCACTCATATATATACATGCGTATACTCACCTCTATGAATGCACACACGCGCATCCTACCCCTATGAGCACCTCCGAGAGACTCAGCCAGCATCTCATCTTGAGATTTTATAAAGTCACACGCGCACCCCTATGAGCACCTCCAAGAGACCGAACCGGCATTTCAGGATAAATGCGAGCACCAAAATTTAAACCCTAGTGGGCTGGGTATACCACTGTCTTCCTAATTATCCAATCACAGATTGGTTTGCGAAGATGCATTTTTTTGGTGTTGTAAATTTTACTTCAAGTAGGTTTTTTTTTGGAGAAAGACTTCAAGTAGGTTTTGGTGCCCTAAAATAGACATGTGGTTGATTGGGCTGGCGTGTCTAAGCAACGTGTTAGCCCATCCATCGAACCGATTCGCCTGAGGCCCTGAGCAGCCACTGCCATCGTTCGTCCCCTCCGCTTCATCTACCTCTCACACGCACGGGCGACGGCGGTGGGACGGAGATGCTGGGTGCGAGGGAATCTCCATGAAACCATGGAGGTGTGCCCGGCCCGTCCGTCTTCGATTGGGCGCGATGCACTCCTGGTGGCATTGGGAGGGAGCCGAAACCGGAGTCCGGCGATGGCGAGGGCCGCGGTGCGTGAGGACTGAGGGAGGGATTGTGGCGATGGGTTCGCGGGAAACTCACGCGAACGCCTTCGGCGGCAGTTGTCGATGCGGACGGCGCCGGCGCGGCCAGCAACGAACTCCGGCTGCTCTTTGGCATCATGGCCACGCCCCGTGCATATGTGTGTGCCGCTTAGCCGCCCCTGTACGGCTGTACCTGAGCGTTAAGGGCTTCTCGATTTTGTGTAAGTGTGTGTTAGGCGGAATGCTTAGACGCTGAGTCGAATTTCTTCTTGGATGTCTATGTCTGAGTACTCTTGATTCTTAAATTCATGGTCTGCAACTCTGCAAAATGTAGGTGATCCTTGATGTTTCAGAATGATGCTTCAGCTCCGCCGAGGAAGAGGGAAGAAACGTCAATTTAGTTTGAGAGATTTCGGCAGCCCAGTATGCTCGGGAGTGGTGCGTTTCTCAAGCAAAGCCATACAATTGTGCATTTTCCTTGTCTTGTTAAACCAGCAGGTATGGAGGTGAACGCAAGCAACACCCCTATGGGTTTGGCTGGCATACACCTTCAGAATTTTCTTTTCAACCAGTTCTAACCATATCTTTTTTTAAATGAAAAGGGTTCCCCCTGCCCCATTTTTATAGAATGAAGCAAAACAGTAGTACAGCCAGGAGTTCAAGACAACTAAAACCATAAAGCAAACAACTAAAGCTGTCGGATGTGGGGTTCCGGCAAACCCTTAAGGTTCGAACACTGGGGTGCGCGCGAAGTCTTTCCCTCCTACCGATCTACGTTCTAGCTCGCTAAGATCTTGCGGACGAACTCAGCGAACTCACAACACAGAAAGAGGCACGGGGTTTATACTGGTTCGGGCCACCGTTATGGTGTAATACCCTACTCCAGTGTGGTGGTGCTGGATTGCCTCTTGGGCTGATGATGAACAGTACAAGGGAAGAACAGCCTCCTGAGGTTGAGGTGTTCTTGTGCTTGCGAGCTTGTGCGCGTCTCTGGATTCGATGTTGCTACTGTGGTGGCTAGTTCTACTTATATAGGCCCTGGTCCTCTTCCCAAATGTTGAGCGGGAAGGGAGCCAACAACGGCGGGCAAATTTAAAGGGGGACAGCTAGTACAAGCTATCCTGACAAAAGCGGTCTTCGCCTGTGAAAAGCCTTGGGCTGACGCCGTCTTGGGTTCCACGATGACCTCCGCCTTGCCGTCCTCCTGGTCTTGGTCTTGTTGCACCAATATGGCAACCTTTGCCTGATGCCTCGGTACTCTTCGCCTGTGCTTACCTCCTTAGCACCAAAGAGGAAATGGGGACGCTGTGCGCACTGGCGCCCGCCTGACACCCGCCTAGCACCATTCGTCATGGCTCACGTCACGAGGGCCTCGTGAGGTTTGCCCCGCCTTGATATCTCCGCTCCTCGTGAGCCCGCCTGGCTAGGCCACTCCAGAGGAGGTCTTGCGTCGTCCGCCTCGCGAGGCTTGGCCCCTCGCGAGGGTCTTGGATGCCTTGTTGATGAAGATGGGCTGTACAGCTCGCTGCTTAGCCACGCCGTGGGCCGCAGGCAGGCAAGTATGGGGACCCCCGTTCCCAGAACGCCGACAGTAGCCCCGGGCCCAAGGTGCGCTCGGGCTTGGCTTCGCGGCGAAGCCAAGGGTCAAGTTCGGAGCGTCGCGGGCCCCAAAAGCCTGCGGCCTCGGTCGACGCGTGGCGGTTGATTGGACGTGGGCGTCTCCGCTTCCCCACGCCGCCTCGACATCTGCTTGACCTGACAAAAGGCTGGCGCGGGCAGTTCTCGCCTTCATTGCTCCTTCCCTGCCTTGCTCCATATCCCCTTTCTCGCTCCTTGTTGCTGCTATCTCTAGATCTGCTCCTCTCTTGCTCTGCTTCTGCCGCCCATGGCGCCGTGCAAGGTCAGAGCCTCCTCGTCACCGGCTTGGTATGAGCCGGCCCTCGAGGCGCCTACTGTCACGGAGAAGAGCCTCGCCTCCGTGCGCCTGCTGACAGCGGGCGAAGGCAACTAGTGGGGGAAGACGGAGCTTCGGCTTGCCTCCGACGAGCCGGAGCCCGAGGGAAGCACCTTCTTCTCGAGTAGCATCACCGTCGGGTTGGTTCCTCCCTTCTCTGATTTCTTTTATGAAGTCCTCGACCACTACGGGCTGCAGGTGTTGCATCTCCATCCCAACTCTGTCCTCCTCCTATCCATCTTCGCCTATTACTGCGAGGCATACCCGGGCGTCATGCCATCCGTGGCGCTCCTGCGCCATTTCTTCTTCCTCCGTGTAACTGGCGAGCATATCACCGGATACGCTAATTTCGTCGCCTGCGGCAAGGCCAACTCGATCTCGAGCACCGGGAAGAGGGCCGACAATATCTGATCCAAATGGGTCATGATGGATGCTCGGCGCGCCGACCCGCGTCTGGAATTGCCCACAGCGGCGCCCCCTCCCAACAGGGGGTGGCCCAAGGCGGAGCTTGTCGACGAGCGGGCATCGCTGGTGCTGGGACAGATGATGACCGACCTGAGGCCGGGCAACGCGAGGACGGCCAAGGTGACGGGGGCGATGCTCCTGAAGGAGTTCTTGATGCCGCGGGTTGCCCCGCTCCAGGCGCGCGCGCGCCCCCTCTGGGAGCTTGACGAAAAGGAAACCAAGACCCGCCTGAGGCCCGGGGACTTGCCTGGTGACGAATTGGACGCCGTCTTGCGCCTCATAGTCGGGGAAAACCAGGAGTACCCGGCTAGTGTTGGAAATATGCCCTAGAGGCAATAATAAATGGTTATTATTATATTTCTTTGTTCATGATAATTGTCTATTGTTCATGCTATAATTGTATTATCCGGAAATCATAATACATGTGTGAATACATAGACCATAACGTGTCCCTAGTAAGCCTCTAGTTGACTAGCTCGTTGATCAACAGATAGTCATGGTTTCCTGACTATGGACATTGGATGTCACTGATAACGGGATCACATCATTAGGAGAATGATGTGATGGACAAGACCCAATCCTAAGCATAGCACAAAAGATCGTGTAGTTCGTTTGCTAGAGCTTTTTCCAATGTCAAGTATCTTTTCCTTAGACCATGAGATCATGCAACTCCCGGATGCCATAGGAGTGCTTTGGGTGTACCAAACGTCACAACGTAACTGGGTGACTATAAAGGTACACTACGGGTATCTCTGAAAGTGTCTGTTGGGTTGACACGGATCGAGACTGGGATTTGTCACTCCGTATGACGGAGAGGTATCTCTGGGCCCACTCGGTAATGCATCATCATAATGAGCTCAGTGTGACTAAGGAGTTAGCCACGGGATCATGCATTACGGTACGAGTAAAGAGACTTGCCGGTAACGAGATTGAACAAGGTATTGGGATACCGACGATCGAATCTCGGGCAAGTAACATACCGATTGACAAAGGGAATTGTATACGGGATTGATTGAATCCTCGACATCGTGGTTCATCCGATGAGATCATCGTGGAACATGTGGGAGCCAACATGGGTATCCAGATCCCGCTGTTGGTTATTGACCGGAGAGGCGTCTCGGTCATGTCTGCATGTCTCCTGAACCCGTAGGGTCTACACACTTAAGGTTCGGTGACGCTAGGGTTGTAGAGATATTAGTATGCGGAAACCCGAAAGTTGTTCGGAGTCCCGGATGAGATCCCGGACGTCACGAGGAGTTCCGGAATGGTCCGGAGGTGAAGAATTATATATAGGAAGTCCAGTTTCGGCCACCGGGAAAGTTTCGGGGGTTATCGGTATTGTACCGGGACCACCGGAAGGGTCCCGGGGGTCCACCGGGTGGGGCCACCTATCCCGGAGGGCCCCATGGGCTGAAGTGGGAAGGGAACCAGCCCTTAGTAGGCTGGGGCGCCCCCCTTGGGCCTCCCCCTGCGCCTAGGGTTGGAAACCCTAGGGGTGGGGGGCGCCCCACTTGCCTTGGGGGGCAAGCCACCCCCTTGGCCGCCGCCCCCCCTCAGATGGGATCTCCAGGGTGGAAGGCGCCCCCCAGGACCCCTATAAATAGTGGGGGGAGGGAGGGCAGCAAGACAACAGCCCCTGGCGCCTCCCTCTCCCCCTGCAACACCTCTCCCTCCCGCTTGCGCTTGGCGAAGCCCTGCCGGGATCCCCGCTACTTCCACCACCACGCCGTCGTGCTGCTGGATCTCCATCAACCTCTCCTTCCCCCTTGCTGGATCAAGAAGGAGGAGACGTCGCTGCTCCGTACGTGTGTTGAACGCGGAGGTTCCGTCCGTTCGACACTCGGTCATCGGTGATTTGGATCACGACGAGTACGACTCCATCAACCCCGTTCACTAGAACGCTTCCGCTCGCGATCTACAAGGGTATGTAGATGCACTCCTTCCCTCTCGTTGCTAGTAGACTCCATAGATGGATCTTGGTGATGCGTAGAAAATTTTAAAATTCTGCTACGATCCCCAACAGCTAGCGCCTTCCTTCCCCTGTTCAAGCGCAGGGACTGGGAGGAATTCATTGCCTCCAGGCCGACTTTTGATGCACGTGGGCTGGTGCCACCGGCGCTTCCGGAAGCCCCCATGGCGCAGAACCCGGTGGAGGTGTCTTCTGGTGAGTCCGACGGAGAGGGAGAAGAGGAGGAGGACTCGGAGAAGACCCTGGAAGAGGTGGGGGAGACTTCCCCACTGAGCAAGGCCGAGATTCTCCGCGCCCTCCCTGATGATGCCGATGCCGATGCCCACCGAGGGGGTAGGGAGCAGCCTCCTGTCCCTACGAGGAGCAGGTCGTCGCTGGTGGCCCGTGGTGCCGCCTCCGACCCGATACCTCCTGGGGCTGGATCCGGTTCCGCTTCCGCTCCGCCCGGCGCCGCTGGTGTCCGAACGCCCGCTCCTCAGGTCCCGCAGCTGTCGGGCCTCAAGCTTCTCAAGCGGTCAGTGGAATACGTTGCAGTGGACCGGTGAGTGTCTTAAGCTTCGTCTTGTCCTTGTTTGTGCTCGTTGTTTCCTGATGCTCGCTCCTGGTTGATTAGGCCGACACCTTCGGCGAAGAAGAGGAAGGAGGATTCGGCGGCTGTGGCTTCCTCCGCAGGGAAAGGAGGCAGCAGCGCCCGTGTTTTCCCGGCTCGGTCGTCCTCGCGAGGCCAAGAAGAGCGCTGCCGCGTGGAGTCTGCCCCCATGGCCCCGCTGGCCCTGGTACTTGGCGCGGCTGACGAGGTCCCAGCTGCTCCGGAACCCGCAGTCTCCCAAGCCCTGGTGATGATGTCGCTTCCTCCTACTACTGCGCCTCCACCTCCTGGTCCTTCTGCTCCTGATGCTGCCTTGGAGCGTGCCATTTCGGAGATGACCCAGCTGCGGGCGGATCTCCTGAGCGCGGACCCACACGTGGTGGCCGGGCGTCTGGAACTAGCCTCTGGCTGGCTTCACTCTGACCTGGCAGTTCGCGCGGCGCTGGGCCAAGCTGCTGCGGCTTCCGAGAAGGACAAGCAAGGCGCCGCCAGTGCTGCAGCCGATCGTGAGGCAGCGCTGAAAGACGCCAAGGCCGCCCGTGACCGTTGCCAAGAGCTAGAGGGCGAGTTGCAGAGCCTGTGCGACAAGCACGCTGAAGAGGTGCGCTGCCGCCAGGCGAAGGAGGAGGAAATGAAGGCCCGGGAGGAAGCCGTCAAGAACTGTGATGCTGAGCTGGTGGAGCTGGGGAAGAAGCAGGCTGCCGAGCGCAACCGGTTGGAAGAGCTGGAGCAGAAGATGGGGGCGAGGGAGGCCGATCTTGACGCCAAGGCACGAGTCCTGGCGGAAGATCGCGTGGCCTTCGCCGATCTCGAGAGGAGGTCACGCGAGGCGCTGAAGACGCTCTATGAGCGCGGCCTGGAGAAGCCTCTGGACACCGACGAGGACGGCCCCGCCCAGCTGCTTCCTATCGTGGTGAAGGCGCTTGAGGAGGTCGTCGACGGCCTCGCTCCCATGGCAGAGGCAGAAGCTCGCGTCCTGTCTTCAGCTGCACTGACTCGGGTCTTCAGCCATCTGCACCTCCGCGACCCCAACGCTCGCCTTGACGAGCTGCTAGAGCCTGTGGCTAAAGACCAATACGAGGCAGTTGCCGCGGCTGTGCGGGGTCAAGTGGGGGCCTTGCTGAGAAGGTTCCGTGGCTTTGTCTCCGCTCCTCTATCCGGCGTCGTCGACCTTGCGGCTGGTGGTGAAGACAAAGCTGATCACGAGTGAGCACCTCCCGCAGGTGTGGGCGACGTCCAGAGGTGACCTGCGGCCATTTCTCCCGTTTCGTTCCTGCGACATGTAACCGGCCTCGTGGAGGCGTTTAGACTTTTATTTGGTATTGTGAGGACAATATGCTTGTAATATTTGCTTCGAGATTTTGCGATTTTCTTCCTATTTGCTTTGCGTTCTGCGTCGGCAGAGCCCAGCCCCGCGCATACCTCAACCGCCATTGGGCTGACCGGAGACCAGGATGGACCAAGGAGTGAGGGGCTACGTGACCAGTTAGGCTCATGAGTCGCGATGCTCAGGAGTCCCCCTTGACGCGCAAACAGCATATAGTGAGAGTTCGCTGGGATAGATTATTGTTCTACGTCGGCAGAGCCCAGCCCCGCGCATACCTCAACCGCCGTTGAGCCGACTGGAGACCAGGACGGACCAAGTAGTGAGGGGCTACGTGACCAGTTAGGCTCCTGAGTCGCGATGCTCAGGAGTCCCCCTTGACGTGCAAACAATCCCGTACCTGCCCTCGCCGAGGCCTCGGGAGGGGCGTGCGATGCCCTGGTCCGGGGGACCTGGTTGGGTGGCGTGCGCTTGGGCGTGACCCGTGCGCAGCCCCCGTGCCTATCCCCCATGCGCGGCTTTCCCAAGGGGAGGCGTTGCGGTAAGGCTGGGCGCTGAGCTCTGGGCTCCCTGAGGTTGGCACGACCGTGGGGTTGCCCTCAGTTGTTTATCACCAGCGCGGAGCATAGTGCTTCCGCTTGTGCACGGGCATAGCCGTTCCTCGGCAGTGTCGTCAGCCAGCGCGGAGCATGGTGCTTCCACTTGGGCGTGCGATGGGGGCCCCCTCCGGGAGGAGCCCCCAGGGCGTGTACAGCCCCGCCCTGACACGTGGCTTGCACGGCAGGGCTGCGAGGTGTATCTGGGCACTCGTGAGCCAGCGCGGGACTCACGAGGCCCTACCTCAAGGCGGGTTGCGCCTGGTCTTGAGTCTTGGTGACTGTATGTTCCTGCAAGGCGGTTAGATGCAAGCACTCTACGTCCTCAGGTCCCGGCCCTCGAGCGAGCTCAGCCGCTGTTGGTATGCCAGGTCGCGATGCCGTGGTCAAGGCCAGGGGGTGAGGGCTGGAGAGCTAGTAAGAGCTCCTGAGTCGCGATGCTCAGGAGCCCCCCTTTTAACGTGCAAGCGGATTGCATAGGGTGAACAGGCCCGCGGCGGGCGGCAATCGAGCAGGCGATAGCCGTTTGCAGGTTAAGCATAAAGAGCAGATCGACTTGGATAAATGCAGGAAGATACATGCCACCGGGTCTGGCCCGAGCGGCTTGGGGATGATGCAACCCGAGGGGCGCCCCCAGCAAGGTAAGCTAAAGACTTAAGCAAAAGGGATACATGCCACAGGGACGGACCCGTGTGGCCTGAGAATAATGCAGCCCGAGGGGCGCTCCCAGCTTAAACGAACTTGGAAGATGTCACCTGGTTCTGTAGACGAAATAGAGTTGATGTAGCTGAAGCCACGCGTTGTAGGAATGACTCCTCATGAGCCACCGGGACCCTGAGCCTCGGGAGGCTCTGGGGGTTCAGGAGGTTCCCTGAAGAGCGTATCCATCTCCTCCTGAACGGCGCGGATCCTGGCCTCCTGAGATGCCAGGACCTGCCGCAAGTTGCACTGATGGGCCGACGCCACGCTCGGCAAGCCGAAGGGCATGCGAACATAGCTGTGTGGTGGGCCCTCACAGTGGACCACACGTGATGGCCAGAAGCGCTCCTGAGATGCAACCCTGTTGAGCCCTAGGACATCGACGCAGAGACGCAGCCCGGCATCCTCGCCTGGATGGGGAGCTGCGCCTTGTGAGCGGCTGTGGCCGCACATGGCTCTTGCTTCTTGCAGTTCCTGGGTGGTCTTGGTGCTGAATTCCTGGGTGGTGGGCACTCCTTGCCCTGTGTTCTCATGAGGGAAACGTGTCGCGAAACACGCCTCCAAGTGGTGTCCAAGCGCCTCCCTCATGAGGTTGGCAAGGTCTGAGGTCCTCCAGAAGAGAGCCCCCGAGCCCTGCCCGAGGAGGGCGCCGGGCGCGCATTCCTATGCGATGGAGGGAGGCGCCCCTGGAACGGGCGCTGATCCTGACGAGGTTCCTGACGCGGCGTCATCTCCTTGGGGTCCTGTGCGGCGTGATAACTTCTTCTTGGGGATGGTCTCCGGAGGGCCTTCACTTTTGCTGTCGGGGTCATCGATTGCTGCGGCTTGAAAGGCGCGCTCAAGGGAGCACACCGCATCCCTCTCTTCACACGGGACCGTGATGATTCCTCCGCTTCCTGGCATCTTGAGAACGTTGTAGCCGTGATGAATGACTGCCATGAACTTGGCCAGGGCTGGATACCCGAGGATGGCGTTGTACGGCAGGCAGATGTGCGCGACGTCGAAGTCGATGAGCTCGGTGTGGTAGTTGTCGCGCCTGCCAAAGGTGACGGGCAGGCGGACTTGCCCTATCGGTGTGGTGGAGCCATCAGTTACTCCTGAGAAAGGCTTGGTTGGCTGGAGTTGCTCGTAGGGCACTTGAAGGTTGTCGAACGTGTCGACGGACAGGACGTTGAGCCCTGCGCCGCCGTCGATAAGAGTCTTGGTGACTTGCACATTGCTGATGACTGGGGAGCACAGCATAGGGAGTGCGCCGGCGGTGGCTGCGCATTTGAGCTGGTCTGCCGAGTTGAAGGTGATGGCGCACTGGGACCATCTGAGCGGGCGCGTGGCCTCGAGCTTGAGGAGTGCCGCGTTCACCTCGCGAGCGAACTGTTTGAAGATGCGCTGAGAGGCTGGGGCTTGTGCACCGCCCAAGATGCAAGCGATCGCACGCGGCTCCTGGAAGCCCCCAGCCCCCTCGTCCTGGTGGTGGTCGTCGTTCCTTCTTGGTGGCGGCAGCGGGGGAAGATCGGCGTTGCCCTGAGGGCGATCCTCACGAGGCGGGTCCCTCCAGGCAGCCTCGCGAGGTTGGTCTTGCCAGCGGTCCTCACGAGGCCGGTCGCGCCACTCTTGGCGCGGGCCACGGTCTTCCCAGCGTCCGCCTCCGCGTCCTCCTCCACGGCCGTAGCCCCAGTCGTTGCGCTCGGGGCGTCGACCGTAGCGTCCTTCTCGTATGGCTCTGAGCTCTTGGCAGTCGTTGGTGTTGTGGGTGTTCAGGTTGTGGAAGGCGCAGAACGGCCGATTGTTCTTGGACGACTCAGGATGATCTCTGCCTCTCTTGGTGTCGGGCTCCGCTGCGAGCACTACTGCCTCTTTGCGCTTCACGTCTTTGGCCTTGGCCTTCTTCTCCTCCGCTCCTGCCGCCGGCAGCTCAAGGAGAGAGAGACGCCCCTCCTCAGCCCTTGTGCACTTGGTCGCCAAGTTGAACAGCTCTTGAGATGTGCTGAGCTCCTTGTGGATGGCGAGCTCTTCTTTCATCTTGACGTCACGGACGCCGACTGAGAACGCGGAGATGATAGCTTCGTCGGTGACCTTGGGGATCTTGAGGCGTGTGCTGTTGAAACGCTGAATGTACTTCTGGAGGGTCTCTCCTGGCTGTTGCTTGATGCGGCGCAGGTCACCCGCGGCCGGCGGGCGGTCGCGAGTGCCCTGGAAGTTGGCGATGAAGCGGTCGCGCATCTCGTCCCAGGAGGAGATGGAGCCGTGCTGCAGGTTCAGGAGCCAGGAGCGGGCCCCATCCTTGAGAGCCATGGGAAACCAGTTCGCCATGACTTTTTCGTCGCCGTTGGCCGCTTCATGCTCAGCTCGTAGAGCTGCAGGAACTCTGCGGGGTCGGCCGTGCCGTCGTAGCGAGGAGGCAGATCTGGCTTGAACTTGCCTGGCCAGGCGACGCTACGCAGCTCGGGGGTGAAGGCACGGCAACCGGCTGTGGTTGCCGGGGCCCGCTTCGGGAGTGGAGCTTGGTCTTGACGGGGTTCACGCTGCGCCGCTGCTGGCGGTGCGCGGTCCTGACGAGGCGGCGCGGGGAGCGCCGGTGCAACTTCTCGTGGCCGCGGGATTTCTTGGCAGCTTCTTTCTTCACGCGGATGCGCCGGGCGCGGTGGATCACGCCGCAGAGGTGCGCGCCTTGGTGCCAAGGCACCGTCTTGGGGTTGAGGTGGTGGAGGCACGCCATGAGCCCCGTCGCCCGCGGCTGGTTGAGGGGGAGGCAGAGAGTTGGACGGCGCCGGAGAGCCTCCTGCGGCGCGGACGAGCTCGGTGACGCGGTTGAGCCACTCCTCGTAGACGTCGTCGACAGGGCGGTAGCGCAAGAGCTCGTTCGCCGCGATGAGCGCGGCTCGTGCCTCCATGGGAGCGCGGTGCGCGCGGGACGAAGAACCAGCAGGGGTGAGCGATGGAGTAGCGGTGCGGCCGTCCTGCCGCACCGAGGGATGCAGCGAGGACGCCTGCTGCTCGTTCCCCGCCGGGCCGGTGGCAGCGTTGGCGACGGGAGACGGAGAACGACGAGGTGGCCCGCCTGCAGGAGCCGTCTGAGCGACGCGGGCGGAGAGGGCAGCCCGACGCTCAGCTCGAGCACGGCGAGCGTCCGCCATGGAAACGACGGAGCGATGGAGCAACGAGCCGATGGAAGGGAACCTACGACGCACCCCTACCTGGCGCGCCAAATGTCGGATGTGGGGTTCCGGCAAACCCTTAAGGTTCGAACACTGGGGTACGCGCGAAGTCTTTCCCTCCTACCGTTCTATGCTCTAACTCGCTAAGATCTTGCGGACGAACTCGACGAACTCACAACACAGAAAGAGGCACGGGGTTTATACTGGTTCGGGCCACCGTTGTGGTGTAATACCCTACTCCAGTGTGGTGGTGGTGGATTGCCTCTTGAGCTGATGGTGAACAGTACAAGGGAAGAACAGCCTCCCAAGGTTGAGGTGTTCTTGTGCTTGCGAGCTTGTGCGCGTCTCTGGATTCGATGTTGCTACTGTGGTGGCTAGCTCTACTTATATAGGCCCTGGTCCTCTTCCCAAATGTTGAGCGGGAAGGGAGCCAACAACGGCGGGCAAATTTAAAGGGGGACAACTAGTACAAGCTATCCTGACAAAAGCGGTCTTCGCCTGCGAAAAGCCTTGGGATGACGCCGTCTTGGGCTCCACGATGACCTCCGCCTTGCCGTCCTCCTGGTCTTGGTCTTGTTGCATCAATATGGCAACCTTTGCCTGATGCCTCGGTACTCTTCGCCTGCGCTTACCTCCTTAGCACCAAAGAGGAAATGGGGACGCTGTGCGCACTGGCGCCCGCCTGGCACCGTTCGTCATGGCTCACGTCATGAGGGCCTCGTGAGGTTTGCCCCGCCTTGATATCTCCGCTCCTCGTGAGCCCGCCTGGCTAGGCCACTCCAGAGGAGGTCTTGCGTCGTCCGCCTCGCGAGGCTTGGCCCCTCGCGAGGGTCTTGGATGCCTTGTTGATGAAGATGGGCTGTACGGCCCGCTGCTTAGCCATGCCGTGGCCCGCAGGTAGGCAAGTCTGGGGACCCCGTTCCCAGAACGCCGACAAAAGCGATGAATGGCTTAAGGCCAGTGCAACCAAACGAGAGCAGAAGTTTACTCTTAGCTACTTAGGTGGTGACTAAAAAGCTCCATATTTTTATTACAAGCCCAAGCTGAGAACAGAAAACGAGCCAGCATCAGCCATGGATCGCTGGTTCGACCTCCTCCTCGATGGGTTCTTCGGTCATCTCCACGCAATCCGAAGCACTTCTCCACGTCGCTTGTCCAGTAGAAGTATGCAGCATTGCAGCAATGTCGCCTGAGTATCGTTGCAGAGGACTTTCCATTGATGCAGAAAACAGCTTAGCTTTGCAAGAATTCATTTGACACGTCACCAGGTACGCCCCTGAAAACAGAATTCATTTCTCAATTTCCACAAGCTCCACAAGGAGGCAGAAATTACCATATTCAACACTGATTTTTTTAACTGAATGCCAAAAAGCACAAATATCATCAAATCCAGAGATTAAGCTAATACCAAAGAATTCAGAGACGAAGCTCCAAACTTGCTGAGCTACAATGCAATCAAACAAAAGATGTTGGACAGATTCATTCTCACTATAGAATAGACAATAGGGGTCATCCACCTGTCTTCGTTTAGCCAAATTATCCCTATTGAGCACCTTGTTATAGATGTACAACCAGAGAAAGACATGGATCTTTTGTGGGCAGAGCACTTTCCAGAGTTTGTCATTGACAGCAGAGACTACACCACCAAAGTTAAATTTTGCATAAAAAGCTTTTACCGTGTAGACACCTCCTCTCGAAGAGGGAACTCTTGACCAGAGTCACTAATTGTTCCCAAAGCACCATACCGGCCTGGTCCACACACCTTCTAAACGACAATTTCAGTTTAGTGCCATCCCAGACCTGGGCAACTGTGCAATCAGTCTGATTGCAAATGCTAAACAGATCCCATAATTGCACCTTAAGGGAACACTCCCCAAGCCAGATATCATGCCAAAAACTAATAAGCTTACCATTTTCTAATTTTCATATAAAAATGTTTTGGTTGCAGATAAAGCCCAGGTGATACTCTTCCAAAAAACGAGCCCACCCCCTGTTTTGACCAAAGTATATTAGGTGAATCCACCTTGTACTTATAAGAGTTAATCTTTTTCCAATCCTTATCAGAATTATCAAAAAATCTTTTTCCCCACGAAGCCAATAAGGCCATATTAAACTCTCCGAGGTTGGGAATTCCTAAACCTCCAAATTCTTTTTTCCTGGAAATCAAGCCCCAATTAGCCAAATGATATTTGTGCTGATCACCTAGATTACCCCAAAAGAAATGGGCCATCTGGGAATTAATAGCATTTATAGCCCACTTAGGGAACTTGATCATAGCCATGAGATAGGCAGGAATACTAACAACACAGGCACACAACATAATGATTTTGCCCTTATAAGTAAGTAATCTCCCCAACCAACCAGAAATATTCTTAATGATTTTTTTTGACGAAATGCAGCTTGGTTGCTTTCATTGCGATTAGAAGGAGTAAAAGGTTACAAATGGGTAACCAGAAAGTAAACAAAGAGTGGCGGAGGTTGGGGGTTGGGGAATAGAATAGTGGTGGCGTTGTTGTTTCTAAACTAGCCCTCAATCAGGCTCCCTTGGCCTTTCAATCAGTGCTATCACCCGACGTCTCCCAGCATCGATCCATATCTTTGCTTCCTCCTGTATGTTGGAAAGAACCTGACTGATCGTAGAGGCTTGTTGGCTGAAGACACGGGCGTTTCGTTCCTTCCATAGTGACCACCAAATGAGCGCACTAATCGATCTCCAAGTTTTTTTGGCGTCCTTCGTGAGCCTACCTGAAGTGCGTGTCATCCAGCCCAGGAGGGTATCATCTGTGAGCAGCGGCGCCATGTCGCTCGGCATCGTCAACAAGTCAAGCACTCGAAGCCACAACCCTTGCGCAAATGGGCAGGTCGCCAATATGTGCATCGCCGTCTCTGGAGTTTGTTGGCATAGCAAACAGGTTGGGTTATGTGGCCACCCACGCTTGGCAAGGTTATCAGCCGTAAGGCAACGTCCTTGAATCGCCAGCCAAACGAAGAACTGGCACTTCGGCGGGGCCTCAGAGTTCCATGCCATTTTGGCAAAGTCCTGCTTGATGGTTGTAGCAAAGAGAATTATGTTTGCAGAGGCTGCACTGTAAACACCATTACTAAAAAGGCTTTCGCCCCGCTTTATATATAAAGTAAAGATCACCAACAACCCAGTACAACACACGCCACCAAAACACACGCACACACCCAAGGCAGGATGCATAGGCGCTGAGCGCAGCAACACCACCCCTAGCACTACAAGAGCCATCGGGGGCCTCAACCATGAACACGCCACCGCGAAGAGAAGAAGCTACATACGACGCACTGTGGGCTCCAAGGCGGTGCCTACAGGATGGTTATGACACCAAAGCGCCGCCACCGCACGACCCAAGGATCAGAGTTTCCCCTGGAGCAACACGACGGACAGCGAGAGTCGCGGCGACGCCTTCAAGAAGGGAACGAGTTTCGCCGTCGCCGGTCAATCCGAAGATAGAACAGGTTTTCACCCCGACTAATATTCACCGCCACCGAACGCCACACCCTAGCTACCACGCCGCCCACACGGCCATGGCCACCAGGCAACACCAAGTCACGGGCTTTGCCCAGGAGCACCGCGACACCACCACCAGGGCCGCCGCCCCAGCATCCAGGACCTTGCCGCCACCTCAGCCGCCACCCACCGCTACCCCAACCAAAGAGACGAATGGAAAGGAACCGCCTTTCGCACTCCTGAGCAATCCCCAGCGTTGAGACCCAATAGATCGGCCAAAACTGGCCACCATCGACCCGTCCTGCCGCCGGGTGCGAGACAAGCTCGGTCCTGCAGCCGGGCGCGAGACGAGTCAGATCCTGTTGCCGGGCGTGAGACGAGCTCGGTCCTGCTGCCGGGCGCGAGACGAGTCCGGTCCTTCTGCCGGGCGTGAGACGAGCTCGGTCTCGCCGCCGGGTGCGAGACGTGCGATGGGCGCCGCTGGGAGAGGGCCAACCCTCTGATGAAGGTAGCGCCCGAACGACGGGGAGAGGAATCGAAGGTCGTCAAGGGCGCTCACTGAGAGCAGACGCCGAAGAAGTCCAGCCGCCGTCGTGAACCGACCCAGACCATCGCCATGGGCCACCACCATGCCGTGACAGCCCACATCCAAGCCGGGACCCCGAGGGGCAGTTCCGAGCCAGCGCCACCACCCTCGCCGCCAATGGCCGCCGCACGCAAGGATGGCCGAAGCCAGCACCGCCGCCAACACCACCACTAACACGAACCACCACCACCACCACCACCGCCCGCCGCCGCCACCACCTACCACTGCAGGGCGGCCGCCCACGGCCCGCGCCGTCACATAGCCGAGCAAACAAGCCCCCGGCCACCCGCCCGCCTAGACGTGCATCATCCAGCGCCGCCGCCACGCCTCGCCACCATGCCAGCAAGCCAGCCGACGTGGCCAGGCGTGCACCACCCGCCCCGCCGCCCTCGGCCCGCGCCGCAGGAACTAGCAGCGCGCGCAGATCTGGATCCCGCCGCCGCCACAGCTTCCGCGCGCCCCACCACCTGCAGCGCCGTCCGAAACCCAGCAGATGCACCGGCGACCACCAAGGTGCCCGCACACCGCCGCGCCGCGCCCAGGACGGAGGGGCCGCACCGCGCCAACCCCAGCCGCCAAGGGGACGAACTGGCCGAGGCCCAGGGCGGCGGCGGAGGGGGCAGGGGAGAGAGGAGGGTGGGGGTGCCGGATTTTTAGGGTTCCCCCCGGTCGCCGCGCGGGGGCGACGCGGGAGGGGGAGGAGTCGCGGGAGGGCAAACACAGGTCATCAGTTGATCTTGGGGGCAACCCACTGTAAACACCATTGGCCGTCCATTGTTAGAATTAATGGGCTAGGCCCATAGCAATTTCTGAAATCTCAAAGCCCATGTGTAAAAATGGCAAGTGGTGGTGCTAAGTTTAGTCCCACCTTGGAAGTTGAAGAAGAGTTGGACCTCTTTATATAGTGGGTTCTCTCCACCACTCTAAGTGGTGTGTGAGAAGAGAAAGGGAAAACCACACGCGCGCGCTCGCTCGCCTCGCCTCGCCTGGCCGGGCCGTGCCGTGCCGTGCCGTGCCGTGGCGAGGCGAGGCGGCGCGTACATGCGACATGCGCGTGAATGGTCCGCCGAAATCCGGTCCGTCTCCTTGCAGGAGCGCAGCTTCCTTTTGCCGTTTTATTTTTATGTCTTGGCAGACAAGTTTTTGATTTCTTGTCCGGCAAGTATACGAATTAGAAATCGAGTCGGTTTGGGATTGTGGTCGCGACACAATACCGCCTCTGGTCCTAATATATATACAGCTACCGGCTGCGGCCAGAGACACACCGAAAAACACCTAGGGTTTTGCCTCATCTCACACCTTGCGCCGCCATCGTAGTCTACTCCATCCCAAACGCCGGCGTGCATCGGCGCGTGGGAGAGCAGGTCTCCGGAACCGTTCGTCTTTGCGATCCTGCACCGGGAGAGGACGAATTAGGTTTTTGGGAAGCGCTGTGCGCGACTGCTCAAATTCGTCATCACGGGTCGTCTTCCGTCCAAGTCGGGCGGTGCTACTCATCGTCGTATTCATCGCCGTCAGCAGCAGATCGTCGCCAACATCGTCATCAACACTGTCGCACCCATAATAGCTAACGATCAGTACGTCCAACATCCTCTGTTCATGTCTGTTTCTACAGCTATTGTTACGTGTTTGCTGCTGTTATGCATGTCTTGCTGTTCTTCTAGTTTGCTAGATTATTGCATGCTAGTATCTCTTCTAGTCATGAATTATTTACTGGAATTAATCATGAACTTGCCTAATATTCCAACAATCCAAAAACCTAATTGTAGGCAATTTCCTGAGTTAACTATGGCTGGATTTGCTGATGCACTGAGGCCGGATAAGTTTACCGGTGTGCACTTTAAGAGGTGGCAGGTGAAGACCACGCTCTGGCTTACTGCTCTGAAAGTTTTCCACGCTAGTGTTGGTGCTCCAGAGGGAATAACCGACGAAGATCGGAGAAAATTCCAGGAAGCCAATACTATGTTTGTGGGATGCATTCTGAGTGTTCTTGCTGACCGTCTGTGTGATGTGTACATGCACATAAACGACGGAAAAATTCTGTGGGATGCACTGAATGCAAAATTCGGTGCAACAGATGCAGGCAGTGAACTGTACATCATGGAGAGTTTTCATGACTACAAGATGGTGAATAACCGTTCTGTGGTTGAACAAGCTCATGAGATACAGTGCATTGTGAAGGAACTTGAACTCCTTAAATGTGTTCTACCCGACAAATTCGTGGCTGGGTGCATGATTGCAAAGTTGCCTCCTTCATGGAGGAATTTCGCCACAACTCTGAAGCATAAGAGACAGGAGATATCAGTTGAAAATCTGATTGCATCTCTTGATGTTGAAGAAAAAGCTCGGGCTAAAGATACCACTGAAAAAGGAGGTGAGGTTCAGCCTACTGCTAACATGGTGCAGAGGTACCCACAGAACAAGAACAAAGGGAAGAATAAACCTGTTTTCAACAAGCCTACCAAGACTACTACTTTCAAGAAGAAGAAGTTCAACAAGGCTGAGCTAGAGTGCTACGCCTGTGGGAAGCCTGGACACTTTTCCAAGGAATGCCCTGAACGTGCAGACCGCAAAGGGAAAACAAGCTCCAAGACTGTCAACATGGTGACCGCTAGCAATACTGATGGGTATGGTAATTTACCTATTGTGCTTTCAGTATTTCAATCATCTTCGTGGTGGATTGATTCGGGTGCTAACGTTCATGTGTGTGCTGACATCTCCTTGTTTACTTCTTATCAGGTCGCAAGGGATTCTTCCGTCCTAATGGGGAATGGGTCACATGCTTCTGTTCGTGGCATTGGCACGGTGGATCTGAAGTTTACTTCGGGAAAGATCGTGCAACTAAGGAACGTGCAGCATGTCCCTACTATGAACAAGAATCTAGTTAGCGGCTCCCTTCTATGTCGAGATGGATTTAAGGTAGTTTTAGAGTCCAATAAAGTAATCGTGTCAAGATTTGGACAATTTATAGGAAAAGGCTATGAGTGCGGAGGCTTGTTCCGCTTTTCTCTTTCAGATTTTTGCAATAAGTCAATAAACCAAATTTGTGCTAGTGTTAATGATGATGCAAGTATTTGGCACTCTCGTTTATGTCATATTAATTTTGGTTTAATGTCTCGGCTATCCAGCATGAGTTTAATTCCGAACTTCACAGTTGCCAAAGGTTCTAAGTGCCATAGTTGTGTGCAATCTAAGCAACCTCGAAAGCCTCATAAGGCTGCCGAGGAGAGAAACTTGGCACCTCTAGAACTCATACATTCTGATCTTTGTGAGATGAATGGTGTGTTGACAAAAGGTGGAAAGAGATATTTCATGACTTTGATTGATGATGCGACTAGATTTTGCTATGTTTATTTGTTGCAAACTAAAGATGAAGCATTAGACTACTTTAAAATCTATAAAGCTGAAGTTGAAAATCAACTAGAGAGAAAGATCAAGCGTCTTAGGTCCGATCGTGGTGGAGAGTATTTTCCAAAAGTTTTTGATGAATTTTGTGAGGAACATGGTATTATTCATGAGAGGACGCCTCCCTATTCACCTCAATCAAATGGAGTGGCCGAGAGGAAAAACCGCACATTGACTGACTTGGTGAATGCCATGTTAGACACTGCTGGTTTATCTAAGGCATGGTGGGGGGAGGCTCTATTGACTTCATGTCATGTCCTGAATAGAGTTCCCAACAATAATAAAGAGAAAACCCCTTATGAGGAGTGGGTTGGGAGAAAACCATCACTTTCTTATTTGCGTACTTGGGGATGCTTGGCAAAGGTCAATATTCCTATTCCTAAGAAACGCAAACTTGGACCAAAGACAGTGGATTGTGTCTTTCTAGGGTATGCTCAACGGAGCATTGCTTATAGGTTTTTAGTGGTAAAATCTGAAGTACCTGATATGCATGTTGATACTATAATGGAATCTCGTGATGCAACATTTTTTGAGAACATATTTCCTATGAAAGATATGCATAGCATTGCTAGATTTTCTTCTGAGATAATTCCTGAATCTAGTACAACTGATGAATATTTCGAACAATCACATGAGGAAGTCCTTGAGAAGGATAACAATGAAGTTCCTAGAAGGAACAAGAGACAAAGAATTGCAAAATCCTTTGGTGATGATTTCATTGTATACCTTGTGGACGACACACCCAAGACGATTGCAGAAGCATATGCATCTCCGGATGTAGATGATTGGAAAGAAGCTGTTCATAATGAGATGGACTCAATTCTTTCTAATGGAACTTGGGAACTAACTGATAGACCATATGGTTGTAAACCTGTGGGCTGTAAGTGGGTCTTCAAAAAGAAGCTGAAGCCTGATGGTACTATTGATAAGTACAAGGCGCGGCTAGTGGCCAAGGGCTACACTCAGAAAGAAGGCGAAGATTATTTTGACACCTATTCACCCGTTGCTAGAATGACCACCATTCGAGTGTTACTTTCCTTGGCTGCCTCTTATGGTCTTATCATTCATCAAATGGATGTAAAGACAGCTTTTCTCAATGGAGAGTTGGAAGAGGAGATCTATATGGATCAGCCTGACGGGTTTGTGGTAAAGGGTGAAGAGAGAAAGGTGTGCAAGTTGTTAAAATCTTTGTATGGTCTGAAACAGGCACCTAAGCAATGGCATGAGAAGTTTGAAAGAACTCTGACTTCTGCAGGATTTGTCATTAACGAGGCTGATAGGTGTGTTTACTATCGCCATGGTGGGGGCAATAGTGTCATATTATGTTTGTATGTGGACGACATACTGATCTTTGGTACAAACATTAATGCAATTAATGAGGTCAAGTCTTTTCTATCGAAAAGTTTTGACATGAAAGATCTGGGAGAAGCCGATGTAATTCTAAACATCAAACTTATTAAGGATGAGAGTGGGATTACATTAACGCAATCTCACTATGTTGAGAAGGTCTTGAACCGATTCGGTTTTATGGATAGCAAGCCTTCTCCAACACCTTATGATCCCAGCGTGACACTCAGAAAGAACAAGAAAGAAACGAGAGATCAATTAAGATACTCTCAAATTGTCGGTTCACTCATGTACTTAGCTAGCGCTACAAGACCAGATATCTCTTTTGCTGTGAGCAAACTGAGTAGGTTCATGTCCAACCCGGGTGATGATCATTGGCATGCACTAGAAAGGGTCTTGTGCTATCTGAGAGGTACTATGAGTTACGGAATTACTTATTCAGGGCATCCTGCTGTGCTAGAAGGATATAGTGATTCAAATTGGATCTCCGATGTTGATGTACTTTACGCAACAAGTGGGTATGTATTTACTCATGGTGGTGGCGCAGTGTCATGGAGGTCTTGCAAGCAAACCATATTGACGAGGTCAACTATGGAAGCAGAATTAACTGCTTTGGACACAGCTACTGTTGAGGCAGAATGGCTGCGTGAGCTCTTGATGGACTTGCCGGTTGTTGAAAAACCTGTACCGGCTATTCTTATGAATTGTGATAACCAAACGGTTATCGCTAAAGTGAACAATTCTAAAGATAATGCAAAGTCATCAAGACACGTGAAAAGACGTTTGAAGTCTGTCAGGAAGTTGAGAAACTCCGGAGTAATAACTGTTACGTATATACAAACAGACAAAAACCTGGCAGATCCCTTTACAAAGGGACTATCACGAAATGTGATAGATATTGCATCGAGGGAGATGGGTATGAGACCCATAGATGTTACACCATAGTAGTAACCCAACCTTTGTGATCGGAGATCCCGTGAATTAGGATCTGGGAAGAACAAGCTATTGGTTAACTGAGGAGAGTAATAACTTATGATCGTCTCCAAGTGAAGATGCAAAACTCTCAGAGCTGTAAGGCTCAGATCTGTAAGGCAGGTTGGCAACATGCCTTAATGTGGTTTTATTGGCTATAATTAGCAAAGATGCTGTCCTACAGAGCAGTCTTGAAAGAACACACCTATATGAGTTCTGACTGTAAACGTCGCAGTCTATGAGATTTGGGTGATCTCTAGTAAGCTCACGAAGAGACCAGGGAGTATGACGTATAAGCTCCAAACCGCGGGGTAGCCTACTGGCGGTCAGGTACTGGTTAAGACTTTTAGTGAAACCTGTTCACACAAAACTAGCAATTCAAGGCATAGTCCATTGTCAAGTTGTGAATGGATGTAGCTTAAAGTTCTAGGCAGAAGTTCAACTTAACAGTCTCTGCTGAAACACTGGTATATTAAACAAGTGATGAGAGAAGGCAAATCTCTAAATGGGTATTTGAGATCTGGTGGGGGATTGTTAGAATTAATGGGCTAGGCCCATAGCAATTTCTGAAATCTCAAAGCCCATGTGTAAAAATGGCAAGTGGTGGTGCTAAGTTTAGTCCCACCTTGGAAGTTGAAGAAGAGTTGGACCTCTTTATATAGTGGGTTCTCTCCACCACTCTAAGTGGTGTGTGAGAAGAGAAAGGGAAAACCACACGCGCGCGCTCGCTCGCCTCGCCTCGCCTGGCCGGGCCGGGCCGGGCCGTGCCGTGCCGTGCCGTGCCGTGCCGTGCCGTGGCGAGGCGAGGCGAGGCGGCGCGTACATGCGACATGCGCGTGAATGGTCCGCCGAAATCCGGTCCGTCTCCTTGCAGGAGCGCAGCTTCCTTTTGCCGTTTTATTTTTATGTCTTGGCAGACAAGTTTTTGATTTCTTGTCCGGTAAGTATACGAATTAGAAACCGAGTCGGTTTGGGATTGTGGTCGCGACACAATACCGCCTCTGGTCCTAATATATATACAGCTACCGGCTGCGGCCAGAGACACACCGAAAAACACCTAGGGTTTTGCCTCATCTCACACCTTGCGCCGCCATCGTAGTCTACTCCATCCCAAACGCCGGCGTGCATCGGCGCGTGGGAGAGCAGGTCTCCGGAACCGTTCGTCTTTGCGATCCTGCACCGGGAGAGGACGAATTAGGTTTTTGGGAAGCGTTGTGCG
The DNA here is from genome assembly GCF_002575655.3 of Aegilops tauschii subsp. strangulata. Classification (NCBI taxonomy): domain Eukaryota; kingdom Viridiplantae; phylum Streptophyta; class Magnoliopsida; order Poales; family Poaceae; genus Aegilops; species Aegilops tauschii. The sequence goes on from NC_053038.3 coordinate 90,482,864, forward strand.
CGACTGCTCAAATTCGTCATCACGGGTCGTCTTCCGTCCAAGTCGGGCGGTGCTACTCATCGTCGTATTCATCGCCGTCAGCAGCAGATCGTCGCCAACATCGTCATCAACACTGTCGCACCCATAATAGCTAACGATCAGTACGTCCAACATCCTCTGTTCATGTCTGTTTCTACAGCTATTGTTACGTGTTTGCTGCTGTTATGCATGTCTTGCTGTTCTTCTAGTTTGCTAGATTATTGCATGCTAGTATCTCTTCTAGTCATGAATTATTTACTGGAATTAATCATGAACTTGCCTAATATTCCAACATCCATCTCCATGAGATTTGAGTCCTGCTGATCCGGATTGAGGTGCACTGCTTGAAGGTCGTGCCATAGGTTTGTAAACTGGAGGAGCGCGTCAACAGTGATGTTGGCCTTGAAATGCCTCATCCACTTGTCATTATGCAAAGCCGCAACAATGGTTATGCGACGGAGGGTGCACTGGCCAAAAAGGTCGGGGTAAGTTGTGCATAGACTTTTACGCCGCAGCCATGGGTATCAATAATAGGTTGAAGGTCCTCCCTTCTAAGTTTGTCATAGTGCAGAGGCACTCCAAGGTATTTGATAGGGAAGGAACCAAGTTTACAACAAAAGATTTGTGCAATTTCCTTGGCCACATCCTCCTCAACATTGATGATCATTAAGTTACTCTTATGAAAGTTGATCTTCATGCCCGAGAGATTTTCAAAACATGACAGAAGCCATTTAAAATTTCTTGCTTTGTCTACAGATTTCTCTAAAAAGAGTATAGTGTCGTCAGCATATTGTAAACTTACAACACCCCCAGGAATGACTTAAGGCAGAAGCACAGAAATGAGTCCTTGTGAAGTTGCTTTTTGAAGCATTTTAGTGAAGACATCAGCAACCAGGTTAAAAAGCAAGGGGGAGTGAGGGTCACCTTGTTTAAGCCCTTTCCCTCCCACAAAGTGGGTGCCTGTAGTATCATTAATCCTCACACTAAATGTGCTATTTAGCAATGTACTTTTAATCCATGCAATCCATTTGGGGCCAAAGCCTCTAGATTGTAGCATATCAAAAAGAAATTCCCAGCTAACTCTATCATAAGCCTTCTCATAATCCAATTTAAGAATTAGTCCTTGAGAGTTAGATCTTTTGATCTCATGGATCACCTCATGAGCCATCACCACGCTCTCTAGAATATATCTACCCTTAATAAAGGCAGTCTGGTTGGGAGAAATCAGTGTATGGCCAATAGGTGAAACCCTATTGGTCATAGCTTTAGAAAAAAATCTTCACACCACAGTTTCTTAGACTAATAGGTCTAAATATTTTCATGTCTTTAGCATCAGCCTCTTTGGGGATAAGCATGATTAAAGCAAAGTTTAATCTGTGCATATCTAGTTTACCCTCTTCAAAATCTCTGACCAAGGCCATGAAATCAGTTTTGATAACATCCCAAAAGGATTGGTAAAAAAGAAAAGAAAGGCCGCCATGGCCAGCGGCTCAGTGGGCATAAGAACCAAAGATGGCATTCTTGATTTCTTCTTCAGAGAAATTTCTTTGAAGAAGTTCATTCTCTTCTTCTGTAACTAAGCCCCCCTCCTCCCAAAAGGAAGGTCCCAAATTGGTGTTAAGTTTATTCTCAAAGCCAAATAATTTTTTGTAAAACTTAGTGGCCACCTCCAACATTTCCTTTGTAGTATATACAGGGCCATTATCCCCATTCAGCTTGGTTTTTCCTGTGTCTGTGATTAGCTAGGGCATAAAAATAGGCATTATTTTTATCCCCATCTTTGATTTTACGGTCTCTGGAACGTTGCCACAAAGCAATCTCTTCCTTGTGCCAAATGTCTTCAAGTTCCTTCTTAATCTCCCCCATTCTAACTCTATCACTTTCATCAAGATGGTTACTCTCCGAAAGTACATCAAGAATATCAAATTCGAGCAAAAGCTCTCGTTTCTTTTTTTTCAATCCCCGCTTCAATATTAATACTCCACCCTTTAGCCTTAACAACAACAACAACAATCTTCCTAAACAATCTAGCTTTATTCATCCACACATCCAATGCACATTTTCCAGGAACAGGAGTATTCCAGACGTCAGTAACCAGTTTTTTAAAATCCGGGTGGTCAAGCCACCATTTTTTGAATCAAAATATTTTAGGGGAGGAAACCCTCCTAGCACCCGTGTCAAGAATGAGAGGAGTATGATCACTCCCAATTCTAGGTAAAGCAGTCACCACTGAAAGAGGAAAATGAGCATCCCAAGAAATGGAGACAAACACTCTGTCAATAACAGCAAAAATTGGGTTACCTTGATTGTTACTCCAAGTATAGCTCCTATTTGCAATGTTAATCTCCATAAGAGACCACTTATTGATCCAATCATTAAAAAGATAAGAGAATTGGTTATTAATGACCCCATTGTTCTTATCAGTAGCAGATCTAACAAGATTAAAATCTCCCCCAACAAAACTGGGTAGGTAAGCCCAGACAAGACCTCATGATGTTCAGCAATGAACTCCATCTTATACTCACTATAAGCAGTTCCATAAATAGCAATAAAACGCCAAATAAAACCATCACATTTATTTTTAATAGTAACTATAACAAAAAACTTTTTGTTAACAAAACCTATGATATCAAACAAATTGTTTTTCAGCCCCACAAGAATACCACGAGCAGTATTAATAGCAGGAAGGGTATGCCACTTATAATCATTTCTGCCAGAGATACTGCTGAGGACATGATTATCAATGTTTTCCCTCTTAGTTTCAAAGAAACCAACAAAATCCACGTGATTATTGTTAAGAAAGTCTCCAAGGCACTGAAGTTTACCAGGTTGGCCTAGACCATGAATGTTCCAAAAGGAGCCTATCATTTAATTACAAAAGGGTGTGACAAGCCACAAGGCTTCCTTTTAGTGTTCAGAACTGGGCAATCCACCTCCAGATCAGCAGTGCCCCCTGATCTAGTAGGTGAGATAACACCATATTCTTTAGGAGATTTATTAGTATAGGTCTCATCTAAATCCAAATTGTCAGGGAGAACAATCTTAGGGTTATCGTCAGCAAATACCAAACATTTAGCTTTTGCAGTGTTAATAAGGTCCAGGATAATATCATCTTGTTCTTTTTTATTGTTACTAATACACAAATCAACTTTATTAATCTGTGAAACAAGTTCACCAGGCTCAAGGTTAGCAAATGATTTACCTATAAACTATGTTGCATGGTACGGGGATACGGATACGGCGATACGGAAAAACAGCATTTTCCGAAAATAGACTTACGGGGATACGGCGAGTATATACACAAATGCATAGATAAATCAGCACCAGAAAATAATTTTTCTAGAGAATGAGAAATTGACGTGTATGCAGTAACCTGATCTTTTTCATTCAGGGTGATCTAAAGAAGTTGCTGCCTTTTCATGTCCCAACTCGTTGACTCGTTAAATGCAGTCCTTTTGTTCTTTGCAATCATCAACGGCGTTGCTACCAGACCCAATCCCTTACGTATCCCTGGTGCATATCCTGCGTGTCCCGGACGTATTCCGATTTTTTTCTTTATTTTAATTCAAAAAATCTGATACGTAGGGATACGCGTATCCCGCGCGTGTCCGGGCGTGTCCCCATTCTCGTGCAGTATCCTGCACCGATTCGGCACTTCTGTGCCGTATCCCTGCAACGTAGCCTATAAAAGTCGCTGGAATCTCCAGATTCTTCTTTTGTATGTAGGCAGTGGCCTTATCCATAATCTTGACATTTCCCTGGTTTCTGGTCACAGGTCTACTGGTCAGAACTGGGCCCCAGGAGGATGTGGATCCAACATTAGGTTTCTTCTTCTGAGCTGTTTCTGCCCTTTCCAAGGAATCCAATAGAGATCTCTTCACAGATCCCAGTGCCACAGCCAGATCTTCAGGTAAGCATTGTAGTTCCAAAGTCATATTTTCCTCCTCATCCTCAGATTCCTCCATCTCAAACCTGCTTAGCTGTTTAGAGCAGTAATCCAAATGAACTGACAAAGGAACTGATCCTGTACAAACAAGGGACATTTTTGGCGAGCAAGGTCTGATATTTTCCTTTTCTTCTTCACTGACATCACTCTCCCTGGCGGTTTTGTTTCTGATTTCTTCGACAAAATCTTCATGAATATCATGCAGTAAGTTGAAGGGATGGAAACCAGCGGCAGAAGTTGCTACTTGTTGAACAGTTTTACTGGAGCTAGCAGAAGTAACAGACTTATATTGTTGAAATTAGCCTTGTCAAGTTCATCAATAGCTGCATCATCCTCATCTTCATCCATTCCATCCTTGTCAAATGTCTCTTTCTCCTTGTCCTCATTGTTTCCTTCCAAATTGTCCAAATCTGGATCTAGATCATCCCCATCAGAATCTTCTCCCATCTGTTCAAAACCTTCAACAGGAAAGAACAACAGGTACAACTCCCTCTTCATTTCTACCAGTCTTTCAAAAGGAATTTTCTTGGGATCTCTGTAGGCTACTTTGATCCTGATGGTTTCATAGAAGCTCTTGAAAATGCCATTCCAATCCACATCCACAAGGATCCCAAAACATGCAGCAATTTGTGCAAAAACATTCCAAGCACACCATTTAGGGGGGATCCCCTCAATCTTCACCCAGGCTTATGTCAGGACACCAAATTCATCTAACATCCCCCCCATTCACAGATTTTAACAGACACACCATCAATTGGTAGTTTAAAAGCAGGGAATTCTTCAAATCATCCACATTTTCCATGATGGGAATCTGAGCAAGAACTTCTTGTTTTCTAACTCTCTAATCTGCCATGGCCACTCTTTGTTCTTGCAAAAAATCCCATTTAACTGCAACACCAGTTCTGAGGCAGAAACCTCACCCTTGACCACTTTGAGCACAGCACAGTTCTTGTAGTTGAGCCAGCTAGATTCTGCTGCAACTGGAGTGTCAATATGGTAGAACCCCAAACCAGCTGCAGCACTCCCAAAATATGTTGCAGTGGGTTGAGGTTTTGCCCAAGCACCACAGTTATTCACATTGTGATTGCCACAGCAGATAAAGCACTTTTTTGATTCAATGCAGTTGCCCACATAATGACCTGGCCAGCTGCAATTGAAACAGATCATGTCCTTGTACCTGGGATCAAGGGGTTGGATTGCTGGGGCTGGCGGAAGGGGAGGGCCTGGCAGAGCGGGGGTGGGAGCAGGTTGCGCCGTAGGCAATTGCTTCCCCGCGCCCACCGGCTTCGGTGCTCCATGCTGATCAGTCTTGGCCAGGTTGTTCTGGGGCGGAGCTGCCTTGTTGTCTTGAGTAGACGCCTTCTTCACCGGCGGTTGGCGTCGATGTCGCTGCGCTGCTTGCCCGCGATTCTCATCCCCCCTTGACGACCTCTGCAAACGATTTAGATCGGAACCCTAACCCCTCGGTAGAAACCTTGAAGATAGTGGGAGCTGGATCGAAATGACCCACAGAAGAAATCAGATAGCATTCTTGGACTGTGAAATTCCTTGATAAGAACAGATGGCTGAAAAACATCAGGTCACGTGGTTTGCCTTGTCCAATTTCTACTCAGCTTGTGTTCACGCTTTCTTCCATCAAGGCTTCAATACGCCACTAATCTACGCATTTCGCTTGGTGAGCTGAGTCCTGCCATTACTTTTTTAGAGAAAAGGCATGAGCCCGACTTTATAAATAAAGCCACCAGGCAGCGTTCCAGATCAACCACACAGCAACGGCAACAGCCAAGGACATAACGAAAGTACGGGAGTACGGGGTACAGGGCACACAGGCCACCACCTTGGCACGCAGGCCGGAAATAAGACAAAGGAGCTAACACCGAAGAACAGACGAAGCCAGCAACTAAGTCAAAAGAGCAGCCAAGACCACTAGACAGCTGGCTCCTGCCGCGATAAGGAAGACGCCGAAGCCCGAATCTTAGAGAATAGTGTCATGAATATGCAACTTGATATTATGGAGAGGCCAAAGCCATCATATATACAAGTACAAGGGGAAGCCAAAAGGCTAGAATGTAGAAGACCAAAAGCTATCATCAATAGTAACTCTAACACCCCCCCGCAAACTCATGGTGGATCCACAACACTGAGTTTGGAGAGGTAAAATCCATGTTGCGCTCTAGTCTGGGCCTTCGTGAAGAAGTCTGCGAGCTGTAACTCGGAAGGCACATACTGAAGACAGATAACATGATCCTGCACAGCAGCGCGCACAAAGGAAGCATCAACACCAATATGCTTGGTAAGCTCATGCCTCACAGGATCCCGTGCAATACTGATAGCACCTATACTGTCTGACAAGAGGGTGGTAGGTGTAGTAACAGAAACACCAAAATCCTCCAGTAACCATCGTAACCAAGTCACCTCTGCTGTCAGAAGAGCCACAACTCTCAACTCGGCCTCTGCACTCGAACGGGAAACTGCGGTCTGTTTCTTTGTCTTCCAGGCAATGAGAGAACCACCAAGAAAAACACAATAAGCAAAAAGTGAATGGCGATCCGAAGGATCACTAGCCCACGTAGCATCTGAATATGCCTGGAGCTGTAACGAGCTGGAACGGGGGAAAAAGACGATGAGAGATCGTGCCACGAAGATATCGTAGAACACAAAGAAGGTGACTATAGTGAACTAAAGTGGGAGCGGAAACAAACTGACTCAGAATATGGACAGGATAGGAGATATCCGGACGAGTGACAACAAGATAGACAAGACTCCCAAGAAGATGACGATAACGCGTCGGATCAGACAAGAGCTCACCATCAGAAGCGCGAAGGTTAAGATTGAGCTCCATAGGAGTCTCAAGAGTGCGCTCATCACTAAGAGCCGCACGAGCAAGAAGATCCTGCATATACTTTTCTTGGGAAATAAAAAAGCCATCAGAGGTGGAGGAAACCTCAATCCCAAGAAAGTAACGGAGAGGACCAAGATCAGACATAAGAAACTGCTCACTGAGACGGGTCTTGACAAAAGCAATGTACTCAGAATCGTCGCCAGTGATGATCATGTCATCAACATATAGAAGAAGAAGAGTGCGACCATGAGTAGAAAGGTGAACAAACAACGCTGGATTATGAACACTGGGCGAAAAACCAGCTGAAGTGACCACAGAGGCAAAACGCTCAAACCAAGCACGGGGGGCTTGCTTAAGGCCATAGAGAGAGCGACGAAGACGGCAAACCATGCCATCAGGAACTGAATACCCAGGTGGTGGATGCATATAAACCTCCTCACGCAACTCACCGTTAAGAAAGGCATTCTTAACATCAAGCTGAGACACGGACCAGTGGCGAACAGAGGCCACAGGGAAAAGTGTGCGAACAGTGGTCATATGAGCCACAGGAGCAAAAGTTTCATCGTAATCACGACCATGCTCCTGCTGAAAGCCACGAGCCACAAGACGAGCTTTATAACGCTCAAGAGAACCATCATAGCGAGTCTTAATCTTATAGACCCACTTACAAGTGATGGGACGAACACGGGGAGGAAGAGAGACCAGATCCCATGTGCCGGTGCGCTCAAGGGCAACAAGCTCCTCTGCCATCGCAAACTGCCATTCAGGATGAACAACATCATAATGATAAGAAGTCGGCTCAAGAACAGTCGAAAGACCATAGTGAGAAGGAGAATATCGGTCAGGAGGCGGACAAGGCCGAGAACGAAGACCATAAGTCGGTTGAGAGGAGGAATACGACACACCAGAAGTAGAGGGCACATTAGAAGACTCATCCACAACGCGTGGACGACGAGTATAATGGAAAGGAAAGGAGGGGAGAGGTGGAATCACTGGAGGTGGAGATGGGGAATGTATCGGTGATGAAGATGAAGAAGGAGAAGTTATCGATGATGATGGTGGAGAAGGAGAAGGTATCGGTGATGAAGGTGGAGAGTCAGGCGATGAGGGAGGAGAAGAAACTGTAGGAGAGGACGGCGTCGGGTCGACAATAGCGTGACGAGGAGTAGGAATATTGGGCATAGAGGGAGGTGTATCCGGAAACGTAAGAAAAGAGATGTCCTCCATGGAAAAGGCCGAGGAGGATGGACGCGGGTAGAAGGGACGAGACTCATCAAAGGTCACATCCCGAGAAATACGCATCCGACGACCGACAAGATCCCAACACCGGTAGCCCTTATGCTCATCACTGTATCCGAGAAAGACACACTCAATAGATTGAGCGGTCAGTTTGGTGCGTTCACGAGGGGCAAGCAAAACATAGCAAATGCAACCAAACAAACGAAGCATCGAATAATCAGGAGAACGACCAGAAAGACGCTCGAGAGGAATATCACCCTGTAGAGCGGTAGATGGTTGAATGTTAATGAGGTAGGTGGAAGTGGTAACAGCCTCAGCCCAGAAGTGAGGCGGAAGAGAGGCGGTGATCATCATCGCACGTGCCGTCTCAAGAAGGTGATGATGCTTGCGCTCAGCCACACCATTCTGAGCATGAGCACCAGGGCAAGAGAACTGAGGAAGAGTACCCTGCTCAGCAAGGAATCCTCGCAACGCATGAGAGATATACTCACCAGCTGAATCTGCGCGAAAAACACGAATAGGAGTGGAATACTGGGTATGAACTATGGCAGCAATTTTTTATATAGATAAGACCTCACTATGAGAAGACATGAAATAGATCCAAGTGTACCGAGAAAAATCGTCTATAAAGATAATATAGTAGCGATGACCCCCTTTCGAGGCGAAAGGAGCCGGACCCCAAACATCAGAGTGAATGAGGTCAAAAGGGCGCTCGGACACTGACTCACTGTGAGGATATGGTAGCTGAATCTGCTTACCAAGCCTACAACCTAGACAATCCAACGAAGCGTTACCGGAGACAAACCCTAGAACACCTCGATGAACAAAAGACGAGAGACGAGAACCACATAGGTGGCCAAGACGATGATGCCACTGCTGAAAAGAGCTGGTAGAAGCAACAACAGGGGCTACGAGACTGGCAGCGGTGGCAGCGGAGGGAAGACGAAGCCAGTCAAGTTTCCAGAGACCATCAGAGCATCGAGGGCCAGCACCAAGCAGAGTGCCTGTGCGACGATCCTGAATGGAACACGAATCAAAGTCGAGAATGACTCTACAACTAGAGTCAACAATTTGACCACCATATATGAGCTGCATGGTAAGTCGAGGAACATGAGCGACAGAAGGAACATGAAATGAAGAAGTGCTAAGAGTGCCTCGACTAGCTACAGGGAGGGTGATACGTCTCCGTCGTATCTACTTTTCCAAACCCTTTTGCCCTTGTTTTGGACTCTAACTTGCATGATTTGAATGGAACTAACCCGGACTGACGCTGTTTTCAGCAGACTTTCCATGGTGTTATTTATGTGCAGAAACAAAAGTTCTCGCAATGACCTGAAACTCCACGGAACGTCTATTTGGAAATAATAAAAAATCCTTGCAAAAGATGAAGACCAGGGGGCCCACACCCTGTCCACGAGGGTGGGGGGCGCACCCTCCCCCCTAGGGCGCGCCCCCTACCTCGTGGGCCCCCTGGAGGTCCTCCGACACCAACTCCAACTCTATATATTTGCTTTCAGGGAGAAAAAAATCAAGGAGAAGAAATCATCGCGTTTTACGATACGGAGCCGCCGCCAAGCCCTAAAACCTCTCGGGAGGGCTGATCTGGAGTCTGTTCGGGGCTCCGGAGAGGGGGATTCGTCGCCGTCGTCATCATCAACCATCCTCCATCACCAATTTCATGATGCTCACCGCCTTGCGTGAGTAATTCCATCGTAGGCTTGCTGGACGGTGATGGGTTGGATGAGATCTATCATGTAATTGAGTTAGTTTTGTTAGGGTTTGATCCCTAGTATCCACTATGTTCTGAGATTGATGTTGCTATGACTTTGCTATACTTAATGCTTGTCACTAGGGCCCGAGTGCCATGATTTCATATCTGAACCTATTATGTTTTCATGAATATATGTGAGTTCTTGATCCTATCTTGCAAGTCTATAGTCACCTACTATGTGTTATGATCCGGCAACCCCGAAGTGACAATAATCGGGACCACTCCCGGTGATGACCATAGTTTGAGGAGTTCATGTATTCACTATGTGCTAATGCTTTGTTCCGGTTCTCTATTAAAAGGAGGCCTTAATATCCCTTAGTTCCATTAGGACCCCGCTGCCATGGGAGGGTAGGACAAAAGATGTCATGCAAGTTCTTTTCCATAAGCACATATGACTATATTCGGAATACATGCCTACATTACATTGATGAATTGGAGCTAGTTCTGGGTCACCCTATGTTATGATTGTTACATGATGAACCGCATCCGGCATAATTCTCCATCACCGATCCAATGCCTACGAGCTTTTCCTATATTGGTTCTCCCTTATTTACTTTCCCGTTGCTACTGTTACAATCACTACAAAACACCAAAAATATTACTTTTGCTTCCGTTACTTTTGTTACCGTTACCACTACTATCATATTACTTTGCTACTAAACACTTTGCTGTAGATACTAAGTTATCCAGGTGTGGTTGAATTGACAACTCAACTGCTAATACTTGAGAATATTATTTGGCTCCCCTTGTGTCGAATCAATAAATTTGGGTTGAATACTCTACCCTCGAAAACTGTTGCGATCCCCTATACTTGTGGGTTATCAAGACTATTTTCTGGCGCCGTTGCCGGGGAGCATAGCTCTATTCTTTGAGTCACTTGGGATTTATATCTGCTGATTACTATGAAGAACTTGAAAGACGCTAAGACAACAATTTATCCCTCAACTACGAGGGGAGGTAAGGACCTGCCATCTAGCTCTGCACTTGATTCACCTTCTGTTTTGAGTAAGCTTGCGACACCTAAACCTGCTTCTGCTATTCATTCTGATATGTCGCATGTTATTGATGATGCCACTTCCGCTATGCATGATACTTATCATGAAACTACTTCCATGCTTGATACTACTGTGCCCCTTAGTGAATTTCTTGATGAACAAATTGCTAGGGCTAAAGAGAAAGAAATTATTGAAACTGATTGTATCGATGAATGTGATGATGAAGACTTGCCTGTTATTCCTGAGGGTTATGTTTTTGATAAAGAAGCTTCTTTAGCTATTTTAGCTTGCAAAGATAGATATGAACTCAAGAGGTTATTAGCTAAATGGAATAAGCAATCTCTTAATGATAGAATGAGACCTGACCCTGCTTTTGCAACTTCACCTATTTGTGTTACCGATAAGGATTATGAATTCTCTGTTGATCCTGATATAATTACTTTGGTTGAATCTGATCCTTTTCATGGCTATGAATCTGAAACTGTTGTGGCACATCTTACTAAATTAAATGATATAGCCACCCTATTCACTAATGATGAGAGATCTCGCTACTTTTATATCCTTAAAATATTTCCGTTCTCATTAAAGGGTGATGCTAAGATATGGTTTAATTCTCTTGATCCTGGTTGTGCGCGTAGTCCCCAGGATATGATTTATTACTTCTCTGCTAAATATTTCCCTGCTCATAAGAAACAAGCTGCTTTGAGGGAAATATACAACTTTGTGCAAATTGAAGAAGAGAGTCTCCCACAAGCTTGGGGGAGGCTTCTCAAGTTACTTAATGCTTTGCCTGATCACCCTCTTAAGAAAAATGAAATACTTGATATCTTTTATAATGGACTAACCGATGCTTCCAGAGATTACCTGGATAGTTGTGCTGGTTCTGTTTTCAGGGAAAGAACACCGGATGAAGCTGAAATTCTATTGAATAATATGTTGACAAATGAAAATAATTGGACACTTCCTGAGCCAGCTCCCAAGCCAATTCCTGAGCCTATTCCTAAACCAACTCCGAAGAAGAGAGGTGTTCTATTTCTCAGTCCTGAAGATATGCAAGAGGCAAAGAAATCTATGAAAGAAAAAGGTATTAAAGCTGAAGATGTTAAGAATTTACCTTCTATTGAAGAAATACATGGTCTTAATTTACCGCCTGTTGAAGAAACACATGATCTTAATCCAGTACCTATTGAAGAACCTCCTGGTCTTGATAACCCGACACAGGTAGTAAAGGTAAATTCTCTCTATAGATATGATAGAGCTGAAATTCCTCTTACTAAGTTTGCTAGCCAATGCCTAGATGAGTTTGATAACTTTATGGTTAAGCAAGAAGATTTTAATGCTTATTTTGGTAGACAATTGAAATACAATTCCGGTATGCTTAAACACTTGGGTGATTATATGGCTAATGTTAGAGGTGAACTTAAACTCGTTAGCAAACATGCTTCTATGGTTACCACTCAAGTAGAACAAGTACTTAAGGCTCAAAATGATTTGCTCAATGAAATGAATAGCAAGAAAAATGATTATGCTGTTAGAGTGGCTACTAGAACTGGTAGAATGACTCAGGAACCTCTGTATCCTGAAGGCCACCCTAAGATAATTGAGCAAGATTCTCAGAGAAATAATATTGATGCACCTAGTTCTTCTAAAAGGAAGAAAAATAAAAATGATAGGACTTTGCATGCTTCTAGTGAACCTATTGCTGAACCACCTGAGAATCCCAATGATATCTCTATGTCTGATGCTGAAACACAATCTGGTAATGAACATGAACCTAGTGAAAATGTTAATGATGATGTTCATGATGATGCTCAACCTAGTAATGATAATGATGTAGAAGTTGAACCTGTTGTTGATCTTGATAACCCACAATCAAAGAATCAACGTTATGATAAGAGAGACTTTGTTGCTAGGAAACATGGTAAAGAAAGGGAACCATGGGTTCAGAAACCCATGCCTTTTCCTCCCAAACCATCCAGGAAAAAGGATGATGAGGATTTTGAGCGCTTTGCTGAAATGATTAGACCTATCTTTTTGCGTATGCGATTAACTGATATGCTCAAAATGAATCCTTATGCTAAGTATATGAAAGATATTATTACAAATAAAAGAAAGATACCAGAAGCTGAGATTTCCACCATGCTTGCTAATTATACTTTTAAAGGTGGAATACCAAAGAAACTTGGAGATCCAGGTGTACCCACTATACCATGCTCCATTAAAAGAAATTATGTTAAAACTGCTTTATGTGATCTTGGAGCCGGTGTTAGTGTTATGCCTCTCTCTTTATATCGTAGACTTGACTTGAACAAGTTGACACCTACTGAAATATCTTTGCAAATGGCTGATAAATCAACTGCTATACCTGTCGGTATTTGTGAGGATGTGCCTGTTGTGGTTGCAAACGTTACTATTTTAACAGACTTTGTTATTCTTGATATTCCCGAGGACGATAGTATGTCTATTATTCTTGGAAGACCTTTTTTGAATACTGCAGGTGCTGTTATTGATTGCAACAAAAGCAATATCACTTTTCATGTTAATGGTAATGAGCATACGGTACACTTTCCGAGGAAACAACCTTAAGTTCATAGTATCAACTCTATTGGAAAAATTCCATCGATTATATTTGGAGGTTTTGAATTTCCTCTTCCTACTGTCAAGAAGAAATATGATATTCTTATTATAGGGGATGTGCATATCCCCGTTGAGGTAACATAGTGTTATTCAAAATTTCTCCGGTCCCATGTTATTCGGAATGAGTTTGTTAACAAAACTTGATCAACCTTGTTAGTGGATTCCTTTTGATGAGCATGAGATGGATGAAACTAGAAGGCACAACCTTCTGTACCCTCTCTCTACTTTCTGTTATTTAGTTGAAATAAAGTAAAAATAGTATTTTTCTGTCTATTTCTGATTTATCCGTGCAATATAAAAATACCCCGAAAATAAAAGTTCTCCAAATGCCCTGAAAATGAAATATGATTTTTTCTAGAATATTTGATGATTTCTGGAACTGAGAACACAGCAAGGGGGTCAACCACCTGGCCACGAGGGTGGAGGGCGCGCCCTACCCCCCAGGGCACGCCCCCTGCCTCGTGGGCCCACGGTGGCCCTCCTCCACTTATTCCTGCACCCATACACTCCTTCTTCCTCCCACAAATAATAATATCCAGCTCAAGCACGAGTTCTAGCTCATTTTGCTGCGATTTTTGATCTCCTTGCTCAAAGCACCTCTCACAAAACTGCTTGGGGAGATTGTTCCTTGGTATGTGACTCCTCCATTGGTCCAATTAGTTTTTGCTCTAGTGCTTTATTCATTGCAAATTTGTGCAACCCGCTTAGCTGATTTTCTTGATGTGGACGTTCGGGAGGATGACACTGAGTTGCCTCCTACTTATTTAGACTACAATTCTATGGTCTACCACCAATTTGTCGAGAGGAATGAATCACCTCTCCAGTATCGATTAATCTTTGACAAACGGCGTGATGTCCGTATTACTCTCCCTGCTCCTGCATTCTTTGATTATCAGGCAAAAGGAAGATATGTTATTACCAGAGAGGAGGCAGATGAGTACGAGAGGAGGGCGGAGGCAGCTCGCCGCCACGCTGCAGCTCAGGAGGCGATAACCGCTGCATCTCAGTACGACCCCAGCTACACCTACGGATATCCGCCAGGCCATCCCTGGCAATGAACCAACTTAGGCCAAAAGCCTAAGCTTGGGGGAGTACGTATTTCCCACCGATGTTACATTTATGTTCACACACACTCATTGCTAGATGTCGGTGCTCATACTCTTTCACTGTAATATCCATGCTAGTTTATTTTCTTTTTCCTGCTTTCTTCTTGTGTGTTTGTTAAACTTTAAGAAAAAACCAAAAAAAATTAGTGTAGCTTCTAGTTAGTTTACTTTCCTTGCGGTAGTAGTAATAATTAAAAGAAAACCCAAAAATATTTCCCGTTCTTCTTTTGCTTGTTGGGAGCTTTCCAGTGTAAATAGTTTTATTTCTTTTCTTTTCTTTGGGGGTCGATAGGAGAAGACCATGATTAAATTGTTGAAGTGGCTCTTATATGCATTATTGTTGATTTAACCAAGAGCCCATATTGCCTTGTCTTCTCCTGTTTATTGAATGCTCGCAGATTCCAGCTTAGTCCAACGCACGTGCACTCTTATTATTATTCACATCATTCGGTCGTGCAAGTGAAAGGCAATTATGATGATACATGATGGACTGACTGAGATGAGAAAAGCTGGTATGAACTCGACCTCTCCTGTTTTTGTAAATATGATGAGTTCATCGTTCCTGATTCAGCTTATTATGAATAAATTGCAATGACAATTAGAGATCATAGTTGCTCGTGCCATGCTTGATTAGCTATGAGTTATAATGGTTTACCTTGCGTGCCAACATGCTATTAAAATGGTTGTGATGTGGTATGATGGGGTGGTATTCTCCTTTGAATGATTTAAGTGACTTGACTTGGCACATGTTCACACATGCAGTTGAAACAAAATCAACATAGCCTTCACGATATTTATGTTCATGGTGGATTATATCCTACTCATGCTTGCACTCAATGTTTATTAATTTTAATGCATGTTCATGACTGTTGTCGCTCTCTAGTTGGTCGCTTCCCAGTCTTTTGCTAGCCTTCACTTGTACTAAGCGGGAATACTGCTTGTGCATCCAATCCCTTAAACCCCAAAGTTATTCCATATGAGTCCACTATACCTTCCTATATGCGGTATTTACCTGCCGTTCCAAGTAAATTTGTATGTGCCAAACTCTAAATCTTCAAATAAACATTCTGTTTTGTATGCTCGAATAGCTCATGTATCAACTAGGGCTGCCCTTATCTTCCATGTTAGGCGGGTTATTCTCAAGAGGAGTGGACTCCGCTCCTCACTCACGAGAAAATGGCTGGTCACTGGGATGCCCAGTCCCATGCTTTATGCAAACTAAATCAAAATAATTGAAACAAAACTCCCCCTGGGACTGTTGCTAGTTGGAGACACTCGTTGTTTCGAGCAAGTCATGGATTGATGCTTGTTGGTGGAGGGGGAGTATAAACTTTACCATTCTGTTTGGGAACTGCCTATAATGTGTGTAGCATGGAAGATATCGCCATCTCTTAGTTGTTATGTTGATAATGAAAGTATGCCGCTCAAAATATTATTTATCTATATTTCAAAACCGAGCTCTGGCACCTCTACGAATCCCTGCTTCCCTCTGCGAAGGGCCTATCTATTTACTTTTATGTTGAGTCATCACCCTCTTATTAAAAAGCACTAGCTGGAGAGCGCAGCTGTCATTTGCATCCATTACTATTAATTTATATTGGGTATGACTATGACTGGATCTCTTTTACCATGAATTACAATGTCTAGTCAGTCCTTGATCTTTAAAGGTGCTTTGCATTTATGTTTTGCGGTCTCAGAAAGGGCTAGCGAGATACCATCCTGTTATATCATATTATGATTGTTTTGAGAAAGTGTCGTCATCCGAGATTTATTATTATGGCTCGCTAGTTGATTATGCTATTGATATGAGTAAACATGAGACCTAAGAGTTATTGCAAATGTGGCTAGTCATAATCTTTGCTGAAAACTTGAATGCTGGCTTTACATATTACAACAACAAGAGCAAACAGAGTTTGTAAAAGTTTTTCTTTATCACTTTCAGTTTATCAACTGAATTGCTAAGGACAAGCAAAGGTTTAAGCTTGGGGGAGCTGATACGTCTCCGTCGTATCTACTTTTCCAAACCCTTTTGCCCTTGTTTTGGACTCTAACTTGCATGATTTGAATGGAACTAACCCGGACTGACGTTGTTTTCAGCAGACTTTCCATGGTGTTATTTATGTGCAGAAACAAAAGTTCTCAGAATGACCTGAAACTCCACGGAACGTCTATTTGGAAATAATAAAAAATCCTTGCAAAAGATGAAGACCAGGGGGCCCACACCCTGTCCACGAGGGTGGGGGGTGCGCCCTCCCCCCTAGGGCGCACCCCCTACCTCGTGGGCCCCCTAGAGGTCCTCCGACGCCAACTCCAACTCTATATATTTGCTTTCAGGGAGAAAAAAATCAAGGAGAAGAAATCATCGCGTTTTACGATACGGAGCCGCCGCCAAGCCCTAAAACCTCTCGGGAGGGCTGATCTGGAGTCCATTCGGGGCTCTGGAGAGGGGGATTCGTCACCGTCGTCATCATCAACCATCCTCCATCACCAATTTCATGATGCTCACCGCCGTGCGTGAGTAATTCCATCGTAGGCTTGCTGGACGGTGATGGGTTGGATGAGATCTATCATGTAATCGAGTTAGTTTTGTTAGGGTTTGATCCCTAGTATCCACTGTGTTCTGAGATTGATGTTGCTATGACTTTTTTATGCTTAATGCTTGTCACTAGGGCCCGAGTGCCATGATTTCAGATATGAACCTATTATGTTTTCATGAATATATGTGAGTTCTTATCCTACCTTGCAAGTCTATAGTCACCTAGTATGTGTTATGATCCGGCAACCCCGAAGTGACAATAATCGGGACCACTCCCGGTGATGACCATAGTTTGAGGAGTTCATGTATTCACTATGTGCTAATGCTTTGTTTCCGGTTCTCTATTAAAAGGAGGCCTTAATATCCCTTAGTTTCCATTAGGACCCCGCTGCCACGGGAGGGTAGGACAAAAGATGTCATGCAAGTTCTTTTCCATAAGCACGTATGACTATATTCGGAATACATGCCTACATTACATTGATGAATTGGAGCTAGTTCTGTGTCACCCTATGTTATGATTGTTACATGATGAACCGCATCCGGCATAATTCTCCATCACCGATCCAATGCCTACGAGCTTTTCCTATATTGGTTCTCGCTTATTTACTTTCCCGTTGCTACTGTTACAATCACTACAAAACACCAAAAATATTACTTTTGCTTCCGTTACTTTTGTTACCGTTACCACTACTATCATATTACTTTGCTACTAAACACTTTGCTGCAGATACTAAGTTTCCAGGTGTGGTTGAATTGACAACTCAACTGCTAATACTTGAGAATATTCTTTGGCTCCCCTTGTGTCGAATCAATAAATTTGGGTTGAATACTCTACCCTCGAAAACTGTTGCGATCCCCTATACTTGTGGGTTATCAGAGGGGAGTGCCATCCACCGTGAGAACAGGAACAGGAGAGTCGACGGGTTGAACGGAGGTCAAAGTGGAAGAATCATAAGTCATATGAAAAGACGCTCCGGTATCATCCATGGGGATGTACCTGAATGAGTAGAAGGTGGTTTCTTAGTGCTAAAAGAGTCAGTCACAGAACCTGCAGAACCTGTCGGTGAAGAATCCCAAGCAGCAAGCAGGCATCGCAGCTGCGCAATCTCATGCGTAGACAGGGACACGACCGAAGAGATCGAGGTAGAAACACTAGTGGAAGATGACGATGAGCAGTCACCACCACTCGTGGTCGTAGAGCAGTCACCATCGCGCGCGGAAACCGCGAGAGGAGCTGACATAGAGCGGTCACCGCCGCGCATGGAAGCCGCGAAAGGAGTCGACGTAGAACGACCAGCATAGCATGTGGAAGATGTCGTATTGGACAACATCACAAACGAATAAGCACCAAGCACTGAGCGACGACGTATGTGTGAGACGGGATCAATATATGGAACACCGTCGTTAGTCTGCGGGGACGGACGAAATTGTAGGCCCGACCGAAACATCATATCTGTTTTGTCTCACTCTCTTTTTTTCTCTGTCTTTTTTTTCTCACTTTCTTTTTACTCAAGTAAGCTGACCAGATGGAAGGTCAACATGACCTGGGGAGGCCTTCGCGCGGCCCATCGTATTCAACGACAGGTGCGGAACGGGCGGCCAGGGAGGACACCGGCCGGGGTGGAGGGTGCGCCAGTGGACCTGGAGAAGGCCGGCGGCGGGTTGGAGGAGCAGCTGGAGACGTCTAGGCGAGAAGGAGAGGCCGGATTGCGCCTGTGGGTGGCAGAAGTGAAACCGGGCCGCGGCGACGGGAGGGGCGGATGCACTGCGGCGGCCGAGCTTGAGAGCAGAGGCGCAGAGTGGGAAAGCGGACAGGGCTGGCGGCCGGCGGCGGCAGCTGTAGACGACCGGCAGGGAGCGACGGCTTGGGCGGAATCCGGGCGGGAACAGAGATGTTGCTCCCACTTGTCCTTGTCCAGATCGAACCCGATCTCTCGCAGACGATGATGGAGTCAGATCGAGATCGATCTCTCGCAGATCAGGTAGAGACGTAGAGCAGCGGCAGGAGAGAAACAACATGCAAGGGAATGCGGCAGCCAAGCACAGCTGCAGACCGGGTGGAGCAGCGCAGCCGGAAAAGAGGAACACGGCGGCGCGATTGGACTGAGCACGAGTTGCGGCGTGCGAAGGAAAAAAAATCTAAAGCTCTAATACCATGTCATGAATATGCAACTTGATATTATGGAGAGGCCTAAGCCATCATATATACAAGTACAAGGGGAAGCCAAAAGGCTAGAATGTAGAAGACCAAAAGCTATCATCAATAGTAACTCTAACAGATAGAAGATCAAAAGCATCCCGGTCTTACGTCTTAGTCAATGATCTCCACTGCTGTAGGAACAAGCAAGATTTATACAAGCAATCAATAGGTTTAGCAGGAAACATATGCTCAATGGTAAACTTGTTTCTGGTAGTCCACAAGGCCCAACAGACCGCTGCCAGACTGACCCAAAATAACTGCTTGGTAACCCCAACCAGGCCATTGGCGAGGACCCGGAACTCAGAGAAGGAGGATGGAGCCCAAGACACCTGGAGCCACGACCTAAAGCAGCACCAGACCAGCTTGGCCAGCACACACCGAAAGAAAACGTGGTTCGTGTCCTGCAAGGCACCACACAACGCGCACCGTTCCGAGCCCGGGCCATTGCGCTTACGAATTTGATCGGCAGCAGGGCGACGGCCCCAGAACGCTTGCCATAGGAAAATCATCACCTTAGGAGGGATACGGGCACGCCAAATCGGACTGAATTTGTTAGTGGGGGAGCCATCAATAAGCTTAGCATATAGAGACTTAACAGAAAAACGGTCAGAAGGAGCATGGGGCCAGACCATCGAGTCGGCTGTCTCCGAGAGCACGAGGAAGAAGGCAGCAAGACGCTGCCATTCATCCAAGTCTGTAGGGGACAACGAGCGTCGGAAGGCAAGGTCCCAATTATCAACCGAAACCTCCGCGATGGAGATATCCGGATTCGGACAATAAGAGAACAGCGTGGGGAAGGCCACAGAGAGGGTTGAGTCTCCACACCACCAGTCGAGCCAAAAACGAATCGAAGCTCCATTACCAACCACAAACTTGACATGTGTAGGATCGGAAGTATGTCTAGAGGGGGGGTGATTAGACTACTTGACCAAATAAATATCTAGCCTTTTCCCAATTTTAGTTCTTGGCAGATTTTAGCAACTTAGCACAAGTCAAGCAATCAACCTACACATGCAATTCTAAGAGTATAGTAGCGCAATGTAAAACAATTGCAAATGAAGGTAAAGGGATGAGTTTGAAGGAGCAAACGCAATGTTGATACGAAGATTTTTTATCCGTGATTCCGATAGGTGGTGCTATCATACATCCACGTTGATGGAGACTTCAACCCACGAAGGGTAACGGTTGCGCGAGTCCACAGAGGGCTCCACCCACGAAGGGTCCATGAAGAAGCAACCTTGTCTATCCCACCATGGCCGTCGCCCACGAAGGACTTGCCTCACTCGGGTAGATCTTCACGAAGTAGGCGATCTCCTTGCCCTTACAAACTCCTTGGTTCAACTCCACAATCTTGACGGAGGCTCCCAAGTGACACCTAGCAATCTAGGAGACACCACTCTCCAAGAAGTAACAAATGGTGTGTTGATGATGAACTCCTTGCTCTTGTGCTTCAAATGATAGTCTCCCCAACACTCAACTCTCTCTCTCTCACAGGATTTGGATTTGGTAGAAAGAAGATTTGAGTGGAAAGCAACTTGGGGAAGGCTAGAGATCAAGATTCATGTGGTTGGAATGGAATATCTTGACCTCAACACAAGTGTAGGTGGTTCTCTCTCAGAAAATATGTGTTGGAAGTGTAGGCATATTCTGATGGCTCTCTCCACGAATGAAGAGTGGGTGGAGGGGTATATATAGCCTCCACACAAAATCTAACCGTTACACACAAATCGGCAAACTCGGTGGGACTGAATAATGAAACTCGGTCTGACCGATTTAATTCAAAATGTGAACGTTAGGATTCTCGGTGGGACCGACTGGATCAACTCGGTGGGACCAATGTCATTAGGGTTAGGGCATAACGTAATCTCGGTGAGACCTATTACACAAACTCGGTGAGACCGATTTTGGTAATAGTCAAACAGAGAGTTGGTCAGGCAAACTCAGTGGGACCGGTTCACTCATCTTGGTTCGACCGAAATGTTACGAAAGGGAAACAGAGAGTTTGCATTGCAATCTTGGTGGGACCGATCGCTCATCTCGGTTTGACCGAAACGTTACGAAAAGGAAACAGAGAGATTACAACCCCATCTCGGTGGGACTGAGATCCCTATCGGTGAGACCGAATTGATTAGGGTTTCTGGCAGTGGCTATGACAACTGAACTCGGTGGCTCCGGATATGAAATTTCGGTGGGGCCGAGTTGGACTTTTTGGTTTAGGACATATGTGGATATGAGAAAGTAGTGGAGGGTTTTGGAGCATATCACTAAGCATTTTGAGCAAGATCCTCATTAAGCAACACCTCATCCCTTCTTAATAGTATTGGCTTTTCCTATAGACTCAATGTGATCTTGGATCACTAAAATAGAAAATGTAGAGTCTTGTGCTTTGAGCTTGAGCCAATCCTTTGTCCTTAGCATTTTGAAGGGTCCACTTTCTAATCTATGCCATGCCAATCATTGAGCTTTCCTGAAATGTTTATCTTGGGATAGCATTAGCTTAATGAGCTATATGTTGTTAGGAATTACCAAAACCACCCACGGATAGTTGCACTTTCAATCTCCCCCTTTTTGGTAATTGATGACAACATATAGATCAAAGCTTCGACAAATGATAATAAGATTGAGGAAACATCGTCGCTTTGAGAAGTATGTGATAATCAAGAGCTCCCCCTAAATTTGTGCATTATTTAAGATTTGCTTTTGAATGCAAATGCACAATCGATTAGGATCATGGGTTACTCCATGTCACATACATCTTGGTGGAGCGCTCAAAATGATAGATATTAAAAACATGCACTCATCACCAAGCAAAGTGAATGATCATAATAGGATGTAAGAGATAATATCATCCAACCAGCATTGAGGGTAGCATATGATGAAACACATGATCAAACAAGTATCTCACAAGGTAGCTCACACAAGCACGCAATAAAGTTTCAAATCAAACCAAATAAGTGCAAAGAGAGATAAAAACCAATAGTCTCTCACTCGAAGCCTATGATCTATACATTTTCTCCCCCTTTGGCAACAAGTTACCAAAAAGTTCAAAAAAGTATAGTGCTAAACGACTCTCAGGCTTGATCTTTGGGAGGTGGTGTTGAGAGAACTCCAAGGACGAAGGCTTCTGATGAAGTAGCTAGAGCTGCTGGAGTTGGAACTGGAGCTGTAGCTGCTGGTGCTGATGCTGTAGCTCTGGTGTCAGTCACTGGCACTGCAGCAGACCTCTGTCCTCTGGGCACTCTAACAAATGCATCTGTGGTAGACTTGTCCTTCTTCTCCCCTGCTTCCTCCTGAAGTTGCTCAACCGCAGTTTGGATTTCAGTTACCTTGACATCAAGGTCATAGAATTTTGTATCAATAATCCTTTCCAAGCTCTCCTGGTTCTTGGTCAGGGTGGCCAAGCCCTGCTCAATCCTCAGAGTGGATTGGATCAGATATCCAAGCTGGTCTTGCTTGCTCTTCAAGAATACCTGAGATGCCTCTTCCACAGTTGGCATCTTTGCAGCCTTCTCAGCTTTAGCTTTGGCTTTCTTCTCTTGTGCTTGCACAGATGATGGTTCATTCGCAGTCATGACAACTGTGTTGTCCTCAAATTCAGGGTAGATGGGCAGGTGCTCCTTATCCAAAATGTACTTGCATTTGCCCATCTTTGAGTTGATGAGCTCCTGGATGTGTGGGGCATATCCACAACTTCTCTTCTGATCAGCTGCAGTCCTCTTGATTGTTTCCACAATCAGGCTCATAACCTTGAACTTTTGCGGGACATCAAATATGTGCAACAAGTTGATAACATGTCCTCTGATCATCTTGTGATCACCTGACTTGGGTAGCAGTGTGTGCCTTAGAATCCAATTGATTATTGGCAGACCAGACAATAGGTAATGGACAGATCCAAACTTATGTGTATCTAAAGCAGCATCTGGGATCTCTTTGTACATGTTGGCCATAGAGTTGTGGTCTTTCTTCTTCTTTGCATAGATATCCAAGTCATCCTCATGTTCTTCAGGAGCATTGATCAATTGAGCCCACTCTTCAACTGTAGACTAGTACCTAGTACCCTTAGACATCCACACAATCCTTCCATTTGGATAGAAGTGGGCAGTGGAGTAGAATTGCATAATGAGCTCATCATTCCACTTGGTGAACTTCTGAGCCACAAACTTATCAACTCACATGCCTTGAAGCTATCATATACACCAGGGAAGTGATCCTCATTCTCCTTGATGAATTCCCAGTCAACCCATCTCATGTCACACACTATGGGCTTCTTGTCAAGCAGAATTGTCTCATAGAAGTCCTGCTGTTCCTTAGTGTGAAATCTGTAGTCTACAGCAGTCCTTCTCCTGGTAGCATATGGATCAGACTCCCTCCATAGTCTCAATCCTGAATCCTTCCTGATTTTCATATTCTCTGCAACTAGGTGTGCATCATTGTGGTCAGGGATCTTGGGCTTCAGCTTTCTCAAAACAACAGAATCATCTTCTTTTTCTTCTTCGGCAGCTTGAGGCACTGGGGCCTTGTTTTTCTCCTCAACAGGGATGTTCCTAGTGCTCCTCTTGGGTTTTGGTTTTGGAGCTGGAGCAGCAGCCTTGGAAGCAGCTTTGGGCTTAGATGGAGCAGCCCCTGATCTGATTGCATCTCCCATGAGCTTTTAATCTTTGGGTGCTCGTGCAACATCCTCTTCCTCTTCCTCTTCTTCTGAATCTCTCATGATTGATGGCTTCCCAATAACTCTGGCAATGGTCTTCTTGACCCTTTCTTTCCTCTTCTTGCCATCTCCAGTTTCCTTGGGTTCAAGAGTGAACTCCATTGTTTCTCCTGTGGCAACTTTTCTTGGCTTAGACATGGGCTGTCTTCTTGCTGGCATCTTTGTTTTCAGACCTGGCTTAGTTGCAGCAGCTGAACCATACTCTTTCTTCAGCACTTTCTTCTTTGAGGTGGCTTCATCTTCAACAGCCACATAATCTTCATCTTCAGAGTCGGAAGTCCTCTTCTTTCTTGTCCTTGTGGCAGCCTTTGGCAGATTGCTTGGAGTGCTCCTGCTGCCTTCATCATAGCTGCTAGAGGGACTAGTGCCCTCACTCAACTGAACCTGTTCCTCTCACTTGTTCTGGCTGTCACTTTGGTCAGACATCTCTGCAAATACTCCGACAGCAGATCCTGTGAATGGGTTATAGATGAGGTAGAGTAGATGAGCATCACAAAGTACATGAGTTTTTGCAAAAAGGATGACTTAAAAACTTAGTTTTAGTTCTTCACAGAAAGCATTTCGGATCTACCGATTTGTAAACTCGGTGATACCGAAGCAGCTTTTGGAACCTGAACTAGTGAATTCGGTCAGACCGAGTCACAGTTTGGTGGCACCGAGATTGCTAGGGTTTCACAGAGAATCGAACTCGGTCACACCGATTTGCAATTTTCGGTCAGACCGAAAACGCATGTGCTCTGGCCTAAGCCAAAATCGGTGAGACCGATTTCTACAACTCGGTCGGTCCGAGATGAGTTCGGCGGAGACCTAACCCTAAATTTTCAAATCAAAACTAATCTACGGGATAATTTCACTGGACAGGATGATTTCAATCATGGCAAGAATCATGGCAAAGCAATGTGCTAAGAATCGGAGTTAGGGATTAGCACAATGATCAAGTTCGTACCCTAGTTCGGTGACGAACTTGCTGGCGGCAACGGCGGTGAAGATTTCCGTTGACGGCGGTGGAGACCAGCGGCGGGAGGTCGCTGGCGACGAGAGGACGATCCGGAGACCAAAGGAGGCAGAGTAGGTTACGCGCGGGCGAAGGGGTTCGGAGAAATTTCCAAAATTTGGCCCGGCGGTATATATAACTTGACCATGTCGGTGTGACCGAGTGGAACGACTTGGTGGCACCAAGATGCAAAACTGCAAGCAGTTGCTGCAACTCGGTGTGACCGAAAAGTTCTAATTGGTTGCACCGAGATTGAAAACCCTAGATCAACTTGGTGACTCGGTAGGACCGAAAAGGATGAATCGGCCAGACCGAGATGCACAAAGAGGTTTTGGAGGTTTAAGTCTATGACGAATCAGGATCTCCGAGTGCTCCTCACACAGAGTGGTTCGAATCTGACTTGATCAAACTTTGTGATGTAGCATGAATAGAGTTTGAGACGAGAAACGCATAGATAGCTAGAGGGTGTTCTTAGGCATTCTTGTCCATCCATTTGGCAAAAGGAAAGAAAAACCAAACAATCAAAGCAACAAATGGATGTCCTCGAATGAGTAAAATATGCAACCAACATGCTCATACAGTAAAATGGCAAATGAAATATGTGACAAAGCATGCACAAACATTCTAGCATCTATCAAGCAATTGGTGATGACTAGGTCATCTATATATGAGTATATTGACTTAGGAGTCAAATGAGAACACTTGATCATAGGTCATACTCATCGTTTAAGCACAAGTGGGGTTACCACTTTTACATAAAGCATTGTTGTGATCACACTATTAGAGTTGCTTTAGCTCATTGGTTTGTGTAAAGCTCCCCCTAGATGTGATATCCCCCCTAAAAGGGATGAACTAACCTTGGGTTTTGTCGATGATGACTTCATGTAGGTGTTGAAGATGTAGATGCTCAATGTTGATGTAGATCATTCGGAGCAATCCTTTGGAGTGAGTTGCACTTTCAATATCTACACGGGTTAGTCCCACAAGGAACAAACAAGGATATCCATAGACATAGAGTGATGCACACACAAGATGATGTCCATGAAAGCATTAGGTTACCTTGTCCCTTGTCTTACCAACAAGAGGGTTTGTGACTCCTTTAACTAGTGCAAGATATGGAAGTTGTTTACACTTGTCCTCGCCAAAATGATAAGAGTGAAGTATGTTGGCGGAGTCACCCTCAAGAACTCTCTAGTTCTTCTTCTTCGGGATCCACATCATCTGGATGGGAATCCTTGGAATCGTAGTTGTGCTTGATGAAGTAGAACTTGATGTAGTCTTGGGAACCCACTTGACCAAGGCCTTAGGTGCTTCTTCAAATGCATCAATTTCCTCTTGAAGCTTGTCCTTGCCTTTTTTGCTTGTGGTCTTGTGGTGGAAGATCATCTTGAGCTTGTGTTCCTTTGAAAGAAGTAGGATCATACTTCTCTTGTTGAGGAACAAACTTCGTCTTGGGGTATTGATCTTCTTCCCACTCAACTCCATTGGCATTGAACTTTCGTTCAAAACCAACACCTTGATTCTTCCGGTGTCTTCCTTGCTTGCGCACAATTTCCTCAAATTGCTTACTTCCGGCAAGACTCTTGTAAACACCTTTCTCTATGATTCCCTTCAATAAGCTATTTTCTTGCTCAAGTGTAACTTGGCTAAGAGAATCATTAGTGGAATCAAGAGAACTACTAGAAGCATCAACATTGGATTTAGCATGATTGTTGTTACTACTAGATGAAGAATCTTTCTTGTTCTTGTTGCTAGATTTAACTTGTGGCATGTAAGTAGACAAGAGTCAAAGTTTGGCAATGTAAGAAAAACTTTTCTTGCGAAGATCATCATTGATTGCCTTTTAAAACTCATGCTCTTGCTCAAGGTTGAGCTTTTCAAAGCATAGCTTATCATGAGTCTTTAAAAGTTCTCGATGATTTTCCAAGGTAGTTTCATGAGCTAACTTAAGAGTGTTTAGTTCTTGAGTTAGACGCTCAATCTCCTTCTTATCATCATCATTCATTTTATCTTGATTAGCATGATTAATTGATGTTTCATCATAGTTTTCATCACTAGAGTTGTCAACAAGTAAATCATCATCACCTAGCAAATCATCTTCATCACTATTGAAAACAACATACTCGGGATGTGTTACCTTTGGACCTTTGGCCATGAAGCATCTTCCAATTCCTTCATTTGGTGAGTCAAATATGTCGTAGGAGTTGGTTGCCACAAGTGCTAGACCGGAAACACCTTCATCTTGAGTATATTCGGAGTCGGAGTGATAACTTCTTTCGGAGTGATTGTCGGAGTCAGAGCCGGATACCCATTCACCAACATGAGCTTGATGTCTTCTTTTTGTGTAGCTCCTTGATGACTTTTCCTTCCTTTCCGAATCCTTGCTTCTCTGAGAGGGTCTTCGTTCATAACGATCATCTCTACTCCTCCTTTCTCTTGGTGGTGATTCTTCTCTTCTACTTCTTCTTTTGGGAGAATCTTCTCTTCTTTTGTAGGGGGTCGTAGACTCATTGGAGTAGTGTCCGGGTCTTCCACAATTGTAACAATTTCGCTCACGACTAGAAGTTCTTTTGTCATTGTAGGACCTTGACTTGGAGCTTCTTTCTTTGCTTCTACTCTTGTAGAACTTGTTGAAGTTCTTCACCATTAAGCTCAATTCTTCATTGAAGGTTTGCTTCTCACTTGATGATGTGGGAGCATCACACGAGGCTTTGTAAGCACCACTTGACTTGTTGTGAAGCTCTTCCCTATCCTTGAGTGACATCTCATGAGCAACAATTCTTCCAATGACTTCCGTTGGCTTGAGATCTTTTTAATTGGGCATCATTTGGATCAATGTGCACATGGTATCATATTTTCCATCCAAGGCTCTTAGGATCTTCTTGATGATGAATCTATCGGTCATCTCTTCACTTCCTAAGTCGGCAATCTCATTTGTGATGAGAGCAAGCCTAGAGTACATTTCAGCGACACCTTCACCATCCTTCATTTTGAACTTGTCAAGTTGACTTTGAAGCACATCCAATTTGGATTCCTTGGCGGAGTCGGTACCTTCGTGCATATCAATCAAAGTATCCCAAATTTCCTTTGCATTCTCAAGAGGGCTGATTTTGTTGAATTCTTCGGGGCACAATTCATTGAAGAGAATATCACAAGCTTGAGCATTGTATTGTAGCATCTACAATTCTTCCGCGGTAGCATCACGGTTCGGTTCTCTCCCATCAAAGAATTCACCTTGCAAGCCAATACACACAATAGCCCAAACGGCGGGGTTATGTCCAAGAATATGCATTTTCATCTTTTGCTTCCAACTAGCAAAATTAGTACCATCAAAGTAAGGACCTCTACGGTGGTGATTTCCCTCGCTAGACGCCATACTCTCCTAGGTTGTGAAACCAAGGGTATGACCACCAAAAGCTATGGAAATCAAAGCAAATGGAGACCAAAGCTCTGATACCACTTGTAGGATCAGAAGTATGTCTAGAGGGGGGGTGATTAGACTACTTGACCAAATAAAAATCTAGCCTTTGCCCAATTTTAGTTCTTGGCAGATTTTAGAAACTTAGCACAAGTCAAGCAATCAACCTACACATGCAATTCTAAGAGTATAGCAGCGGAATGTAAAACAATTGCATATGAAGGTAAAGGGATGAGTTTGAAGGAGCAAACACAATGTTGACACGGAGATTTTTTATCCGTGGTTCCGATAGATGGTGCTATCGTACATCCACGTTGATGGAGACTTTAACCCACGAAAGGTAACGGTTGCGCGAGTCCACGGAGAGCTCCACCCACGAAGGGTCCATGAAGAAGCAACCTTGTCTATCCCACCATGGCCGTCGCCCACGAAGGACTTGCCTCACTCGGGTAGATCTTCACGAAGTAGGCGATCTCCTTGCCCTTACAAACTCCTTGGTTCAACTCCACAATCTTGACGGAGGCTCCCAAGTGACACCTAGCCAATCTAGGAGACACCACTCTCCAAGAAGTAACAAATGGTGTGTTGATGATGAACTCCTTGCTCTTGTGCTTCAAATGATAGTCTCCCCAACACTCAACTCTCTCTCACAGGATTTGGATTTGGTAGAAAGAAGATTTGAGTGGAAAGCAACTTGGGGAAGGCTAGAGATCAAGATTCATGTGGTTGGAATGGAATATCTTGACCTCAACACAAGTGTAGGTGGTTCTCTCTCAGAAAATATGTGTTGGAAGTGTAGGCATGTTCTGATGGCTCTCTCCACGAATGAAGAGTGGGTGGAGGGGTATATATAGCCTCCACACAAAATCTAACCGTTACACACAAATCACCAAACTCGGTGGGACCGAATAATGAAACTCGGTCTGACCGATTTAGTTCAAAATGTGAACGTTAGGATTCTCGGTGGGACCGACTGGATCAACTCGGTGGGACCGATGTCATTAGGGTTAGGGCATAACGTAATCTCGGTGGGACCGATTACACAAACTCGGTGAGACCGATTTTGGTAATAGTCAAACAGAGAGTTGGTCAGGCAAACTCGGTGGGACCGATTCGCTCATCTCGGTTGGACCGAAACGTTACGAAAGGGAAACAGAGAGTTTGCATTGCAATCTCGGTGGGACCGATCGCTCATCTCGGTTTGACCGAAATGTTACGAAAAGGAAACAGAGAGATTACAACCCCATCTCGGTGGGACCGAGATCCCTATCGGTGAGACCGAATTGATTAGGGTTTCTGGCAGTGGCTCCGGATATGAAATTTTGGTGGGGCCGAGTTGGACTTTTTGGTTTAGGACATATGTGTATATGAGAAAGTAGTGGAGGGTTTTGGAGCATATCACTAAGCATTTTGAGCAAGATCCTCATTAAGCAACACCTCATCCCTTCTTAATAGTATTGGCTTTTCCTATAGACTCAATGTGATCTTGGATCACTAAAATAGAAAATGTAGAGTCTTGTGCTTTGAGCTTGAGCCAATCCTTTGTCCTTAGCATTTTGAAGGGTCCACTTTCTAATCTATGCCATGCCAATCATTGAGCTTTCCTGAAATGTTTATCTTGGAATAGCATTAGCTCAATGAGCTATATGTTGTTAGGAATTACCAAAACCACCCTGGGATAGTTGCACTTTCAACATGTTCCTTAAAAAAGGGGCGAACCTTGACAAGGTCTTTCCAAAATTGAGACCCTCTCCAAGAAGCAGCGAATATAGGATTTGATGTAGGGAAATACTTAGCCTTGAGAATAGA
This sequence comes from Aegilops tauschii subsp. strangulata, assembly GCF_002575655.3. Taxonomy (NCBI): domain Eukaryota; kingdom Viridiplantae; phylum Streptophyta; class Magnoliopsida; order Poales; family Poaceae; genus Aegilops; species Aegilops tauschii. The sequence goes on from NC_053038.3 coordinate 90,513,083, forward strand.
GAACCACGAGGTGTTAACTCCCGTGGTCATGATTTTCCGCCACCATTTGATCATGAGGCATCTGTTCATAATAGCAGTGTTAATGATCCCCAACCCCCCAAGGTTTTTGGGTCTACAAATAATTTCCACTTAACCAACCTATATATACATTTATTATCCGCAGAGTTCCAGAAGAAAGCACCCCTATGCTTATCAAATCCGTCATGAGTACCAGCAGAAAGGAGATAAAATCCCATGATAAACATAGGTAGGGAGGAAAGGCAAGAATTAATCAAGGCAACCTTCCCAGCATTTGTATTATATCTGCCCCGCCAAGGTAGCACCCTGTTCCCCACCTTAGCAAAAACATGAGCGAACTCCTTGGCACATAATTTGTCCGGGGAAATCAGAAGGCCCAGGTACTTGAAGGGGAAGGAACCTAGGCTGCAATTAAGAAGATGGGCCACCCGTAAAGCCTCCGAATCATCTACACCAGTGATAATGACCTCGCTTTTGGAGAAATTGATCTTAAGACTCGATAAGGCTTCAAAACATAACAGAATGAACTTAAGGTGGGCAATTCACGAGTCGTTAAGTTCCACCGTAATGATGGTGTCGTCCGCATACTGGAGATGCGTGACGCCTTCAGGGATGAGGTGAGAGATGACCGGAGAGATGTGCCTGCATGAGGCAGCCCTGGAAAGAATACGAGAGAGAGCATCCGCCACAAAGTTAAGCAAAATGGGTGAAGCTGGGTCACCTTGCCGTAGGCCCCTGCCATTGGTGAAAAAATTACTCACCTGGCCATTTACCGAGATAGCCGTGTGCCCCCCTGAGACCAACTGCATAATCCTATGAACATAGGCTCCATCAAAGCCTTTGGCAAGAAGGACCTGCCTAAGAAAAGGCCAACTGACCGAATCGTACGCTTTTTCAAAGTCCAATTTTAGTATCACCGCCTTAGCTTTAAGGATTTTGAGATCATGAACAATCTCATGCAGGTAGAGAATCCTGTTAAGAATGAATCTCCCTTTGACGAAAGCAGATTGGAATGGGTTGTGAGTTCTGTGAGCAACAGGAGACAAGCGAGTGGCAAAACCCTTCGCCGGAAATTTCACAAAGTTGTTAATAAGGGCAATCGGCCTAAACTATGAAATCAAATCGGCCCCTTTGACCTTAGGAATGAGAGTGATGAAAGGATAATTGAGCCGGGATATATCCACCGTCCCTAGGCAAAAGCCTTGGATAATCTTACACACCAGAGGCCGAAGCTGTGGCCAGAACTTCCTAAAGAAGGGGATAGAGAAGCCATTTGGGCCCAAACTGCATTGGGATTAGCAGATTTGATGACCTCCCAAATTTCCTCCTCATAAAGAGGCAGAAGTAAGGCGTCATTGTCAGCCCTAGAAATCCTAGAAGGTGCATCCCACAAAGATAGAGAAATCGAGAGGCCAGACTCCGGCTTGGCAGAGAGGAGGGACGAAAAGAAATCAATCACATGCGGCAAGATTTGTGACTGGTCCAAAACTTTAACACCATTAATAAGAAGACTATCGATCGAACATCTCCTCCTGCCATTGGCAATGGCAAAAAAATATGTCATGGGGGAGTCGCCCTTAAGAGTCCAATTCAAAGTGCCCCATTGGCGCCAGTATATCTCAGCCTGCTGATGCAACTGCATCAGGGCCTCCTCTAGGGCATATCGAACAGACCAGTCTCTCTCCGAAAGGCCCAGTCCATCGGGCCTCCGTTGCTCTATTATGAGACCATCCACGTAAGAATTTGCGAATCGCATAGGAACATTTGTGCCAATCGTCCATGGGGCCAAACGACGGATGAAAAGAAGCCAGCAACACAGAGATCTTGTTAGCTAGCGTATCTACAAACCCATCCACTAGAAGCCAGGAAGCATCGAACTGGAACCGGGAAGAAATAGTAGTGTTGTCCAGGCCCGCGTCTAGAATAAGAGGAGCGTGGTCGGAGCCCACGATCAATCTAGCTTTCAAGGAAGCACGAGGGAATAAGGAGTCCTAGTTCGAACATATGAAGACACGGTCCAACACCGATCGTACTGGGTCGGTCTGATGATTAGTCCAGGTAAAATGTGCTCCCACCCGAGGAAGTTCACGTAAAGCGTAGTTTCTAATGAAACCATTAAAAGCATCAGCAAGAGGCCAAGAGAAGTTGCGATTATTCTTGTCCGCAGGAGAGCGTAAAAGATCAAAGTCCCCTCCCACCAGAATAGGCAAAGTACAAGCATCGATTTTGGTGGAAATCTCGTCAAGGAAAAGTGGAGACAAGGAGTGGTCAGTAGGTCCATACACAATCATAATTTCCCAGATAGTATTGAAACGTCGATGATGAACAACTGTGCTAGCCCAAAAAATACCATGGTCAAAGGTAACAAAATAAAAAAGGTCTCGTTTAGTGCCAATTAAAATCCTACCAGAGTGGCCCGAAGCAGGGAGACAATTCCAATCGAATCTATCCATCCCCGTGATGGCAGAGTGTTCGTTGGGAGAGAAGGATTCCTTGGACGTTTCAACCAGCCCTATTATGTCAATATTTTCACCTCTAACCACATCCCTAAGCTGATCTCGGCGCCCCCTAGCACCGAAACCCCTTATATTCTAGAATAGCGCTTTCATTTGAAAGAAAGGTTTTTGATGTGAAGGTTGGACCTGCACGGGGCTACGCATGGATTAGTATGTTTAGAAGGAACCCTCTTGGAGGAGGGAGGGCGAACTTGGCCACCACCATTGTCACCCCCCCTCCCCGACCACAACCGGATCTGCAACGACCACATTCGCCGCAGCCGCCTCCTTGGCCTTAGCAATGGCCGCTTGGGCCAAGTCATTTGCCCCAATGAGAGAGAGAGGATAGTAGAAGGAGAACCAAACCCCGGATCAAGAGAGACCCCCACATCAGATAGAACGTGTAATAAATGATCATCAGAGAAAGAAGGCAATACCAACCGAACAGGGGAGGGAGGGGAGGAAGGATGGGAAGAGGTACCTGGGGGAGGCAGATCCTTGGCCGCTACACGACGCTCCGCACACACCGCCACCGGCTCCCCGGAGTCCCGCACCCGACGCCCCTTACGAGCCGTGGAAGTGGGCGAATGATACGTCTCCAACGTATCTATAATTTTTGATTGCTCCATGCTATATTATCTACTGTTTTGGACCATATTGGGCTTTATTTTCCACTTTTATATTATTTTTGGGACTAACCTATTAACCGGAGGCCCAGCCTAGAATTGCTGTTTTTTTCCTATTTCAGAGTTTCGAAGAAACGGAATATCAAACGGAGTCCAAACGGAATGAAACCTTCGGGAACGTGATTTTCTCACCGAACATGATCCAGGAGACTTGGACCCTATGTCAAGAAAGCTCCGAGGTGGGCACGAGGTAGGGGGCGCGCCCACCCCCTAGGGCGGGCCCCACCCTCGTGGGGCCCACGAAGCTCCACCGACGTACTTCTTCCTCCTATATATACCCACGTACCCCCAAACGATCAGATACGGAGCCAAAAACCTAATTCCACCGCCGCAACCTTCTGTACCCACGAGATCCCATCTTGGGGCCTGTTCCGGAGCTCCACCGGAAGGGGAATCCACCACGGAGGGCTTCTACATCATCATAGCCCCTCCGATGAAGTGTAAGTAGTTTACCTCAGACCTTTGGGTCCATAGTTAGTAGCTAGATGGCTTCTTCTCTCTTTTTGGATCTCAATACAATGTTCTCCCCCTCTCTCGTGGAGATCTATTCGATGTAATCTTCTTTTTGCGGTGTGTTTGTTGAGACCGATGAATTGTGGGTATATGATCAAGATTATCTATGAACAATATTTGAATCTTCTCTGAATTCTTTTATGTATGATTGGTTATCTTTGCAAGTCTCTTCGAATTATCAGTTTGGTTTGGCCTACTAGATTGGTTTTTCTTGCAATGGGAGAAGTGCTTAGCTTTGGGTTCAATCTTACGGTGTCCTTTCCCAGTGACAGTAGGGGCAGCAAGGCACGTATTGTATTGTTGCCATCGAGGATAACAAGATGGGGTTTTTTTTATCATATTGCATGAATTTATCCCTCTACATCATGTCATCTTGCTTAAGGCGTTACTCTGTTTTCTTGAACTTAATACTCTAGATGCATGCTAGATAGCGGTCGATGAGTGGAGTAATAGTAGTAGATGCAGGCAGGAGTTGGTCTACTTGTCTCGGACGTGATGCCTATATACATGATCATACCTAGATATTCTCATAACTATGCTCAATTCTGTCAATTGCTCAACAGTAATTTGTTCACCCATCGTAGAATACTTATGCTCTTGAGAGAAGCCACTAGTGAAATCTATGGCCCCGGGTCTATCTCCATCATATTAATCTTCCATCACTTTATTATTGCTTTGCTTTTTTACTTTGCCTTTTATTTTACTTTGCATCTTTATAGCAAAAATACCAAAAATATTATCTATCATCTCTATCAGATCTCACTCTCGTAAGTGACCGTGAAGGGATTGACAACCCCTATTCGCGTTGGTTGCGAGGAGTTATTTGCTTTGTGTAGGTACGAGGGACTCGCGCGTAGCCTCCTACTGGATTGATACCTTGGTTCTCAAAAACTGAGGGAAATACTTACGCTGCTTTGCTGCATCATCCTTTCCTCTTCGGGGAAATCCAACGCAGTGCTCAAGAGGTAGCAAGAAGAATTTCTGGCGCCGTTGCCGGGGAGTCTATGCAAAAGTCAACATACCAAGTACCCATCACAATCCCTTATCTCTCGCATTACATTATTTGCCATTTGCCTCTCGTTTTCCTCTCCCCCACTTCACCCTTGCCGTTTTATTCGCCCTCTCTTTTCCGTTTGCCTCTTTCTCGCTTGCTTGCTGTTATGGCTAGTCCTCTTTCTGCTCCTTTGTCCCCTGAGTTTGAGGTTCTTCACTTCAAACAAAAACAAGGAGAAAACTTAGATGCTTGGTTCAGAATGATGGAATCTTATCGTAATTGTACCCTAGAGGTGAATTTTATAATTTTGCTTCGCAACTTTTATGTTGGACCAAATATGTCTCATAGACAACTTTTGGATTGCGTTGCCAAAGGCAATTTTATTGAAATTGATCCCAGTATTGCACATGAAATTATAGAAGGTATAGTAGGAACTCTACCTCAACAAAAGGGGTCTCATCATACCCAAGAGGAAACGCAAGTTTTTGAGAAAATTTGCGAAGTAACTAAGATTTTACAAAAGTCTCTTGAACCTCTTAAGAGTGTTAGCGGGAATCTCCACCGCATGAATATGTTGATTACCCTTTGGAATAAGCGGTTGGACTCTTTAGATCTCAAGATTTCTGAATATGAAGGGAAACGTAAAGAACCTCCCGGATTCGAACATGACTCCGCTAAAAGAATTAAGAATCAAGATGGCAATACCTAGATCTATCCTTGCTTTTATGCCTAGCTAGGGGCGTTAAACGATAGCGCTTGTTAGGAGGCAACCCAATTTTATTTTTAGTTTTTTTTCTTTTGCTTCTGTTTAGGAATAAATCTTTGATCTAGCCTCTGGTTAGATGTGTTTTTATGTTTTAATTAGTGTTTGTGCCAAGTTAAACCTATAGGATCTTCTTGGATGATAGTCATTTGATCTTGCTGTAATTTCCAGAAACTTTCTGTTCACGAAAACAATTGTTAAAAATCACCAGAACGTGATAAAATAGTGATTACAATTGCTGCTGATCAATAAACAAATTGCCTAGGTCGTCCTATTTTGGCTGAATTTTTTGAGTTACAGAAGTTTGCGTTAGTTACAGATTACTACAGACTATTCTGTTTTTGACAGATTCTGTTTTTCGTGTGTTGTTTGCTTATTTTGATGAATCTATGGCTAGTAAAATAGTTTATAAACCATAGAGAAGTTGGAATACAGTAGGTTTAACACCAATATAAATAAATAATGAGTTCATTACAGTACCTTGAAGTGGTCTTTTGTTTTCTTTCGCTAACGGAGCTCACGAGATTTCTGTTGAGTTTTGTGTTGTGAAGTTTTCAAGTTTTGGGTGAAATCTTTTGATGGATTATGGAACAAGGAGTGGCAAGAGCCTAAGCTTGGGCATTCCCATGGCACCCTCAAGATAATCTAAGGACACCAAAAAGTCAAAGCTTGGGGATGCCCCGGAAGGCATCCCCTCTTTCGTCTACTTCCATCGGTAACTTTACTTGGAGCTATATTTTTATTCACCACATGATATGTGTTTTGCTTGGAGCGTCTTGTATGATTTGAGTCTTTGCTTTTTAGTTTACCACAATCATCCTTGCTGTACACACCTTTTGAGAGAGCCATACATGAATTGGAATTTGATAGAATACTCTATGTGCTTCACTTATATCTTTCGAGCTATATAGTTTTGCTCTAGTGCTTCACTTATATCTTTTAGAGCACGGTGGTGGATTTGTTTTATAGAAACTATTGATCTCTCATGCTTCACTTAGATTATTTTGAGAGTCTTAAATAGCATGGTAATTTGCTTAATAATAATAATATGCTTGGTATTCAAGATTTGTAAAACTTTCTTTTGAGTGCGTTGGATACTAAGAAAAGTTTGATGCTTGATAATTGTTTTGAGATATGGAGGTGATAATATCAAAGTCGTGCTAGTTGAGTAGTTGTGAATTTGAGAAATGCTTGTGTTGAAGTTTGCAAGTCCCGTAGCATGCACGTATGGTAAATGTTATGTAACAAATTTGAAACATGAGGTGTTCTTTGATTGTCCTCCTTATGAGTGGCGGTCGGGGATGAGCGATGGTCTTTTCCTACCAATCTATCCCCCTAGGAGCATGCGCGTAGTGCTTTGGTTTTTGATGGCTTGTAGATTTTTGCAATAAGTATGTGAGTTCTTTATGACTAATGTTGAGTCCATGGATTATACGCACTCTCACCCTTCCATCATTGCTAGCCTCTTCGGTACCGTGCATTGCCCTTTCTCACATTGAGAGTTGGTGCAAACTTCGCCGGTGCATCCAAACCCCGTGATATGATACGCTCTTTCACACATAAACCTCCTTATATCTTCCTCAAAACAACCACCATACCTACCTATTATGGCATTTCCATAGCCATTCCGAGATATATTGCCATGCAACTTTCCACCATTCCATTTATCATGACACATTCATCATTGTCATGTTGCTTAGCATGATCATGTAGTTGACATAGTATTGGTGGCAAAGCCACCGTTCATAATTCTTTCATACATGTCACTCTTGATTCATTGCATATCCCGGTATACCGCCGGAGGCATTCATATAGAGTCATACTTTGTTCTAGTATCGAGTTGTAATCATTGAGTTGTAAATAAATAGAAGTGTGATGATCATCATTTAATAGAGCATTGTCCCAAAAAAAGGCCAAAGAAAAAAAGAAGGCCCAAAAAAAAGAAAATAAATAAAAAGGGGCAATGCTACTATCTTTATTTCCACACTTGTGCTTCAAAGTATCACCATGATCTTCATGATAGAGAGTCTCTTGTTTTGTCACTTTCATATACTAGTGGGAATTTTTCAATATAGAACTTGGCTTGTATATTCCAACAATGGGCCTCCTCAAGTGCCCTAGGTCTTTGTGAGCAAGCAAGTTGGATGCACACCCACTTAGTTTCTTTTGTTGAGCTTTCATACATTTTTAGCTCTAGTGCATCCGTTGCATGGCAATCCCTACTCCTTGCATTAACATCAATCGATGGGCATCTCCATAGCCCATTGATTAGCCTCGTTGATGTGAGACCTTCTCCTTTTTTGTCTTCTCCACATAACCCCCATCATATTCTATTCCACCCATAGTGCTATATCCATGGCTCACGCTCATGTATTGCGTGAAGGTTTATAAAGTTTGAGATTACTAAAGTATGAAACAATTGCTTGGCTTGTCATCGGGGTTGTGCATGATGAGAGCATTCTTGTGTGACGAAATTGGAGCATGACTAAACTATATGATTTTGTAGGGATGAACTTTCTTTGGCCATGTTATTTTGAGAAGACATAATTGCTTAGTTAGTATGCTTGAAGTATTATTATTTTTATGTCAATATGAACTTTTGTCTTGAATCTTTCAGACCTGAATATTCATACCATAATTAAGAAGAGTTACATTGAAATTATGCCAAGTAGCACTCCGCATCAAAAATTCTTTTTTATCATTTACCTACTCGAGGACGAGCAGGAATTAAGCTTGGGGATGCCTAATACGTCTCCAACGTATCTATAATTTTTGATTGCTCCATGCTATATTATCTACTGTTTTGGACCATATTGGGCTTTATTTTCCACTTTTATATTATTTTTGGGACTAACCTATTAACCGGAGGCCCAGCCCAGAATTGCTTTTTTTGTGCCTATTTCAGAGTTTCGAAGAAACGGAATATCAAACGGAGTCCAAACGGAATGAAACCTTCGGGAACGTGATTTTCTCACCGAACATGATCCAGGAGACTTGGACCCTACGTCAAGAAAGCTCCGAGGTGGGCACGAGGTAGGGGGGTGCGCCCCCCACCCTCGTGGGGCCCACAAAGCTCCACCGACGTACTTCTTCCTCCTATATATACCCACGTACCCCCAAACAATCAGATACGGAGCCAAAAACCTAATTCCACCGCCGCAACCTTCTGTACCCACGAGATCCCATCTTGGGGCCTGTTCCGGAGCTCCGCCGGAAGGGGAATCCACCACGGAGGGCTTCTACATCATCATAGCCCCTCCGATGAAGTGTGAGTAGTTTACCTCAGACCTTTGGGTCCATAGTTAGTAGCTAGATGGCTTCTTCTCTCTTTTTGGATCTCAATACAATGTTCTCCCCCTCTCTCGTGGAGATCTATTCGATGTAATCTTCTTTTTGCGGTGTGTTTGTTGAGACCGATGAATTGTGGGTATATGATCAAGATTATCTATGAACAATATTTGAATCTTCTCTGAATTCTTTTATGTATGATTGGTTATCTTTGCAAGTCTCTTCGAATTATCAGTTTGGTTTGGCCTACTATATTGGTTTTTCTTGCAATGGGAGAAGTGCTTAGCTTTGGGTTCAATCTTGCGGTGTCCTTTCCCAGTGACAGTAGGGGCAGCAAGGCACGTATTGTATTGTTGCCATCGAGGATAACAAGATGGTTTTTTTTATCATATTGCATGAATTTATCCCTCTACATCATGTCATCTTGCTTAAGGCGTTACTCTGTTTTCTTGAACTTAATACTCTAGATGCATGCTGGATAACGGTCGATGAGTGGAGTAATAGTAGTAGATGCAGGCAGGAGTCGGTCTACTTGTCTCGGACGTGATGCCTATATACATGATCATACCTAGATATTCTCATAACTATGCTCAATTCTGTCAATTGCTCAACAGTAATTTGTTCACCCACCGTAGAATACTTATGCTCTTGAGAGAAGCCACTAGTGAAATCTATGGCCCCCGGGTCTATCTCCATCATATTAATCTTCCATCACTTTATTATTGCTTTGCTTTTTTACTTTGCCTTTTATTTTACTTTGCATCTTTATACCAAAAATACCAAAAATATTATCTATCATCTCTATCAGATCTCACTCTCGTAAGTGACCGTGAAGGGATTGACAACCCCTATTCGCGTTGGTTGCGAGGAGTTATTTGCTTTGTGTAGGTACGAGGGACTCGCGCGTAGCCTCCTACTGGATTGATACCTTGGTTCTCAAAAACTGAGGGAAATACTTACGCTGCTTTGCTGCATCATCCTTTCCTCTTCGGGGAAATCCAACGCAGTGCTCAAGAGGTAGCAGCGAACGGATCGGCGGAGAGCGAGTCGCGGGGGAGGGCGCTGTAGCCCCCGAGACAGAGCCAGACGCCGCCCCCAGGTCAGCATCCAGACGGTGGCACAACCCAGCCACGGAGTGCTTGGAGCCCGACGAAGCCCTACTCTTGGCGGAAAATTTCTTGACAGAGATCTTCTTCTTCTTGCTACAGGGACATCAACCATACGAGCTGGAGATAAGGGCAGATCTTCAATCCTCGAGGAAGTAAGAGAGAGAGGCCGGGCCGGCATGATGGAACAAACACCAGAGATCGGCTTGCCCACAGGCTTCGCCGTCCCCTGGACACCACGGAGCAGGCCATCCCCACCGATCATGGGCGCCTCGGACGCCTCTTTCCGTGCAGCACCCGCAGGGGCATTCTTCTTGAAAAGTTCCCGGACCTCAAGCTCCATGCCGTCCCACTCAGATTGCGTGAAATGCACATCAGTACCTCCACTAGGATTCTGACCACCAGCAGAACCATCATCAGGCTTATCAATATTCAAAGACCCGGGAGGAGGAGGGGGCGGTGGAACATGGAGAGCCTCGGCCCCCTCGACCCGAACCCGCATACGGATACCATCAGACTAGGGAAAAACATCCACCACGCCGTGGAGACACAACAGATCCACACACCAGACTTTGATGCGGGTAGGGCCAAGCTTGTCTAGAGAATCACGATCAACTTCAATTGGTTTGCCAAGAAGAACACCAAAAGCCATCAGAAAGGGAACAGATTGGAGACCCGCAGGCACATCATCTATCAACACCGAAACATCAGAAAGAGGTCCCACCGACTTGGTACCGCTGGCCGCGGCCTTGACAGAAACAACAAGTTGGTTGTGCGGGAGCGTGAAGCTAGTGCACGAAGAAATCATCCCGAGACTCTCTTTGGAGGGGAACACCGCTGCAAACTCAAAGTTGGACAACTGATGCACTTGCCAGTCCCAGCCATCCACATCCCAAAACTGGAGACCTTCCAACAGAACCCGGGGGGAGATCTTTTGCCCCTGCATGGTGATAATGGCAGCATTGGAGAATGAGGGGGCAGCGACCACCATCAGCACCTCACTGTCGAGGGCAAAGAAGGAACAACCCGGGAGCCCAAGCCCGTAGTGCACAAAGGCTGGGGGATTGATCCGATTTTGGCAGTCGACAGTGAGGTGGCCTTTGGCCCTACAAATGAGACAGAAAGGGGGATTGAAGCATCTGGATTGGAAGTGGCCCGGTTGGTGACATGCGAAACAAGTGAGCGTGGAAGAAGGATCGGGCGAGGGCGTGGTGTGACGCGGCGGGGGAGGCGGAGGGGGAGGAAGGATACCATCCCCAAGGCCAGAGGAGGCGCCAGGGTCAGATGCGGGGAAACGACTAGCTTTGGACTGTTGAGGAGGGGGCCCGTAGTTGCGCTGCGGAGGACGGCCACCGAAGCCAGATCCAGGCGCACGGGCTGGCTGGCGAGGGGGGGAGGGCACTGGACCCCGGGGAGGAGGGCGGGGGTTGGACGAGGTCAAGCCCGTAGCACCACCCGTCGTCGCCATCTCCCAAGGATCCACCTCCGGCGCCACCCCACCCCCAGATCCGGTCGTCAAAGAACCATAACCACCCAACGACCGCGCCCGCTCCTCCCGCTGGAGCCATTCCGTCCCAGCAGCCCAAGCCTCCCGATCACGAGCCACCTGCTCGCGAGCCACTTGTTCGGCAGCTTGGAGTGGAGGAAAGCCTCATACTTCAGATCCACGCCCTCTGCCGATGAGTCGTCGCGGCGGCGCTTGCTCCGAGAGACAGCCCCACTAGAAAAGCCCCCTAGATTTATCCATGGCGAGGATCTCCGTGAAGGAGAGGGAGAGTGGGGGGGGGTGGGCTAGATCTGTGGAAGAAACAGATGGGAACGCAGCGCTGACGCAGGTTAGCGGAGGAAGCCAAAAACCCTAGAAATGGGGGAGGGAGCCCTTGCGCACCCATAAATACCCCGAACAGGCCGTGCCCAAGGCGGGCGAGTGGGCCGAACGGGCTGGTGGGGGGTGGGGTTGAGAGGGGATAGACACAAGAGGCCTAGGGCCCAAGGAAGGGAGAGGAGGGAAAATAGACAAAGAGGAGAGAGGGGGAGCCGGAGGCGGCCCAACCAAGGTTGGCCCAAGGTTTAGATGATCCACAGGCCGACAAGCCTCCAGGAGGGGAACCAGATCTAGGGTTCGCGAAGCCGCCGTCACCCCCACCCCCGCTCTGCACCGAGCCGTCAGCGACGGCGCCACTGCCGAATCGGAGGGAGGGGGCGAAGCGCCAAACGAGCATGATGGCGAAGGAGACACGCCTAGGAAAACCAAGGCCGCGCCCACGCCAGCGACAAGCGCTGCCCCAAGAACACCACGAGCCGGAGACGGAACCGAAAACTTACAAGATTTACGACTCCGACGAGCCACTTGAGACCAGTCGTGCTCACCCAACGGGATGGCGACCGGCCGGCCCCTGCCCCCCGGAGCAAACTTTCTGGCCCGTGGCGCCGCCTTCCCCACCACCGACGCCAACACCACACCGGGAGTGAGATCGGGGTCGGAATCAGAGGCGTCCTCGTCACTATCCAGGGCCCAAAAACGGTTCCCAGAACGAGAAAGAGAGGCGGAGGGGCAACACCGTGGAGAGCAGGAGCCGGGACCGTCTAGCAGACCGCTCGCACCGACGAGGGAGAGGGACAAGGGGGTTGGAAGGGAGCTAGCCGGGGACGGAGATGGGGGGATCAAGGTCGCGCGGAGGGAGAGAGGGAAGAGGAGGGAGAGGGAGGGAGGAGAGACATTCTAGTCCTGCCATTACTTAGAGTCAAGCAAAAATATTTTTATTTTCTACGCTTGAATGTTATGTATCTTAAACACCCATGGTGCAGGCTTATGATGGTTAGCCAAAGCCATATTGGTGAGTGGCTGATAAGAAAAAGGCAGTAAATGCTTATGCAATTTCTTGCTTTTATGTAGGTGGGCAAAACTGAATATGTGGAATTATCAGGTGCTAGAGGTGAGGTCTCATCACTTTTGGTATGTTCCATTTCACTTAAACAACCGTGAAATAGTAGATATGTGGACTATCAACAACCAAGCACCTCATTCTTTAGGACTGGCGGAAAGTATTTATGTATGGCTTGCTTTATTTCTATTAGTATTAGTATATTAGAAGCTAGTATACAAATAACTTACACACACATACTAGATCAACATCTATCATCATATTCGTTCCTGGATCCCAGTATCAGATGAAATCAACTCAACACAAGAATTTCCATGTATTTAGATTAATTTCTATCACACTATCATAAATAGTTAAAAATGGACAAGCGCGGCAATGCGCGCTATAAACGATCTAGCGTACCTATCAAATCACACTGGAATTGGCTGTGGTTTGTTTTGGGTGGAGCTCTGTGATTTGTGAAACAATTAGTGCTAGGGAAGATACATGATTACGAGCTACACATCACAAAGAACCCGGATTCCTTTTACAAAAACCAATCATAGACTATCTAATTTTTTGAAACGTCTAAATATACATTTTGTATTTTAAAAAATGCGTAGCAGACTCCATGGAGTATGGGAGCCACCGAGCCATACTCATGTTTGGATATGTATATCTTGACCCTATAAGGGCCTGTTTAGTTACATGCGACCATTTTGGCCTCCTCGCATATGTGGCCTGGTTGAGCGTGTACTTGCTTGTTGTTTGAAGTGTCCATAATTCATATAAATCCCCGTAGTCATATCCTTCCAATCCTATGGCTCTAATTCCTCGCAATGACCATGCCATGTGTATTTAAAATCATTTTCACTTCCAAAACCCTAGAATAGAGCTTTGAACTAAAAGTATTTATTGCAAAGCAAAAGTTTATTAAAAATCATTTCTGAGGTCTACTTATGTATAAGACAAGTATCCCCTTCAAACATATTAGTTTGAAAGTTTTAAGTATTTTTTAAAATTCTTTTTAAGGCCAATGGCTTTAAAATAGGGAAAATACTAATGTTATTTCAAAAATTCCCGAACATCTACCCAAGCCCCTTTGGACTATTTTGATCATTCCATAAACTTTTCACCACATGGTGCTATGTATCATATTGCACAAATCAGCATTAAACACCTTCTGCTCATTCATAGGGTTTGAAATGTTTCAACATTCAAACTCTTCTGAAAATTCCGAGAATATTCCTACAACCTCATCTTCCTTCCCTTTTCACCCCAGCCAAGTTTTCACTGCTGTAGATCATTGTGGAACTAGGGTAAAACTAGAGCAATCACCTTCTGTAGTAAACTAGGGTTTACTGTTTTGGTTGTCTACCCTGCTCCAAATTCCCTCAAATTTCTACCATAGCTCCCCCTCATCTCCCTTTTCACTGTAGTAACCTTGTCCTGCTCGAGATCAACCATTTGCGTGGTGGAAACCCCCCTTGGCACAACCTCCTCTCCCCTCCATTTTTCTATTCTAACAGCTCCCCTATCCCTAGAACCTCCTATGGCACTTGAATAATCACCTGGAAGCAACCATGCCGACCAAAGTTGCGCTCCAGAGCGCGTACAGTGCACAAGAGCACTGTAGCTTCACCCTAACTGAGGCTTCCAACAGCCTCGAGCTTCCACAGCTCACCTCTGACCTCTCCTCGATGTCGCAAACAAGCCTCCGTGCCGGCCCCCTCCTTCCTCTCTATCCCTAGCTCGCCCTCACGAGTGTCTCACCACCATGGCTGAGCCAACCGTAGAGCTCACACGCACGACACGCTGTCCCGCCCAGCCTTTTTCTATGTGTGCGCTGACGCTGCGTCGACACGGTGAAGTTTCCCGCGCAAGCCCGCTTCCTCTCCCCTCTCAAAGAGATCAACTCCTAGGGTTTGACACTATAAATCTATTTTGTATCACCAAAAATAATAATAACGAAAACCTTTTGGTCTAGATATTTATTGCGCAATAGGTTTTGCCAGAGGCCATCCTCAGTAAGTAATTTGAACAATCATTTACTAAGTAAGGCATCATTCTTGACCTAAAGGTCATGAATACCTAGACCACCTTGGTCTTTCGGTCTACAAACCACACTCCATTTGACCATTCGACACCTTTTCTTTTCACTGTTTCCTTGCCAAAAGAATACTGATCTGAAATAATCCAGCCTTTGCATGACCCCTTTTGGGAGCCGGAAGTAGTGCATATAGATAACTATATTTGTGAAGGCATAAATGATCTAAATCAGTCGCCTCCTTGGAGAGCAACTTGCTATTCCAACTGCTCATCCGTTTCTCTAAATACTCTTCAACATGTTTCCACTATGCATTAGTGGTATGCCGATAATGAATCACTCTTCAACATGTTTCTACTATGCATTGGTGAGACACCGATAATGAATCAAAATTTCCAAATATTAGAATTGACCTTGTGCACAACCAAAAAGGTTAGTGTATTCAACGGCTGCCTCATTGGCTTCTCTAAAGCAGAACAATGCATTTTTATAGAAGTCAATTTTAAGGCCCAACATTTGCTGAAAAACTGAAAGCAAGAGTTTCAGGTTTGAAGCCTTATCCATGTCACGCTGCATAAAAAGAATTGTACCATCAACATATTGCAAGGTAGAGAGACCACCATCCACAAGGTACGACACTACTCCTATAATTTGTCCATCGTGCTTAGCCAACATGTCAGCGATAATGTTAAACAACATTGGAGGTGGAAGAGAGAAGCTGAAATCAGGAGGCAAGATGGGCGATGCAAGCCGGGTGACTGGCCGCTTCGGCGGCCTTGCGCTCCCTTCTCCCGCCGTCTGCGCTTGCCCTGCCCTCGCGGCTGGCCGTCGCCGCGTGCGCTCCTCACCCAGTCCCTTGTGCCGCAACTTGCATCGCCGCTAGGTGGGCCGACTAGGCGGCCGAAGAGGACCTCGATTAGGCGGCGGCAGCGGCCATCGGTCGTCCTTTGCATGTGCGCCGCTTTGGTGACCGCCTGGCAGAGGTGGGGACTGGCGAATTGACAACGGCGCTCAAATCCGCCCCCTCCCGCAAGTGCTCACCCGCCCCTCCTGTACACTACCTTCCCCGTTGATCTCTGTCTCCGGTGCGCTGGCCGGACACCGAGGTCGCGGGGCCTGAGCTCGCGCTTGGGGGGTGGTCGGCAGGGCAGACCTCGGTCGTGTGGAGGTCACCTGGTGGCAGGACGGGGTGATGCCTCCTCGCTCGCCCGTGGCGCTGCTAGCGACGACCTCGGCGGATCTGGGCCGGCTCCAGTCAAGGTCGACGGGAGGTGCAGATCTTCAAGTATGATTTAGGGCCTTACATCCCTCGCCGGCGGCTGCAGCGGCGTCAACGACGAGGTCCGTATGATGGTTCCTCGGTGCCGCCACCCTGCGACCATACACAGGGAAACCCTTCCCTCCCACCTCCTGGAGACGGGTGTTGGGTTCGGCCGGCACGGGCCTTCTGGGCCGGTTGTGCCGGGGGATTTCTCGTCTGCCCTGGGCCGTGACTCGGGGCCCAGTGCGCCACCCCTGATGGTCCTTCAGCCTGCTAAGTGAGCTCTTGCTCGGCCGGACGGATCCCAGTCGGCCATTAGGGCACCAGCTCCCGTCGGGGGTGGCTGCTTCTGCTCACTCCTCTCCCCACCAACGCTGCAACTCCTCCCCCGTTTGCTACGCCCCTCCTCCCTGCTCTGCCCGGGCCCTCGGCCCAAGCGGCGGGTGGACGGACGTGAGGCTCGCCGGATGGATGAGCCATGGCGTCCTTCCCCTAACGCTGAACGATGGGAGGCGGAGCTCCGCTCCACCATGCTCAAAGGCAAGAGCCCGGCTGCCGAGGCCGAACCAACCAGGCGCGACGAGCACTCCCAGGATTGGTCGCCCTACCATCAGCGTGGTCGCGGCCGCGATCGGGATTGCCGTTCCTCGCCCCGCCTTTCTCGGTCGCCGGCCCGGTCTGGTCGCACCGAGCAATCCCCACCTTGGTGTTACAATCCACCATAGCGACATGCTCAATTTCCCGCACCGGCCCCCAACAACCGCAATACCAGGGAAGCATTTGCAGAAGAAGAAAGCCGGCCAGCGCCCCGGCGGTGCGGCTGGGCAAGCATCCTCGGTCACCAACCCCCACCAGCACCCACAACCGTGGCTGCTGCTCCTCCGGGGGCTACGCCCGTGGTGTGTTTCAACTGTGGCGAGGAGGGGCATTGCCAAGTGGAGTGCAAGCAACCCCCGACGTGCTTCAAATGCAAGAGGATGGACCATCCGACATTGCTTTGCCCAGACCAGTCGACGGAGGGGAGCTCATGCTCTTTGGCTATGCCCTGGATGATTTGGGCTTCCTCCAGATGGACTTGTCGGAGCCGGCGGCTACACCCTCCCTGACCGCCCTCGTCTCGGTCTTGGGGGGTAAGACGGCCTCTCCGGCGATCATCATGGACGAGCTTCGACACCTCTTCCGTCCGGATTGGGATTGGGAGGTGACTCCGATCTCCGATCACGATTTCACGGCAGTGTACCCGGACCTGGTTAGCCTCCGCTACCACACTCACAGTGCGGAGCTCACCTTGGCGCTCAACAAGAATACTGTCAATATCTCGGTGCCCGAGGTCGATACCTTGGCGGTTGCGACCCTCTCGACGGTGTGGATCCAAATCCGCGGGCTCCCTCCGATTGCCAAGGAGTGTGTCATTCATAACATGTCGAGACTCCTTGGCAAGATTGTCGAGGTGGATGGTCCCTCCCTCGTCCGGGTGCCGGCGGTGCGCGCCAAGGTCAAGACCCCGGACCCTGCAAAGCTACATACTACGATAGGGATGTTCTTCAACGACATCGGCTACGACCTTCACATCTCGGTCGAGGGGGAGAACCGTGCTGCCCCTCTTGGCTCGGATGGTGGTAAAGACCCGGACGGAGATAAGGGGCGTGGGGATGGTGGTGGGGGTGGTGCCGGCCATTGCCACTCCCCCATCACCGAAGTCGCAGCCACTCCCCGAGCTTGGAGGATGATGACGAGGAGTCGCCGAGGATAGGGGTGTCTCTCAAGCATGCCGACACTGAGCACCTCCCCAAGCGGGACATGACGGCGGCACCACCGGTGGAGACCACAGTTGAGGGTGAGGATCTGCAGACCTTCACGGCGATGTTAGAGGAGGCATCGGCCGTCCGGCCAGGCTCTGCATTGGCACTGCTATTCTCCTCTCCGGTTTCTTTGACCGGGGACGAGGGGAGTAGTGATGCCAGCAGCGCGGGGCTTGACGTTTGCCCCCCTCTTCGCCTCGCTTGGCCTCGCCGCTGCCGACTGGTTCTTCGACTCCGGACCCCGGCCCCATGCCTGCGATGCTGGCTAGGGAGCAGGTGGGTCCTGTGGTTCCGGATGGCCCCTCGGCTATCCCGGCTACAACGCGGCCCCCTAGGGCCAAGGGACGGCCCCGGTCCGCGTAATCTCCGGCCACTACGGCGCGGAAGAGTTCGCGACTTGGCTCGGCTTCCAGGTTGGAGGGGGCGTCGCCCAATGCAGTGGAGAAGGCGCTGCGTCGTGCCGCGGCACAAAACCTTGACACAGGTCCATCCAACCCCATTGCTGTTTCGTTCAATACTGATGATGATTGTGATGGTTCTTTCTTGGCTTTGGCGGGTGTCCCTTTGGGTCACCTAGCTAATGTAGCGGCAGACTCCGCGATAGTTTTTCGGGGTGAGAAGGGTCCCGCGCTTGAACAAATTGCGACCATTCGGGCTAAGGAAATACTAGAAGGGTGCCTTGTGGCGGCTCGGGCCTGAGCGGCCTCCTCATCGGAAGAGATCGCTCCTCCCACACCCCGGCCATCTGGCAGGCGGGGACGCACTGACATGGTGCCGGAGGAAATAAGGGGGCAGACGTGGTCTCGAACTGCCCTACTCCAACGTGCGCTCAGTGCATCCACTACCATGGGGTCCAGGGTGGACCCCCCTAAACGAATAGACATGCTTGCCCTGTTTTGGAACCTGCGCTGCTTCGACCATGGTGGCCATCGTAGGGAGTTTATAGAATATATGAGAGAAGAGTCCATTGATGTCGTGGCGATCCAGGAGACGATGAGAACTGAGTTTTCGCTTGCGGAACTTGATCGCCTTAGTCGACACTTGTTTGCATGGCACTGGCTGCCATTTAGTGGAGTGGCGGGACACTCCTGTGGCATCCTTCCGGGAGTGAAGGACGCCACCTTTGAGGTTGGCTCCATGGACCGTGGAGAGTTCTTCGTTAGTATGGAAGTGTGGGAAAGGGCAGTCAACTTCAAGTGGGAAGTGATTGTGGTCTATGGCCCGGTGGACCATGGTCGGTCTGCTGCCTTTCTGGAGGAGCTCCGGGTCAAGATTGGCTTCGCCACCCTCCAGTGTGTTGGAGGGGACTTCAACCTTCTCCGCGCGGCGTCGGATAAGAATAACACCCGTGTTGATCTTTTGGGGATGCAATGCTTTAACGACTGGATTGCGGATCTGGGCCTCCGTGAGTTAGACAGGGTTGGGGCACGCTACACTTGGACTAATAGACAGGTGTCCCCAACCCAAAGTGTCTTCAATCGGGTGTTTATGTCACCCGAGTGGGAACTTCGGTTCCCATTAGCTACATTGCAAGCGATTACATGCATTGGATTCGACCATGTCCCCCTCCTTCTATCCTCGAAGGATGAACGGCCATGCCCCCCGCCGCGGTTTTGATTCGAGACCTTCTGGTTACGCCAACCCAGTTTCGTTGCGGTGGCCAAAGAGCATTGGGTGGCGGCCAAAGAAGAACCACACCGAGCTATGTCCACGGTGGATGAGTGATACCACCTAGCTAAATGCTCCAGACAATTCCTGAAAGGCTGGGGTGCCAACGTAGGCCGCGACATTAGGGTCCAGAAGGGTGCCCTACTCGTGGAGATTCAGGCCCTCGACCTACGTGCAGATGGTGGTGGCCTATCTTTGGACGAGTGGGCCAACGATACAGCCTCGAAGATACTCTAACGGGCATCTACGCCAAGGAGGAATAATATTGGTGACAACGGGGATCCAGGAACTGAATTCTATTTGGCGATGCAAACACAACATACTTTCAGGCTATTGCTAATGGCCATTGTAGACGATGTACCATCTCCCTGTTGTGGGATGGGGATTAGATGCTGCAGGATCCGGACGAGATTCGGAGCCATGTAGATGGGTTTTACAAGGCTATTCACCGAACGACCTAGGGGGGGCTTACCCCAATAGAGAATATTTGGGTGGTGCAACAACAGATTCCCTTGGAGGAGAATAATCCTTGCTTGCGCCCTTCGATGAGGCAGAGGTGGAGACCTTTGTCAAATCAATGAACCCCGCATCGACACCGGGTCCGGATGGTCTACCGGTTCGCTTTTTTCAAGTGTTCTCGCCAACCATCAAGGGGGATATCCTTGCCTTGTTCCTCGAATTCTCTAGAGGAACGTTAGATATGTCGCGCCTGAACTATGGGATTGTCTCACTTATCCCTAAGGTTTCGGGGGCATCGGATATCCGACAGTTCCGCCTGATCACGGTTCTGAACATGATCTTTAGGATTCTGGCCAAAGGGTACGCCACTAGGGCGGCCCTACTTGCCCCCGGATCCATCATCCTAACCAGACAATGTTTGCCAAGGGACGATTTATTTTGGATGGGGTCTTGTCCTACACGAGGTCCTTCACGAGGTCAAAAGGAAACACCTATGGGCGGTTTTCTTTAAGATTGACTTTCATAAGGCATATGATACGGTACATTGGTCCTTTCTTCGGGAGGTGATGTCGAAATGAGGTTTCGACCCCCATTGGATTGCGTGTGTTATGCAGCTCGTATCGAGCGAGCGCACGGCGGTCAATATCAATGGGGAAGTTGGTCCCTATTTCCACACGGCCCAAGGGGTGCGGCAGGGAGATCCCTTGTCACCCTTCCTTTTTAACCTTGTGGTAGACACCCTAGTGGCTATCTTGGACCTAGCAAAGATGGACGGACACATTACGGGTGTTTACCCATGATAACCTACAAGTATAGGGGATCGCAACCGTTTTCGAGGGTAGAGTATTCAACCCAAATTTATAGATTCGACATGAGGGGATCCAAAGAATATTTGTAAGTATTAGCAGTTGAGTTTTCAATTTAACCACACCTGGAGATTAAATATCTGCAACAAAGTGATCAGTAGCACAGTAGTATGATAGTTTGATGGTGATAGCAGTGATAGTAACAGTAACGGTAACAGTAACAACAATAATGATAATTTTGTAGCAGTTGTAACGCTAGCAATAGCAATAGTAACGTAGCAAGAACAATATGTGGAAAACTCGTAGGAATTGGATTGGCGAATTCGTTGGATGATATTCATCATATATCACTCATAACCTAGGGCGACACAGAACTAGCTCTAGTTCATAAATATAATGTAGGCATGTATTCCGTAAATAGTCATACGTGCTTATGGAAAAGAACTTGCATGACATCTTTTGTCCTACCCTCCCGTGGCAGTGGGGTCCATAAGGAAACTAAGGGATATTAAAGCCTTCTTTTAATAGAGAACCGGAACAAAACATTAACACATAGTGAATACATGGACTCCTCAAACTACGGTCATCACCGGAAAGTATCCCAACTATTGTCACTTTGGGGTTTACGGATCATAACACATAATAGGTGCATATGGCTTGCAAGATCGGATCTAGAACATAGATATAATGGTGAAAACATAAACGGTCCAGATCTGAAATCATGGCACTCGGGCCCTAGTGACAAGCATTAAGCATAGCAAAGTCATAGCAACATCAATCTCAGAACATAGTGGATACTAGGGATCAAGCCCTAACAAAACTAACTCGATTACATAATGAATCTCATCCAACTCCTCACCGACCAGTGAGCCTACGAAGGAATTACTCACTCCCGGTGGGGAGCATCATGAAATTGGTGATGGAGGATGGTTGGTGATGGCAAAGACCGAAGGTTCCCCTCTCCGGAGCCCCGAACGGGCTCCAGATCTGGCCTCCCGATGAAGAACATGAGGTGGCGGCGGCTTCGTATCGTAAAACGCGATGAAACTTCCTCTCCTATTCTTTTCTGAAAAAATAGGATTTCATAGCGCCGGAATTAGGGTCAGCGGGCCTCGAGGGCCCCACCACCCACCAGGGCGCTTGGCGCGCCCTGGTGTCTTGTGGGCAGCCAGGCCCCCCCCCCCTCCTGTGGGTCTTGGTTCCAGTATTTTTTATTGCAAAATAATTCTCCAAAAAGTTTCGTTCAAATCCGAGAACTTCTATTTCTGCACAAAAACAACACTATGGTAGTTTTGCTGAAAATAACATTAGTCCGGGTTAGTTTGTTTCAAATCATGCAAATTAGAGTCCAAAACAAGATCAAAAGCATTAGGAAAAGTAGATACGATGGAGACGTATCAGCCCACACCTGGTAGGAGATGGGGGTCTTACCCACCTGTAATACGCGGATGACACAATCCTGATGGTTGAAGGCTCAAACGAGGACATTCAACACCTTAAGTTCCTCATCTTGTGCTTCCAAGAAATGTCGGGATTGACAATAAACTTCGCAAAGAGCGAAGCGATGGTAATAGGCTACTCCGCCGAGGAATCCCTCAGCATAGCGAATCGACTTAATTGTCGATCAGGATCATTCTCAACTACCTATATCGGCTTGCCGGTTAGTGACTCCCGGCTCTAGGAAAAGGACCTCCGCCCGACCTTAGCCAAGGTTCAGCACCGAGTTGAACCATGGCAAGGGTGTTGGCTTTCCAAGGCGGCACGAGTAGTCTTGATGAACTCTTCCATATGATTAGCATGTTGATGTATATGATGGGATTCTATAGCTTACAAGAATCCCTTCACCAGGAGATTGCCAAACACATATCCAGATTCTTCTGGGCAGGACAGGGTGATCGGCAGAAGTATCACATGGTTAAATGGTCTGAGATATGCGAACCAAAAGATCAAGGCGGTCTCGGGGTCATATCATCCAAGCGGATGCACATCGCCTTGCTGTCTAAGTGGTTGTGGCGCATTGAGACCGGTGAAGTGGGTTTGTGGCTCTAGATTATCCGTGCAAAGTATTTGCGTGGGCAACCCCTAGCTTTTGCCCCCAGAGCGGGTGGCTCCCAATTCTGGCAATCAATCATATAGTTGATGCCAGTTCTTCAGATAGGATCTTCGATCTCGGTTGGGTAGGATATGAACACATTGTTCTGGCTGGATCGGTGGTCGGGCGACAGACCGTTCGCGGAACGGTTCTATGCGCTCTTTAGTATGTGTACACGTTTAAATCTCAAGTTCCCAAGAGAAGTGAAGTCATCAACCTAGTATTAGTTTGCCAATCTAAAAGTCAAGTGATACAGGTTGGGATGGGAAGAAAGAACCGATTTCCTCGAATTTGCTTTCGAAAAGGTGTAGCTGCATGGAACAAAATCCACATTACCAGTTCTCAATTATGAGTACATTGCAGGATGAAAGATTATTGTTATCACCTCTGCTCTACCTTTCATGCTAGCTTCCCATCGCTCGAAGTACACTTCCTGTGCACTTCTCACTGCTCAACCACTATCGCTTAATTTCTCTCTTAACTCTTCCACCTACTCCTTTGATGAAAGGAGAAGATTGTTGGATTGATCCCTCGATTTGGACACCGTAGGGAGCTTCTTCAGTCAGCGGTCAAGGAATTCCGGAGTAGGGAGCTTCTTCAGTCAGCGGGCAAGGAATTCGGAGGAGTAGATTCTGGATATCTAGTAGGAATGGGGTGAAGGGTCATGAAATAAATAATCCATTGGAACTCAATACTACTATCAGATCGGTTCCTTCCTCTGCTACGGCTTTGGTTTCATCGTATTGACTACGGAAGGTACGATGTAGGTTCCCACGATTTCTATGAATAAATGACTACGACTAACACAAAAGGGATTCCTGCGACTAACGCTAGAGCAAAGGGAAAGGGCAATGAAGCAGCAATAAACAAATTGAAGAGCTATTAGTATAGCAAGTATTAATTCAACAATTAGTTAGTTTGGGAAGATTGCTTTGCCTGGATTGATGGTGAGCCTGGAAGCCTTGCTTCTCCACTGGGGGCTAACTCCATAAACAAGTTGTTCTATCTCAAAAATCATTTTTGGAATGAATGAGAATTTCATTAGATTTCGCATACAAGGTAATGCATCGTACCTCCGTTAAAGGCTCATTTTCTCCAATCCCTGAATTTCTGCAAAATGAATTGGCATATAGAGAATAGCATTTATCTGTCTGGAGTCCCATGACTCCAAACGAAGTTTTTCTATCAAATCCTGCAAGCTATTGATATCCTTTCCATTACTATGCATTATTTGCTCTATTCTATCTTGATAGCCTGGAAGATTCCCAGGATCCGAAAGACTCCATCCCGAAAAGGCTTTTGCGATCCTAAATAAAATCTTAATGCCCCATTCAAACTGGTATTTAATTTGAGCATCCCCATAATGGCGTCTTTAGCATTACTGTCGAGATCGTCAGCTGTTGGCAGAGCTGGATATTTTTCTTGGATTTGAGCTAGGGTTATAGTCATACTTCTTCGGAAGAGCGCGGCCCCAAGTTGTTGGTTGAATGGATTTGCTTCGGCGGAAGTAGAGTTGAAATCTACTGATGGACAAGGCTGTTGCTCTACGGGCAGTTGTTGCCCCTCAGTAGAGTGAGTCTACTTAGCGAACTGGCAGGACGCGAAGATTGATTGATCAATATGCATATCGAGAGTTGATGGTTGACCGCCGCCCCCCTTATCCTGCCCCGGCCTGGGAGGCAAAGGGGATTGCTATCGTCACCCTTTGTCCCGGTGTGAAGTAGAAAAAGTGACGCATGGTGGGTGCGGCTCTAGCAGACCTTGGGTGCATCGCATTTCGGCGTACCTTCGGCCCACTTGAGAGACAATAGTGGGAGGAGCTGCCGGAGTGCATAGCCCTCCACTCCCCCTCCCTTGAGCATGATGCCATTTCTTGGACTCTTGAGCCGAGCGACACGTTTTCAACCAAATCCCTGTACCACGCATTGTTGGCCACCCCAAGTCTAGCTGAGCTGAACTGACTCTCCTATGGGAGATTAAACTACCGATGAAGATTCACATCTTCTTGTGGCAATGGGTGCGTGGCCGCCTACCCTCGGGTATGGAAGTGCCGAAGAGGAACGACCCCAGTGACGGGCTATGCCCTCTATGTGGGGTGCCGGAGGACTCCAACCATATATTCTTCCGGTGCCCAGCGGCGATCTTTCTTTGGAGTTGTTTCTGGGATGTTGTAGGTGGGATTTGGTGTCATGATAATCTCCCGGACATGTTTTGGGAGATCCTTAGCTTTCCATGCAGGGCGCGCCCATCCCTTTGGGTGGCGATGGGTACCCTCGCCTAGACTTTATGAAATGTGCACAATAAAATCGTGATTGAGCATGTGATTCCATGTCATGGGACTGACGCTATCTACAAAATGTGAGGCTTCTTACAGCTCTAGAGACCGCTTAGCAAGCAGTTCGATCGGGAAAACATCGTCGTCATCATCGCAGGACTTCGCTCCACCGCCGGATCCATTGCGCCCCCGCCCCCTCCACCACCACCTGAGCCGGATTAGCTAGTAGGCTCTTTCATTTTTAGGGGTTTGTTCTGTTGTGCCCCCAACTGAACTTATTCTAGACTCTTGCACTCTTTGCTTTTGCTTTTGTTTGAACCTTGAACCTTGGATCGTTGATGTTGTCGGATGTTGGTGATGTTGGTGCGGTTGCTTTATAATATAAAGCAGGGGAAACCCTTTTTCATCAAATAACATTGGAGGCATCGGGTCAACCCGATGCAGTCAATTTTTTGTATGGAGGTAATGGCTAACATTATCATTAACTTTGATAGCCACACTGCCTCCAGTGACAAAATTTTGCATCCACCGGCGCCATTTCCTGGAGAAGCCCTTCTCACGATCAGTTGAAGAAACAATCATTTGACTTTGTCATAAGCCCTTTCAAAGTCAGTTTTGAATACTACTCTACTCATATTTTTTCGATGCATCTCGTGTACGGTCTCATGAAGGATCACTACTCCATCGTTTATGTTCCTTCCTTGCATGGAAGTTGTTTGAGATGGTCGGACGACATAGTCAGCAACCGTGTTGAGCCTATTAGTAGCTACTTTGGTGAAGATCTTGAAGCCGGCTTTAAGGAGGCATATGGGTCTATATTGTTGGATCCACTCAACCTCCTTACACAACAACCCCGCCAAAATTTGGCCTTGATAGGTCAAGTTGGCCGGCATGATGACAATTGAACAAATCCATTAGGTTAGAATTGATGACAACCCAGAAATTCTGATAGAATTCTGCGGGGAAGCCATCTAGGCCTGGAGTTTTGTTATGTTCCATTTGAAACACTGCAGCTCTCACCTCCTCTTCAGAGAAAGGTACAGTGAGGATACCATTTTCTTCTGTCGTCACTTGTGGAATATCATCTGTTTTGGTCTCATCCAGGGTGAAATTCTCTTCATCCGGAGCCCCGGACAGTGACTTGTATTATTTGGAGATATGATAGTTTAGCTCTGCCTGACCTTTGATCCACTCCTCATCTTGTTGGAGACAAAATACACTTCTTCCTATGCGGACCACTCGCGACCGTTTGAAAGTATTGTGTATCGTTGTCTCCCTCCAAGATGGAAGTCTGCTTTTGATCTTTGGTACCATTTGATTTCCTCTTCTCGCGTTAGACGTGCAATCTTAGGTTGATTTTTTAGATCAATCTCTTGTTGAGACAGGATGCGAGTCTTTGCGATTTTGTGGACATCATCAATAATGATGGAGAGGCTTTTGTTTCCATTTTTGTGCATACCACTCTGTGTTTCGCCCATCTAGATAGGAGCTGCCTTGTGGCCCTTATTTTAAAGTTCCACCTCTGGATCGATGTACAACCAACGGCGAGCCTCTCCATACATTCTTGATTACATATACAAATCCACCCGGGTGCAACCATCCCAATTCAAATTTGAAAGTGTGGCGAACCGATGGGCTCGTAGAGTTAGAATCGAGAATGATGGGTGCATGGTCCTAAAGTGTATCTATACGCTCTAGGGCCCGCACGGTTCTCATAGGAAATTTTAGCTCCCATTCGGTATTCATTAGTACCTTATCGAGTTTTTCGTAGTTATTGGCCCAAATGAATTCCTGCCCCGACATACTGACCTCCTGAAGAGTCAAACTATCGATCACATCATTGAATAGGAAAAGGCCAGTGCGTGTCAAAACGGTCATTATTTTTCTCTTCCCGATATCTAAGTGTGTAAAAGGCCCCCACATAAACAAGTGTTTGCTGGGAATTCCAGCTTACAAATTTGGCTACTTTTAAGATATAGGACAATAACGTTAACTTGCATCCTTTTTTCATCTGATACAGCAAGCAGAACAGAAAATATAACATGACAAAAGAAATCACCATACAAGTTTATCCCAGAGTGTCTGGTGAAATACACAACAGTCAATCAAAGATGACAGTAAGAAGCATCATCAACAACAACATTCAGATGGCCCAGACAGGGGCTCTTCACACATATACTTTGCAAACCACAAGTCCTTTGCTCCAACAAATGCAGTGAATCTGTTCAAGGGGCTTCTTTCACTTGCTCCAATAGTCCTCCAAGTGAATTCACCACTTACTATTCTAACCAATCGTAGTGTCGGCATGCTGCAGGTACATGGTAAAGTACACACATTTACAGCCACAAAAAATAAAAATAAAAATACACACATGTAAAAGTAGATAATCACGCACTCACCTTCATGTAAATCTGCTTGTATCAGAGTCTTGATCACTCAGTCTCATCCTCATCGTATTGCTCCTCCTCCTCGGGCTGAATGTTGCTGGTTTAAGTATTATTTTCCTGGGGTACTTGAGCATTGCTTTCAGCTTCTGGTTGCTCGTCCACTGGCTCGGTGTTGCTGGTTTCAGTATTATTTTCCTGAGGTACTTGAGCATTGCTTTCAGATTCTGGTTGCTCCACCACGGGCTCAATGTTGCTGGTTTCAGTATTATTTTCCTGAGGTACTTGAGCATTGCTTTCAGATTCTTGCTGCTCCACGGGCTGAGTGTTGCTGGTTTCAGTATTATTTTCCTGAGGTTCTGGAGCATTGCTTTCAGATTCTTGCTGCTCCACGGGCTCAGTGTTGCTGGTTTCAGTATTGTTTTCCTGAGACACCTGAGCATTGCTTTCAGATTCTTGCTGCTTCTCAGGCTCAATGTTGCTGGTTTCAGTATTATTTTCCTGAGGTTCTGGAGCGTCGCTTTCAAATTCTTGCTGCTCCATGGGCTCAGTGTTGCTGGTTTCAGTATTATTTTCCTGAGATACCTGAGCATTGCTTTCAGATTCTTGCTGCTCCTCCGTGGACTCAGTGTTACTGGTTTGTACTTGAGCATTGCTTTCACATACTTTACCATTCTTCCACATGCTGCTCTTCTCGATGCCACAGTGGCAAAGCAATGCCCATATGAGGGTTATGAACTCACCTCCTGACTCAAGGTTGTTCTTGTGATCTACTGCATTCCAACTGGGGGCGATGTGCACAAATAAATCAGCCCACACTCCAGCTAGAATCTGCCAACGCATTTCTTTATCCATGGAAATCAGGTCCTTGCCTAAAGTAGCACCTTGCTGCACTATGTTCATGCTCAGCCTCCTATCCACATGGTTTCGTGCAGCATCCTGATTGTTTTCCGCAGCTTCTTGCGCTACTACCATAAGTTTATTATACCAACACCATTTCAAGTTGCAATCATCGGCTTGTTCCTGAGCTTTTTGCAAGGTTTCTAGAAATATCAAGTCTGGTACAACAAAACTATCCGGCAACAGTTCAGGCCGAAAAACCCGCAGATAAGCACAGTACCGTGACAAGCTGGTTGCGGTGTCGTAATTAGTCTTGAGGTCAAGTTGCTTTTGGATTTTATCATCTACAATGCATGGCTTGGAAGGGCGGCAGAGTGTTTTCAGATATGACCAGGCTGAGCTCACAAACCCGGGCTTGGATAAATCAATTTCACCCTCTTTCACCAGCTTGATTTGGCAGAAGCTGGTGGCGATGTGCCACACCAGAATGACCTGAGAGCATGTGTCTAGATCCATGCAGGCCCATTTGTACCTCTGAAAATGGTTGCCTGCGTTAAGTGATGGGATTTCTCTGGGAAGCTGATCATTGTTGAGGCCTATTTTGCCGAGTGCCTGCAGGATTGCTTTCTTTACACATTCGGAGATCTTGATAGGCTCACCACATATTCTGCCATCTAATTTTCTTGCAGTCTTTCCCAGGGTAACTGATTTTGCCTTTTCCCAAAATGATGGGTTGTAAGTACAGGACTGCAGGAAATCATACTGATCGATTTGGCCATCCCATGGGTCAGCAATTTTGGAGACAAATAACAAACTTGTCATACTCTCCGTGAGAGCAATTTTGGAGGCAAAGAACAAACTTATCAGATACTCAGTTGGTGACAATCTCCCAGACCTCCTTGAACGTTGGCGCTGCTCACTCTCCATGCTCTGCTGCACATATTTGCACACAAGGAGTAATCTTGTCCAGTTTGATAGCAGGTAGGTGATGATCTCCCATACCTCCTTGAACATCATGAAGAGGAACACCCAAGTGATGATAACGTCAACATTCCATCCGCCCACCCAGAGCACAACGGTTTCTTCGGTGGGCTCGTAGGCCTTGCGGATGCTGATCGCCAGCCAAAATGCGGCAGCGAAGGTCACCATGGACAGCAAGACGCTGAAGCAGAGAGAAGAAAGACCTTGACAGAAGACCATAGGGTAGAGGGTGTAAAAGTAGTCTCTGACAAATCCAAGCTCCCACTGTAGGATTCTGAATATCCTCTTGGCCTCCATCTTTTCTTGACCAGTAACTTTTGAAATGATTAGACCACATATCTCATCTTTGATATCTTGGTGCAGCGTTGCGTCTTCAAGCCTACAGCGAAGCAGCCTTGACAGTGTGAAGGCCAGGCTCATATCCTTGTATTTGTTGCTCTTGCTGTCGCTGTTGCTGTTGTTGTTGCTGTTGCTGTTGGTGTTGCTGTTGCTGGAGCTCAGCAGATGCCCAGGGCAATCTGAAATCTTATCCAGTGTGATGAGTGATCCAGGATTGACGACATTGAGATGCAGAGTATACCCAGGCCTCTGCAATTTGACCTTCTGACTTGACTCTCCGTAAACCAGGTACATTTGATGGCTGTCCAAGTTTTCGCCCTTTTCACGGTCGCTGCGGCTTTCCTGCATGTACTCCGGGAGGAATTCCGAGCTACGGCCGTGCCACAAGGATTTGATCGCCCTATGATGTGCGAGAAATCTGCACACGCTCCTCAGCACCAGAATGGCCTAGAGTAACCAGAGTGGGTCATTAAACTCCAGGCCGCGTGTGCCATTCAAGACCCCTGCTACTATGAACTTTATCACGTTTGCTGCCTCAGTGAGCTGCCGCTCGCGGTCCGTGATGCCATACCCAGAGAGGTAGCCGAGGCTGGCACGGAGGCTCACCAGCACGATGGACCAGACCGGGAACATCTGATTGCTGAAGCTTGCAGACTGCATGGCCCCTAGAAGATAATACACAATATGATCGGACAGGCCATCAATGATCTGCAGCATGTTGATTGCCATCAAGTTGCGAGACCGGCAGCGGTGAAAGTCCACGATGAACATCACCAGGAACATCATCGTGACTAGTGCCACCAAGAATTCGATGCGGATGAGGACGTACATGTCCTCTTTCAACATGATGAAAATGGATGTGATTACGCCGCGCGCATCCACCATTTTTCCTGACATTCTCGCTCTTGTGTGCAGCAGCCTATACGTCCTGCTAGTGAAGTTACACAGAATGAGGACCAAAGTTGTTTCTTAACCACAATAAATACTGCTTATAAGGTTTAAAAGCGACAAATAGCAAGCCACTGTGTACTATGTGCTCTATCCATCCAGGTGAGCTGAGCGAGGCCAATAAATTTTTCCTTAAGTCGAAACAGTTTTACGTTTGATCAAGTCTACAGAAAAAAATCCCAAACAAATAACCATGAAACTGTAAAAAATAAATATACAGTATGAAAACATACTTTGGTACAGTCTCTAAATTGATCCAAATCAACTCTTAAGCACAGTCTTTTGTAAGCTCTTCATTGCAGTTTTTTTTGTCTTTTCAGTTTATCAGATACGTAACGAGCACCTAAGCAATATGCAGGGGATGGATGGACATACCTCGACGGGAAAGGGGACTATGAGATCCGAGTGAGTTGTTGCTTATCTCCGCAGCGAGCTATTACCAGCTTCAGGCCCTGTTTGGTTCAGCTTTTATCGACGGATTCCGCTGCCGCGCAGCAGAATCTGAACCAAAGGGCGAACCCAGCAGAATCCGATTCCAGAAATCCGCTGCCAAAATCTGAACCAAAAACGAAAGCAGCCCAGGACGTGCTTTCCAAAATCTGATTCCGCCGCGGGCCAAAATCTGAAAAAAGTTGTATCAGCTGGTTTGCCAAATGACCTACATCTTTTTCACATCAGATTTTCCACAGCTATTTTTTCACAACAGATTTTTTACAGCTATTTTTAGAAATCCACAGCCAAACCAAACAGGGCCTCAAGATGATTGATTCATGTTCCTCCGTCAGTCCCTAACTGTACCTACAGTACTGACAAGTCGGCGACCATGGTTAGTCTTGTAACAGATACATGGAAGAAATATGCA
This sequence comes from Aegilops tauschii subsp. strangulata, assembly GCF_002575655.3. NCBI lineage: Eukaryota > Viridiplantae > Streptophyta > Magnoliopsida > Poales > Poaceae > Aegilops > Aegilops tauschii. Next base: position 90,544,574 of record NC_053038.3, read on the forward strand.
TATAATTATTGTTCCAAAAATGAAAGAGAGGAAGATGGCCAATGCAGCATGCAAATCATCCTTTCATTTGGCACAAAAACTGAAGAAGCGCGCTACAAGTGCACGGCTACGGAGAAAAGGGAGGAGCCATCTCATACCAGGACTCGGAAGCTATCCATCCATGGCAGAACCTTGTGGTGAACTGGTGGTGAAGAAGCGTAGGTACACGTACCCTAACTATCAGTAAGTATCAGGGTTAGCAGCAATAAATCTACCCCGCAAAAGAAAACACAGCAAAACTTGACTTGGATAGTAATATTGAACTTGACTAGCGCATTGACCGGACACAGGGAATTTTTTATTCATAGATCTTCCAAATTGGCAAGGTTGGCGATAATTAACGTAAAGAAAAGTACTCCCAAGTGTAGATCCCGAAGTCGCATTGCTTATTTGATTCCCCACCTTGTGGCCTGTACAATGCAATTCATCAATTCTCTCGAGGTCAACACACTGTCACCAAAGATAACACGATGTGAATACAGAATTGGTTTGACTTAGCCCCCCGCCCCTCGCGATCGCGCGTCGCCCCCGCGGGCGACCGGCCGCGCCCCCGGCACCTCCTCCCCGAGCCCTCCCTCTTCCCTCCCTTGCCGTTGCTGGCGTCCGGCGCCGAGCCTGGCCAGGGCGGCCGCTGGCCTTTCCCCTTTCGGGTCGCTCTGACGCGGGGCGGAGCGGCGCCGCGTGGTGCTCCTAGGCGGCGGGGTTCTCTGCCGTGGTCGCGGGCGATTTGCTGGGCGGTTGCGCTGCCATTGGTGGCAGGGTGACGCGGCGGCGTGATTTGGCGGTGCCCGCTCGGCCCAGATCTGGGCCCTTTGGGCCCATCTGGGTCTGGGGGGGGGGGGGAGGATCGCGGGTGGGTGCTGGCGGCGCTGGTGACGACCTACTGCAGCGTGGCCGGTGGGACTTTGCGGGCCTAATTTTGGCCTGACCGGGCCAGGGGTGGCCTAGTATGCCCTGCTGCCGCATCCGGATGGCGACCGCGACGGTGCCGGAGGCACGTGCCTCCCGCACAACAGCGGTGGAGGTGGTTCCCTCCCGCACGGCTTCGGTGTTGCTGCTCCCGACGCCTGGTGCTTCTCTCTCCGTCCTCTTGGCCTCGTGGTGGTGATCTCAATGAGGCGGCGTGGGTGGCGTCAAGATTGCGGTGGCGCATGCTGGTCGGCGGCGAGTTGGCTGGTTGGTTTCGGCCCGATTGGGCAGTGGGATTTGGAGTGCGTGGGAAATCCTTGCCGGTTCTTCCGGCTCTGAAGCGGTGACACCTGCGGGTGCCTCCATCCCTTCCTGGAGGGTGTCGGTGGTATCCAGCCCCCACTCCCTTCCGCGTGCTGGGAGAAACCCTAGGACACGTCCGGGTAGCAACGTCATTGGTGTCGCATTCCTTCTTGGAGGTGCTGCTTGGTACGTGGTGGATCGGTGCCTTGGACTGTGGTGGGTCGATTCTGAAGGGTGCAGCGGTGGCAGGTCATCCGTGCTTTGTCGAGCTATCGTTGTTGGCTTTTGTTTCTTCTTCTTTGTTCTTTCTCTTTCTTTTGGGCTTATTGTGCTACTCGCCCCAGCAATTGCTATGTGATCGGTGTTGGTTTCTTTGTAATACAAAGCGGGGGAAACCCTTTCTCGGTAAGATACCACGATGTATGGTACACATATTTGTTGTACTGAAACAATAGCAAACATATAAGTCCTAGAGCATCTACAATCAGACTAAGCAACCACAACACACGCACACACCCAAGGCATGATACATAGGCGCTGAGCGCGGCAAAACCACTCCTAACACTACAAGAGCAACCAGAGTCCTCAATCGTGAACACATGACCGCGAAGAGATGAAGCAGCATACGATGAACCGTGGGCTCCAAGGCGGCGCCTTCAGGAAGGTTACGACACTGGAGCACCGGCACCGCCCGACTCGAGGATCAGAGTTTCCCCTGGAGCAACACGACAGGCAATGAGAGCCGCCGCAACGCCTTCAGGAAGGGAAGGAGCTTTGCCGTCGCTGGTCCGTCCAAAGATCAAACATGTTTTCACCCCGGCCAACACTCACCGTCATCGAACGCCACACCCCAAGCGACTACGCTGCCCACACGGTCATGGCCACCTGGCAACATTGAGCCACTGGTTCTGCCCATGAGCACCGCGCTACCACCACCGGGGCCACCGCCCCGACATCCAAGACCTTGACACCACGACACCCCAGACCTGCTGCTACCCCAACCAAAGAGACGAGTGGAAAGGCCCCACCTTTCGCACCCCTGGGCGGCCCCCAGCACCGAGACCCAATAGGCCAGCCAAAACTGGCCTGCATCGTCCCGTCCTGCTGCTGGGCGCGAGACGATTTCGGTCCTGTTGCCGGTCGCGAGACGAGTTCGGTCCCGCAGCACCGGGCGCGAGACGAGTGATGGACCACACCTGGGAGAGGGCCAACCCTTTGACGAAGGCAGCGTCCGGACGACGAGGAGAGGGATCGAATGCCGACACAGGCTGCTCACCGACGGGTCAACGCCGAAGATGTCCAACCACTGCCGTGAAATGACCCAAACTACCGCCATGAGCCACCACCATGCTGTGGCAGCCCACATCCACGCTGGGACCCCGAGGAGTAGCCCCGAGCCGCCCTGCAGCAAATGCAGCGCGCCGCCGAGGTCGCAACCCGCCCCCACGCCACTTGTCCGCGCCAGATCTTGATCCAGGAGCCGCCGCCACTAGCACGCTAGCCACTTGGACCGGCGAAGCTACAATAGGCCAAGGAGGAGAGTGTCGCGCCGCGAGGACCAATGCCACCGCCAGCCAACCATCCCCGCCTGCCTACGCCCGCCATCCACCGCCATCGACCTGGATCTGGCGTGCAGGACGCGGCTGCACCCGGGCACGCCCCCGCAGCAGATCGACACCACCACCACCCTGCAACGCCGCCAGAGGCCTCGCCGGCCCAGCGCCCCCGCAAGGACGATCCTCCCAAAACACCCTACAGGAATGGGAGGAAAGCCCCTCCACCGCTAGCGCCGCACGGGCTTTGCCCGGCTACGCCCTCTGGCAGCGTGGGGGGGGGGGGGGAGGAGAGGAGGAGGGAGGAGCCTAGGGACGGCGGCGGCGCAAGCTCTCCTGTGGCACACGCGGGGTGCGTCGTGGGAGCTCTATCCTATCCTTTCAGCCTTCTTCTTGTTAATCAACCACTTCTTGCCTTCTTTATCCAAAGGGCTAGTGTCCTGCAACATTATCATGTGTCGCTCGCAAGCCTCAACTTCTCTTTTCCGAGCTCAATTGATTCCATTGCCTTGCCTTTTGAAACTCCCATTTTGCCCATTTCTCTTACTTCTTCATGTCTATCTTCTCCCTCCCAATGTTCAACTTCCCGCATCCCCTCTCGGTCGAACAACATCCGAGAAGAACTTGTACCTCTCCTTCTCCTAGGTTGGAAAAATGTTCGCCCATGTGGCAGACATTTCTCTTGCCGCGACCCTCCCCTCCTCCAACTTGTTTCTCTTGTACCTCTCCTTCACATGTCGGTTCTCTTTGGCATGGTCGCTTGTCCATCTGCCCCTCACTTGGGATTTTTTAGCTCTTCAACGGCAAGTTGCCACTTTAGTTTCCCATTCAATTTCAATTAACAAAGGGCACAAAGTGAATGGCTTGCCCCCATCTAGTAAACTAGAATCACACAAGATAATGAAAAAAGAAGAAGCTAGCAATAGAAATGATGCAATGTGAAGCAAGTCAAACTTACATGGTTATCGACTCTAACTCCACTTTGCTTCCATCCAACCACTTGTGTATAAAAACCGCAAAGCTTGTTGACGCTCTCTTGGATGATGGACCATGTATGTTGGAGAGAGCCCTCATTTGCGGGTGGTATGCATATGGTTTGTCTACACATAGTTCTTATGTTCATGGTAATGCTTTTGGATTTTTTAACGATATTTAACGCCCTTTTGCTTGGTTCCACAAATAGGATCCATGCTTATGGCCAACCAAGCTTCACACAACTATACATCCTCATGTGTTGTGAATGTCGAACCTCTTGCCTTTGGTGCCTTCCTTTTTTAGTGCCTGATGTTTACCCAACATGAAATAAAGAGGAATTCGTACCAGCCAAGTCATAATGATAGGCTCTTGACCTTCATTTCTCAAGTTCATCATGTATGTATCCTAAAATATGCATCACTATGAAACAACATCCTAATTTGTTTTTCTGTATTGGGCTAACGATGCAAGCAACCCAGTGGTATATGAAACAAACAGAGCAACCAATACAATGTCATGGGGGAAACAATATACCTACATCGGTTGTGTCTAGGTCATCCATTTCATTGAACAGGACGTGGGCATGCCCGATGTTGGCGTGGTGTTGCGGCAAGTCATTCCCATGTCCTCGGAGGCATCTGCTTCCTCCAACATCCAGGCATCCGGGATGCCCAGCTATTGTGAGGCCAGAACGACGTCAAGCATTGCCGAGGGCAGTTACCTTCTCACAAGCGGGGCGGTTGGGGCGGTAGCGCACTATTGCAGATACCTCCTATGCAAACGGGTTTTTACCCCCTTTACGTGACACATTTTTAAATCATCGTCTTGCATGTGCGAGAGATAGGGGGTGCATCCCACACGACTCATATAAATCGTCGGTGAATCCTTCAGTCACACACGCGGGGCGAAAAGAGCTCGTGTGCGATCGGGTGAGCCATCACAAACAATTATACGAGACAATGCTTAGCATCTGCTACTTGTGAGCTGTGTTGGGATTTTCCCCAAAGAGGAGGGGAGATGTAGTATAGTAGAGATAAGTATTTCCCTCAGCGAGAACCAAGGTTTGTCGAACCAATAGGAGAATCACGCAAAGCCTCGTGAACAATACCTGCACACACAAAAGCAAATACTTGCATCCAACCGGGCAAGAGGGTTGTCAATCCTGTTGAACTCGTTACTTGCAAGGATCAAATCTTGTATAGGTAGATGCATAAATGGAAAAGTAAAATAAAAGTAAATAAATTGCAGCAAGGTATTTTTGTTTTTATAATATGATAAAAGTAGACCGGGGGGCCATAGTTTTCACTAGAGGCTTCTCTCTCGAGCACATAAAGTGCGGTGGGTGAACAAATTACTGTTGGACAATTGATATAAAAGCGCATAGTTATGACATATTCACGACAATGATCATGTATATACGCATCACGTCCGAGACAAGTAGACCGACTCCTTGCATCTACTACAGCTAATCCACCAATCGACCACTATCCAGCATGCATCTATGGTATTAAGTTCATGAAAAACGGAGTAATACCTTAAGCAAGATGACATGATGTAGACAAAGTAAACCCAATCAACATGAATAAACTCCGCCGTTTTATCCTTAATGACAACAATACAAATATGTGTCTTGTCCCCTTTTGTCACTGGGATATAGAGCGCCGCAAGATTGAACCCACCATAAAGAATCTCTCTCATTGAAGATAAATCAGTCTAGTTGGCGAAACCAAACAGATAGATCAGAGGGAAATACAAAGCTATAACGATCATGCATAATAAAGTTCAGAAAAGACTCAATTACTTTCAATGAATAATCTGATCATAAACCCACAATTCATCGGATCCCAACAAACACACCGTAAAAAAGGATTACATCGAATAGAACTCCAAGAAGATCGGATCCCAACAAACCAACAAATTCGGCATGATCTTTGCTAAAATAGGACACATCGAGCGCCTTAAAATTGCCAGAAAGGAAACAAATCAACATTCCGGCAAAAATATACCACTCGGAGGTGTTCCCTGCAAAATTATACACATGTCCAAAGAGACAACCAATACATGTCCAAATATCATCATATATACAAACCGTACCACTCTCGACAAAATGTTTTAGTGACATGAAACAAAGAGCATAGGAGGAGGAGGTGGTGAACTTTTATCTTACCCACTCAGCTGAGGAAGTAGAGGAAGCTCCGATGATGATCACTCCAAGGAGACATGACACGAGAAAGCGTGCATATTTCACCGAGTGACAAATTTAGATCATCGATATAATTGGCAACAACATTTTTATATTTTATTCGGTACCTAAAATTTTAAGGTATTTGGTTAATTTAAATTCCTAAAAAAATTATATTTTATTGGATACCTCAAAATTTATGTATTAAAAAAACCTATTTGATATCTAAAACATTTCCTATTCGATACCTCAATTCTTTATTCTATTACTATTTCTTGCTTAAAATTATCTATTCTCTACTACTAATTTTTCTATTCTATTCTATTAGCAGTTTTAATATTTTTCATTCTTGTATACATCATTCATAAAAATTGTATGAGCAGCACCGTTCATCATTCTCACATTAGCATTGAACAACAGAAAAAACAACACCACCAATAGACAATAGCCAAAATCTACAAATTCATCCATCCATCCATCCATCGAACAACGTCCATAATCAATCCATCCATACATCTAACAATCCATCCATACATCTATCAATTCATCCAGGCATTAATCCATCCATGGAGGGAGAAGGGAGGAAGGGAGGGAGGAGGGAGATATACCCCGGTGGAGGAGCGAGGGCAACAGCGGGCGGCGCCAGGCGATGGTAGCGGCTGGCGGGAGACAGCAGAGAGCGAGCAAGAGAGTGTGTGAGGGGAGAGTGAGTAAGAGAGAAAACATGCGTGGTGGATAAGGTGCCAATAGCAGCAACGAGGGGCTAAGAGCCGCGCTAGTTTAAGGGCACTTACGGAGGTGGTCCAAATACTACACCATACGTACCACTAGTTCACAAGTTGAGCAATACCAACATTCATAAGAAATGCATGGTATGATTTTGTACTATTATTGGTGCCATTAGTCCATCTTAAATAAACTACATTGCTTACAATGTTACTATGTTGTTCTTCAACAGAATCTCCCAAGAGTTGTTGTGCCTGCAGCGATGGATGCGAAAGATGAGGTGGCAATTATTTCTCGTCAGAAGACCAATTTCAAAGGCACCTACTTGACTGCAGACCACTAGATGGATGCCTCAAAATTGATGAATGGCGGCAAATATTGAATGAGTGCAGACCAGAAATTGGAGATCGGTGGATCTCCGTGCTCCACCATGGAGATGCAGGGGTTTTCTTATTCTTTTCAATTTATCCTAAAAGAGTGGAGTAGGTCCTAGTACTATGTCATTATCAGGACTAATTAACTGGTGCATGTTTGTATCGTCAATCGTGTTTCTCCTACTATATGTTGGCTGCTACCTAGCTACGAATATTTAGTTGGGGCATTTGTAGTCATGGTTGCAAACAATTAGAGCTGGTGGTTAATGTATGCAACAATATTTTGTCCTCTCTTATTCTTACCAATGTATTCTGATATGGGTTTTATGAAAAACGCAGCCATGACAACATAAATGTTGACGTGGATGTGAAAGTTTTAATTTGTATGACTGACACTCAGTGGAGGGCGCTACAAAAAACCCGCCACAGCTTCCAGACACACCAATGGCGAGCATCTAGGAGCACACGCCACAGCTTCCAGACACACCAGTGGCGAGGATCTAGGAGCGCCCCCCACAACAAAGTCTCTACAAGTGGCAGGCGCCCGCCCGCTAATGTCTACTACGCAACATTCTTCTTGTAGACTCATGTTGGGCCTCCAAGCGCAGAGTTTTGTAGGACAGTAGCAAATTTCCCTCAAAGTGGATGACCTAAGGTTTATCAATCCGTGGGAGGTGTAGGATGAAGATGGTCTCTCTCAAACAACCCTACAACCAAATAACAAAGAGTCTTTTGTGTCCCCAACACACCCAATACAATGGTAAATTGTATAGGTGCACTAGTTTGGTGAAGAGATGGTGATACAAGTGCAATATGGATAGTAGATATAGGTTTTTGTAATCTGAAAATATAAAAACAGCAAGGTAACTAGTAACAAAAGTGAGCAAAAACGGTATTGCAATGCTTGAAAACAAGGCCTAGGGTTCATACTTTCACTAGTGCAAATTCTCTCAACAATGATAACATAACTGGATCATATAACAATCCCTCAACGTGCAACAAAGAGTCACTCCAAAGTTCTGATCGCGAAGAACATAAGATGAAATTGTTTGTAGGGTACGAAACCACCTCAAAGTTATTCTTTCTGATCAATCCATTGAGCTATTCCTATAAGTGTCACAAACAGCCCTATAGTTCGTAGTAAAATAACACCATATGATACACATCAATCAACCCTAATGTCACCTAGATACTCCAATGTCACCACAAGTATCCGTAGGTCAATTATACGATATGCATCAAACAACTTCAGATTCATAATATTCAATCCAACACAAAGAACCTCAAAGAGTGCCCCAAGATTCCTATCAGAGAAACAAGGACGAAAACGTGCATCAACCCCTATGCATAGATTACCCCAATGTCACCTCGAGAATCCGTGAGTTGAGTGCCAAAACATACATCAAGTGAATCAATAGAACATCCACCACGGGTATCCCATGCAAGACATACATCAAGTGTTATCAAATCCATAATAGTATTCAATCCGATAATAGTGAAATCTCAAAGGTAAAACTCAATTCATCACAAGGTAGAGGGGGAGAAACACCATATGATCCAACTATAGTAACAAATCTCGCGGTACATCAAGATCGTGCCAAATCAAGAACACGAGAGAGAGAGAGAGAGATCAAACACATAGTTACTGGTACATACCCTCAGCCCCGATGGTGAACTACTCCCTCCTCATCATGGAGACCGCCGGGATGATGAAGATGGCCTCCGGTGATGGTTTCCCCCTCCGGCAGGGTGTCGGAACGGGCTCCCGATTGGTTTTCGTGGCTACAGAGGCTTGCAGCGGCGGAACTCCGATCTAGGTTTCTTTCTGGGGGTCTCGTAATTTATAGGAATTTTTTGCGTCGGTTTCACATCAAGGGGGTTCCCGAGGGAGCCACAAGGCAGGGGGTGTGCCCTAGGGGGGGCGCCCTCCACCCTTGTGGTTGCCTCGGGACTCCTCTGGTCCATCTCCGATGCCCCGTGGGTCTCTTCTGGTCCATAAAAATTCATCGTAAAGTTCAGGTCGTTTGGATTCCGTTTGATATTCCTTTTCTGTAAAACTCAAAAACAAGGAAAAACAGAAACTGGCACTAGGCTCTAGGTTAATAGGCTAGTCCCAAAAATAATATAAAATAGCATATTAATGCATATAAAACATCCAAAACAGATAATATAATAGCATGGAACAATAAAAAAAATTATAGATACATTGGAGACGCATCGTCAGCGTTCTGGGAACCGGGGTACCCAGACTTGCCTGCCTGCGGCCCACGGCGTGGCTCCATCGATGGCCTAGTACGACCTATATTCAACACCAACAACACAAGACCCTCACGAGGCGGACGCCGCCAAGACCTCCAGAAGTAGTGGCCTCCTTAGGCTGGCTCCTAGGAGCGGAGATTTCTATGCGAGCCCTCACCTCGCGAGGTTCGGATGACGTGAGCCATGACGACCAAGGCCAGGCGGGCGCCAGCGGGTGCAGTATAGCAGGTTTCCTCTTTGGTGCTAAAGAGGCAAGCGCAGGCGCAGAGTCCCTAGGCATCAACCAAAGGTTTCCATTTCCATGCTACAAGACCAAGACCGCCAGGACGGCAGGACGGAGGTCATCGCCGAGCCCACCACGGCGTCACGACCAGAGGCTTTGCAGGCGAAGACCACCTTTCATCAGGATAAGATGTACTAGTTGTCTCCCTTTGAATTTGGCCATTGTGGGATCCCTTCGCGCCTTCATTTTGGGAAGAGGACCAAGGACACTATAAGTATAGCCTAGCCACTACCATAGGGGACGACGGATCATTCATCCATCCGCACCCTCACTAGCTCACGCAAACACACGAACACACCTCCTAAGGTTGTTCTTCCACTGTAGTAGTTCATCCTCAGCCCGCCTCGAGGCTAATCCACCACAAAGCAGGAGTAGGGTTTTACACCACAAGGTGGCCCGAACCTGGGTAAATTGCCTTGTTCCATTTCCTTCCAGTTCATCGAGCTAGGCCGTGAGATCGACGAGTTGGCAGACTGGGAGTTTGAGTTCTTCGCACACACCCCAGAGTTCGAATCTAGGTCTGCGGAGCCCCGAATCCGACATTTGGCGCGCTAGGTAGGGGTGCGTCGAAGCCTCTCTTCCGTCGGTTGGCTCACCACCGCTCCGCCGTTCTTATGGCTGACGTTCCTTGAGCTCACACTGAGCACTGGGCTGCTCGGCCTGCCCGAGCAGCGCCTTTCGCCCAAGAAGATCTCCACTCCGCACTCCTCGTAGCCCACACGCCGCCCAGCATCGTCGCCCGTGGGCGGCAAGGACCGCCACCGCCCGCTCCCGCGCTATGCCACAACCGCGCCACCACGCGATCTTCGAGCTATGCTGCGGCGACAATGCTACACACCCGCCGGGAGCAGGTGAACACGTGAGTTGCGCTCATCGTGGCACGGGAGCTGCTGCGATGCAGACTGGTGGAAGGCGGCCATGACGCCCTACTGGAGCGGGTCGCTGAGCTGCTCGATGACGCCTGCAAGGGCGCAACACCTTTCTACACCTTGCCTACGTCGCAAGCGTTGCCAGGGGCACGCGCCGGCCCCCGCTACACCCGCAGGCCCCTCCTCGGGCGACCTAGAGGACCTCACGACACCAACCTGACCCGTGACGCCGTTTATCCTACCCAGGATACACTACCTCCGGGCGTGGCGAGGTCGGGCGGCCCCTCCTGGGGCCGCGCCGAGACGCCACCCTATGGTCGTCGTGACTTGGCGCCAAGCCTGGCAAGCAACGACGCGGGATGGCTAGGCGACGACTCGAGGATGGCGGCTTCAGGCACCCCTGTTCCCCCCCTGACGGACTTGCTATACGCGCCAAGAAGAAGCCCCTACCCATTTCCCTCTCCAGCCTGGGCATCGAGGCCACGCGAGGTCGAGGCTCTTTGCGAGCCACCCCGGAACTTCACCGACGTCTTCAATGACAATAGTCACCGGGTACAGCCAATATCTCAGGGGCACGATTACGCTAACCATGGACCGCAGGTGAACCAAGCCACGACAGTAGGCATGGACCTTAGGATGATGGCCCCACTACAGGCAAACGTGATGCACTAGGAGTTGCGCGGGGGGAGCCCGGCGCCAGGGCCTCCCCCGCTCCGCATGGAGCAAGGCGCCGCCACGACGGCGGTGCACGCCGCATGAAGGTAGACCCCCCTTGCCGGGGAAGGCGCCGACAAGCCCTCCCCCCGGTAGTTGGGGCCTGCGATCGCCGAGGCACCGCTAGTGTCCGCCTTGCCCCTTGGTCTCGTCCTGGTTTCCGGACGCCCCAACGGTGATCGGGGGAGGTGCAGGCGGGGCCCTCGGCAGGCGTCGGGGAAGCCCGTGAAGATCTCGGCTCGTGACACTCTCACGTAATAATGAGTTGGGGCTGTACACGCCACGGAGTCTCCTGTGTGCCGCCCTCAGGCCTCACGGGGGCTCCCACCCAAGTTCGAGTGGAAGCACCATGCTCCGTGCTGGCCGTCGACACTGTCCCCCAATGACTATGCTCACGCCCAGTGGAAGTACTTAGCTCCGCGCTGGTGAGAAGACTAGCTAGGTGCGGGACGTGGTTGTTTGCTTTCGCCCTCTTTCTGTAACCCAATTTGCCATCTTTTGGAATGAGATTTGGAGTTTCGTGTGCTTATCAAAGGAAAAACGGGGGGAATTTTTCTTGGCTCGTGGCGATTTCTTGCCTTTTGGTTTGTGTTTAAGAGTAAGGCTCACACCTGCTACCCCCCTGTGAGCGCCCCGCCGGCGGGGTCTTTGCATGGTATGCGCGCGTGAAGCACACTCGGGCTAGCCCAGGCGGCGCCGAGGCCTCCTCGGGGTCAGGAATGCAACCGCCTCAGGATCACCATGCGCACACCTTGCCCTAATCCGGCAATCGGCTCCTTGCAAGGCCCTCTTGGGCGGGCCAGCAGGCTCCTCTAGAGGCTTAAACCCTCGCGAGCTCCCGGAGGGCCCGCCTCGGGAGAGGGGTGCCTATGTGACACCAGGACCCGCTCAAGACCTACGGAACCAAAGATAAGTCGCAACAGTTACTTTTCTCGGGAGCCTCCAGGGACATGACGGCACGTTCCAAATTCTATCTCAAAAGCAATCATCATTTCATATGTTATGAGCCCCCCCCATCCAAAAATGCTTTCACGTTCGCAGGGCCGTATCCGAAAATTTTGGCATACAGGTCAGGACAGGAAGGGAAATGCAGGACTAGCTAGATGCGCTGCCGTCGGTGTCGTCGCCTCCATCATCACCATCTGCACCATCTTCTTCAGCTGCGGGCACGACCATGTCGTCCTCGGGAGCGAACTTCGCCACCAGGTCGTCCAAATGGTCATTCACCCAGTCCGCCAGATTGCCCTGGATGACCGTGGGCACGGGGGTTATCGTAGCGTTGAAGTCAAAGTCGGGGTCAGTGATAAGGAGGTGGCTAAATACGCGCGAGAATGTGTGCCCAAGAAGCCCCCGGCTTCTCTCCTCGACAAGCTGGTGAGCCCTCGTGGCCCGATCTTCCAGGCGCGTCACGACTTGAGTGAGGAAGTGGAGGTGGCCGGCGTCATCGTCTTCGTGCGGGTGAGAGATGCTCTCTTCGCAAATGGTACCTAAGGCCCGGTTGGCCCTGGTCCTGAGGTCCTGAAGCATCGAGGAACGCTCGCGCTGCATCGTCCAACGGATGCTGATACGTCTCCAACGTATCTATAATTTTTGATTGTTCCATGCTATTATATTATCAATCTTGGATGTTTTATAATCATTTTATAGTCATTTTATATCATTTTTTGGTACTAACCTATTGACATAGTGCCAAGTGCCAGTTGCTGTTTTCTGCATGTTTTTTACATCACAGGAAATCAATATCAGACGGAGTCCAAATGCAACGAAACATTATGGAGATTTCTTTGGACCAGAAGACACATAATGGGCCCTGGCTACGCCTGGGGGGTGCTCCGAGGAGAGCACAACCCACCAGGGCGCGCCAGGAGGCCCAGGTACGCCCTAGTGGGTTATGCCCACCTCGGGTGCCCCCCAGACCGCCTCTTTGCTCTAAATACCCCAATATTCCCAAAACCCTAGGGGAGTCGACGAAATATTGATCCAGCCGCCGCAGAGTCTAGAACCACCAGATCCAATCTAGACACCATCTCAGATGGGGTTCACCACCTCCATTGGTGCCTCTCCGATGATGCGTGAGTAGTTCTTTGTAGACCTTCGGGTCCGTAGTTAGTAACTAGATGGCTTCCCCTCTCTCGCTGAATTCTCAATACAATGGTCTCTTGGAGATCCATATGATGTAACTCTTTTTGCGGTGTGTTTGTTGGGATCTGATGAACTTTGAGTTTAAGATCAGTTATATCTTTTTATATCCATGAAAGTATTTGAGTTTCTTTGATCTCTTTTATGCGTGATCTCTTATAGCCTCGTATTTCTTCTCCGATATTTGGTTTTTTTTGGCCAACTTGATCTATTTATCTTGCAATGGGAAGAGGTGCTTTTTAGTGGGTTCGATCTTAGGGTGCTTGATCCCAGTGACAGAAGGGGAACCGACACGTATGTATCGTTGCTACTAAGGATAAAATGATGGGGTCTATCTCTACGTAGATAGATCTTGTCTACATCATGTCATCGTTCTTATTGCATCATTCCGTTTCTCCATGAACTTAATACACTTGATGCATGATGGATAGCGGTCGATGTGTGGAGTAATAGTAGTAGATGTAGGCAGGAGTCGGTCTACTAATCTTGGACGTGATGCCTATATAATGATCATTGCCTGGATATCGTCATGATTATTTGAAGTTCTATCAATTGCCCAATAGTAATTTGTTTACCCACCATTTGCTATTTTTCTCGAGAGAAGCCACTAGTGAAACCTACGGCCCTCGGATCTCTTTCTCATATGTTTGCCTTTGCGATCTACTTTTCTTTTGCATTTATTTTCAGATCTATTAAACCAAAATACAAAAATACCTCGCTGCGTTTTATTCTTATTTATTTTATTTGGCGTTCGATCTATCAATCTATTACAACTTTCTCCCGTCCATGCACCATTTCTGGCGCCGGTACCCGAAAGGGATTGACAACCCCTTTAACACGTCGGGTTGCGAGTGGTCGTTGTTTGTGTGCAGGGGCTGTTTACGTTGTGTTGCTTGGTTCTCCTACTGGTTCGATAACCTTGGTTTCATTTATGAGGGAAATACCTACCGCCGATGTGCTGCATCATCCCTTCCTCTTTGGGGAAATACCGACGTAGCTTCAAGCGACATCAATGGCACGCTTCGGTTGTGGCCCTCTCCGCGAGAGACGTGACGCCCTCAACCTGTTGTTGGAGTGAGGCCGGGTCGGCTTGGGCGGAGGCCTGAGCCTCCTGGGCGGTCCTCTCGCACTGCTCTGCCGCGGCCAGCAGCTTCGCCTTGAGGGCGGTCGTGCTGCCCTCAAGCTCCACCTACTGCAGTTCGAAGCGGGTCTCCTGGAGCCCCAACTCCCGGCGGTGCTCGTCAGCACGAGCCGCGTGAATCTTCGCCACCCTTTGGTCAACCTCCTGATGGATCCTGGCTTCCCGAGAGGCCACAACGTCCTCAGCCGCGGCTGCTTGGCGCTCCCTCACCTCGAGCCGCTCGAGCTGCAGGCTGTGCTCCAGGACCTCAAGCGCCAGTGCGTCCTCGTGTGCCTGGACCTCCTTCTCGTCGGAGGGGGCTTCCCTCGGCGGTGCGCCAGGGCGGCCCTGCGGGCCTGGACCTGCCGCTCAAGGGCGATGTATGAAGCTCAAAGCTCCCTCTCCCGCTCCTTGGCTGCCTCACGACGGCAATCGGCGGCCCGGGCTTCTTCCAAAGCGCGGGCGCAAGCCTTGCGAGAATTGGCAAGGGATACCATGGCGTTCGCGCGGGCGCGCTCATGCTGCAGATGCGCGAGGTTGATGGCGACCTTCAGCTGGTGCCACTCGCGTGCCAAGCGGAGGCCCTCCGCCTCAAGGCGGGCGTCGACATCGACAAGCTCTCCTCCAATCCGACTCAGCGCGCCCACTGCTTCCCGAAAAAGGTCATCGCGGATGGCGCTACGCCCGCGCGCAAGCTCTAGCGTGCCGCCAAGCCCTTCCTCTGTGCCAGGGGTTGCCGGAGAGGCGCGGAGCGGCTCGCCCGTCTCCGACAAGGGGCTGGTGGCCGGCGCTTCCCCAGCCATTTCCTAGGCCTCGGCAAAGGCATTGGGCGGCGTGGCCTCGCCGCTCGAAGATGAAGCCGATGTTGGGGCCGCCCAGCCACCAGCAAATACGAGTGGAGGAGCCCTCGGCACGCCTCGTGTGCCCCAGGGGTGACCATGAAGGAAGGGTCCCAGGATCACATCCTCACGGCCCTCCAGCGGCACCCCCGCCTCACGGACCGGTCTCGCGCCTCGCGTGGATGTTTGTCATGAGGGGTCTGGGATCGAGAGCGGACGAAGGGCCTCCGGAGGTCGCTCCCCAGGAGGTTTCACCGCCGCAGCCGAAGGGATCCTGAGGAGCTAGGGTCAGGAAAGGATGCGACACGCGGAGAACCGCAAACATAAGGCACTTACTCGTCTATGGCTATGTACTTTCTCTGTTTCAGGGGCCAGTAGGCGTCACCACTGCTGCTCCAGAGCCCTTTCCTCTTGCGGAGTGCTCCAAGGTTCAGACGAAGCGAGCCGAGGGTCGGAGCATGGCCCTTGGCAGCTGGGCCGCGTACCGCCACCTCAGGAGCGCTTGCCGGAGCTTCGAGGGCAGCCGCCTCAGGAGCACCGGGCCGCACCAGCTCGCCAGCGACCACCTCAGGAGCGCTCGCTGGAACTTCAGGAGCGGCTACCTCGGGGGCGCCTAAAAGCATCCGCTCCCCAGCGGTCGCCCCAGGGGTACCTGGCGACATTCGCCCCCCTGCAACCACATCCATGGTGCACGCCACAGGATCGGCAAAAACAGGGGCCACCAAGATGGGATTCTCGCGAGGCCCCTCGAGGCTCGCTGGGCGCAGCCCCCACATGTCGAAGCAAGGCATCAGCTTTGCGAACGCCTCCCCGTTCGAGCATTGATACAGGAGGCACTTGTCTGCTGGGAGCACGGCAGGCGTCGGGTCACCTGTTAGGAGCTAGAGCACCATTTGCAGCGTCTTGAAGGGAAGCGAGGGCACCTGTAGCCTCATGGGGCCTTTGAAGACGGCAAAGGCCCGCATGGGGCAAGAGTGGCGCTGAAGTGGGGCGATGCGCCGCCGGACAAACTCCCTCACCACAATCGGTGCCGTCACCCCCGCCTTCTTCAGCTCAGCCAACCTGGACCAAACGAGGGTGAGCCGACGGTCGACGAGCTTCGAGTGTCCCCAGCCGGAGCTCAGCTTCGCTGGCGCCCGCGGAAGCTGGAGAAGGGGGTTGTACATGGCGGCGGCCACATACACCCACTGCTCCTGGAATTCCATCGCGTCCGGATGAAGCGTGAAGTCAATGTCGGAGCCAGCCGGAGCCGCCATCGCCCGGAGCGACACGCATCCCGAGAATTGTCTGCTGTCGACCAGATAAAGCGAGAAGAAATGGCGGAGCAAGGCCACAGATGGGGCGACGCCCACAATGGCCTCGCACAGAAAGGCAAAAGCGGCAAGGAGCACAATGGACCCGGGGTCCAGATGCAACGCATGGATCTGGTAATGCGAGAGCACGGCGTTGAAGAAATCAGAGAAAGGGGGGCCAAGCCGGCCTGGAGGGCGTGAAGATGGATGTGGATCTCGGTGGCCGTCATATCGATCTGGGCCCGCGAGGCAGGCTAGACCACCGTCGCCTTCCATTCATTGGAATCGGCGGCGAGGGTCGGCCGGACCTTGTCCAATCCCTCCTGATTGATCACCGACGACCGGCCAAGCGTGAGCTGGAAGCCCAGAGGGGATCCAGCAGTCGCCTGAGTGTTCACCCTCTTCTTCGACCTCGGAGCCATGGCGGCAAAGGTGGATCAGCACCGGCGCAGAATCTGGAAGGGGAGGAGCGAGCTCACAGGAAAAGAAGAAGCGGAGGACCGGCGCAGCGGGCAATGTTGGCTGAACCGCGCTCGCAACAGACAGCCGTCAAGTCGAACGGTTGCCGAGGCTGCGTGGGGAAGTGGAGGCGCCCACGTCCCATCAGGCGCCATGCGTCGATCGAGGCCGCAAGCAGGTGGGGCCCGCGGCGCTCCACCCTTGCCCTTTGGCTTCGCCTAGAAGCCAAGTTCGAGCGCGCCTTGGGCCCCGGGGCTACCGTCACCGTTCTGGGAACCGGGGTACCCAGACTTGATTGCGTGCGGCCCACGGCATGGCTCCATCGACGGCATGGTACGTCCCATCTTTTGAACCAACAACACAAGACCCTCGCGAGGCGAACGCCAAGACCTCTAGAAGGAGCGGCCTCCTTAGGCTGGCTCCTGAGGAGCGGATATTTCTATGCGAGCCCTCACCTCGTGAGGCTTGGATGACGCGAGCCATGACGACCAAGGCCAGGTGGGTGCAAGCGGGAGCAGTACAGTAGGTTTCCTCTTTGGTGCTAAGTAGGCAAGCGCAGGCGCTGAGTCCCGAGGCATCAACCAAAGGTTTCCATTTCCATTCTACAAGACCAAGACCGCTAGGACGGCAGGACAAAGGTCATCGCCGAGCCCACCACAGCGTCACGACTAGAGGCTTTGCAGGCGAAGACCACCTGTCGTCAGGATAAGACGTACTAGTTGTCTCCCTTTGAATTTGGCCATTGTGGGATCCCTTCCCGCCTTCATTTTGGGAAGAGGACCAAGGCCACTATAAGTATAGCCTAGCCACCACCATAGGGGACGACGGATCATTCATCCATCCGCACCCTCACCAGCTCACGCAAACACAAGAACACACCTCCTGAGGTTGTTTTTCCACTGTACTAGTTCATCCTCAGCCCGCCTCGAGGCTAATCCACCACAAAGCAGGAGTAGGGTTTTACACCACAAGGTGGCCAGAACCTGGGTAAATTGCCTTGTTCCATTTCCTTCCAGTTCATCGAGCTAGGCTGTGAGATCGACGAGTTGGTAGACTGGGGAGGTTGAGTTCTTTGCACGCACCCCAGAGTTCGAATCTATCTAGGGTCTGCGGAGCCCCGAATCCGACAGTATCAAGCATCCCCAAGCTTAATTCCTGCTCGTCCTCGAGTAGGTAAATGATAAAAACAATTTTTTTGATGTGGAATGCTACCTGACATACTTATCCATGTAATCTTCTTTATTGTGGCATGAATATTCAGATCCATAAGATTCAAAACAAAAGTTTAATATTGACATAAAAACAATAATAATTCAAGCATACTAACCAAGCAATCATGTCTTCTCAAAATAACATGGCCAAAGAAAGTTATCCCTACAAAATCATATAGTCTGGCTATGCTCCATCTTCATCACACAAAGTATTAAATCATGTACAACCCCGATGACAAGCCAAGCAATTGTTTCATACTTTTGATGTTCTCAAACTTTTTCAACTTTCACGCAATACATGAGCGTGAGCCATGGATATAGCACTATAGGTGGACTAGAGCATGGTGGAGGTTGTGAGGAGAAGACAAAAAGGAGAAAGTCTCACATCAACTAGGCGTATTAACGGGCTATGGAGATGCCCATCAATAGATATCAATGTGAGTGAGTAGGGATTGCCATGCAATGGATGCACTAGAGATATAAGTGTATGGAAGCTAAAAAAGAAACTAAGTGGGTGTGCATCCAACTCGCTTGCTCACGAAGACCTAGGGAAATTTGAGGAAGCCCATCATTGGAATATACAAGCCAAGTTCTATAATAAAAAATTCCCACTAGTATATGAAAGTGACAACATAGGAGACTCTCTATCATGAAGATCATGGTGCTACTTTGAAGCACAAGTGAGGTAAAAGGATAGTAACATTGTCCCTTCTCTCATTTTCTCTCATTTTTTTGTTTGGGCTCTTTGGCCTCTTTTCTTTATCTTTTTTTATTTCTCTTCTGGAGTCTCACCCCGACTTATGGGGGAATAATAGTCTCCACCATCCTTTTCTCACATGGGACAATGCTCTAATAATGATGACCATCACACTTTTATTTACTTTACAACTCAAGAGTTACAAATCAATACTAGAACAAAATATGACTCTATATGAATGCCTCCAGCGGTGTACTGGGATGTGCAATGATCAAGAGTGACATGTATAAAAAATATGAATGGTGGCTTTGCCATAAATACTATGCCAACTACATGATCATGCAAAGCAATATGACAATGATGGTGCATGTCATAATAAACAGAACGGTGGAAGTTGCATGGCAATATATCTTGGAATGGCTATGGAAGTGCCATAATAGGTAGGTATGGTGGCTGTTTTGAGGAAGGGTAAATGGCGGGTTTAATGCACCGGCGAAAGTTGCGCGGTAAGGCTAGCAATGGTGGAGGCGCGAGAGTGCGTATAATCCATGGACTCAACATTAGTCATAAAGAACTCACATACTTATTGAAAATTTTTATTAGTTATCAAAACGAAGTAATAGACGCATGCTCCTAGGGGGAGAGATTGGTAGGAAAAGACCATCACTCGTCCCCGACCGCCACTCATAAGGAAGACAATCAATAAAAAAATCATGCTCCGACTTCATCACATAATGGTTCACCATACATGCAAGCTACGGGAATCACAAACTTTAACACAAGTATTTATACCAATCCACAATTACTCACTAGCATGACTCTAATATTACCATCTTTATATCTCGGAGAGAGAGAGAGAGAGAACAAACACATAACTATTGGTACATACTCTCAGCCTCGAGGGTGAACTACTCCCTCCTCGTCATGGAGACCGCCAGGATGATGAAGATGGCCTCGGGTGATGGTTTCCCCCCTCCGGCAGGGTGCCGGAACGGGCTCCCGATTGGTTTTTCATCGCTACAGAGGCTTGCGGCAGCGGAACTCCTGATCTAGGTTTCTTTCTGGGGGTTTCATGATTTATAAGAATTTTTGGCGTCGGTTTCACGTCGGGGGGGGGGGGGGGGCGGGGGTTTCCCGAGGGACCCACAAGGCAGGGGAGCGCGCCCTATGGGGGGCGCCCTCCACCCTTGTGGTTGCCTCGGGACTCCTCTGGTCCATCTCCGATGCCCCGTGTGTCTCTTCTGGTGCATAAAAATTCATCGTAAAGTTTTAGCTCGTTTGGACTCCGTTTGATATTCCTTTTTTGTAAAACTCAAAACAAGGAAAAAACAGAAATTGGCACTAGGCTCTAGGTTAATAGGTTAGTCCCAAAAATAATATAAAATAACATATTAATGCATAAAAAACATCCAAAACAGATAATATAATAGCATGGAACAATAAAAAATTATAGATACGTTGGAGACGTATCACCCACCACTGATGCCATTTTAGTAGTGGCGGGCACTACTAGGAAAATGCTTATACATAGAAGTTTACCAGTAGCATTTGTTTGGGCCCCCACGCTACTCGTAATTACTAGTAGCGCTGGGTACAAAGAGCGCTACTCGTATCGATTAGCAGCAGCGCTGGTTTCTTTCGGGCACACTACTGGTAAGTGTGCCACACCACACCACCAGATCAATAAATATTAGCAGCGTCGGTCGTCTACCCAACGCTACTATTAAATTAGTATCTATGGCGCCTGTTCTCCGAAACGCCCTACTGTTATTTCTTCTATGTGTATACTTTTACCAGTAGCGTGTTTTTCCTATCGGCGCTATAGCTAGTAGAATTTAGCAGTAGATATTTTGGTTGGCGACCATAGCAGTAGCGCACATTGGTAGCCAGCGCTACTGCTATGGTCGCAAGCCAAAATACCTACCACCTTCCCCCCTCTTCTCCCTCCCCCTTCCTCCCCCCTCCTCTTGCACTTGCTTGTTACTTTCAATGCTCCCCCTCCTCCCCCTCTTCTTTGCCCCTCCACCTGTTGGGGAACGTAGCAGAAATTCAAAATTTTCCTATGTGTCACCAAGATCAATCTAGGAGATGCTAGCAACGACAGGGGAGGAGTGCATCTACATACCCTTGTAGATCGCGAGCGGAAGCGTTCAAGAGAACGGGGTTGATGGAGTCGTACTCGTCGTGATCCAAATCACCGATGATCCTAGCGCCGAACGGACGGCACCTCCGCGTTCAACACACGTACGGAGCGGGGACGTATCCTCCTTCTTGATCCAGCAAGGGGGGAGGAGAAGTTGATGGAGATCCAGCAGCACGACGGCGTGGTGGTGGAAGTAGTGGGATCCCGGCAGGGCTTCGCCAAGCGCAAGTGGGGAGGAAGAGGTGTCACGGGAGGGAGGGAGGCGCCAGGGCTTGGGCGCTGCTCCCATGCGCCTCCCCACTATATATAGGGGTGGAGGGGGCTGGTTTCTTGCCCTCCAAGTCCATTGGGGCGTTGGCAAAGGTGGGGGAAAGAAATCCCATCATTTCCCTTCCCCACCGATTGTTATCCCCTTTTTTAGGGATCTTGATCTTATCCCTTCGGGATATGATCTTATTCCTTCTAAGGTGGGATCTTGGTGCGCCTTGACCAGGGGTGTGGGGCCTTGCCCCCACTACCCACGTTCATGTGGGTCCCCCCATGCAGGTGGGCCCCACTTCGGAACCTTCTAGAACCTTCCCGGTACAATACCGAAAAATCCCGAACATTTTCCGGTGGCCAAAATAGGACTTCCCATATATAAATCTTTACCTCCGGACCATTCCGGAACTCCTCGTGACGTCCGGGATCTCATCCGGGACTCCGAACGACTTTCGAATTTCCGCATACTAATATCTCTACAACCCTAGCGTCACCGAACCTTAAGTGTGTAGACCCTACCGGTTCGGGAGACATGCAGACATGACCGAGTCGACTCTCCGGTCAATAACCAACAGCGGGATCTGGATACCCATGTTGGCTCCCACATGTTCCACGATGATCTCATCGGATGAACCACGATGTCAAGGATTCAATCAATCCGGTATACAATTCCCTTTGTCAATCGGTACGTTACTTGCCCGAGATTCGATCGTCGGTATCCCAATACCTTGTTCAATCTCGTTACCGGCAAGTCACTTTACTCGTACCGTAATGCATGATCCCGTGACCAAACACTTGGTCACATTGAGCTCATTATGATGATGCATTACCGAGTGGGCCCAGAGATACCTATCCGTCATACGGAGTGACAAATCCCAGTCTCGATTCGTGCCAACCCAACAGACACTTTCGGAGATACCTGTAGTGCACCTTTATAGCCACCCAGTTACGTTGTGACGTTTGGTACACCCAAAGCATTCCTATGGTATCCGGGAGTTGCACAATCTCATGGTCTAAGGAAATGATACTTGACATTAGAAAAGCTCTAGCAAACGAACTACACGATCTTGTGCTATGCTTAGGATCGGGTCTTGTCCATCACATCATTCTCCTAATGATGTGATCCCGTTATCAATGACATCCAATGCCCATGGTCAGGAAACCATAACCATCTATTGATCAACGAGCTAGTCAACTAGAGGCTTACTAGGGACATGTTGTGGTCTATGTATTCACACATGTATTATGGTTTCCAGTTAATACAATTATAGCATGAACAACAGACAATTATCATGAACAAGGAAATACAATAATAACCATTTTATTATTGCCTCTAGGGCATATTTCCAACACCCCCTCATTAATGCACGCCCTCCTCCCTCTTTCTTTCTTTGCCCCTCCACCCCTCTTCTTTGCCCCTCCTCCCCCTCTTCTTTGCCCCTCCACCACCCCCTCCATTAATGCCCTCCCTCCTCCCTCTCTCTCCCTAGCTCTCTCTCTCTAGCTCTCTCTCTCTCCCTAGCTAGTTAGAGCTATATATATGTAGGTACCTCACTATCTAGAGCTAATAGCTAATTAAGAAGGTGCTCGATATCCTTCTCGACACATAGGTGAGCAAAAAAAGTGTGTGTGCGATAGGACCAAAACTATATATGCGCGATATGAGAATATACCGAATTATGTGTGGCATGTGAGTTGCCTATATTGTGTATTTGTTGAAATGTGGGTGACATGAGTTGCCTATGTTTTGCCAAAATGTCGATTCAATTCCATTTCAGCGAATTTCGGGAAAACTCAATATGTCCTATGTTTAGGGAAGGCCATGCCAAATTTTTGTATGAATTTGATCCATGCATGCAAATGGGTTATAATATTTTGCTCTGCGTGGTGATCATGAAGGTCAATGGAAGGATGGTGGAAAGATACTGGCAATCCGCGGTGGACGACATGTATGAAAAAAGATTGAAGGATGTTGTATGTACGTGTCGAAAATGCAAAGGAGGAGTCAGGCTCGACCCCTTTAAGGGTGGTAAATTCAAGGCGCACCTACTCATGCATGGTTTCATGGATGGCCATACTCGGTGGATATGTGAAGTTGATGATGATGATGAGGAGGAGGACGTCGACGGGGCAGGAAATAACGACATGGGGCCAGATGAAGAGATGACCGATTATGGGCCCGAAGAAGAAGATGACCTCGAAAATGGCGATGGTGAAGAGGCAGTACAAGGCGGAGAAGACGCGGACACGCCGCCGTCTTCATCACTACTAAGTTCAGCCATGCGGGACCCGCATGTTCGAGACCTGCTTCGCAAAAAGACGACTAGCGACAGAGTTGGTTCTAGAGAGGATGCCAAACTGGCGCAACTGGAGGTAGACTCGATGACTCCTTTGTATGATGATTGCGACCCCGAGGTGACCCGCTTGAGTTTCACGCTAGAACTTCTAAAGACGAAGGCAAAAAAACAAATGGACGGATGCAAGCCTGGATGAGCTTCTGAAGTATCTAAAGAAGGTTCTTCTCACAGGAAGCCTGTGTCCTACTAGTGTTGAGGAGGCAAAGAAAATCGTGTGCCCTCTTGATCTGCCACACATTAGATATCACACATGCATCAACGATTGCATCATATATCGGAACGAGCACACGGAAAAAACCATCTGTCCAAAGTGCAATGCTTCACGATATAAGAAGGCCGGAAAGAAAGCTCCACAGAAAGTTGTATGGTACTTTCCGATCACTCCGGGTCTGCAGCGATATTTCGTAGATCCTAAGGAAGCAAAGCTTATGCGCTGGCATGCGGAGAGGGTGAAGCCAGATGACGGAGATGACACGAAGCTGAGACACCTCACAGATGCTAGCCGGTGGAGAGCATTAAACGCTGAATTTGATTTTTTCGCAAATGATGCAAGGAACATCATGCTTGGCGCTAGTAGTGATGGCATGAATCCGTTTGGCAACCAGAACACCAATCATAGTGTTGGGTAACGTAGTAATTTCAAAAAAATACCTACGCACACGCAAGATCATGGTGATGCATAGCAACGAGAGGGGAGAGTGTTGTCCACGTACCCTCGTAGACCGAAAGCGGAAGCGTTAGCACAACGCGGTTGATGTAGTCGTACGTCTTCACGATCCGACCGATCAAGTACCGAACGCACGGCACCTCCGAGTTCAGCACACGTTCAGCCCAATGACGTCCCTCGAACTCCGATCCAGCCGAGTGTTGAGGGAGAGTTTCATCAGCACGACGGCGTGGTGATGATGTTGATGTTCTACCGACGCAGGGCTTCGCCTCAGCACCGCTACAATATTATCGAGGTGGACTATGGTGGAGGGGGCACCGCACACGGCTAAAAGATCAAACCGATCAATTGTTGTGTCTATGGGGTGCCCCCTGCCCCCGTATATAAAGGAGCAAGGGAGAGGCCGGCCCTAGAGCGGGCGCGCCAAGTGTGGGGAGTCCTACTAGGACTCCCAAGTCCTAGTAGGATTCCCCTTTCCTTTCCGGAGTAGGAGAGAAGGAAAGAGGGGGAGAGGTAGAAGGAAAAGGGGGCTGCACCCCTTGTCCAATTCAGACCAGAGGGGGGGCGCGCGCCTCCTTCCTTTTGGCCTCTCTCCTCTATTCCCATATGGCCCAATAAGGCCCAATACTTCTCCCGATGAATTCCCGTAACTCCCCGGTACTCCGAAAATACCCGAATCACTCGGAACCTTTCCGATGTCCGAATATAGTCGTCCAATATATCGATCTTTACGTCTCGACCATTTCGAGACTCCTCGTCATGTCCCCGATCTCATCCGGGACTCCGAACTACCTTCGGTACATCAAAACACATAAATTCATAATATAAGCGTCATCGAACTTTAAGCGTGCGGACCCTACGGGTTCGAGAACTATGTAGACATCACCGAGACACGTCTCCGGTCAATAAACAATAGCGGAACCTGGATGCTCATATTGGCTCCCACATATTCTACGAAGATCTTTATCGGTCAGACCGCATAACAACATACATTGCTCCCTTTGTCATCGGTATGTTACTTGCCCGAGATTCGATCGTCGGTATCTCAATACCTAGTTCAATCTCGTTACCGGCAAGTCTCTTTACTCGTTCCGTAATACATCATCCCGCAACTAACTCATTAGTTGCAATGCTTGCAAGGCTTAAGTGATGTACATTACTGAGAGGGCCCAGAGATACCTCTCCGACAGTCGGAGTGACAAATCCTAATCTCAAAATACGCCAACCCAACAAGTACCTTTGGAGACACCTGTAGAGCACCTTTATAATCACCCAGTTATGTTGTGACGTTTGGTAGCACACAAAGTGTTCCTCCGGTAAACGGGAGTTGCATAATCTCATAGTCATAGGAACATGTATAAGTCATGAAGAAAGCAATAGCAACATACTAAACGATCGAGTGCTAAGCTAACGGAATGGGTCAAGTCAATCACATCATTCTCCTAATGATGTGATCCCGTTAATCAAATGACAACTCATGTCTATGGCTAGGAAACTCAACCATCTTTGATCAACGAGCTAGTCAAGTAGAGGCATACTAGTGATACTATGTTTGTCTATGTATTCACACATGTATTATGTTTCCGGTTAATACAATTCTAGCATGAATAATAAACATTTATCATGATATAAGGAAATAAATAATAACTTTATTATTGCCTCTAGGGCATATTTCCTTCAGTCTCCCACTTGCACTAGAGTCAATAATCTAGTTCACATCACCATGTGATTTACACCCATAGTTCACATCGTCATGTGACCAACACCCAAAGGGTTTACTAGAGTCAATAATCTAGTTCACATCGCTATGTGATTAACACCCAAAGAGTACTAAGGTGTGATCATGTTTTGCTTGTGAGAGAAGTTTAGTCAACGGGTCTGCCACATTCAGATCCGTATGTATTTTGCAAATTTCTATGTCAACAATGCTCTGCACGGAGCTACTCTAGCTAATTGCTCCCACTTTCAATATGTATCCAGATTGAGACTTAGAGTCATCTGGATCAGTGTCAAAATTTGCATCGACGTAACCCTTTACGACGAACCTTTTTGTCACCTCCATAATCAAGAAACATATCCTTATTCCACTAAGGATAATTTTGACCGCTGTCCAGTGATCTACTCCTAGATCACTATTGTACTCCCTCGCCAAAATCAGTGTAGGGTATACAATAGATCTGGTACACAGCATGGCATACTTTATAGAACCTATGGCCAAGGCATAGGGAATGACTTTCATTCTCTTTCTATCTTCTGCCGTGGTCGGGCTTTGAGTCTTACTCAATTTCACACCTTGTAACACAGGCAAGAACTCTTTCTTTGACTGTTCCATTTTGAACTACTTCAAAATCTTGTCAAGGTATGTACTCATTGAAAAAACATATCAAGCGTCTTGATCTATATCTATAGATCTTGATGCTCAATATGTAAGCAGCTTCACCGAGGTCTTTCTTTGAAAAACTCCTTTCAAACACTCCTTTATGCTTTTCAGAATAATTCTACATTATTTCCGATCAACAATATGTCATTCACATATACTTATCAGAAATGATGTAGTGCTCCCACTCACTTTCTTGTAAATACAGGCTTCACCGCAAGTCTGTATAAAACTATATGCTTTGATCAACTTATCAAAGCGTATATTCCAACTCTGAGATGCTTGCACCAGTCCATAGATGGATTGCTGGAGCTTGCACATTTTGTTAACACCTTTAGGATCGACAAAACCTTCTGGTTGCATCATATACAACTCTTCTTTAATAAATCCATTAAGGAATGCAGTTTTATTTTTCCATTTGCCAGATTTCATAAAATGCGGCAATTGCTAACATGATTCGGATAGACTTAAGCATAGATACGAGTGAGAAACTCTCATCGTAGTCAACACCTTGAACTTGTCGAAAACCTTTTGCGACAATTATAGCTTTGTAGATAGTAACACTACTATCAGCGTCCGTCTTCCTCTTGAAGATCCATTTATTTTCTATGGCTTGCCGATCATTGGGCAAGTCAATCAAAGTCCACACTTTGTTCTCATACATGGATCCCATCTCAGATTTCATGGCCTCAAGCCATTTTGCGGAATCTGGGCTTATCATCGCTTCCTCATAGTTCGTAGGTTCGTCATGGTCAAGTAACATGACCTCCATAATAGGATTACGGTACCACTCTGGTGCGGATTTTATTCTGGTTTACCTACGAGGTTCGGTAGTAACTTGATCTGAATTTACATGATCATCGTCATTAGCTTCCTCACTAATTGGTGTAGGAGTCACAGGAACAGTTTTCTGTGATAAACTACTTTCCAATAAGGGAGCAGGTATAGTTACCTCATCAAGTTCTACTTTCCTCCCACTCACTTCTTTCGAGAGAAACTCCTTCTCTAGAAAGGATCCATTCTTAGCAACGAATGTCTTGCCTTTGGATCTGTGATAGAAGGTGTACCCAACTGTCTTCTTTGGGCATCCTATGAAGACACATTTCTCCGATTTTGGTTTGAGCTTATCAGGATGAAACTTTTTCACATAAGCATCGCAACCCCAAACTTTAAGAAACGACAACATTGGTTTCTTGCCAAACCACAGTTCATATGGTGTCATCTCAACGGATTTAGATGGTGCCCTTTTAACGTGAATGCAGCTGTCTCTAATGCATAACCCCAAAATGATAGTGGTAAATCGGTAAGAGACATCATAGATCGCACTATATCCAATAAAGTGCGGTTACGACGTTCAGACACACCATTATGCTGTGGTGTTCCAGGTGGCATGAGTTTGTGAAACTATTCCACATTGTTTTAATTGAAGGCCAAACTCGTAACTCAAATATTTTCCTCTACGATCAGATCGTAGAAACTTTATTTTCTTGTTATGATAATTTTCTACTTCACTCTGAAATGATATGAACTTTTCAAATGTTTCAGACTTATGTTTCATCAAGTAGATATACCCATATCTGCTCAAATTATCTGTGAAGTTCAGAAAATAACGATACTCGCCGTGAGCCTCAACACTCATCGGATCACATACATCAATATGTATTATTTCCAATAAGTCAGTTGCTCGCTCCATTGTTCTGGAGAATGGAGTCTTTAGTCATCTTGCCCATAAGGCGTGGTTCACAAGCATCAAGTGATTCATAATCAAGTGATTCCGAAATCCCATCAGCATGGAGTTTCTTCATGTGCTTTACACCAATTTGATCTAAACGGCAGTGCCACAAATGAGTTGCACTATCATTATTAACTTTGTATCTTTTGGCTTCAATATTATGAATATGTGTATCACTACGATCGAGATCCAACAAACCATTTTCATTGGGTGTATGACCATAGAAGGTTTTATTCATGTAAACATAACAATAATTATTCTCTAACTTAAATGAATAACCGTATTGCAATAAACATGATCAAATCATATTCATGCTCAACGCAAACACCAAATAACACTTATTTAGGTTCAACACTAATCCCGAAAGTATAGGGAGTGTGCGATGATGATCATATTAATCTTGGAACCACTTTCAACACACATCGTCACTTCACCCTTAACTAGTCTCTGTTTATTTTGCAACTCCCGTTTTGAGTTACTACTCTTAGCAACTGAACTAGTATCAAATACCGCGGGGTTGCTATATACACTAGTAAAGTACACATCAATAACATGTATATCAAATATACCTTTGTTCACTTTGCCATCCTTCTTATCCGCCAAATACTTGGGGCAGTTCCCCTTCTAGTGACCAGTCCCTTTGCAGTAGAAGCACTTAGTCTCAGGCTTAGGTCCAGACTTGGGATTCTTCACTTGAGCAGCAACTTGCTTGTCGTTCTTCTTGAAGTTCCCCTTCTTCCCTTTGCCCTTTTCTTGAAACTACTGGTCTTGTCAACCATCAACACTTGATATTTTTCTTGATTTCTACCTTCGTCGATTTTAGCATCACGAAGAGCTTGGGAATTGTTTCCGTTATCCCTTGCATATTATAGTTCATCACAAAGTTCTACTAACTTGGTGATGGTGACTAGAGAATTCTATCAATCACTATCTTATCTGGAAGATTAACTCCCACTTGATTCAAGCGATTGTAGTACTCAGACAATCTGAGCACATGCTCACTAGCTGAGCAATTCTCCTCCATCTTGTAGCTATAGAACTTGTTGGAGACTTCATATCTCTCAACTCGGGTATTTGCTTGAAATATTAACTTCAACTCCTGGAACATCTCATATGGTCCATGACGTTCAAAACGTCTTTGAAGTCCCGATTCTAAGCCGTTAAGCATGGTGCACTAAACTATCAAGTAGTCATCATATTGAACTAGCCAAACGTTCATAACGTCTGCATCTGCTCCTGCAATAGGTCTGTCACCTAGCGGTGCATCAAGGACATAATTCTTCTGTGTAGCAATGAGGATAAACCTCAGATCACAGATCCAATCCGCATCATTGCTACTAACATCTTTCAACTTAGTTTTCTCTAGGAACATATCAAAAAATAAAACAGGGGAGCTAAACACGAGCTATTGATCTACAACATAGATATGCTAATACTACCAGGACTAAGTTCATGATAAATTAAAGTTCAATTAATCATATTACTTAAGAACTCCCACTTAGAAAGACATCCCTCTAATCTTCTAAGTGATCACGTGATCCAAATCAACTAAACCATAACCGATCATCACGTGAAATGGAGTAGTTTTCAATGGTGAACATCACTATGTTGATCATATCTACTATATGATTCACGCTCGACCTTTCGGTCTCAGTGTTCCGAGGCCTTATCTGCATATGCGAGGCTCGTCAAGTTTAACCCGAGTATTCTGCGTGTGCAAAACTGGCTTGCACCCGTTGTAGATGGACGTAGAGCTTATCACACCCGATCATCACGTGGTGTCTGGGCACGACGAACTTTAGCAACGGTGCATACTCAGGGAGAACACTTTTATCTTGAAATTTAGTGAGAGATCATCTTATAATGCTACCGTCAATCAAAGCAAGATAAGATGCATAAAAGATAAACATCACATGCAATCAATATAAGTGGTATGATATGGCCATCATCATATTGTGCTTGTGATCTCCATCTCCGAAGCACCTTCATGATCACCATCGTCACCGGCGCGACACCTTGATCTCCATCGTAGCATCGTTGTCGTCTCGCCAATCTTATGCTTCTACGACTATCGCTACCGCTTAGTGATAAAGTAAAGCATTATAGGGCGATTGCATTGCATACAATAAAGCGACAACCATATGGCTCCTGCCAGTTGACGATAACTCGGTTACAAAACATGATCATCTCATACAATAAAATTTAGCATCATGTCTTGACCATATCACATCACAACATGCCCTGCAAAAAACAGTTAGACATCCTCTACTTTGTTGTTGCAAGTTTTACGTGGCTGCTACGGGCTTAGCAAGAACCGTTCTTACCTACGCATCAAAACCACAACGATAGTTTGTCAAGTTGGTGCTGTTTTAACCTTCGCAAGGACCGGGCGTAGCCACACTCGGTTCAACTAAAGTTGGAGAAACTGACACCCGCCAGCCACCTGTGTGCAAAGCACGTCGGTAGAACCAGTCTCGCGTAAGCGTACGCATAATGTCGGTCTGGGCCACTTCATCCAACAATACCGCCGAACCAAAGTATGACATGCTGGTAAGCAATATGACTTATATCTCCCACAACTCACTTGTGTTCTACTCGTGCATATGACATCTACGCATAAAACCTGGCTCGGATGCCACGGTTGGGTAACGTAGTAATTTCAAAAAAATCCGACGCACACGCAAGATCATGGTGATGCATAGCAACGAGAGGGGAGAGTGTTGTCCACGTAGCCTCGTAGACCGGAAGCGGAAGCGTTAGCACAACGCGGTTGATGTAGTCGTACGTCTTCACGATCCGACCGATCAAGTACCGAACGCACGGCACCTCCGAGTTCAGCACACGTTCAGCCCGATGACGTCCCTCGAACTCCGATCCAGCCGAGTGTTGAGGGAGAGTTTCGTCAGCATGACGGGGTGGTGACGATGTTGATGTTCCACCGACGCAGGGCTTCGCCTAAGCACCGCTACAGTATTATCGAGGTGGACTATGGTGGAGGGGGGCACCGCACACGGCTAAAAGATCATATATAAAGGAGCAAGGGAGAGGCCGGCCCTAGAGGGGGCGTGCCAAGTGTGGGGAGTCCTACTAGGACTCCCAAGTCCTAGTAGGATTCCCCTTTCCTTTCCGGAGTAGGAGAGAAGGAAAGAGGGGGAGAGGGAGAAGGAAAAGGGGGCTGCACCCCTTGTCCAATTCGGACCGGAGGGGGGGCGCGCGCCTCCTTCCTTTTGGCCTCTCTCCTCTATTCCCGTATGGCCCAATAAGGCCCAATACTTCTCCCGGTGAATTCCCGTAACTCCCCGGTACTCCGAAAATACCCGAATCACTCGGAACCTTTCCGATGTACGAATATAGTTGTCCAATATATCGATCTTTACATCTCAACCATTTCGAGACTCCTCGTCATGTCCCCGATCTCATCCGGGACTCCGAACTACCTTCGGTACATCAAAACACATAAACTCATAATATAACCGTCATCGAACTTTAAGCGTGCGGACCCTACGGGTTCGAGAACTATGTAGACATCACCGAGATATGTCTCCGGTAAATAACCAATAGCGGAACCTGGATGCTCATATTGGCTCCCACATATTCTACGAAGATCTTTATCGGTCAGACCGCATAACAACATACATTGCTCCCTTTGTCATCGGTATGTTACTTGCCCGAGATTCGATCGTCGGTATCTCAATACCTAGTTCAATCTCGTTACCGGCAATTCTCTTTACTCGTTCCGTAATACATCATCCCGCAACTAACTCATTAGTTGCAATGCTTGCAAGGCTTAAGTGATGTGCATTACCGAGAGGTCCCAGAGATACCTCTCCGACAGTCGGAGTGACAAATCCTAATCTCGAAATACGCCAACCCAACAAGTACCTTCAGAGACACCTGTAGAGCACCTTTATAATCACCCAGTTACGTTGTGACGTTTGGTAGCACACAAAGTGTTCCTCCGCTAAACGGGAGTTGCATAATTTCATAGTCATAGGAACATGTATAAGTCATGAAGAAAGCAATAGCAACATACTAAACGATTGAGTGCTAAGCTAACGGAATGGGTCAAGTCAATCACATCATTCTCCTAATGATGTGATCCCGTTAATCAAATGACAACTCATGTCTATGGCTAGGAAACTCAACCATCTTTGATCAACGAGCTAGTCAAGTAGAGGCATACTAGTGATACTATGTTTGTCTATGTATTCACACATGTATTATGTTTCCGGTTAATACAATTCTAGCATGAATAATAAACATTTATCATGATATAAGGAAATAAATAATAACTTTATTATTGCCTCTAGGGCATATTTCCTTCACATAGCACATGGCCCGTGTTTGTATGGATGTACAACCTCCCCCTGGAAGTGCATGAAGGAAAAATACATACACATGGCTATGCTTATTCAAGGGCCGAGACAACCAGGAAATGATATAAATCTGTATCTCGGGTTACTGAAAGAGGATCTACAAACCTTATGGACAATGCCGGTAAAGACATGGGATGCAAGAAAAGGAGAGTATTTCTACGTGAGAGCTACGCTGATCATGACGGTGCAAGACTATCTCGGTTACGGCTATCTCTCCGGCCAGGTGTGCCACGGATATTGCGGATGCACCAGGTGCATGGATGATACAACTTCTCTGCAGCTATCAAAATATGGTGGGTCTTCGAAAATCGTGTACATGGGGCATCGAAGATGGCTCGAGAAGGATGACCATGGAGAAAGCATGGATATCTATTCAATGGTAAGGCTGAGCATCGGGGTCCTCCACGTAAGCGTAGCGGTGCAGAAATATATGAGTTATTGAGGAACTGGGAAGAGTGCCCCTCGCCGGGAAAGACGAAGAAAAAGGCGCCAGAGCCACTACTGAAGGTATGTAAGATCAGATCTATTTTCTGGGACTTGGAGTACTGGCCCAAACTCGACACGCCTCACAGCCTTGATCAAATGCGTATCACAAAAAATATCCTCAAGAGTTTGCTTGGAACATTGATGAACATGCCAGAGAAGACCAAGGATGGGCCGAAGGCAAGAAAAGACTTGGAATTTTTGAAAATCAGGAAAGATCTCCAAATGCCCGGTAAAAAGTCGTTAGAGGTGACGGAGACGGAAGATAGGGACAAAAAAGTAAACAAGAAGGAAGAACAATATTCCCCCCTCTTGCTTCACCTTAGATCCGTCGGAGGTCGATCAATTGTTCAAGTGCCTTGACGGAATCAAAGTTAGTTCCGGATACTGTGGGAAGATAAGCAGATATCTGAACACTAAGAAAAAAGGTTCGGTGGAATGAAGTCTCACGACTGTCATGTGATTATGACGCATTTACTCCCGGTTGCACTTAGAGGGATTATGGACACACACGTCCGTGAGAGCTTACTGACCTATGCCACTTTTTTGATGCTATGTCTCGAAAGTCGATCAGTGTGAAGCAACTCCATAGGCTACAGGAAGAGATCGGTGTCATACTAAATGAGCTAGAGATGTACTTCCCGTCCGCGTTCATTGATGTCATGGTGCATCTATGTGTCCACATCGTGGACGATATCATTGACCTAGGGCCAAAATTCCTGCACAACATGATGCCATTTGAGAGGATGAATGGGGTCATCAAAGGATTCGTTTGTAACATGTCCCATCTGGATGGAAGCATAGCCCAGGGATATATGACCAGAGGGTGCATCTCTTTCTGTGAGAGTTATCTAGGCACCGGAGACCCTGTTGTTGGTTTGCCCGTCAACAAGCACTATCGAAGGCGAAGGTCACACCAACGGTCAGAGGGATGTGAATGTGGTCCGCTCGGGCCAACAAAACAACTTTGACAGGGCGAACTTAGTAGTGCTACAACACCTAGATGTGCTAGAAGATTTCGTGACACTGCACAAAGATACCATCGCAAAAAACTACCATGACTGTGTGGTGCACAGGTCGGACGCTGAAGTTATTAGAGAGCACAACTCCACTTTCTTGCGTTGGTTCAAAGAGTGAGTTCTGGCCAACGGTAGAGGGCTGTCCGGATGGAACGCTCATATACGCCTTAGCACATGGCCCGTCGACCAATCCCGCGACTTATCAAGCATACGATATCAATGGATACACGTCCTACATGGAGGACAAAGATATAAACAGTGATAACCAAAACTCAGGGGTGACGATGGAAGCCATGACCGGGAACATAATTGAAAGATATTACGGAAGGGTCGAAGAGATCTGGGAGCTTAACTACTCTGGATTGCATAGTGCGATGATGTTCCGTGTCAGATGGGCTAAGAACGTACAAAGAGAAAACCGACATTTCACTACCATCTGTATACCCTACTCCGATAGAGGTACCGTCAACGCCACCGCTAAAAATGAGCCATGGGTACACGCTAAACATGTGACACAATGTTTCTTCATAACCGATCCGAGCAATCCCAGCTGTGTTGTCGTTAGGAGAGGCTAAAGGAGTATCGTCGGAATGGATGGAGTCGCCAACGAGGAAGACTACGACCAACACGGTGATCCGATGAGGGAAGATGATGCTGATGATGATGAAACATACGCCAAAAGAATAATGAAGACTACATTACCTACGAAAGATCATAATCCCTGGAAAAGGAAAAGTCACGGCCATGGGCTCAATTATTTGACAACGAACAAAAGAGGGAAGAAGAAGATCAGTCTGAAGCGTCGTCGTCGCCCAAGCTGACAAACTAATTAACATAATTTGTGTGTATCTATTTTGTATACCGCCATTAGCGGTCAAAAGATGTAATATATATTATACACTAATTATTATCCAGAGGGTAAACGGTGTTATTGCTCCTATAGACCAAATTAATTAAACCCTAGCTAACTAGACCTATATATATACCCCTGCTATACAAAAGCCTCCTCGCCTCGGATGATCCAGGATACCCACTTTATACGGTTCATGTGCTGAGCAGTTGCAAGATGTACGTCCACACATGCCCCGCGGACCTCTTCTTCCTACGATTTGATTACAGCTTCCAGATGTTTCAAATGAGGACACTCGATTTTATGTTTGTCCACCTGTATGCACTGCACATGAACTACATCGTCAGGAGAGAGCAAGTCACTGGTCTTGCGGTCGCACACCCATACTAAATGCATGAGGGCTTCTTGTCAATCAATGAAGCCAACTGTCAATATGTGAGTCAGTACATCCAAGAATTCTTGGTCAGCAATAAGGACAAAGAAACGATTCTCCTACCTTGTCATCCCGAGTAAGTCATCCGCGGATAGCCACTATAACACATACATCCTTTCGTGCATTTCAATAATTACTTTGCACGCATGGAGGCTAACTTGATCGTGTATTTTGCGCAGCGGAGGGTGTCGTGCCGTTCTCATTTTTCTTTACCCGTGTTATTCCCGTGCTCTATATTTGAACCCATCGAAGAACATACAGAAGAAAGATTACACACATAAAGTATGTTCTGGACAGAGCTCTCCTGGGCTTCAGCATGCGGAGTGGCTACATCCAATGCAAAAAACAAATAAGGTCGGGCTGTGTTTCGGCAACAAGACTGACTTCTGTTGCATCCAACAACCGGCAAGAAGTGAGAATGATGGATTCTACGTCATCCATCTAATGATGGAGTACAGAAGGGATGTGCAATCACTTTGCATGAAATCTTCATCTGATACCCATATCCAGAGATGGACCGAAGCGAGCTGCGCCGGATAATCGACTTCAAAATGATTTCTACCAGATCCAGCAGGAAATTGCGTCCATCATCATGAAAGATGTCCTCGAAGAGAATGGGATGTTCTACGGCGGCCCAATATCGCGAGCTGACGTCCGAACCCGCATAGCCCTACAGCGTCAGGACATGACGCCTTTCACTAAGTTTGGGTGCACCCTCCCGGATATGGACAGATGGGAAGACTGCACTGCTTAAAGACAATGTGTCTATTTAGTTACTTGTTACTTTCTGTACGATGAAACTTCGAATGTCTCAGTACGACGAAACTATTAGATGTAAATGGTGTCGCGCTCTAGTTAATTAGTTTCGGTACGATGAAATTTGTTTACTATGTTTACTATATACGTTGCTTCTATTTCATAACTGTTTCTCCCCACAGGTCGACGTATCTTATGCTGCATATTATCGTTGAATTCGCTTGATGATATATATGTGTGGGGGGGGGCGTGTGTGCATCTCTGACAGGTATATAGATCAACGATGGTGAGGAAGTGGTATGCCGTGTTTGTAGGGCATGTTCCGGGTGTGTACTATCAGTGGCCAGAGTGTCAGGCCCAAGTGTACCGCTTCCCGGGCGGAAGCCAGAAAGGGTTTGATAGCAGAGTAGAAGCCGAAGCTAGTTACTTGAGATTCATGGCGCAACAGAGGATTCAGAACCAGCGCCACAAAAACTACTACATAATCCCATTTTGCTCATCGTGATTGCTCTTCTCTTCTATGCAGTCATATCATAGTCTACATATATAGATGATGAAACATGAGTGTGTGACCATGTAGTTGCATGTATTCAGAACTTCTAATAACTTGTAACGCTATTTCAAGACATGTGTTCGACCATGTTTTATGATGATGAGATACTTGAGACATGTCGAGACTTCTAATAACTTTTGCTCATCGATGCCTCACTTGTTTTTAATGAATATGCATGTTATTGTATAAAATATGTATATGTTTAAATATGTACAGAGCCAAAACGCAGAAAAAAAACTACCAAATTTAGCAATGGCGCGGGGGTAAAGTTTTCCAGCAGCACTCAAATAACAGTAGCGCTTATTAGCCAAACGCGCTGCAGATAAGTATCAGTAGCACGGGACAAAAGAGCGCTACTGCTATCTGTAGTTACCACTAGCACCGGGACAAACAAGCGCTACCGCTAAAAAATAGTTGTAGTGCCGTAGCAATAGCGCGTCTGCCAACGCTACTGGTAGCAAAAAACCAAGCACTACTGGTAAGGTTTTTCCTAGTAGTGGGGGCGGCGGGGGGGGGGGGGGGGGGTGGGTCAGTGGTAGGTGTCCCGGGGAGCTTTGCCTGCCACTACTAGGCGTTCATGCAGTGGTGCCTGAAGATGGAATAAGGTTCTCCCAGCTTAGCCCTCATTCCGGTGGTGCGTCTAGCATCGTCGATGGACGTGTGGAGGTGTGTCTCCGGTGGATCTGTCTTTGGTGGATTTGCTCAGATCTATTTATCATTCGTCTATGTTCGTGTGTCTTCGGGTTGGATCCTTCCGATCTACGCTACTCTTCATCGGTGACAGTTGCTCCTGTGGGGCCTTAGCATGCCAATTTCCTAACTATCTACTACAACAAGTTTTGCCTGACTCCGGTGAAGGAGGGGCGATGATGGCGGTGCACCATGGGCTCACTTCTGTGCTTGTAGTCGTCGCTAGGTGGTCTACGGATCTGGATGTAATTTTTATTATTTCTGATGTTCGTTGTACTTCCATGATTGAAAATGAATAGATCGGACGTTTTCCCCGCAAAAAAGTAAAATTGGCCCAAAAATTTATTTTCGAAATACTCACGACATATTCTAGTGAATAGTACATGTTCCCACGAATTTGGAAAGTGTTGAGCTTAATTGGACAATAGGGATTTGGATATAATGGACATCCATCTTGCTACACGGATCTAAGGATTTGGTCAAAAAAATAATTTGCTAGCCCATACTTCATTTTCTTTCTAGATTCGTCACCAAAAATGCTACACTTGTGTAAAATTTGAAGTATTCTTACTTAACTTTCCTAACTAATCCCTCCACCCGGCGATTTTAACTGCGAAAATGCTACATCCACGTAATCCTACAAAAACTCCTATGTAATATTCCTAACTAAGTCGTCTTTTTTTTCCTTTCTTTTGCAAGGTAACAGGAGTTTTATTTCAAAGTAATAGTGTTATAGTCAAGAGGCCACAAATCCTCAATACAAGGTGGAGCTGAGGTCAACCAAACAACAGTTGTATTCTTGCTACGGCTATAATTGGCCAGTCGATCTACAACTCTATGTTGGAAATATAAGCAATTTACCATATGATTTTATTAACGGAAATACTAGATAAAGCATGACTAAAATAGCAGAGATAAAGCAAGTCATGCAATCTGACAAAGAGAAGATAGGAGAGCAAGTTGCATATATGAAGTAGAACTTAACATATCTAGGGCAAACACTAGAACAAGAAACTGTAACAGGACCTCTAATAGAAAGAGTAAGAACACGTACGAGACAACAACAGCAGCAACACTGGACTTGGGGTCGGTGTCCTCGCCAGCCATGTCGTCGAGGAGGTTGTCGACGTCGGGGAAGTAGTCGTCGGAGTCCGGGGCGTCCGTGAAGAAGAAGTCAGTAGTCGCGCGGAGCGCTCCCCAAAAACCTTATCACCCTTCTCCCGTACAAGACTCAAAGAGGTGCGGTTTCATAGGCCTATTGTCCCGACTCGCGGTGCACGCCGCAAGCCGGATGAGGAAGACAACAGCAGCTCATAGATTGGAACCGGTGCCTTTTATAGTCGCAAGAGGCCAGTGACGGGAGATGAAGCAAAGTATACCCGTTGTGCGTGGGAAAAATTTAGACGGCGGGCGGCGAAGGAGGAGGAGAGCGTGTGGATGTCCCTCTTGTTCTCATGCTCATACATGTGGGGAAAGAACCTCCCTTGTAAAGAGGTCCATCTCCCTCTAAACTAGCAATGTGGGACTAAACTTTAGTAGTGCCCCTTGCCTTGCACGAATGGGCTAAGTGGGCCTCTAGGATTTATTAGGAATTTCTGAAATTGTTATTGGGCTGGCCCATAAATAAATAAAATTCCAGCACTCTATATTTACTATGATTTTTTTTTGATGATAAAATATTTGGCTTTCAACAATCTTGCACATTAACTTTCAGGAGCATCGAGAAGTCTCCAGGCTTGCTTCGCAAGAAGTGCCTGGTTGAAAGCCATCATGTCCCTGAAGCCCATGCCCCCCATAGATTTCGGCAATCTCATCTTATCCCAACTCAACAAAGCCATTTTTCTTTTCGCTCTTTTAACACCCCACCAATACTGACGAATCATGCGTGTTAGTTCATCACATACCGAGGCTGGGAGTTTGAAGACACTCATAACATAAGCTGGAATCGCTTGAGCAACTAACTATTCTCCCCCTGATTTTCAAGGGGGTGGGGCCCTTCCTTCCCTGATCTCTAATCCTAATTCTCCACCTAGCTAATTACGTTAATCCCGTAAACAATTTTTCGTAGGTGTGGCATTCTTCTTTTAACTGGATGGGGCCTCCTCCCCTAATTTTCTCCAATTGAAAAAGGCCACCTAAGTTATTACTATCTCCGTTCTGGTTTATTGGTCTCTATTGTATTTCGTGCCAAATTTTGACCATAGATTTATGGAAAAACTAACGCCCACACGTGTGGGCGTTTGCACATCGCCACACGCCTCCACCACCACTTATTTTGCCACATATGAACAGATGACATCAGCAGAAATCTTTTTAGTTTTCGGCTTAAAAATGTTTTATCTCCTAATTAAAAAGGCGAATTAAAAATCCGTTTTCACCATTAAATCCGTCTCAACGAGATCTTCAAAACTAGACCCCATGTTGATATGTTTCGACGAATTTTTTTTGCCCAAAAGTTGCCATGATGTTTACACTGTAGTTGCCATAATGCTTAAACTAAAGTTGTCACGTGGCAATTTTAGTTTATAGATCATGGCAATTTTAGTTTTTTGATGATGGCAATTCCAGTACTTTGACCATGCAAATATTTTTTTGTATGAACCATGGCAATTTTAAGTGCATGTGTCATGGCAATTTTAGTTTATGGTGCATGGCAAGTCTAGTTTCTTAATTCCCCGTTTTATAATATGTCAGCCTTATTTGGCAAGAAGTTGCTTCTGGAGATGGGATGTGGAGTCATAGCAGAGATAGGGGCGCACTAGAGTATGTCGCGTTGGAGTGCGGAGCTTAGCCCTTCCATGGATCTAAGCCCATCGGTGACTTGCTGGAACGTTCGTGGGCTGAACAATCCGGCGAAGCGGAAAGCGGTGAAGGAGTTTTTGGAGTCGATTAAACCTAGTCTTGTGTGTCTCCAGGAAACAAAATTAGATGTTGTAGATGAATTTATCATAATGCAATGTTGTGGGTCGTCCTTTGACGGCTTTGCTTATCTCCCAGCTGTGGAAACGAGAGGAGGCATCATAGTAGCTTGGGACACCTCGGTGCTTAAGGTGGAGAGCATTCAACATGATGCTAATTTTCTCACGGGTAGAGTGATCCCTAAGGCAGGGGAAGATTGGTGGATATCGGTGGTTTACGGACCACAAGGAGATGAGGCAAAGACGCTGTTCCTTGAGAATCTAATGGCGAGGCGTGCAATTTTCCAAGGGCCTTGGATGGTCCTTGGAGACTTTAACATGATCCTTCGGGCTTCGGAAAAGAGCAATACAAACATCAACCGCAACATGATGAACAAATTCAGGAGTTTCGTAGATAACAATGAACTGAAAGAGCTATACATGCATGGGCGCAGATTCACATGGTCGAGTGAGAGAGAACTTCCAACACTCACGAAGATCGATCGAGTCTTGGTCTCGGTGGATTGGGAGTTGGATCGTCCTGATTGTCTCCTGCAGGCCCTCTCCACGGGTGTGTCGGACCATGCCCCGTTGCATCTTACCACGAGAGCCACGTTTTGGCCTAAGAAAAGATTTCGTTTTGAGTCCATCTGGATAAAACTTGAAGGTTTTGAGCAAACTGTGAGGGAGGCATGGGTATGTGACCCTGCGATCGTGGATCCTTTTAAGAGGCTGGACACGTTACTAAGAAACACTGGAGCCGCGCTGCAAGCCTGGGGGCAAAGGAAAGTGGGCAACATTAAGCTACAAATGGCAGTCGCTACGCTGGTCATCTTTCGGCTAGATCAAGCCATGGATACAAGAGTGCTCACAGAGTCGGAAAGCTGGTTGAGAAGAACCCTAAAACATGCGCTGTTGGGGCTAGCTTCCCTGGAGAGGACTATCGAGCATCAGAGATCCAGATACAGATGGTTGCGCGAGGGGGACGCCAACACAAAATTTTTCCAAGCCATTGCTAACAGTAGAAGAGCTAAAACTTCATCCCAAAAGTGAAATTGGGAAGCGATATTGCAACGGAGCAAGACAGAAAAGAGCAAATATTCTCGGAGGCTTTCCAGAACCTGCTAGGTACAGCGCGAGCAAGACAGCTCACACTTGATCTAGGTTATTTGGGTATGAAGGAAATCGACCTGGCGGAGCTGGATGTGCCTTTCACAGAAGAGGAAGTGTGGCAAGTTATTAAAGAGATGCACCCGGATCATGCACCTGGGCCGGATGGATTCACGACAGCTTTCTATCAGCATTCCTGGCAGATCATCAAATATGACATCATGGCTGCACTATCCAAGCTCGCGGTGGGTGACCATCGTGGATTTGCCAAGCTAAATAGAGCGCTTATTGTGCTAAGCCCTAAGAAGCCAGACGCCATCGAAGTAGGAGATTACAGGCCTATAAGCTTGCCACACAGCTTCTCCAAGCTATTCGCGAAGCTGTTGGCCAACAGAGTGCGAAGGCGCATGCCCGATTTGGTCAGTGCAAACCAATCGGCATTCATCAGAGGGAGGAATCTCCATGATAACTATCTGCTTGTGAGACAAGTGGCAAGGAAAATTCACGCCAGAAAGAATCCGGGAGTGTTCTTGAAGCTCGACATCTCGCGTGCTTTTGATTCGCTATCATGGCCATTCTTGTTCGAAGTGCTCAGAGCGAAGGGATTTCGAAGCACTTGCCTGAAATGGATCGCAACCCTATTGCAGACGGCGAGCACGAAGGTATTGGTGAATGGGTCACCTGGGAGCAGGATATGGCATGCCAAAGGGCTTCGGCAAGGTGACCCGGTTTCACCCTTGTTGTTCGTCATCGCCATGGAGGCTCTCACTGTGATCATAACCAAAGCCCTGCAAGTTGGAGTCCTAAGCAACTACACTGGGATTTCGGCAATGCAACGGTTGTCAATCTACGCCGATGATGTGGCATTCTTTGTAAGACCATCGACGCAAGATTTAGAGTTTGTGAGGTGCGCCCTGGAGATATTTGGAGAAGCTTCCGGTTTGAGAGTAAATTATAGCAAATCCTCTGCCATCCTCATCACAAACGATGCTGAAGATAGAGCACGCGTGCAGAATCTGCTCCAATGCCCCATTGGCGAGTTCCCCTGTCGCTACCTTGGGCTTCAGTTGGCTATCAAAAATCTGACTAAAGCTCAATGGAAACCTCTTCTTGATCAAGTGAGGCACTTTATTCCTGCATGACAGCGAGGGCTCATGCAGCGGCCAGGCCGGCTCATGAAGCCGCCAATTTGGGTGCTCGAGGATATGGATAGTTGGATGCGAGCTTTTTTC
Source organism: Aegilops tauschii subsp. strangulata (assembly GCF_002575655.3). Lineage (NCBI taxonomy): Eukaryota > Viridiplantae > Streptophyta > Magnoliopsida > Poales > Poaceae > Aegilops > Aegilops tauschii. Next base: position 90,587,453 of record NC_053038.3, read on the forward strand.
TGGGCGGGAAAAGATCGGGCTCATGGAGGTCAGTGTCTCATAGAGTGGAATGCAATATGCAAACCCCTGACATTTGGAGGGCTTGGAGTGAAGAACTTGGGGTTGCAAGCCATCGCCCTGAGGGTGCGTTGGGAGTGGTTGCGGCGCACGGACGATCGGAGGCCGTGGCAGGGACTCCAGTTCTTGGTGGATGAGGACGCGAGGATGGTGTTTGACAGCTTGGTTAAGATCGAAGTAGGAAAGGGGGATAAGATACTATTTTGGAGAGATAGATGGATCCATGGTTTTGCAGTGCAAGACATTGCCCCTACTTTGGCTAGTGCGGTGGACACCAAAACGAGGAATGCAAGAACAGTAGAGCAGACAATGATTGGAGAAAGATGGATGCTTGATGTGCCACCGCAATACTCCATGGGAGCCCTGTTGCAAGCTGTGCATCTCAGGCATGCTATCGCCACGGTACAAAGAGACGAGCTGGTTAATGATAAGTTCATGTGGCCTCACGATAAATCAGGAGAATACACAGCAAAATCCACCTACATGCAACTTTGTCAAGGTGGGATCCGTGCCCCGTTGGCTGAGGCAATTTGGAGAAGTTGGGCACCCCTGAAATGCAAGATCTTTGCTTGGTTGGCCGGACAGCATCGGCTGTGGACCTCTGACAGACGTGCGCGACATGGCTTACAGGATGAGACGTCCGAGTGCTTTCTTTGTTCGCAGGAGGAGGATAACGTTGAGCACATCTTGGTGCAATGTGTCTATGCGAGGGAAGTTTGGCATACCTGCTTCGACACACTACGACTAAACAGTTGCGCCCCGGAAGTCCAAGACACCTGGGAGGCTTGGTGGAGCACTTCAAGAGCAGATTACCAGGGGAAGGATAGAAGAGGGTTCGATTCTCTTGTCATTGGAGTGGCTTGGTCCTTATGGAAGCAGAGGAACGCTAGTGTGTTCAATCGGCCAGAGCAACGCAAAGGACCAAGGGAACTAGCTAGCTGGATCTTACAAGACATTTTCGATTGGAGGCAAGCAGGTGTAGGAGTAGGAGGCCTAGATAGATTTGTGAGACATTGATTCAAGTGTAATGGTTGGTGTGGGAGTTCCGGAGGTTGATGTTCGCATCGACCAACGGTTTCTTGTAAATATTTTCTCTCTTCTATAAAAATATGGTACGCCATTGGCGTACTCTCGAAAAAAAATTCTTTTAAATGTAGAAGAAAATAGCTGAAACATATTATGGCAATTTATGTGTAATAGACACATCAACTTTTAACCAAATTTTTTTTTGTCAAAATATATTGATATGAGATCTAGTTTCGAAGATCTCGTCGTGAGGGATTTAATGGTGAAAACGGATCTTCAATCGGATTTTTCATTTAAGAGTTAAAACATTTTAAAAACAGAACAAAAAAGATTTCCACATGCATGCATGCGGTGACATGGCGTAGTCTGTGTGTTACACGGCGTGTGGGCGGGTTTGGCTCCCACCACACGTGTGGGCGTTAGCGTTGTCCCAGATTTAACTAACAAAATGTTCTTGTATATCATAAAAAATTATATCATTGAAAACTATGTTCAAATATGAATCCAACGATATAATTTTTGTTGATATGCATTAACAGTTTGTTAGTTAAATCTTTGATCAAAATTTATCACAAATTACAAATAGGACCAATAAACTAGGACGGAGGTAGTAGGGTGCGTTTGGTTCCTTGGCAAAAATCAGTTTTGCCTTGCTAGGCTAGGCTTGCCGTTTGGTAGCGCAAAAATATCCTAGCTTTTGGGGGCAGCTAGCCTGGCTAGGCTAGAAAGTCCTCGCTCCGCGGGGAGAGCCGATTCGGCTCGCCCTCGACGGCAAAGCCGGAACGCGCGAAAAGGATCTACGCGGAACTCTCCGGATGGATAAGTCTACTGCAACAAATCCCTACATCTTCGTTCTCCACTTCGACCTCCTCCTCCACTTTCCCCCCGATTTTTCCTCATCCCCAACGATATCCCCCGAGGTCTTCGTATTCTCCGTCAGCTGCAGAGATAAATCAAGCGAATCCGCCCCAGTTCCCCTTCACGATAGCTGAAGGCGCTCCAGATTTGACAGCGAAAGCCCACATCTGGCCTTGCTCTGGTCTGCGTCCGCCTCCACCCGCCTTTCCCAGGTCTGTGTCCGCCTCCTCTCTTGAATTCTGCTGTGTATGCGTGTGCTTTTTTCTTGGCAATGGATTAGCTGGTTCAGGAATTGATTATTACTAGAAGCTGCAAATCCTAAGTACTATCTTTCTATACTCCCCGTGGTCTTATCCAAGGTTGGATTCTTGTTGGGTGAGCTGGTTTGGGATTAGATTGGTACAGCTAAGGTGATATGAAACTCTAGTATAAAGCCACTGTGGCGTTGGGGTTGGGGAGGATACTGTTGTTGGGAGGCACCCAACTCTTGATTTTTATTTTTGGCCGGACTGCAATTGAGTACTAGCTCATAGGAGTGCATGACATGAATTGATTTTACTGAACATGTATGATGCATCTGCACCTGAATCCTTAATTTGCTATGTACTGAATCATGCATCCAGAGCTATCTACTTAGCATGCATCTGAACTGATTCATTACTTCTGCATATGTATTTTCTTAACAAACAGAGCCTCCTCTATTTTTGTCTTGTGCCAGCATCTTATTTTCATTTATATGAACAAATATTTGTCTACAATAGTCCTGGACTGTATATACTAACGACACCGTGTTGTGTGAGTCATTAATATTCGATCTTCTTTGTATTTATAGATGGACGACAGTTCGCAAATTAACAGAAAAATTGCGTTCTTCAGTGCTTTTGTAGTGGCATATTGTTCATTGATCATATATCTAAGCAACTCTAGTCACCCTACAAGATACTCGTTGTTAGAGAGAAATAAAGAAAGAATGGCATATCTACGGAAACTGTATTGTGGCGAGGAGAAACACTGCATTGGTGAATTGCGCATGGGAAAATCAGTTTTCTTCAAACTTTGTGATAAATTACGCCGTATGGGTCCACTTAAAGATACATGGCATTGTACTGTAGAGGAGCAAGTTGCCATGTTCCTCACTACAGTAGGGCATCATAAGAAAAAAATCGACATTAGTTTCCATTTCACAAGGTCAGGTGAGACAGTGAGTCGTTACTTCAACAGAGTTTTATTTGCAATTGGGAAACTCGGGCCAGAAATGCTTAGGCATCGAACACTTGATACACCATCAAAAATTCAAGGCAACCCACGATTTGATCCCTATTTTAAGGTATAGTACAATGTCCATCTAGTTACCCATAAATTTTTAAATAACTTCATAGTGTAGTAGGTGTATTACTAATTAATTGTTACTTGGATGTTTAGGACTGTATTGGTGCTATTGATGGTACACATGTTCCATGTAACGTTCCACCTCGGATAGTCGACAGATTTCGTGGCAGGAAACCATTCCCTACCCAAAATGTTCTTGCGGCAGTTGACTTTGATTTATTGTTCACTTATGTTTGTGCGGGCTGGGAGGGTTCGGCACACGATTCAACTGTTTTAAGACATTCTCTTGAGCATCCAAATGGCCTTAGAGTCCCTGAAGGTAGGCCCCTGCATTTGTTACATATGAACATATAACATACAGAGTGAATGAGTGATTAATTGCTGATATTGTCATGTTAGGTAAATACTATCTTGCGGATGCGGGTTATGCAGCTAGGAAAGGATTCCTACCACCGTTCCGCCAAACTCGATATCATTTGCGTGAATGGAGGGGTAATAATAGACCTCACACCCAGAATGAGCTTTTCAACTTAAGGCACTCATCCCTTCGTACTACTATTGAAAGGGCATTTGGAACTTTAAAGAACCGTTTCAAAGTTCTGACAAGTAGGCCTTATTATCCCTTTCCTTCACAAGTTCGAGTCGTCATAGCATGTTGTATCCTTCACAACTGGATATTACTAAACGGGGGTCTTGATGAACTAGTCTACAGTGAGCAGAACTGGTTTGAGCAATATCCAAGATCAGCTGGCCGTGTCCAACGGGATTTACGTGAGGAACAAAGGGAGGTGCTTAGAGATAGGGATGCCATGGCAGCCAATATGTGGAGAAATAGGCATAATGTTAGACGTGGTTGATTTTTTTCAAACTTTCTGTATGAATTTGTTGATTCTAAGTTGTATTATCACTTAGAAGAACGACTTGTGTGTTTTCTTTCTTCAACTTGTAGCCATGATTTCTTTCCCTTGGTACGAGTGCAATGCGATATGCATCTCAGAGGTGTTATTCTGTCTATGAATTATAAAATTTAATTGATGCCACAGGGATATGGCGGGTAACAATGTGGTGTGGCAGCCCCAAGTTGTAGATGAAATGCTACGTTACTACAAAGAGAAGATTCAGTCTGAGGGAAAACAATTTGTCTTCAAAAAGACACATCATGAGGAGTGTGCAAAACAAATCAATGCAAAGTTTACCACCGCCTTCACACAAAGGCAAGTTTATCACAAGTTCCATAAGCTGAAAGGTCAGTGGAAGATCATACTAGAGGCGAAGAATTTAAGCGGTGCCAATTTTGATGATGTCAACAAGATAATATTATATGATGATACTGAAGTTGTACGGATGAAGAACGTGAGCATTACATCTAAATTTTGTCAAATTATATTTCCATCTTGTATTATGTTTTGTCTTTTATAACTAACATTCTCATGCTTCCTCCTCTCTTCCAGAACAAAGACAAGAGGGCAAAATATATCAATGTGCCTATTGCCAACTTTGATGAGATGGAGTTCATATTTCAGGATAAGCATGCTACTGGAGAGTTCACTGTCCTTCAAACACCCTATGACCGTGTTCATGCTCGTGACAAGGATTTTATTGGTGACACCGAGAAGAATGTGATTGATATTGAGGTTGATCCTGCAACACAATATGATTCAGATTGTCTTCCTGACGACACCAATAATGAAAGCTCATCTTCGAAGCGTCCTAGAGGTGGCAAACGTGATAAAGGTAAGAGGGTGAAGTGTGAGGAGAGTGTAGTTCAAGACATGACGCGGTCTCTGCGTGATATGTCGGATACTATGCGTTTCACACACGTGACCAACCCGAATGAGAATTTATTCAAAATAATTGATGACATGGAAGAATACCCTCTATTCGTCCGACTTTCACTGCAGACATCTTTGGCCACCAATGAACAAGTGGCGTCCATGTTAAAGGGGAGGCCGATGGCTGCTATTCAAGAGTTTGTGCGGCGCTGGGTCCGTGATAACTTTCCTGAACACGTTCATGTTCCTCCAGGCGTGTGATTCATTTTACTGTAAAAGTTTAGGATTATTTTGTATGTCTTCCAGCATCATCTCCTAGGGAAATAATGTCCATGACTAATGCTAGCATGTAATGATGTCAGAGAGTTTTTCATTCCTGAAAAATAAGCTTGTTAGTCAGATTAATTCTTTATCAGTCAGTGTGTTTACAGAGTGTGTCAGTGTGTTTACAGAGTGTGTTAAATTTACAATCATGAAGTTGCGCTGAATTTTTGCATGGCTATTTACAACTTGATCTGCATGTAGCCATTTCTCTGTTTCACTGATATTTTTTCAATGATATTGTAGTGATGATGCACTTGTTATAAGCTACTTGTATTTGGATACTATGAAAACGAGCTACCTTGCCCGCAGCACAACCAAACGACTAGCTGATGGCTGTTGCTAGCAAGGGCATTGAACCAAACGTGTAGCTAAGGCAAAGGTAGCCCAACCGAGCTAAGCTAGCTAGGCTAGCTCAGCTATGGGCAAGCTGGGCAATACAACCAAACGCTCCTCATTTTTTTTCATCGTTTTCCTCAACCGGCTCCGGTGAGCCTGATTTGTTTTTTTCATGCAACCTTTAAAAATCGCTGGGGTGCAGGTAATCAACAAAGGCCTCGAGTGTATAAGCTCCTTCCCTGGTCAAACTGCGTGAATCAAGTATAAACTCAGTTGCTCCTACAACGACTTACAAGCTCGCATTTTCATACAAGCTGAATCTCCGCCCCAGCTGGTCGCTGTGCACTCGGTTCGACTCCGGGAGATCGACTGGGGCAGAAAAGAATCTAGCTATAGTTTCTTTCGCGTAGATATGGCGATTGACCTCACCGAGTTCTTGGTTTCCATCGGCAGAAATCACATATTTGACCTGAGGGAAAAATCAAATCACAAACTGACCTGCTTTCGAAAAAATTTCACTCTGCTGACCCTTCCGTGTGGCGCCCGACAGCTAGGCGCCGCACACTACTATGCAGTGCCTCTGCCTTAGGCGTCGCACCTCCTTCCAGCGTGGCAGCCCTGGTCCAGTTGCGGCCCCACAGACAGCACTGCAGCGCCTAAGGCTTAGGCGCCACACTTGTAATGTGCAGCGCCCGTCTCTTAGGCGCTGCACAGTCTGTGTTCCACTTAGGCTGGCCCCACCCTCTCTCCCCTCCCACCCCCACCCCACACACCCCACCCCACCCAAACCCTTAGACTTGCGCCCATCCTCTCTTCCCCTCTCCCCCCTCTCAAATCCTTCTCAAATCTTGCAAATCCGGAGTATTTGACCGTGGATTTCGAAGCCAACCCCTCCCTTAAGGTAATATCCTCCGATCCCCTCGTTTTCATCCATAGGAATTGCCACATTTGCTCAAATCTTGCTACTTTGGGGAAACCCTAGATTTGGCTTGGATTTGCAAATTTGTGTTGAATGATGTTATGTTTCTTTGCTAATTTGGTATGGTTAGGCTTTCATAGTATGCTAGGGTTAGGGTTATGTGTGTTTGATGTTGGTGTGAGGGTTATCCTATGGTTAGGATTGTGGTTATTGTTAAGTGGGGGTTATGGTTATTAATTCATATATGTGTGTTTGTGCAAATATTTTTGTTAAGTACTTACTTGATATATGTGTGTTTTTGATTATTGTAGGGATGGGGAGAACATGTGTTTATGTTCATCATGTGGATAAAGAGGCCTTTTTGAAAGTCAATGTTGAGCCGGACCCGGATGAGCTTGACATGTTGTTTGAGAGTAGTCCTAGCTATGCGGAGCTCTTGGACCAAGTGAGGAAGGATTTGAATTGGATGGACCCAAGTGACGTTGTTGAGTTCGAGGGAAGGCATAATGTTGGTTTTGGAATGCACATCCGTTGGAAGACAATGCGTGTGAACTCCGAGCAACGTTGGGTTGCATACAAGGAGACGGTTGCCGAATCTCTAGACAAGGCTTTTGAGTTATTTGCCTCCAAGAAGGTTGAGTCTACTTTGAATTTGGACTTGAACCGGAACCCCTCCCCGTTGGTTGCTAGCACTCCCCCACCCATTAACCAAGATCAAATGAGTGAACCTCATTTCATGCAACAAGATTGGCCAACATTGAGCCCGACTCCAAACAACCAAAATGAAGCTTTTGAAGAGGAGAATGATGAGTACGAGGAGGATGACAACGAAGTTGATCTCCATGACAACAATGTGGGTGATCTCGACCAATATCATGTGCAAGAGACAATGGACCAATCCATCTCTTTTTCCCATGCATATGCATCGGACTCGGATGACGATGGTCCCGATGAAGAAGTTGATGAGGAGGGGTTCACGCCGAAGGAGGCCCAAGCATTCAAGAAGGTATTCGGGAAGGACCACAAGACACCATTGTTCAAGGATCTTAGTCTCGCGGATGAAGCCGTTGTGGATGGTGGCAAATGCATATCTCTTGGAGCTAGGCCAAGTTCTCACCGTGATTGGGAAGACGGCAAGAACGGGATATATCCCGGTTGTGAGTTTGAATCCTTCTTGGAATTGAAGATGTGGCTTGACAACTATTCGGTTACACATTATCGTCCACATAAAGTGGCCAACTCAGACGTCAATGTGCGTTACACGGTCAAATGTGAAGTGTCAAGATGTCCATGGATTGTGCGTGCGAGGCCATGGAAAGGAGGTCCCACTTGGCGCATAGTGAGTTGTCTACCAACTCACATGTGCCGGCACAAGAATGCGGATGGCGAGCTTGTGTACCAACAACACAGACAACTCACGTCCGAGTTCATTGCTTACAGGTTATCCAACCAAATATCCACACTTCCAATAATGAGCATCAAGAGTGTCATTGACCTTGTGAAAGCCATCTTTCATTACAAGGTGAAGTACGGCAAGGCATGGAAGGCGAAGCAAGCCGCATTCAAGATGTTGTATGGCAATTGGGAGGAAGCATACAACCGACTCCCTAGGTTGTTGTTAGCTATGGCCGCCACAAACCCAGGCATGGTTCACGTGGTTGAGCCTCATGGGCACCAAACATTGATTCATAACGGGAGGACCGTCCGAGTATTTGGCCGTGCATTTTGGGCCTTTGAGCAATGCGTGAGGGCTTTTGAGCATTGTCATCCCGTCATCGCCATTGATGGCACGTTCTTGACCGGACAATACAAGGGCACTTTATTGGTTGCAATAGCAAGTGATGCCAATAACCGGGTGTTGCCTTTGGCTTTCGCTTTGGTTGAGGTGGAGAACAATGATAACTGGGAGTGGTTCTTGCGTCAATTGAGAACAAGGGTATTACCGGCTGAAAGGGAAATTTGTGTCATATCGGATCGCCATCCAGGAATTCTAAACGCGGTGGTGGTTGACATTCCCGGACATACAAAGTTGCACCATCGATGGTGCATGAGGCACTTTTGTGCAAACTTCTATAGGGCATGTGGTATCAAGGAGCTGGCCGATGATCTTCAAGATTGTTGTCTCGCTTTCACCAACAAGCGGTTTGCCACATTGTTCAATGCATTGCTCAGACACAAGAAACTTGACCCCGGTGGTCTTGAATTTCTCAATAGGAACATTGTCGAAAGGAATATGTGGGCACGTGCTTTCGATGAAGATGGCCGGAGGTACGGTCAAATGACAAGCAATATGGCAGAATGCTTCAATAAGGTGCTCAAGGGTGTACGTGCATTACCCGTGACGACAATAGTTCAATACACATTTGACAAGATGAATGGATACTTTTTAAAGTACTCAATGGAGACGGATAAGCAGATTGCTGGTGAGAACAAGGATAAGCACAAGTACTATTTCCCACCAAAGGTTGAAGAATGGTTGGACTTTCAATCACGAAAGGCAGACTCCCAAGAAGCTGTACTATATGACGACAACGAGTGGAAGTATGAAGTGAAAGAGCCTGGAGGAACCACAAACGATGGGCACCAACACGGAGGCCATGGTTTCAAGGTCTCCCTAACACGGTGTGATTGCAGCTGCATGAGGCCATCGTTGCTTCATCTCCCATGCTCGCACTTGTTAAATGCATCCCGCGTTAGGAATGTGGACGTCAATCACCCTCTTACCGTGAGGGAGTCCGAGTTCTCAATCATGACGGTAAAGAATACATGGGCTCCCCGGTTTCAGCCATACTTGGACCAATCACAATGGCCGGAGTATCATGGAGTTCAACTATGGCCGGACCCAGAATTGAAGGTCGTTAGACGGGGAAGACGTAAGACAAAGCGTCTTAGAGGTGACATGGACGGATGGGGCCGTGGTGGCGGTGGAGAATACGGCACCGGCCAATTCCAAGAGCCTCGTGAGCAAACCCGTTGTGGGGACTGCAGTCATCGGGGACACAACACAAGAACTTGTCCCAAACCAGGAAAAAGATCAAAGAAAAATGATGCAAGCACAAGCCAAGCAAATGATAGCCAACCAAGTCAACCAACGAGTAGCCAACCAAGTCAAGCAAGCCAACAAGGAACTAGGCAACAAAGAGGGAGTCAACTAGGTCTTAGAAGAGGCCGTGGTGGTGGTAGAGGCCGTGGTGATGGCCTAGGGTGTGGTGATGGCCTAGGCCGTGGGGATGGCTTGGCCGTGGTGAAGGCCTAGGCCGTGGTGATGGTTTTGGCCGTGGTGAGGGTCTTGGCCGTGGTGGTGGGAGAGGCCGTGGTGATGTTCTTGGCCGTGGTGGTGGTAGAGCCCGTGGTGGTGGTCTAGGCCGTGGTGGCGGTAGAGGCCGTGGTGGTGGTCTAGGCCGTGGTGGTGGTAGAGGCCGTGGTGGTGATCTTGGCCTTGGCGGCGGCCGTCGTGGAGGAATGTTCAGTTGGTTCAATGGACCATTGCCGTATGTGACTTACTATGATCTTGTTCTTTTGGCTCAATGCTTGTGTTGTCATTTTGCATTGTGTGACTAACTATTATATTGTCATTTCCATAGGTATGGAAACAATGAAGGGGGTGGAGGACACGGAGGGGGAAGGTGAGCTCCCTTGGTGGTCGGAGGAGGGAGAAGAAGAAGAAGAAGAGAGGAAGAAGAAGGGACAAGGACCGTGACCTTCTTATGAACCAAAATGTGTGCTACTATGTGCTATGAGACGTAAATGACTACGTCTTTTGGCTCAATGTTTGTGTATGACTATGTGATTGGACAACTCTATTGCTATGTGTGTATGAGTATGTGATTTGGACTACTATATGTGCTATGTCTTCTTTCTGTGTTTTGGACTACTACATGTGATTTGGATATGATCATGTGCCATCTATGTGAATCACAAAACATAAAAAGCACTTTGTATTTGAAAACAGCAGATAGTGCAGCGCCTAAGGGTACGGCGCCACACTACTCAGTGCAGCGCCTCTTCCTTAGGCGCTGCATACTGACTTAGCAAATTTTTGGGTGCAAAAGCTACTGGAACGCTTCTGTTGCTCTCTAGACTGGCATGTCCAGGTGTGCAGCGCCCAAGGGAGAGGCGCCACACACCACAGTGCAGCGCCTCTCCCTTAGGCGCTGCACGTCTGGACATGCCAGTCCAGAGAGCAACAGAAGTGTTCCAGTAGCTTTTTGACCCAAAAAATTGCTAAGTCAGTGTGCAGCGCCTAAGGGAGAGGCGCTGCACTGTAATGTGCAGCGCCTCACTGCTGGGCGCCGCACAGTACAGTCCAGCGCCTCTCCCCTGGGCGCTGCAGACTGACTTAGCAAATATTTGGCCCGAAAACCTACTGGAACGCTTTTGTTGCTCTCTGGACTGGGATGTCAAGCCGTGCAGCGCCTAAGGGCAAGGCGCTGCACTGTGGTGTGTGGCGCCTTACCCTTGGGCGCTACACATCTGGACATGTATTAGGCTGCACTCACCCCCTCCCACCCATCCCCACCCCACACACCCCCACCCCCACACAAACCCGAAGCTCAGTGCCTCCCCTCTGCCCTCCTCTCTCCCCCTCTCAAATCCTCCTCAGATCCAGAGTATTTGACCGTGGATTTCGAAGCCAACCCCTCCCTTAAGGTAATCTCCTTCGATCCCCTCGTTTTCATCCATAGGAATTGTCACATTTGCTCAAATCTTGCTACTTTGGGGAAACCCTAGTTTTGGCTTGGATTTGCAAATTTGTGTTGAATGATGTTATGCTTCTTTGCTAATTTGGTATGGTTAGGCTTTCATAGTATGCTAGGGTTAGGGTTTTGTGTGTTTGATGTTGGTGTTAGGGTTATGCTATGGTTAGGATTGTGGTTATTGTTAAGTGGGGGTTAGGGTTAACCAAGAATTCTCGGTTTTGTAGGCATGGCTTCATCCGGTTCCATGACGAGGACACCGTGTGCTAACCAAGAAGACATGCCGAACAAGTGGGAGGATGCATCTTTGGACAAGGTGAAGGAGAAAGATGTCGACATCCCGCCATGTTGGTGTGGAGATGTTTGCAAGGTGAAGGTATCCACCGACCGAAATAAATCGTGGACGGAAGGGCGGAGATATTTTGTATGCCCGAACTATGCTTATGATCGTGCACTTCCAACTAACGCCTATGACCAACCACCAGTAAGCTCGAGAAGTAAAATGTTACTATCAAATGTGTGTCAACACTAACAAAAATTTTGTATGCAGTCACCGCCTCCTCTATGCAAGTACTTCACGTGGATAGATCTTGAAGTGCCAGAAGATGTCAAAAAGGACCAATACCAAGATTGTCTTAGGCGGCAACGGCGGTTCGAAGAATCATTTCGAAGAGGCTTGGAGGAAGAGCGTCGTCAGAAGGAGAGGATGGAGCGGAAGAAACGAGAGGAGGAGAGGGCACGCCAAGCGAAACTTGCTCGTGAGGAGGAGAGGGCAAGAAAGCTTGCAAAGGCTCGCGAGGCGCAAGAGGAGGACTCGGCCCATGACAAGAAGGGGAAATGGCCTATCTCTACTCAGTAGGGACTTCGCTTCGCTGCACTCGTCGGCATAAAATTTGTAATGAATGTGTCGTGAACCATGTCGTACTAACGTTTGAATTGTCTTAAGTTATGAACTCATCGGCATAAAATTTGTGTTTGTTCAAATTGCTGTGATGCTGCAGTCATTGTAAGTATTATGTTGTTCCGGTGAAATGAATGTGTTGTAAACTCTGTTTTTTCAGTAAACAGTCGTGCAGCGCCCAGAACACAGGCGCTGCACTATACCATGCAGCGCCCAAGGGATAGGCGTCACACAGTACAGTGCAGCGCCTGTCTGTTGGGCGCTGCACTATGACTTGGTAATTTTCGTGGATGGTCAGTGCTGAAAGCCTTCTGTGGCCCTCTGGATAGCCATGGCCAGGTCGGCAACGCCTATGAGACGGGTGCTGCACTGTACTGTGCAGCGCCTAGGCGTTGGGCGTCACACAGTACAGTGCAGCGCCTGTCTGTTGGGCGCTGCAGTGTTGTTAACTGCCAAACTGCAGAAACAGATGCCATTTTGGCCTCATGCAGCACTGACATAACTTGCTACAACATAAATAAAATTACTGTAGACTACACACACTGAACAAAGACAATTCAACATTACTACTAGTTCGCAAACACAAATACCACACTAGTAAGAATTCACCAACATATAACATAACCTCACAAGTTCATCGACCTAATGAAACGGCTACAAGAGCACTAACAAACACAAGCACTACTGCCTTCCGCGTGTGTTCCTGGTGGCACGCCTGCATGCAATCTTCTTCTTCCTGGGTGGACGAGCCTCCTCTTCCTGCACTTCCTCCTCCGCCTCCGCCTCATGATCCAAGCTAGCCATCCGCGAGGTCCCTACGACCACCTTTGGGTTGCCTCTGTTGTCAAAGTCGTTGGGCGTGTACCGGCGTCTGGGCTGCCTAGGCTTGAACACATATGGGGACCGAAGTTGAGCATCCGCCAAAGTCATGTCATCATCAAGCTCATGGCCCTATCACACAATCAAACAATATGGTGAAGACCGGCGTCGTAATCAAGTGAGAATCACATCTAAAGGATTAGTCATACCTCTTGGGTGACCACGCCATCATCATCCAGATAAGCATATGAGGAACTCACATCGTCCCCCTGATGGTGAGATGAGGGGTTTGATGGTGTACCAGACCTAGAGGCAGATGGTTCATCAAATTCGGGATCACGGCAACCGAGAAGATTCGATAACCGCCTTAACTTCCTGGCCTGACGCTGTAACATGAATAAGTGTGGAAGATCTCAAACTCCGCAACATAGACTGGCTCTCATAGTGAATGCGATATGTACCTTGAGGAATGCTCGTAGTGAACCATCATCATTGCCTTTCCAACCGGTGTGTTCTCCAGAATAGACTGGCTCTCATCAGCTGCTTTCTTGATCTCGCTGCGCTACGGATGAGAAAGAATGAACACGTTAGCCATTCAGACATGTGTAATATGGCCAACGGGAAAGTAAAGAAGGAACACTTTACCACATAGTTAATCACCGGAACAGCAGGGACTCCTTGCCCTACCCTGACATCTCTGTTGTACTTCCCCTTTGATAGATCCTCAAAGTTCACGGGTTCTTCAAGAATATCCTCATTATATGCCGGCGGGCATATCTCAACTCGAGTATTTTCAAGAAGCCATCGTATGTAGTTATCAAAAGCAAGTGGGTTATGCTCACGAAGCTGGGCGCGTGCACTGCTACAAGCTTGCTCCACGCAAAGCTGGAAGCGGGTAACATACGAAGCATGATGCTTGTCCCAGTCCTTTATCTTCCGCTGCCTTCTCCTGTCCAACCTGCATGGTACAATACCAAACATTAGCAAAATCAAGAAGGACTGACGATGCTTAGTCAATACGCTCTCTTACCTATGAAGTGCTTTGTCCGTATCCACCCATTCCGGCGGGTGAGGCTGGAACAGACCAAACTGACGAAACACGCGATGTGGCAAATAAAACTCAACAACCTAGTTGCATATCAGTGGGCACCGCATAAGCCAGAGATCCCTATCCCGCAAGCACATCGGGTTGATGCTAAACTCCGGGGTGTACCCAAGTCTGTCATCCGCGCCATATGGCTGCCATTCCACCTATGAAATAGGGCAACAATGCAAAATTGGTGACTTTTTTTTCTGGCAAACATGAGAAATGACTGAAGTAATGACCTCGTTACTTGCTCAGGCGTAATCGTGTCCAACTCGGCAACGTACTTCTGGTACATGAGATTGACATCGTTCATCATCTCGGAAACCACATCCCACTTGTAAGCCCAAGTGGGGCGCCGTAATTCGTCATGTTCATCTTCATACCAAGGATTAAACCTGACGCTCTTCGGGCGTCCAACAGGCAGACGCTCCCAGCTCCATACAGAAAGTAGCAGCATATTACCACCAATGCCTGCACTATCTGTGATCCTGCAACACGCATCGTCCAGCTGCATATGAAAGAAAAACAATGTTAACTTGACAGCAAGCTTGCATTGCTAATGAAGAAATGAGTTGATCACAAAACAGACCAACTACCTGTCGGTACAAGTAGGCAAGAGTCGCTGAACCCCAGCTCCATTTGCTATCGAAGACGGTCAACGCCTTCAGCCACATCCATGGAGCGTTCTTGCCAGTGGAGTTAGGAAACAAAGTCCTCCACACAACATACCACATGTAGACACGAGCATGTGTCTGGATCACATCATCAGTGGCATCCGGAGGGGACGTCGCAAAGTGAGTTTGAATCCACGTGAAAGCAGCTCCGGCTGGTTTCCTTTCCCTCTTCTTCTTCTCTTCTCCCTCCTCTACATCAGCCTCAGCCTCAGTAGGAGCCATACCGATAAGAGCAATCATCTGCTCGCGCCACCCATCAGAATCGGTGCTCATACAGAGAGGCATCCCGACGATAACAAGACCGGTGATCAACGAGACATCCTCGAGCGTCGCGGTCATCTCCCCAGTCCGAAGATGGAAACTATGCGTCTCCGGCCTCCACCGATCAGCAAGAGCGGACACCAGTGGAGCGTTCAGATTCGGCGTGGACCGGCTGACCAACTGAATTCACGGGAGTAGTCCTGCCTGCTTGATGTACGGTGTGTACCGCTCATCGTAAGGCATGGCAGGACCAGAGACCCCGTGATACCGAATCTTCAAAGGTTCAAGCTTTTGCAAAAAACAAGTAATGAAAAATCTTAGGGCATGTAAATTTCAACTTAGGGCAAATTTGCAAAATATTTAGATTACTCGTTATTACCATCTCCTTCTCGCGCATCATGTAGGCCCGGTGTTTCGTGTCGTAGACATCGTCGAGAAGCCAAACCATCCTTACAAATTACAAACAATAAACATATATGAGTTCATCTCAAATATCGGTAAACACTCAACATTTCATATGTGTTCATCTAAACATCTCATATGTATTCATCTACAAGAATCTCAACATCTCCTTCTCACACAATGAATAAATGATTGTAAATTATCATATATATCTAGTATGTCATATGTGTTCAAGTAAATCAACATCTCATATTTCAAATAAACTAAACATTTCATATATATCTAAAAAAACTCAACATCTCACATATAGCTACAAAACTCAACATCTCATAATTATCTACAAGACTAGGCATCTCATATATACCTAAAAAAATTACAATCTAGGTTTCACTAACAAGAATCATATAGTGTGTGTGTGGGGGGGGGGGGGGATCAAAGGTTCCACCTAATCTTGGGCAAACAAAGATCCAAACCAAGCAAATCAAAGGTTCCACCTAGTCTTGGGCAGATCCCTAAAATTGCAACGCATTTACGGAGGAAAAGAAAGGGAACGGAGGAGTTTACCTAGTAGAAGGGATTGGAGATCGAATCCGGGCCTCAAAACGTCAGATCTGAGAGGGGTGTGGGGGGGGGGGGGGATCCGAAGGGGGCGCCGCCGCCGCCGCTCTCTGTAAACAGAGCAAGAGCAAGAGGGGGAAGAACTGCTGGGAGGGGCTGGCCCGATGCGGCTTAAGTCAATGTGCAGCGCCTAAGAGACGGGCGCTGCACATTACAAGTGTGGCGCCTAAGCCTTAGACGCTGCAGTGCTGTCTGTGGGGCCGCAACTGGACTAGGGCTGCCACGCTGGTAGGAGGTGCGACGCCTAAGGCAGAGACGCTGCATAGTAGTGTGCGGCGCCTAGCTGTCGGGCGCCACACGAAAGGGTCAGCAGAGTGAAATTTTTTCGAAACCAGGTCAGTTTGTGATTTGATTTCGTCCTCAGGTCAAATATGTGATTTCTGCCGATCGACTGGGGCGGAAAAGAATCTAGCTATAGTTTCTTTCGCATAGATATGGCGATTGACCTCACCGAGTTCTTGGTTTCCATCGGCAAGACTGTGTGGAATATAATCCGGCTTGACGGCACCACCCACCGTGGACGCAGCGTAGAGCTGTGGGTGGTGCTGACGACGGTGCTGCTGCTGGCCAACTTCGCCGTCGATTCCTTCGGGGCCCGGTTCTTCCCCAAGTGGTTCATGAAAGCCACCGGCGAGTTCTTCGTGATACTCAATGCCTCCTCTGTGACCTACACCCTCGGGCTCATGGAGCCTTCCATGAAGCAAGGCGGCGGAGCCCTGAGCAACTTCTTCCACGTCTGGGCCGTCCTCATCGTCACCATGCAGTACAGCGTCCAGGTCGGCCGGCCGATCAAGGGAAAGGAGCTTACCTTGGTCGACCTGATATCGTCCGTGTGGGCAGCCAACCTCCTCCGGCGCTCCAGTGCGGGGCTGAAAATCAGGCTTCCCCTCTGCTTGATCTTGTCCCTCAACGTGCTGCGCATCGTCCGCTACTACTTGGACTCCATCCGGGCGGCTGACGCGACCGCCCACAACATGAAGCTGGTGAGCGACTACATGGCGTCCTCGCGGCACACAGCCGCCAATGCCCGCCCTGACACCATGGCCGGGTATAGGTACTTGGTCCATGGAGAAGAGGAACATGAGATGGAGATCCTAAGGTCCAAGGACGCCACGCCTGGGAAGGATTGGGTGCCACCCGAGGACCTCATCACTCTGGAGACGGTGTGGACCCGCCCTCACACCGAGGACAAGCTTCTGGGCAAGAACTCCAACGACAGGCACAAGTACAAGGACGTTTGCCTCTCCTTCGCTCTGTACAAGATGCTGCGCCGCCGCTTCTTCGGTTTCCCCATACCGGAAGCCAACAACTGCGGCACGAGTGAGCTCGTCTTCAAGGGCATCCTCGAGGAAACGGACGACTACGAGAGGGCGTTTCGCGTCACCGAGGTAGAGCTGTCCTTCCTCGGCGACTTCTCCTACGGCAAGCATGCGGTCGTGTTCGCCGCCGGCTTCCCTGTCGTCCGGCTGCTGCTATCTGTCCTCATGATAGTGTCCCTTGTATACACGGTCTACGCTATCCGCGACATACCTAGCGCCGGCACATATGCCACCGCTGACGAGCAGCTCGCCAGGGTTACTCATGGAGTGGGCGTCACCCGCTGGATCATCGCCATCATCACCTACAGAGAGCTCTGGGAGATCCGTATCTATGTGTGGTCGCAGTGGACAAGGGTGGTGATCATCTGCCACTACGTTCGGCTGCTGCCACAGCAAGGGTGTATCTCGATGCTGAAGCGCTTGGTGATGGAGAAGGCGGCGAGGTTCCTGTTCAGGCACGTCGGGAGGAGCTGTTGGAATCAAGAGATCCAACAGTACAACCTAATTTTAGAAAGCGTGAATTGGCGAGACGACGACAAGATGAAGCTGCGGACCCGGGTGAAAAATGTGAAGCTGCAGGCCGAGGTGAAGAAGGCGCTGCTTGGGTCACTGAAGGCCCTGGATCCTACCCTGAATCTTCAACATGGTTCGTTGGGGTCCTACCTGCAGAGAGCCTTCCAGGGCGACCACTGCATCGCCATCGAGAGTATCCATGGCCAGGGCGAGACCCACAAGATTCTTGTTTGGCTGCTTTGGCATGTCGCCACCGGCCTCTGCCAGATCAAACTGTTGGAGACACATACAACAACCGGGCAGCCAAAGTCCGTGTACTGTGATCCCGGCAGCGAGTTCGTCGGAGGGACACGGCGGCCCGAGGGCTACGTCACTGCGATGAGCCTGTCCAACTACTGCGCGTATCTGGTCTCGCGGGCGCTGGTGCCAGACAATGGTCTCGTCGCCAAGAAGGTCTTTGACGCCGTGCGATGCGAGGCCCGTGAAAAATTGACCAGCCACGAGAAACCGATGGAGGTCTACGACGCCCTCATGGCGAGAGCGAAGTTGCCGTCGATCCTCAACATTGGCGCGGAGCTGTCGAAGGAGGTCCAGTCGGCGTACGGCGACCCACAGACCCTCTGGGCGCAGCTGGCCAAGTTCTGGGCTGGGTATCTCCTGCACCTGTCGGCCAACACGAGGGCGGGTAAGCATCAGATCCATCTCCAAGGGGGCGGAGCAGAGCTGGCCACGCACCTGTGGGCTTTACTATCCCACGCCGGCTTCCTCGGCAACATCGCTCACGGCCATCAAATGCTTGACCCAGAAGACCTAGGGGAGGCCTAAAATAAGTTATTGCTCCATTTTTCTTTACTAGTTCCTGCTTTTCCTTCGCCGTCGGCGTGCACTCAGTTTAATTTACCTCCATCTACTACCTCCGTCTAGGTGAATAAGTCATTCGCGTAGTTCTAGATGAATAAGTCATTGCGCAACAGGGCGTCAAATATTCCTCTTGCATCGCAGCCATCCAGAGCGGGCCACGAAGAGCGGCTCGAACGGAGGACGTCAACGGCGATGGCTCATAGGTGGACGCCGCATGGACATAGTCATACGAGGCGTAGCGCGAGCTCGGGCGAAAAACCCCCGTACGGGCGCGGGTGACTGGACCGGCCACAGGCGCCGGTGATGAGGACGCCGAGACAGCGGGTGCCGAGGGGGCCGCGGGAGCCGGCGGGGCCACGGGCGCCGGGAGAGCCGCGGGCCCCGGGAGGGCCACGGGCGCCGGGAGGGCCGCGGGCGCCGAGGGAGCGGGCGGGGCCGCGGGCGCTAGGTGAGGGAGTCCTGGATTAAGGGATCCTCGGGTGTCCGGGCTGTGTGTTATGGGCCATACTGATGGGCCATGAAGATACAAGGAAGAAGACCTTCCCCATGTCCGGATAGGACTCTGCTTTACGTGGATGGCAAGATTGGCGTCCGGATGTATAGTTTCCTTCTTCTGTAAACCGACTTTGTACAACCCTAGGCCCCTCCGGTGTCTATATAAGCCGGAGGGGTTAGTCCGTAGAGGCTATCAGAATTCATATAGGTTAGGCATCTAGGGTTTAGCCATTACGATCTCGAGGTATATCAACTCTTGTAACCCCTATACTCATCAAAGTCAATCAAGCAGGAAGTAGGGTTTTACCTCCATCGAGAGGGCCCGAACCTGGGTAAACATCGTGTTCCTAGTGTCCCTTGTTACCTTCGATGCTCAGACGCACAGTTCAGGACCCCCTACCAGATTGAGAGTTCCTTTCTGTCGTCGACGGAAGGATCGATGGCTCGCCTTGTCATTAACGACAACATCACCTCTGGAAGGGCCCTAGCTCTAGGACAGGTCCTCCAGCTCGGTGGTTTTACCATGGGCGCCCGCCTGGCCGTTAGGCCAAAGGCAGCCCCCGAAATCGCCAAACATCATCTTCACATCGGCCTCGAACACTCTGAAAAGATGGATCCGGCAGATGTCTCATCCTTGAACGAACTGCTAGATCGCATCGCCGCCCTGGGGTCGCAACAGACTATGCTCGGATTGGGCTTAAACCCGATAAGAGGGAAATCAAGTCCCCGCCGATCACCCATCTAGTAGCGGTCGTGGAGGAACAAGCCGAGAACACTTCTCCCCCTATAGTGGGTCAGGGTTCGGATTCCAACCCGCCCACCCACCACAAGCAATATTCCCCAAGCAATTCTGGTCCTCCAGATGTATGTGACCTAATGTATGTACGGCAGCAACCTTAGGAAACGGTCCATCACTTCTGGGCCAGATTCCTCCTTGTTAAAAATAAGATTAAAGATTGCTGCGACGACGACATGGTTTCAGTATTTTGCCGTAACTGTACGGACGAGGGAATCCTCAATGCCCTCAACCACCGCTGCATACTGCACTTTGCAAATTTGGCACACATAGTACAGAAGTACTGCGCAATGGAAAGCGCCTGGAAAGCCCAGACAACCCGGTGGGAAACCTCCTGCCTTTAAGCAGCCCACCGGACGGGCAAAAAGGATGCACCCTTACGGGGCACACGATCATCATCTTATGGACAAGAAAATCAAGCCCTTCACGAAACATAGAACTGTCCTTGAAGAATTGCTCGACAAGCCCTGTTAGATACACACGACGCCGAATACCGAATCAACACATAGCCTTCGGGCATGTTGGGTGCTCCGGCAGGTGGCTAAGAGTGGCGAGGCCATCCTCACCATCACTACCTCAGAGAAGCATTCTTCGGAGGATGACGATCTCAATATCTTTACTGTCTTCGAGACCTTTTCCTCAAATAATCGGCGCAAAAGGGCGCTCCGCGACCTCGCCGAAGTCAACCAAGTAGCCGCAATAAACCCTTGGAACGATACGGCAATAACTTTCACCTCCGATGACGAACCAAGGGCCCGATCAGTACGAGCACCAGCCGCCCTGGTCTTAAACCCAATTGTGGATAGCTTTCGGCTTACCAAAGTGCTCATGGACGGCGACAGCGGACTGAACCTCATCTACAAAGACACGCTCAATAAAATGCAA
Organism: Aegilops tauschii subsp. strangulata; assembly: GCF_002575655.3. Lineage (NCBI taxonomy): Eukaryota > Viridiplantae > Streptophyta > Magnoliopsida > Poales > Poaceae > Aegilops > Aegilops tauschii. The sequence continues at coordinate 90,608,402 of NC_053038.3, forward strand.
ATAGACAAGAGTTGCATCGAGCAAAGCAATACCACCTTTCGAGGCATTATCCCCAGTCAAGAAGCGCGATGCTCGGGGAAAATTAAACTCGACGTAGTATTCGGCACGCCGGAGAACTATAGGTCCGAAGAGTTACTCTTCCACGTGGCACCTTTCAATAGCGGATATCACGCCCTGTTGGGGCGAGACGCATTCACACGCTTCCAAGCCATACCCCATTACGGGTACATGAAGCTCAAAATGCCAGGGCCCAATGGAGTTATCACTATCACCCGTGATTCAGATATAGCACCCCGCGCCGAAAACAAAACTGCATCCTTGGCCTTCGAGGCATTATCCGAGGCCCTCGCGGCCGAGGAGCTAACCACTCCGCGATCCACAGTGTACAAAGACGATGTAATCCTCGATAACAGACCTAAGTCCACTTCTTTCAAGCCAGCGGATGAAATAGTCAAATTTCAAGTTCACCCGGCGGATCCTAACAAGACAGCCTCCATTCGAGCACAGCTGGTTCCGATGGTCGACGCCGCTCTACGTGCGTTCTTGCACGAAAAATGGGACATCTTTTCTTGGCATCCTTCGGATATGCCAGAAATCCCACGTAGACTGAACGAGCATAGCCTCAACATAATAAAGGGGTTCAAAACAATTTAAGCAAATGATTCGGCAATTTTCTAAACCCAAACGACAAGCCATGGGGGAGGAGCTAGCCAAACTACTTGAAGCCGGGTTCATCAGAGAAATCAAACACCTAGACTGGCTAGCGAACCTGGTCATGGTGCCGAAGAAGGATAAATCCTGGCGCCTTTGTGTCGATTTCAAAGACCTCAATAAGGCCTGCCCTAAAGACCCTTTCCCGCTACCCCGCATTGACGAAATCATTGACGCGACTGCAGGGCACGATTCATTGTGTTTCCTCGACGCATGCTCCGGATACCATCGAATTAAGATGAAGGAGTCCGACCAAACCGCAACGGCATTCATTACCCCGAACGGGCTGAGGGAGTCCTGGATTTAGGGGTCCTCGGATGTCCGGGCTGTGTGTTATGGGCCGGACTGATAGGCCGTGAAGATATAAGGTAGAAGACCTTCCCCCGTGTCCGGATAGGACTCTTCTTTGCATGGATGGCAAGATTGGCATTCGGATGTATAGTTTCCTTCTTCTGTAAACTGACTCTGTACAACCCTAGACCCTTCTGGTGTCTATATAAACCGGAGGGTTTAGTCCGTAAGGCTATCAGAATTCATATAGGCTAGACATCTAGGGTTTAGCCATTACGATCTCGAGGTAGATCAACTCTTTTAACCCCAATACTCATCAAAGTCAATCAAGCAGGAAGTAGGGTTTTACCTCCATCGAGAGGGCCCGAACCTGGGTAAACATCGTGTCCCCAGTGTCCCTTGTTACCTTTGATCCTCGGACGCACAGTTCGGGACCCCCTACCCGAGATCGGTCGGTTTTGACACTGACACGGGCCTTTCTCCTTCAACACTATGCCTTTCGGACTCAAAAACGCTGGCGCCACTTACCAACGCATGATTCAAACATGTCTGGAAAAACAGACCGGCAAGACGGTGGAGGCGTACGTAGATGATGTAGTCATCAAGACTAAACATGTCGAATCATTGGTGGACGATCTACACCTCACATTTGAAAACCTCCGAACATATGATATACGGCTCAATCCGGAAAAATGTGTCTTCAGGGTTCTAGCCGGAAAACTACTCGGGTTCATCAAAATCCAAGCCCTATCTCAATTGGCAACGCCAACAGACCTAAAGCAGGTCCAAAAACTAGCATGGTGTGTGGCAGCCTTAAGCCGCTTTATCTCCAGATTAGGAGAAAAAGTGTTTCCACTTTATCGACTGCTTCGACGCACTGACCACTTCGAATGGACGGATGCGGCTACAGCCGTATTGGAAGAAATAAAAACTTTGTTAGCAAGCAACCCAATCCTTGCCGCACCAAGTGTTGGTGAACCTATGTTGCTCTACATATCTGCGACTCACCAAGTGGTGAGCGTCGTACTCGTCGTCGAGCAAGAGGAAGAGGGACACAAATTCCCACTCCAGAAACCAGTGTACTATGTATCGGCGGTCCTTACACCATGCAAATCTCGATACCCACACTATCGAAAGATAGCATATGCGGTCTTCATGGCATCCCGGAAGCTACGGCACTACTTTCAAGAGTGTTCAATCACGGTGGCATCGGAAGTGCCACTCAATGACATCATAAATAATCGGGACGCCACCGGCCGCATAGCCAAATGGGCTATTGAGCTCTTACCATTTGAAATAACATATAAGCCACACCGAGCTATTAAATCTCAGGTGTTGGCCGACTTTGTCGCCGAATGGACGGAAGTCGACCTCCCTAAGGAGTACAACACATACTCGAACTGGGTAATGTACTTCAACGGCTCTAAAATGCTAGTCGGATTGGGGGCTGGTGTCATCCTAACATCCCCTACAGGGGACACAGTCCACTACGTCTTACAAATCATGTATATGGACTCCAACAATGCGGCCGAATAAGAGGCACTACTGCATGGTCTCCGAATGGCTGTTTCTATGGGCATACAACGCCTAGAGGTGCGTGGGGATTCGAACCTCGCAATATCCCAAATAAATGGAGAATTCGATGCAAAAGATCCAAAGATGGCAGCATACCGAAACGCCGTACTCAAAATATCATGTCGGTTTGAGGGGCTCGAGTTTCATCGTGTTGCCCGAGACAGTAATCAAGCAGCGGACATCCTTGCTCGAATGGGCGCTAAACGTGACCCCGTCCCACCTAACACCTTCGTGGAAAGGCTCATCAAGCCATCCGTGGTATGGCAGGACGAAAGCGGAAATACTAGTCCGGATCCGATCATACCCCCAGACGCTGAACACAATTCTGATATCATCGGAGGCTCGGACACTGAAATGACACCCTCCGCCCATGTAATCATGGTCGTCATTGCTCCATGGACCGAACCTTTCCTGGCCTACCTTACCAGGCAGGAACTCCCTGATAACCAGAATGAGGCCCGTCGCATAGTTCGACGCTCGAAAGCCTACAAAGTTCATGATGGGGAACTCCACAAGAAAAATACTACTGGAGTTCTTCAAAGATGTATCTCCGAAGAGGAGGGACGACAGCTCTTTGCTGAAATACATGTTGGTCTCAGTGGCCATCACACCGCAGCTTGGGCCCTTGTAAGTAAGGCCTTCCGTACAGGTTTCTTTTGGCCTACGGCCCGAGCAGATGCACAGGCCCTTGTACAGCGTTGTGTCGGATGCCAGCTTTTTGCCAATAAAAACCATATGCCGCCCACTGCCCTAAGGACAATCCCCATTACTTGGCCTTTCGCGGTCTGGGGGCTAGACATGGTCAAACCCCTTAAAGGGGGAATCCATAAGAAGAAATATTTGCTGGTTATGGTGGATAAATTCACAAAGTGGATAGAGGCCAAACCAGTAAAAACGGCTGAAGTCAGGCCGGTGATCGACTTTATATCCAGCGTGGTACACCGTTATGGTGTCCCGCACAGCATCATTACTGACAATGGCTCTAACTTCACAGCCGATGAGGTGAAAAATTGGTGTGCTAAACTGGGCATTAAGCTCGATTATGCCTCCGTATATCACCCTCAAACATACGGTCAGGTCGAACGGGCTAATGGCTGATAATGAGTGGCATTAAACCCAGACTAGTGCGATCCCTACAGGAGTCCAATAAACACTAGGTCGAGGAACTTGATTCCGTATTCAAGGGACTGCGGACCACGCCCAATCGCATGGCCGGATACACGCCCTTTTTCATGGTGTACGGCGCGGAGGCTGTCTTGCCCTGCGACATTATTCATGACTCACCTCGAGTGCGCATGTATGAAGAAAGAGAAGCCGAGCTCGATCGGCAGGATGACCTAGACGGCCTGGAGGACGAGCGCGATATTGCAAGAGCCTGTTCCGCATTCTATCAACAACAGGCACGGAGATATCAAAGCAAAGAAGTGCGGGCCAAGGCTTATAATGTCGGTGAACTCGTTTTACGCCTCCCGGAGAAGAAGAAGAAGGACAAATTCGAACCAAAGAGGGTCCCTTCATTATAGATGAAGCTCTCACAGGAGGAGCCTATCGCCTTCGTAATGCATCAGATAACCGCCTGGAGCCGAATCCATGGAACGTTGCTCAGCTCCGAAGATTCTACGCCTAAGTTCGACCATAGTTCTTTTTCGTTCCTTCTTCTCCTTTTCATTTTGTTTTTTTTCTCGTTTTTATATGATTTCCAGGATATGTTCGGATGAGCTGAACACTTGAGGGGTACACATCCTAAAATGTATACACCCCACCATTACTAGGGGCTTCTTTAAACGAAGCTTATTATTATTCCGATCCTAGAGCTCACAATATATTTGTCTTTTTTTCTATACACCCCCTTTTTGCCATTATATGCACCTTTATGACTTAAGTTTTTGCCAAGTTAGGTTGCCTTGCTCCTGTGTTTATGCCCTACCTTCCCGATTGTTCGGCTAGGGCGTAAAGGGAGCACCTCTGCGATTGTTACAACCGGGTCATCCGGACATGTACCTCAGACGGGTCAAGCAGAAAGCTAGCGTTCTTAAGAGAATAATTGGTCGGCAACCAAACGACAGATTGTTACATTATTGTAACTACCCTAACACTCCTGGACGGTTTCTTCGTCATACGGATCAAAGTCTAGGCACGCACAATTACAGCATGCTGCCCAAGGAAGGGAACCATTAACGGAACTATTCTCCTTGTAAGATGTTTCTTACATATGTAATATAACATTCACCCTGAACTGAAAATTTTGTCCGTTCGAGCGCTATGACTGGGTTGCCTGGTTTCCAGACATACTGAATGCTTCCCTCCATTCTGAATGGTGTCCGGAAACACTCCACCATATTGGTTCGGAGGTTAAAACCGAAAGCCTGCGATGATAAATTTTTCGTATGTTCGTATAAAGGTACAGGTTGATCATCAAGTACATTATACATTGAATCAACTAGCTATTCCTTATCTATTCCATCTATAATACTATCTAAACTATAGTCTTCCTGCGAATACTTCGCAACGACCATTACTTGGTCATACACCAAATTCACTGGAATTTCTTTTCCGTCTGGTCCCTGTGGTCCACTCGGGCCATATGATTTGGATCCAGTTTGGTGAAACATGTCTTTGATGTCTACTACACAACTTTCTTCTTGTAGACGTTGTTGGGCCTCCAAGTGCAGAGGTTTGTAGGACAGTAGCAAATTTCCCTCAAGTGGATGACCTAAGGTTTATCAATCCGTGGGAGGCGTAGGATGAAGATGGTCTCTCTCAAACAACCCTGCAACCAAATAACAAAGAGTCTCTTGTGTCCCCAACACACCCAATACAATGGTAAATTGTATAGGTGCACTAGTTCGGCGAAGAGATGGTGATACAAGTGCAATATGGATGGTAGATATGGCTATTTGTAATCTGAAAATATAAAAACAGCAAGGTAGCAAGCGATAAAAGTGAGCATAAACGGTATTGCAATTCTAGGAAACAAGGCCTAGGGTTCATAATTTCACTAGTGCAAGTTCTCTCAACAATAATAACATAACTTGATCATATAACTATCCCTCAACATGCAACAAAGAGTCACTCCAAAGTCACTAATAGAGGAGAACAAACGAAGAGATTATTGTAGGGTACGAAACCACCTCAAAGTTATCCTTTCTGATCGATCTATTCAAGAGTCCGTAGTAAAATAACACGAAACTATTCTTTCCATTGGATCTATCCTAGAGTTCGTACTAGAATAACACCTTAAGACACAAATCAACCAAAACCCTAATGTCACCTAGATACTCCAATGTCACCTCAAGTATCCGTGGGTATGATTATACGATATGCATCACACAATCTCAGATTCATTTATTCAACCAACACAAAGAACTTCAAAGAGTACCCAAAAGTTTCTACCGGAGAGTCAAGACGAAAACGTGTGCCAACCCCTATGCATAAGTTCACAAGGTCACTGAACCCGCAAGTTGATCACCAAAACATACATCAAGTAGATCATGTGAATATCCCATTGTCACCACAGATAAGCACATGCAAGATGTTCTCAAATCCTTAAAGACTCAGTCCGATAAGATAACTTCAAAGGGAAAACTCAATCCATTACAAGAGAGTAGAGGGGTTTCATAAGATCGAACTATAATAGCAAAGCTCGCGATACATCAAGATCGTGCCGAATCAAGAACATGAGAGAGAGAGAGAGATCAAACACATAGCTACTTGTGCATACCCTCAGCCCCGAGGGTGAACTACTCACTCCTCGTCATGGAGAGCGCCGGGATGATGAAGATGGCCACCGGTGAGGGATCCCCCACTCCGGCAGGGTGCCGGAACAGGGTCCCGATTGGTTTTTCGTGGCTACAGAGGCTTGCGGCGGCGGAACTCCCGATCTAGGTTTCTTTCTGGGGGTTTCTATATTATAGAAATTTTTGGCGTCGGTCTCACGTCAGGGGGGTCTCCGAGTCGTCCATGAGATAAAGGGACGCGCCCAGGGGGTAGGGCGCGCCCTCCACCCTCATGGACGGCTTGGGACTCTTCTGGCCCAACTCTTTTACTCTGGGGGCTTCTTTTGGTCCATAAAAAATCATCAAAAATTGGCACGTCAATTGGACTTCGTTTGGTATTCCTTTTCTGTAAAACTCAAAAACAAGGAAAAAAACAGAAACTGGCACTGGCCTCTAGGTTAATAGGGTAGTCCCAAAAATCATATAAAATAGCATATAAATGCATATAAAACATCCTAGATGGATAATATAATAGCATGGAACAATAAAAAATTATAGATACGTTGGAGACGTATCAACCATCCCCAAGCTTAATTCCTTCTCGTCCTCGAGTAGGTAAATGTTAAAAACAGAATTTTTGATGTGGAATGCTACCTAACATATTTATCAATGTAATTTTCTTTACTATGGCATGAATGTTTAGATCCGAAAGATTCAAGACAAAAGTTTAATATTGGCATAAAAATAATAATACTTCAAGCATACTAACCAAGCAATTATGTCGTCTCAAAATAACATAGCCAAAGAAAGCTCATCCCTACAAAATCATATAGTTTGGCTATGCTCCATCTTCGTCACACAAAATGCTCCAATCATGCACAACCCCCATGACAAGCCAAGCAATTGTTTCATACTTTAGTATTCTCAAACTTGTTCAACTTTCACGCAATATATGAGCGCGAGCCATGGACATAGCACTATAGGTGGAATAGAATGGTGGTTGTGGTGGAGACAAAAAAGGAGAAGATAGTCTCACATCAACTAGGTGTATCAATGGGCTATGGAGATGCCCATCAATAGATATCAATGTTAGTGAGTAGGTATTGCCATGCAACGGATGCACTAGAGCTATAAGTGTAGGAAAGCTCAACAAAAGAAACTAAGTGGGTGTGCATCCAACTTGCTTGCTCACGAAGACCTAGGGCAATTTGAGGAAGCCCATCATTGGAATATACAAGCCAAGTTCTATAATGAAAAATTCCCACTAGTATATGAAAGTGACAACATAAGAGACTCTCTATCATGAAGATCATGGTGCTACTTTGAAGCACAAGTGTGGAAAAGGATAGTAACATTGTCCCTTCTCTCTTTTTCTCTCATCATTTTCTTATTTGGGCCTTCTCCTTTCCCTTTTTTATGGCCTCTTTTGTCCTTTTTTTTCATCCGGAGTCTCATCCCAAATTGTGGGGGAATCATAGTCTCCATCATCCTTTCCTCACATGGGACAATGCTCTAATAATCAAGATCAACACACTTTTATCTACTTACAACTCAAGAATTACAACTCGATACTTAGAACAAAATATGACTCTATGTGAATGCCTCCGGTAGTGTACCGGGATGTGCAATGAATCAAGAGTGACATGTATGAAAAATTATGAATGGTGGACATGCCATAAATGCGATGTCAACTACATGATCATGCAAAGCAATATGACAATGATGAAGCGTGTCATAATAAACGAAACGATGGAAAGTTGCATGGCAATATATCTCGGAATGGCTATGGAAATGCCATAATAGGTAGGTATGGTGGCTGTTTTGAGGAAGGTAAATGATGGGCTTATGGTACCGGCGAAAGTTGTGCGGCACAAGAGAGGCTAGCAATGATGGAAGGGTGAGAGTGCGTATAATCCATGGACTCAACATTAGTCATAAAGAACTCACATACTTATTGCAAAAATCTACAAGTCATCAAAACCAAGCACTACGCGCATGCTCCTAGGGGGATAGATTGGTAGGAAAAGACCATCGCTCATCCCCGACCGCCACTCATAAGGAAGACAATCAAAGAAACACATCATGCTTCAAATTTGTCACACAACGGTTACCATACGTGCATGCTACGGGACTTGCAAACCTCAACACAAGTATTTCTCAATTTCACAATTACTCAAATAGGATGACTCTAATATCACCATCTTCATATCTCAAAACAATCATCAAGTATCAAACTTCTCATAGTATTCAATGCACTTTATATGAAAGTTTTTATTATACCCATCTTGAATGCCCATCATATTAGGACTAACTTTATAACCAAAGAAAATTACCATGCTGTTCTAAAAGACTCTCAAAATAATATAAGTGAAGCATGAGAGATCAATAATTTCTATAAAATAAAACCACCACTGTGCTCTAAAAAGATATAAGTGAAGCACTAGAGCAAATGACAACTACTCCAAAAGATATAAGTGAAGATCAATGAGTAGTCGAATAATTATGTAACTATGTGAAGACTCTCTAACATTTAAGAATTTCAGATCTTGGGATATTATTAAAACAGCAAGCAAAACTAAATAAAATAAAATGATGCTCCAAGCAAAACACATATCATGTGGTGAATAAAAATATAGCTCCAAGTAAAGTTACCGATGAACGAACACGAAAGAGGGGATGCCATCCGGGGAATCCCCAAGCTTAGGCTCTTAGTTGTCCTTGGATATTTCCTTGGGGTGCCTTGGGCATCCCCAAGCTTAGGCTCTTGCCATTCCTTATTCCATAGTCCATCGAATCTTTACCCAAAACTTGAAAACTTCCCAACACAAAACTTAACAGAAAACTCGTAAGCTCCATTAGTATAAGAAAATAAATCACCACTTAGGTACTGTTGTGAACTCATTATAAATTCATATTGGTGTAATATATACTGTATTCCAACTTCTCTATGGTTCATACCCTCCGATACTACTTATAGATTCATCAAAATAAGCAAACAACACATACAAGACAGAATCTGTCAAAAACAGAACAGTCTGTAGTAATCTGTATCATTCGAATACTTCTGTAACTCCAAAAATTATGAAATAAATGTGTGGACGTGAGGAATTTGTCTATTAATCATCTTCAAAAATAATCAACCTAAAAGAACTCTCCAGTAAAACATGACAGCTAATCTTGTGAGCACAAAAGTTTCTGTTTTTACAGCAAGATCGTAAAGACTTCACCCAAGACTTACCAAAGGTTCTACTTGGCACAAACACTAATTAAAACATAAAACCACATCTAACCAGAGGATTGATAGATTATTTATTACTAAACAGTATAAAAAGGCAAAGAACAAAAATAAAATTGGGTTGCCTCCCAACAAGCGCTAACGTTTAACGCCCCTAACTAGGCATGATGATTTCAGTGATGCTCACATAAAAGATAAGAATTGAAACATAAAGAGAGCATCATGAAGAATATGACTAGCACATTTAAGTCTAACCCACTTCCTATGCATAGGGATTTTGTGAGCAAAAAAATTATGGGAACAAGACTCAACTAGCATAGGAAAGCAAAACAAGCATAACTTCAAGATTTTCAACACATAGAGAGGAAATAGATATTATTGCAATTCCTACAAGCATATATTCCTCCCTCATAATAATTTTCAGTAGCATCATGAATGAATTCAACAATATAACCATCACATAAAGCATTATTTTCATGATCCCCAAGCATATAAATTTTGTTACTCTCCACATAAGCAAACTTCTTCTCATGAATAGTAGTGGGAGAAAACTCAACAAAATAACTACCATGTGAAGCATAATCCAATTGAAAATTAAAATCATAATGACAAGTTTCATGGTTATCATTTTTCTTTATAGCATACATGTCATCACAATAATCATCATAGATAGCAACTTTGTTCTTATAATCAATTGGAACCTCTTCCGAAATAGTGGATTCATCACTAAATAAAGTCATGACCCCTCCAAATCCACTTTCATCAATATAATCATCATAAATAGGAGGCATGCTTTCATCATAATAAATTTGCTCATCAAAACTTGGGGTACTAAAAATATCATCTTCATCAAACATAGCATCCCCAAGCTTGTGGCTTTGCATATCATTAGCATCATGGATATTCAAGGGATTCATACTAACAACATTGCAATCATGCTCATCATACAAAGATTTAGTGTCAAACATTTTATAGATTTATTCTTCTAGCACTTGAGCACAATTTTCCTTTCCATCATTTTCACGAAAGATATTAAAAAGATGAAGCATATGAGGCACCCTCAATTCCAATTTTTTTGTAGTTTTCTTTTATAGACTAAAATAGTGATAAAACAAGAACCAAAAAGATTCGATTACAAGATCTAAAGATATACCTTCAAGCACTAACCTCCCCGGCAACAGCGCCAGAAAAGAGCTTGATGTCTACTACACAACCTTCTTCTTGTAGACGTTGTTGGGCCTCCAAGTGCAGAGGTTTGTTGGACTGTAGCAAATTTCCCTCAAGTGGATGACCTAAGGTTTATCAACCCGTGGGAGGCGTAGGATGAAGATGGTCTCTCTCAAACAACCCTGATACCAAATAACAAAGAGTCTCTTGTGTCCCCAACACACCCAATACAATGGTAAATTGTATAGGTGCACTAGTTCGGCGAAGAGATGATGATACAAGTGCAATATGGATGGTAGATATGGCTATTTGTAATCTGAAAATATAAAAACAGCAAGGTAGCAAGCGATAAAAGTGAGTGTAAACGGTATTGCCATGCTAGGAAACAAGGCCTAGGGTTCATACTTTCACTAGTGCAAGTTCTCTCAACAATAATAACATAACTTGATCATATAACTATCCCTCAACATGCAACAAAGAGTCACTCCAAAGTCACTAATAGAGGAGAACAAACGAAGAGATTATTGTAGGGTACGAAACCACCTCAAAGTTATCCTTTCTGATCGATCTATTCAAGAGTCTGTAGTAAAATAACACGAAACTATTCTTTCCATTGGATCTATCCTAGAGTTCGTACTAGAATAACACCTTAAGACACAAATCAACAAAACCCTAATGTCACCTAGATACTCCAATGTCACCTCAAGTATCCGTGGGTATGATTATACGATATGCATCACACAATCTCAGATTCATCTATTCAACCAACACAAAGAACTTCAAAGAGTGCCCCAAAGTTTCTACCGGAGAGTCAAGACGAAAACGTGTGCCAACCCCTATGCATAAGTTCACAAGGTCACTGAACCCGCAAGTTGATCACGAGAACATACATCAAGTAGATCACGTCAATATCCCATTGTCACCACAGATAAGCACATGTAAGACATACATCAAGTGTTCTCAAATCCTTAAAGACTCAATCCGATAAGATAACTTCAAAGGGAAAACTCAATTCATTACAAGAGAGTAGAGGGGGAGAAACATCATAAGATCCAACTATAATAGCAAAGCTCGCGATACATCAAGATCGTGCCGAATCAAGAACACGAGAGAGAGAGAGAGAGAGAGATCAAACACATAGCTACTGGTACATACCCTCAGCCCCGAGGGTGAACTACTCCCTCCTGGTCATGGAGAGTGCCGGGATGATTAAGATGGCCACCGGTGAGGGATCCCCCCCTCCGGCAGGGTGCCGGAACAGGGTCCCGATTGGTTTTTGGTGGCTACAGAGGCTTGCGGCGGCGGAACTCCCGATCTAGGTTTCTTTCTGGGGTTTTCTGTATTTATAGGAATTTTTGGCGTCGGTCTCACGTCAGGGGGGATCTCCGAGTCATCCACGAGATAGGGGGACGCGCCCAGGGGGTAGGGCGCGCCCTCCACCCTCGTGGACGGCTCGGGACTCTTCTGGCCCAACTCTTTTACTCCGGGGGCTTCTTTTGGTCCATAAAAAATCATCAAAAATTGGCACATCAATTGGACTCCGTTTGGTATTCCTTTTCTGTAAAACTCAAAAACAAGAAAAAAACCGAAACTGGCACTGGGCTCTAGGTTAATAGGTTAGTCCCAAAAATCATATAAAACATCCTAGATGGATAATATAATAGCATGGAACAATCAAAAATTATAGATACGTTGGAGACGTATCAGTCTTCACCATGGCCTAGGCTTCTCATGCGCCTTCACGGCAGGCGGATGTCTTCCATAGCTCGAACCGGCGTCGTGCACCTTTGAACAGGTTTGACAGCCCTCCATACTTTCTGGAGGGGTATCATATGGCCATAAGGCCTTCACCATACTCTTCATGGCTTTCCGGGCCCGAGCATGTACTACGGACATTTCCTTCAGCGCGTCGCCCTGAAATTCGGATACTTCTTCTCCCGGTCGACCAGTCAACAGGCCTGCGGCAACAGAATCATGACATTCCGAACTATGGACTAAACATGAGCACCTAGGGTGGTTTTGCATAAAAAAAGGAAAGACATACCGAACATGCCGCCCTTCAGTTTTTCATTTTCCTTCTGCGCCGCCGATAACTGAGCCCTCAAGCTCTCTATCTCTTCGGATTGTTTATCTTTCTCCTTCTCGTGGTTTTTCTTCCCAAAAGCGCGTAGTGCGGCCTTTTTCATCTCTGCCAGTTCGGCAGTGATGACATGGAGTTGCGTCCGGTTTACCTCTAGCTCCTGGGATAGCGCCGTATTTTCTCTTTGAGAACCTGCGGGTCATATCGATCCTTAAATCGGTTTGCTGCACTGCTTCAAGTCTCAGGGGCTACAGGTATATGACTATCAAATTTTCTTATACTTTTACCTGTATATCCTTTGAGAATAACTAGGTGACTCCGGCAAGTCCGTCTCGAGCGGCTCGGGTATATGCATCCACCGAGCTGAGTGCGGTAAATTCTTGCTCGGAAAAGGCCGGAACGCGCATGGCCTCTTTTAATCGACAGTGATTCATCACGCTCTCCACTTCAAAATTTGTGACAGATACGTCATCTGAATCCTCATGAGGCGGCGGAGCTGGCGTTGCATCGGCTCTCATTGGCGGCTCCGGCACCAGATTGGTGGACAGTCGGCTAACATGGCGTTTTCCCACCGTCTGCCGTGTGTTTCTCCTGATATCAAGGATAAAAGGAGACATTAAACAATCCGGACTCGTACCCAGGCATGTATTGAGCGTACATACCTCTTGGAAGACAGTGAGGTTTCTACTGTGCTCCTGGTCCGTTTCCATTTTGAACGACTACCCTGCATAGGGGCCGCCCTTGAGGAGGTACGGTCCGCCGAGTGCCGATCCAATTAAAATCCGGATCAGTATATTAGACAAAGATACAGGCAAGATATTCCTTTTAAAGAGTCCTCCGAATACTCACGATGAAGAAGGGATAGAGGCGGGGGTAGTCGGCGGTGATAGCCACTTCCGAGCCGTCAAGGATCGCTTGATAAAATACCCCATCATCAAACTCTATGTATATGTCGAGATCCTCGCAAAATCCAGGGTCTCCATCACGGTTATGATCCTCTAGCTGTGGAGCGGGACAGTGGACGTCCTCGGTCATCTTCCTCCATGACTATTTGTGGCAACAAATGGGAAATTTGATTAGTACCTGTAACAGCAATGAAATAACGCAGATGATCGAAATCTTACCCATTCAATGGGGTTGTACATGGAATAGCCTTCCCAGCAGTTTAAGCGGGGGAAATCTTGTTTCTCACCCTTATACAGATCGCCCAAGATTGTGGCCAGTTTGGCTGGGGTATCCGGACCCTTCCGTCTGTAATGGGATGCGTCATATTCTCCATTGTAACACCATAAGGGAGTTACTCTGGATTGGAGAGGCTGGGCACACCTCTTTATTGCAATAGCCATGACCTCGACTATCGAGAGCTTGGTATGGGCTAGCAACCTGACCTTGCTGACCAACCTCTTTATCTCCGCACTATCTTCTTCCTTGGGACTTCGGGGACACCAGTTAAGGTGCTTCTTTAAAGGAGCACTGGAAAATTCAGGAAGGCCGCGCCGAACTGGGTCCAGCAGTGGGACGTCGTCCATATAGAACCATTCCGAAGACCACTGTGGGTACACCTCTTTGGGAGTTCCAATGAGGTATCCGGATCCGGCTCTGCCCCATACTTTGGCGCCGCCCACTTCAAATATAGAGCCTCCTCGATGGCGGGGAACGAGGCAAAAGAACTTCTTCCGTAATTTAAAATGGGCCTCAATGCCGAGTAATAGTTAGCAAAGGGCAACGAAACCTGAGATGTGCTGAATCGAACCTGGGGTAAGGTTGTGCAGTTGGATGTCGTAAAATTCCTATAGGCCCATGAGAAAGGGATGGATTGGAAATCCTAGGCCCCGTAGCAGGAATGGGACGAAGCACACTCTCTCCTCCTTATTGGGGTTGGGGAAATTCTCGGCCATCACATCGTTGCCGATTGAGGCCAATCCCGCTCAAACAGGGACTAGATCTGCGAGGGGAAGATAGCCCTGCATCTGGAGTCGGCTCAGCTGAACATGAGGCACAGAGCAACTATGCCAATCACCCTGGGGGTGCGAAGAAGAGCCTGGGGCGCTGGCCATGTTGGAAAGCTTTGTTCGTGGCTAATCTTGACGGGTTTCCTTTTGCACGATGTGAGATGGCATTTGGGGATCTACATATACTTATATAGATGTCGTCCGGGCATGGTGAGGGGCTTATTTGCAAAAAAACTGGACCATTCGTATTCACCCGGCGCATGGAAATCGAAGCGACAAGGGGGAGGAACCATAAAAAACAAAAACATCAAGATCACAGCCAGACTGTCGTTGGTCCGAAGTATAATGAAGAACCCGCCTTGCAAAGCCGAAGATATAAGCCGGATACTACGTCGTCATTGAAGGCAAGTTCGGGGGCTACTCAGGGAGTCCTGGATTAAGGGGTCCTCGGGTGTCCGGGTTGTGTGTTATGGGCCGGACTGATGGGCCATGAAGATAAAAGTAAGAAGACCTTCCCCCGTGTCCGGGTAGGACTCTCCTTTACGTGGATGGCAAGATTGGCGTCCGGATGTATAGTTTCCTTCTTCTGTAAACCAACTTTGTACAACCCTAGGCCCCTCCGGTGTCTATATAAGCTTGAGGGGTTAGTCCGTAGAGGATATCGGAATTCATATATGCTAGACATCTAGGGTTTAGCCATTACGATCTTGAGGTAGATCAACTCTTGTAACCCCTATACTCATC
This sequence comes from Aegilops tauschii subsp. strangulata, assembly GCF_002575655.3. Lineage (NCBI taxonomy): Eukaryota > Viridiplantae > Streptophyta > Magnoliopsida > Poales > Poaceae > Aegilops > Aegilops tauschii. Next base: position 90,623,873 of record NC_053038.3, read on the forward strand.
AAAGTCAATCAATCTGGAAGTAGGGTTTTACCTCCATCGAGAGGGCCTGAACCTAGGTAAACATCATGTTCCCAGTGTCCCTTGTTACCTTCGATCCACAGACACACAGTTCGGGACCCCCTACCTTCAATCTTCAGACATTTTAGACATGGTGGTTCAAATCCTTCCTGAGCGGAACTGATCTGTTGAGCATGAAGTGACTCGTTCTCTTTTTGAAGATCTGCATGAGTGTCGGTGTACAAAAGTAGGGGCACTCCTTTTTTACCCCTTTACTTGTGCACGGACAGTCGGAGCCGCACCCACAACGACACTAAGCAGGGTAGAGGAGGGAAGCCGGAGAGAAGCCAAAGCACAAGCCAAACCGAGGCAACGCCAAGACCAGAGGCACAAAAAGCAGAGGGGCGAGGTGGACTCCCCCGGCAAGGCCCTTGCCGGGGCGGCCTCCGCGGCCCCGACAAGAGCCTTGCCAGGGCAACTTGCCCAACACCAACAGAGCGAGCCACCCTTGAGCCCACCGGTTCCAACCCAACCAACTACATTGGGACCAGGGCTCGGGAGGCACCTCCGTGGTGGCATGCAGATCTTTGTCAAGACCATAAATATGTGAGATCAGATGAGGATCAGAAGACGGCGACCCTCGGCGGGATCCGAGCCGAGAGAATCCACAAGACCCCTGGCAAGCGCCTTGCGGGGGACGACTGCAACGCCACGGCAAGACCCTTGCCGGGCCCCCGGCAAGACCCTTGCCGAAGGCATCAAAAAGACCACTGCCAGGCCCACGCCAGCCAAGGCTCCACCGCCGTTCGCATGCAGCTGCCAGCCCAACCAGCTGTGCAGGCACCTGCGTGACAACATGCAGCTTCCAGGCCAACTCAGCAGGAACCTGCGTGATGGCACGCAGATCTTCATGAAGGCCCTGCCACCGCGCCACCTCAGCAGTCTGCCTGCCTACATGGCGTTGCACGCATTGCTGGCCTGGGCGCGTGTCGAAGCGAGGCGGAGCGGCGACGGACGGGACGGGCCTCGTTCCCGCCCCCGATAAAGCTAATGGACACCTAAGTAGCGCATTGAATGCACTTTGTCCCGTAATGCCGTGCGATAAGCTCGCTCACTGTAGGCCTTTCCACCTCCTGTGTGCCACTGTGGCAACCCCTTTTTCCTATAAAAGGATGCCCGAGGCGATGAGGGGGGATTCGGCTTTTTGGAACTACGCAGCCACCGTAGCTAGTTCGAGAGCTGAAGAACACTCAATACATCCACCAAAGCAAGACTAGGGTTTTACGCATCCTCGCGGCCCGAACCTGGGTAAACGATCCGTGTGCTAGCTCCTGAACCTGCTCTTCTCACGACCCCACGCCCGCCGACCCTAGAAGGGATCCCAGTGATCCCATAGGTGTCGTTCTCACCGACATCTTGTTTAGGGGGTGCAATTGTGAGAATCTGGTTTAGCAACCAGCTTAGTAGTTCCTCGTGGCCATGGTTTCTAAGGAAGAAGACGGCCAAGAGGATGGCGCCGCCTGCAAGCACGAAGGGCGCCAGTACGGCGACAGGAAAGCTAAGTCATGCCGGACTTTAAATATTTCCTTTTTATATAAGGTTATTCCCCTCAGAGATCTCGTTCTTTGTATGGAAAACATGCACGCAAGGGGGCCCTCCCGCGATTGGCAACGCCCTTGTTCTGTTTCGAGTCCGCTCAACAGCTCAAGCGGTCGCGTCGAGAGTGGCAGGGTAGCCTTCCGCAACTGGCAACGCTCTCGATTCTGAATCGAGTCAAGCTCGACAGTTCGAGCGGCCGCGTTGAGGGCGGTAAGGTGGTTCGCCCAGCAGCAAGCGCACCCGGCAGGCTATCGAGGATCCATCCTCGAGGCGCCGCGCCCTGGGTTACGCGCCGGCAAGCCTACCCGATTAACGTAGGGTGGTCATACAGAGGGAGAAATTGAACAGGAAAATAACATGCACTGATTCAAAAGTACTGCAGAGTTATATTACATCAATTGTTGCCGCGGTTCTAACTAAACATAGAAATTGTCTTGGTCCTGAACCTCCAGCGACAATATGAAGCGGGGTGCCTAGTCCCGGCGCTGGCCCTCTACCCTCTGGATTCCATCGATGCCACTGATGATGGCCTCGATACGCTCCTTGAGTGGCGCGAGGTCCACACCCTCCGGCAAGCTCTCCAGCGCAGCATCGAAGTCGAGGTTGGGATCCCAGTATGCCACCTTGGTGAGAACCTTGGTCAGGGCACCCCGGCAAAGCCTCCGGGCCTCATTGGCCAGGAAAGTCGCCCTGGTGGAGCGGAAATGTTCCAGGGCTCCAAGAACACCCTCAGAGAATAGGGTCAGCCTGGCGTTTGGAGTCATGCTGCGATCCGGACCGTACCTCACAGTTGGCATCCCCATGGTGGCCAGCTGCGTGGTGATCCTGCCGGCGACGTCTTTCAAGGTGGCCGATCCATCGATTCTCACCCTCCATAAAGTCTTTGTGGTTGGCGGTCTCGTTCTTCCGCAGCTGCTTCTCGTTCTCCAGATCCTTGGTCAGGGTCTCCTCCCGGGCCTTGCTCTCCGACAACATCCCCGCGAGACCCTCCAGCTTCAGCTTGAGGTCTTTAATGTGTTGGCCTCGGAGAGCTCCCCGGCCCTGCTGACGGCCGCGCCCTGCGCCTCCGTCAGGGCGCCGTTGAGCGTGTCCTTCTCCTTGGACAGCTTCAGGGCCTGGTCCTTCAGCTCGTCCCGCTCCACCTCCAGCTCCTTCACCCTGCCGGCGTGAACCAGAGCATGGGCATCGAGTGCCTCTTTGTGCCTCTGCTCCAGCTCCCGAGTCCGCTGCGCGACGAGTTTCTCCACCTCCTCGTCCTTCCCGCGGAGCGTTGCGGCAAGCTTCTCCTCACGCGCGGCGAGGTCCTCCTCCTGGGAGTTCAGCGCGGCCTGGTGCTGGGTTCGAGCGGCCTCGGCTGCGGCAGCCAAGTTCTCCGCCATCTCTTGGGCCTTCTCGATGTCGGCCCGCTGCATGGTGAGCTCCACCTCGGGCTTGGCCAGCTCGCCCTGGGCGGCCTTCAGCTCCTCACAAGCTTGGCGGAACCAAGTTCGCGCCTCGGCGACGCCTCCCTTGAGGTCGCCTCTGCCTTGTCCACCGTTGCCATCCTGGACTTGGCCTTGTCCAGGCGGGCGCGGTGGAGCGCCTGGAGCTTCGGAAAGTTGGCGCCCATGGCCTGGAGAAGCCGCTCCTCCTGAGAACCGTCGCCACCGGCGCTCGGCTCGTCAACAACCTCGAGCCCGGCAGCGGCAAGCACCTCCTCGTCGAACACCTCTCCCTCGATGGGTGCCCTGGAGCTCGACGCCCCTGGAAGGTGGACGAAAAGGTCGTCACCTACCTTCAGATACCTGCCGGAGCCAGAGGCAGCGGAGGAGGAAGGCTGGTCATCGACCACCTCCTCCTCGGGAGCGGACTTGCCGGCCTCCCCGGCAGTAGCCTTACCGGGCTCCCCGGCAGACCCCTTGACGGCGGCCTCCTCAGCGGCGATCTTCTCGGCCTCCGCCTCGGCTGCCTTGGCGACGTCCTCGATGACGGTGTCTATGTCCTCTGGGTCCGCCGAGGGGGGATCTGGATACCGAGAAGGGGATGAGGCGAGGCCAAGACCAGGATTCAGAAAGAAGGAGAAGCAAACATGGACAGAAGGCGAGTGGCTTACCCGTGCCAGGCTGGGAAGCAGAAGTCCCCTCCCCGCCAGCATTTGGCGCCGAGGCGAAGCCACCAGCGCCCGAGTACACCTCCTCCTCTTCCGTGTGCATGGGCTCGGCGCTTGGCGCCCTTGCCGGGGACGCCCCTCGGGGCGGCGTGTTGAGGGTAGCCCTCTGTGGCTCCTCCTGCTGCTGTCCTCCTCCTGCAATCACGGCAAGGTCAGCACCAAGTGATCGTGCCCCCAACACACGTTGACGGAGGGCGAGTGATGAACTTACGCTGGGGGCTGCGCCGGGGGCTGCTGTCCGGGCTGCTCAACACCACCAGCGGTGTGCCAGAAGCGCCCGCCTGGGGCTAGCCGCTCGCCGAAGCCCTGGCCCTCTTCACCCTCTGGGCCAGCGTCTCCTCGTCCCTGCAAAGATGAAAACAATACAAGATAAGCGACACAGTTTGGAGAGACGAAGATGACAAGGAGGGGGGAGCGAACAAGAAGCTTACTCCTCCACCTCCTCCTCTGCTGCCTTCCTCTTCCTCCTTGGGCTGAGGGACCCGAAGTCGAAGACGACCTCCACATCGACGTCTACCGAGGGGGGGAGGAGGTGCGGTCTGAGCGCGCTTGGACGAAGAAGAGGCGGATGCTTTCTTCTTGGCCACCGCGGCCTTCACCACTTTCTTCGCCGCTACGGTCCTCGTCTGGCGCGCGGACGTCTCCTGGGCTCGCCGCATTTGAGCGGCCCTGCCGGGCCAGACCGGATCGCCAGAGGTGGCCCGCCGCAAGACTCGCCCTCTCCCCAAGACCGGAGGGTCGACAGCCTCGGCCTCCTCCTCCTCCGATGACTCGTCGACCACACCTTCGATGAGAGGGGGCCCCGGTGCCGGCACTGCTGGCTTCCCCAGCCGACTCCGCCCACTAGGCAAGCTCCGTTTCCTCCGCATCCGCCGCGGCCTTGTCCTCCACGCCGCCGGCGCTCCCGGCCTCCCTGGAGAGCTCCGCCTCCGCCGCCCTGGCGGCGATGTAGTCCAGCTCCGCCTGGGTGGTGTCCTGGACGAGCCGCGGCTCGGCGCTGACGTATTTCTCCTCCAAGGTGTCAAAAAATTCCTGCACCTGATCCTCCGGCGGCTCGGCCCAATTTGGGACGAGGTCGTGCGCGTTGAACTCCGGCATCATGGCAATGATGTCGTTTCGACGTGAATTGTTGCTCAGCGGGACCACCCCCGCCGGTAACTTAAACAAGGGCCCCCTGGTGGCCTTGCCGACCTTCGCGGCCTTGCCGGACCGCTCGACCTCGCCATCACGGTTCACGTCGAGCTGGAAGAGCCGCTGGCAGAAGTGGGCATGCCCCATCACCGTAAGGTTGTGGTCCAAGCCGGGGCGCAGCCTCATGATGTCGGCGGAGTTCGTGAAGAGCCAGGCCGGCCTCCCTTTGTTGTGCAGTGGAGCGATTCGGCGACGGATGAAATCCGCCCCGATCATCTCAAGGGTGAGCCCGGCCTCGGTGAGACGAAAAATCCTGGTGGTGGCGACCGTGAGCTTCTCGTCGTTGACGTCGACATCACTCCAGTCGCTCCTACGGACCGACGGTGCGTGGCGAACCCGGCAAAATCTGGCAGGTCCTTCTCTTCAATCCAGCACCACCGGCCTCGCCACTCCTCCCACCTCTCCTTCTGGGCGCCATCCGGATATGCCCTCTTCTCATGGGTCTTCGTGATCTAGGTGACACAACCGGAAATGGCGCCCCCCTTTTGGATACGAGGGAAGAAGTAGTGGCGGAAGAGCGCCGTGTTGGGATGCACTCTGGCGAAGCCCTCACAGAGATGAGCGAAAAGGGCCATGCACGCCACCGCGTTCGGAGTAAAGTCCAGAGGGCGGAAGCCATAGGTGTGCATGATGTCGCTGAAGAAATCGGAGAAAGGAGGACAGGGCCCACAGGAGAAGTAATCAACGACAAATGGATACCGATTCGGGCCAGCTTCAGCGAAGGCGGCGGGGATGACGCGCGTGGCCAGATGCCCCGTCGTTTCGCTTCCCGTCTTGCACCCCCACAGGTGCTTAAAGTAGTTCCAGAGTTCGACCGCGTCGACCGTCGACGGGAAGTAGGCATGCTGCGTCCGCCGCACCGCCAACTCGCTCTCCGGTGGCTCCTTCTCCCCGGTGTCCTTGGCCAATCCCTTGCCCCTGCTGGTCTTGGGTGCCATGGCGGCTGCGGGAAGCGAGGAATGGAGGATGGCGGAGATGCGGCGGCGGCGAGCAAAGGCGAAACCTTGCGAAGGAAGGAGAAGGGGACGACGGTTCCGAGATTGGGGAAAGCACGGAGGGTGAATGAGCAGCGCGCCCGCGGTTATTCCTTTTTACGGGGAAGGCATGGGCCGCCTCTTTTCCCATTAACTGCGACGTGACGCATGCGTGCGGGACCCCCCCCCCCCCCCCACGCATGACCCCCCATGTCATGCACGACCCTCCACGTCGCACGTTCAACGCGGGTCATGGGGAAGCGCGGCAGACGAGAAGTTACCACAGTAAAAATCGCACCCCGACTGCCCGCGCACCGTTTTGGGCCTGGCCCAACAACGTATCGCACTTATGTGTGGCCCAGGCCCGGGGGCTCCTGTCGGTGTACAAAAGTAGGGGCACTCCTTTTTTACCCCTTTACTTGTGCACGGACAGTCGGAGCCGCGCCCACAGCCACACTAAGCAGGGCAGAGGAGGGAAGCCGGAGAGAAGCCAAAGCACAAGCCAAACCGAGGCAACGCCAAGACCAGAGGCACAAAAAGCAGAGGGGCGAGGTGGACTCCCCCGGCAAGGCCCTCACCGGGACGGCCTCCGCGGCCCCGACAAGAGCCTTGCCGGGGCAACTTGCCCAACACCAACAGAGCGAGCCACCCTTGAGCCCACGGGTTCCAACCCAACCAACTACATTGGGACCAGGGCTCGGGAGGCACCTCCATGGTGGCATGCAGATCTTTTTCAAGACCATAAATATGTGAGATCAGATGAGGATCAGAAGACGGCGGCCCTCGGCGGGATCCCAGCCGAGGGAATCCACAAGACCCCCGGCAAGCGCCTTGCCGAGGACGACTGCAACACCACGGCAAGACCCTTGTCGGTCCCCTGGCAAGACCCTTGCCGAAGGCATCAGCAGGGCCACTGCCAGGCCCACGCCAGCCAAGGCTCCACTGCCGTTCGCATGCAGCTGCCAGCCCAACCAGTTGGGTAGGCACCTGCGTGGCAACATGCAGCTTCCAGGCCAACTCAGCAGGCACCTGCGTGGTGGCATGCAGATCTTCATGAAGGCCATGCCACCGCACCACCTCAGCAGCCTGCCTGCCTACATGGCGTTGCACGCATCGCTGGCCTGGGCGCGTGTTGAAGCGAGGCGTAGCGGTGACGGACGGGACGGGCCTCGTTCCCGCCCCCGATAAAGCTAATGGACACCTAAGTAGCGCATTGAATGCACTTTGTCCCGTAATGACGTGCGATAAGCTCGCTCACTGTATGCCTTTCCACCTCCTGTGTGCCACTGTGTCAACCCCTTTTTCCTATAAAAGGAGGCCCGAGGCGACGAGGGGGGGTCGGCTTTTTGGAACTACGCAGCCGCCGTAGCTAGTTCGAGAGCTCAAGAACACCCAATACATCCACCAAAGCAGGACTAGGGTTTTACACATCCTCGCGGTCGAACCTGGGTAAATGATCCGTGTGCTAGCTCCTGAACCTGCTCTTCTCACGACCCCGTGCCCGCCGACCGTAGAAGGGATCCCAGTGATCCCATAGGTGTCGTTCTCACTGACAATGAGCTGCTCTCAAGTTCTCAAGTTCTTGCTTCCTTTGAAGATAATCGTAGGAAAGCTTTTCATGAGTTGTTGACAGCGTTTCATGACGACTTTCAAGTTCCTCGTACTTAACATGAAGATTTTTGATTTCTTCAATTAAGGACTAAGATCGTGTCATTTCCGCGTCCAACAGGTCATTGCTTTTGTCTAGCAATTTTTGAATATGTTCCATGGCATTCTGTTGTTCAGTTGCAATTTTAGCAAGTGTTTTGTAGCTAGGTTTAGATTCACATTCAGAGTCATCTTCACTTGATGTTTGAAAGGAAGCATCGTGTGAGTTTACCTTGCCACCGCATGCCATGAAGCAGTAGGTGGGAGAAGAGTCGTCCTTATCATCAGCATCGGCGTTGGTGACGGAGCCATTGTCTTAAGAGTTCAAGATGGACTTGTCAACATAGGCAGTAGCCAGAGCCAAGCTGGCCACGCCTGAATCGGACTCCTCCTCAGGCTCCACCTCTACCTCCTCAGAAGCAGACTCCTCCTCTGAATCCATCTCCTTGCCAACAAAAGCACGAGCCTCGCCAGATGAGCCCTTCTTGTGTGATGAAGACCTTGACGAAGACTTTGAAGAAGACTTTGAGGACTTCTTCTTCTTCTTGTCATCAGAATCATATTCCTTGCTCTTCTTCTTCTTCTTGGTCTCATTGTCCCACTGTGGACACTCAGAGATGTAGTGACCAGGTTTCTTGCACTTGTGGCATGTTCTCTTCTTGTGATAAAGTGTGGAAGCTTCATCATTTCTAGAGCTGGATCTTGAAGACTTTCTGAAGCCTTTCTTCTTGGTGAACTTCTGGAAGTTCTTCACAAGCATAGCAAGCTCCTTTCCAATGTCTTCAGGATCCTCGGAACAGCAGCCAGATTCTTCTTCAGATGAGGAAACAACCTTTGCCTTCAAAGCGCGAGTACGGCCATAGTTGGGACCATAGATATCTCTTTTCTCATATAACTGGAACTCATTTGTGTTGAGCCTCTCAAGTATGTCAGACGGATCAAGAGTCTTGAATTCAGGGCATTCTTGAATCATCAGGGCCAGGGTATCAAATGAGCTGTCAAGCGATCTCAAGAGTGTTTTGACGATTTCATGCTTGGTGATCTCAGTGGCGCCGAGTGCGTGAAGCTCATTTGTGATATCAGTGAGGCGATCAAATGTGAGCTGGACATTCTCATTGTCATTTCTCTTGAAGCGGTTGAAGAGGTTGCGAAGAACACTGATCCTTGAGGCTCTCTGGGTTAAGACGCCTTCGTTGACCTTGGAGAGCTAGTCCCAGACTAGCTTCGCTGTTTCCAGAGCACTCACACGACCATACTTTCCTTTGGTCAGATGACCATAGATGATGTTCTTGGTAGTCAAATCTAGTTGAATGAACCTCTTGACATCAGCAGGAGTGACACCTTCACCGGCCTTGGGGAACGCCGTTCTTGACGAGATACCAGAGGTCGACATCAATGGCTTCAAGATGCATACGCATCGTATTCTTCCAGTAGGGGTAATCAGTGCCATCGAAGACAGGGCACGCAATGGAGACTTTGATTATCCCTGCAGTCGACATAGCTAAAACTCCAGGTGGTTAAACCGAATCACACAGAACAAGGGAGCACCTTGCTCTGATACCAATTGAAATTGCTAGTAATCGACTAGAGGGGGGTGAATAGGCGTTTTTTATCCGAGTCTTCAAAACACGAAGGCTTTGAAGACAAAAAGTAGAAATGAGCCTATTGATATGCAGCGGAAGGTAGACTACACTAGACAAGCCATAGTCAAGTAAGCAATGAAGTGAAAGCACGAAGACTATTAGTAGCTAGGTAGTATGGGTCAGGATGAAAGATAGTAGGAAGCCAAACAACAACAGTCTTCACACAGTGAAGATGCTACCTCCTGAGCATGCGTTGGTTTTCCCTTGAAGAGGAAAGGGTGATGCAGCAAAGTAGCGTAAGTATTTACCTTAGTTTGTGAGAACCAAGGTATCAATCCAGTAGGAGGCCACACGCAAGTCCCTCGTACCTACACAAACAAATAAGAACCTTGCAACCAACGCGATAAAGGGGTTGTCAATCCCTTCACGGCCACTTGCAAAAGTGAGATCTGATAGAGATGATAAGATAATATTTTTGGTATTTTTTATGATAAAGAGTAAAAGTAAAGATTGCAAAATAAACGGCGACAGAAATAGCTAGTTGACGGGATATTAATATGATGGAAAATAGACCCGGGGGCCATAGGTTTCACTAGTGGCTTCTCTCAAGATATCATAAGTATTACGGTGGGTGAAAAAATTACTATCGAGCAATTGATAGAATTGAGCATAGTTATGAGAATATCTAGGCATGATCATGTATATAGGTGATAACCCACAAGTATAGGGGATCAATTGTAGCCTCTTTCGATAAGTAAGAGTGTCGAACCCAACGAGGAGCTAAAGGTAGAACAAATATTCCCTCAAGTTCTATCGACCACCGATACAACTCTACGCACGCTTAACGTTCGCCTTACCTAGGACAAGTATAAAACTAGAAGTACTTTGTAGGTGTTTTTGGATAGGTTTGCAAGAAGATAAAGAGAACGTAAATAAAAACTAGGGGCTTTTTAGATAAAGACACAATAAAGTTAGTATAGTGAGTGTGGAAAAGTGGTGGTAGGAGTTGCGAAATTGTCCCTAAGCAATTGACTACTTTGCTAGACCGATAGCAAGTTTTATGTGGGAGAGGCCACTGCTAGCATGTCATCCCTGACTTGGAATTTATGCACTTATGATTGGAACTATTAGCAAGCATCCGCAACTACTAACGTTCATTAAGGTAAAACCCAACCATAGCATTAAGATATATTGGTCCCCCTTCAATCCCGTATGTATCAATTTCTATGCTAGGTTGAAGCTTCTGTCACTCTTGCCCTCCAATACATAGTCCTATCAACATACAACTAACCCTATGGTGTGATCCACGCGCGCGCTCATATGATGGGCACCAAAGGACAGCAACAAAACCACAAGCAAATTAAATCAATCATAGCAATTCATCAACCACCGATAGGACAACGAAAATCTACTCAGACATCATAGGATGGCAACACATCATTGGATAATAATATGAAGCATAAAGCACCATGTTCAAGTAGAGGGTACAGCGGGTTGCGGGAGAGTGGACCGCTGTAGATAGAGGGGGAAGGTGATGGAGATGTTGGTGAAGATGGCGGAGGTGTTGATGAAGATCGCGGTGATGATGATGGTGGCCACGGCAGCGTTCCGGCGCCACCGGAGGAGAGGGGGAGAGGGGCCCCCTTCTTCCTCTTCTTCCTTGACCTCCTCCCTAGATGGGAGAAGGGTTTCCCCTCTGGTCCTTGGCCTCCATGGCATGGGAGGGGCGAAAGCCCCTCCGAGATTGGATCTGTCTCTCTGTCTCTCTCTGTTTCTGTGTTCTGGTATTCTGCCCTTTCACCGTTTCGTATATATATGGAGATCCGTAACTCCAATTGGATTGAAACCTTCGCCGAGATTTTTTTTCCAAAAACTAGCTTTCTTGCGGCCAAAGAAGAGCAGCGACCGCCTAATGGGGGGCCCACGAGGGGGGCAGGCACGCCCCCTGCCTCGTGCCCCCCTCGGGCACCGTCTCGTGTTGATTCTTCTTCCCATATTCTCCAAATATTCCAAAAATATTCTCCGTCCGTTTTTATCCTGTTTGGATTCCGTTTGATACGGGGTTTCTGCGAAACATAAAACATGCAACAAACAGGAACTAGCACTGGGCACTAGATCAATATGTTAGTCCCAAAAATAGTATAAAAAGTTGCCAAAAATATAAGAAAGTTGCATAATATTGGCATGGAACAATAAAAAATTATAGATACGACGGAGACATATCAGCATCCCCAAGATTAATTCATGCTCGTCCTCGAGTAGGTAAATGATAAAAAAGATAATTTTTGATGTGGAATGCTTCCTAGCATAATCTTGATCACATATCTAATCATGGCATGAATATTAAAACAGGAGTGATTCAAAGCAATAGTATATCATTTGACATAAAAACAATGATACTTCAAGCCTACTAATAAAGCAATCATGTCTTTTCAAAATAACATGGCCAAAGAAAGTTATCCCTACAAAATCATATGGTCTGGCTATACTCCATCTTCACCACACAAAATATTCACATCATGCAAAACCCCGATGACAAGCCAAGCAATTGTTTCATACTTTTGATGTTCTCAAACCTTTTCAACTTTCACGCAATACATGAGCGTGAGCCATGGACATAGCACTATAGGTGGAATAGAATATGATGGTGGAGGTTGTGTGGAGAAGACAAAAAGGAGGAAAGTCTCACATTGATGCGGCTAATCAACGGGCTATGGAGATGCCCATCAATTGATGTCAATGCGAGGAGTAGGGATTGCCATGCAACGGATGCACTAAGAGCTATAAGTATATGAAAGCTCAAAGTGAAACTAAGTGGGTGTGCATCCAACTTGATTGCTCATGAAGACCTCGGGCATTTGAGGAAGCCCATCATCGGAATATACAAGCCAAGTTCTATAATGAAAATTCCCACTAGTGTATGAAAGTGATAACTCAAGAGACTCTCTATATGAAGAACATGGTGCTACTCCGAAGCACAAGTGTGGTAAAACGATAGTAACATTGCCCCTTCTCTCTTTTTCTCTCATTTTTTTATTTTCTCTTTTTTATTTTTTTGGTGGGCTTCTTTGGCCTTTTTTTATTTGGGCTTCTTTGGCCTCTTTTATTTTTTGAAAAGTCCGGAGTCTCATCCCGACTTGTGGGGGAATCATAGTCTCCATCATCCTTTCCTCACTGGGGCAATGCTCTAATAATGATGATCATCACACTTTTATTTACTTACAACTCAATATTACAACTCGATATCTAGAACAAAGATATGACTCTATATGAATGCCTCCGGTGGTGTACCGGGATGTGCAATGATCTAGCGTAGCAATGACATCAAAAAACGGACAAGCCATGAAAACATCATGCTAGCTATCTTACGATCATGCAAAGCAATATGACAATAAATGCTCAAGTCATGTATATGATGATGATGGAAGTTGCATGGCAATATAACTCGGAATGGCTATGGAAATGCCATGATAGGTAGGTATGGTGGCTGTTTTGAGGAAGATATAATGAGGCTTATGTGTGACAGAGCGTATCATATCACGGGGTTTGGATGCACCGGCAAAGTTTGCACCAACTCTCGAGGTGAGAAAGGGCAATGCACGGTACCGAAGAGGCTAGCAATGATGGAAGGGTGAGAGCGTGTATAATCCATGGACTCAACATTAGTCATAAAGAACTCACATACTTATTGCAAAAATCTATTAGTCATCGAAACAAAGTACTACGTGCATGCTCCTAGGGGGATAGATTGGTAGGAAAAGACCATCGATCATCCCCGACCGCCACTCATAAGGAAGACAATCAATAAATAAATCATGCTCCGACTTCATCACATAACGGTTCACCATACGTGCATGCTACGGGAATCACAAACCTCAACACAAGTATTTCTACTAATCCACAACTACCCACTAGCATGACTCTAATATCACCATCTTTATATCGAAAAACTATTGCAAGGAATCAAACATATCATATTCAGTGATTTACAAGTTTTATGTAGGATTTTATGACTAACCATGTGAATGACCAGTTCCTGTCATCTCTCTAAATAGATATAAGTGAAGCAAGAGAGTTTAATTCTTTCTACAAAAGATATGCCCACGCTCTAAAAAATATAAGTGAAGCAAAAGAGCATTCTACAAATGGCGGTTTTCTATGTGAAGAGAAACAGGCAATCCAAACTTCAAATGATATAAGTGAAGCACATGAAGCATTCTATAAAGCCATACTCAAAAGATTTAAGTGAAGTGCAATGAGCATTCTATAAATCAACCAAGGACTATCTCATACCAGCATGGTGCATAAAAGAAAAGTGAAAACTAAAAGCAAAAGACGCTCCAAGATTTGCACATATCGTATGAACGAAACGAATCCGAAAACATACCGATACTTGTTGAAGAAAGAGGGGATGCCTTCCGGGGCATCCCCAAGCTTAGACGCTTGAGTCTCCTTGAATATTTACTTGGGGTGCCATGGGCATCCCCAAGCTTGAGCTCTTGCCTCTCTTCCTTCTCCTCACGTCGAGACCTCCTCGATCATCGAACACTTCATCCACACAAAACTTCAACAGAAAACTCGGTAAGATCCGTTAGTATAATAAAGCAAATCACCACTCTGAGTACTGTTGCAAACCAATTCATATTTTGTTTTTGCATTGTAGCTACTGTAATATAACTTGTTCATGGCTTAATCCACTGATATAAATTGATAGTTTCATCAAAACAAGCCAACTATGCATCAAAAACAGAATCTGTCTAAAACAGAACAGTCTGTAATAATCTGAACATTCACCATACTTCTGATACTTGAAAAATTCTGCCAAACTTAGGAAAAATAAAAAATTTGTATAGAAAGACAGTGCAAAACGTTTCAGAACCATTTGACGTTCCATTAAAAAATTAAAAATCGCGCACTACAGCCAAAGTTTCTGTCCTGCACCGCACAAACTAACAAGCATTGTAAACATCCTAAAGGCAAACCTTGGCACATTATTTTTATAATACAATGGAATTGTACAAGGGGATAATAATTTTTGTTTAAAAGTTTCTGTGATTAAGACTCACAAAGTTTCCATGGGCATGAACAAATTCAAGGACGTCCCCCACTTTCACAATGCTCGTCTATCTCACTTTCACTTTTCTTTTTGAAAAAGATTTAGGTTCCCCTCTTTATTTTATTTTGTTTTTAAACTATATAAAAGAACTCAACAGAAATAAATGACTCTCTAAAACTTCCGGGTTGTCTCCCTGGCAGCGCTTTCTTTAAAGCCATTAAGCTAGGCATATAGTGCTCAAGTAGTGAATCCACCCGGATCCCAAGGTATATCAAAGCCAATTTTAATTAGCAATGATTTGGCATTTAATAGTGAGCACAAGGTAACATATATCATGTAATGACGAAGTATAACTCTCTTCCTATGCATCGGCATGTCATAAAAGAACAATTCATGCACACATAGTAAAGGCCAATGCATAGTATAAACAGTTTCTTGCAATTTTATCATGTGGGAAACATAGAGAGGTGGAGATATAGTTCCTCTCTCATAATAATTGCAAGTAGGAGCAGCAAGCACATGCATATTATATTCATCAAAATCATCATGTGCAACGATAAAATGCAACCCATCAACATAATCCTTAATAAGAGCAAACTTCTCCGATATAGTGTAGTTTGGAGAATTCAAAAAGATAATAGGACTATTATGTGTGGGTGCAATAGCAACAATTTCATGTTTGACATAAGGAACTATAGCAAGTTCATCTCCATAAGCATCATTCATATTGGCATCTTCGCCACAAGCATAGCAAGCATCATCAAAAAGGGATATTTCAAGAGAATCAACGGGATCATAACAATCATCATAGCAATCATCCTTCGGTAAGCACGAAGGGAAATTAAATAATGTATGAGTTGAAGAGTTACTCTCATTAGAAGGTGGGCACGGGTAGCTAATCCGCTCTTCCTCCTTTTGTTCTTCGCTCTCCTCCTCATCTTTTTCATCCAATGAGCTCACAATTTCATCAATTTCTTCTTCCATAGACTCCTGCAAAATATTAGTCTCTTCTTGGACAGCGGAGACTTTCTCAATAAATGCATCAATATCGGCATTGTATTCATAATTCTCATAGCAATATTTAAGGATGGCTAAATTTTTAGGTCTATAAACTGAATCATCAAAATCTTCAAATTCTTTAAACAAAGATTCAATTTCACATGCACCCTTAAAAGCAACAAATTCTTCTATTTGTTCCACATCGTAGTAATCATATATACCTCTAGCATAAGAAGTCAAGGTTTCATTATCATTAAATTTTCATAAAAAGGTAAGGTGTGGAACCTTCATCCTAGAGCAACAAGTATAATCATATCTCAAGCATAGTTGCCTAGCATACCACTTCAACATATAAATTTGATCCCATAATAGTTTCCCTTTTTGAGTCAAGCGATAATCCCTAAAGTTCGCATTGATCCAATGTGTCTCCCATTACATAATTGAATGGGGTTTTCTCAGGATTATCAAAGTAGTACACAATGTCTATCACATAACGAGCATCGAGGGTTTTAGGAGGTTCCGCATCTCCATAAGTAGCAAGTACACCTAATTTTTTTTGTATTTCATGTTCCATATCCATAACTAAAGATAAAGAACAATTAAGAACAACAAATAAAAATTACTTAGTGATAACGCAAACAAGCACACACGAGAGTATTCACCCCACGCTATGGCTCCCCGGCAACAGCGCCAGAAAAAGTTCTTGATAACCCACAAGTATAGGGGATCAATTGTAGCCTCTTTCGATAAGTAAGAGTGTCGAACCCAACGAGGAGCTAAAGGTAGAACAAATATTCCCTCAAGTTCTATCGACCACCGATACAACTCTACGCACGCTTAATGTTCTCCTTACCTAGAACAAGTATAAAACTAGAAGTACTTTGTAGGTGTTTTTGGATAGGTTTGCAAGAAGATAAAGAGAACGTAAATAAAAACTAGGGGCTGTTTAGATAAAGACACAATAAAGTTAGTATAGCGAGTGTGGAAAAGTGGTGGTAGGAGTTGCGAAATTGTCCCTAAGCAATTGACTACTTTGCTAGACCGATAGCAAGTTTTATGTGGGAGAGGCCACTGCTAGCATGTCATCCTTGACTTGGAATTCTATGCACTTATGATTGGAACTATTAGCAAGCATCCGCAACTACTAACGTTCATTAAGGTAAAACCCAACCATAGCATTAAGATATATTGGTCCCCCTTCAATCCCGTATGTATCAATTTCTATGCTAGGTTGAAGCTTCTGTCACTCTTGCCCTCCAATACATAGTCCTATCAACATACAACTAACCCTATGGTGTGATCCACGCGCGCGCTCATATGATGGGCACCAAAGGACAGCAACATAACCACAAGCAAATTAAATCAATCATAGCAATTCATCAACCACCGATAGGACAACGAAAATCTACTCAGACATCATAGGATGGCAACACATCATTGGATAATAATATGAAGCATAAAGCACCATGTTCAAGTAGAGTGTATAGCGGGTTGCGGGAGAGTGGACCGCTGTAGATAGAGGGGGGAAGGTGATGGAGATGTTGGTGAAGATGGCGGAGGTGTTGGTGAAGATCGCGGTGATGATGATGGTGGCCACGGTAGCGTTCCGGCGCCACCGGAGGAGAGGGGGAGAGGGGCCCCTTTCTTCCTCTTCTTCCTAGACCTCCTCCCTAGATGAGAGAAGGGTTTCCCCTCTGGTCCTTGGCCTCCATGGCATGGGAGGGGAAAAGCCCCTTCGAGATTGGATTTGTCTCTCTGTCTCTCTCTGTTTCTGCGTTCTGGTATTCTGCCCTTTCACCGTTTCGTATATATATGGAGATCCGTAACTCCGATTGGATTTAAACCTTCGCCAAGATTTTTTTTTCCGAAAATTAGCTTTCTTGCGGGCAAAGAAGAGTAGCAACTGCCTTACGGGGGGGCCCACGAGGGGGGCAGGCGCGCCCCCTGCCTCGTGCCCCCCTCGGGCACTGTCTCGCGTTGATTCTTCTTCCCATATTCTCCAAATATTCCAAAAATATTCTCCGTCCGTTTTTATCCTGTTTGGATTCCGTTTGATATGGGGTTTCTGCAAAACATAAAACATGCAACAAACAGGAACTGGCACTGGGCACTGGATCAATATGTTAGTCCCAAAAATAGTATAAAAAGTTGCCAAAAGTATATGAAAGTTGCATAATATTAGCATGGAACAATCAAAAATTATAGATACGACAGAGACGTATCAATAGGCATCACGTCCGTAACAAGTAGACCGACTCCTGCCTTCATCTACTACTATTACTCCACATATCGACCGCTATCCAGCATGCATCTAGAGTATTAAGTTCATAAGAACATAGTAACGCATTAAGCAAGATGACATGATGTAGAGGGATAAACTCAAGCAATATGATATAAACCCCATCTTTTTATCCTCGATGGCAACAATACAATATGTGTCGTTTCCCCTCCTGTCACTAGGATCGAGCACCGCATGATTGAACCCAAAGCTAAGCACTTCTCCCATTGCAAGAAAGATCAATCTTGTAGGCCAAACCAAACTGATAATTCAAAGAGACTTGCAAAGATAACCAATCATACATAAAAGAATTCAGAGAAGATTCAAATATTGTTCATAGATAATCTTGATCATAAATCCACAATTCATCGGATCTCGACAAACACACCGCAAAAAGAGTTACATCGAATAGATCTCCAAGAAGATCGAGCAGAACTTTGTATTGAGATCCAAAGAGAGAGAAGAAGCCATCTAGCTAATAACTATGGACCCGAAGGTCTGTGGTAAACTACTCACACATCATCGGAGAGGCTATGGTGTTGATGTAGAAGCCCTCCGTGATCGATGCCCCCTCCGGCAGAGCGCTAGAAAAGGCCCCAAGATGGGATCTTACGGGTATAGAAGGTTGCGGCGGTGGAAATAGAGTTTCGTGGTGCTCCTGGATGGTTTCGGGGTACGTAGGTATATATAGGAGGAAGAAGTAGGTCGGTGGAGCCACGAGGGGCCCACAAGGGTGGGGGTGCGCCCAGGGGGGCAGGCGCGCCTCCCTGCCTCGTGGCCTCCTCGGTTGTTTCTTGACGTTCACTCCAAGTCCTCTGGATCACGTTTGTTCCAAAAATCACGCTCCCGAAGGTTTCATTCCGTTTGGACTCCGTTTGATATTCCTTTTCCGCGAAACACTGAAATAGGCAAAAAAACAGCAATTTGCACTGGGCCTTGGGTTAGTAGGTTAGTCCCAAAAATAATATAAAAGTGTAAAATAAATCCCATTAAACATCCAAAACAGAATATATAATAGCATGGAACAATAAAAAATTATAGATGCATTGAAGACGTATCAGAAGACAATCAGATCATGCAAGCAGGCAATGACTTCACGAAGACAAACTGTAGGTAAAGAGAGGTAAGGGATAGAACCGGTTTCTTGGTGAGAACAAGGATTTGTTGGACCAGTTCTAGTTGCTGTGACAACTGTACGTCTGGTTGGGGAGGCTAAGATTCAACTCAGAATACCGCGTCTTCACCTTATTCCCCTTGAGCTAAGAACACTTAGTCCTCGCCCAATCACTCTGGTAAGTCTTCAAGGTAGACTTCCAAACCTTCACAGACTTCGTTCACCGGTAATCCACAATGACTCTTGGATGCTCAGAACGCGACACCTAACGGGCTGGAGGATTCATAGTCCTCAAGTGTAATAAGTCTTCAGATCACGCGGACAGAAAGACTTCAGTGATGCCTAACACTCTTTGGCTCTGGGTGTTTTGGGCTTTGTCCTCTCAAGGATCTCTCTATCAAATGCTTCGGAGGTGGGTTGCTCTCAAATGAGAAAAGCCGTGCACTAGCTCTGAGCAGCCACCAATTTATGGTGTAAGGGGTCGGCTATTTATAGCCAGGAGGCAACCCGACCTGATTTTCCCGAAATGACCATGGGTCACTAAGGAACTGACACGTGTCTAACGGTCAGTTTTCAAACACACGCAGCAGCTTGACTTGGGCTACAAGTAAAGCTGACTCATCCAGCTCTGGATAAGATTTGCTCCCATTGTCTTCGCTCGAAGACTTAGGATTTGGTTGAGCATCACTTCAGTCACTCTGACTTTTTTCACTTGGACCCCACTTAACAGTGTGGTGGTTCCTATGACTCAACAAAGAAGAAAAGGAAACTACGAAACAACAATGTCTTCGCACTCCATAGTCTTCACGTGAATGTCTTCTCAAGTCATAATCTCCGTTGTGAATATCTTCACAAACCACCATTGTCTTCAATGTCTTCACACATTTTAGGGGTCATCTCTGGTAGGTAAATCGAATCAATGTGGGACTACTACTTGTGTTATCCTGCAATTCTCACAAACACATTAGTCCATCAACCAAGTTTGTCGTCAATACTCCAAAACCAACTAGGGGTGGCACTAGATGCACTTACAATCTCCCCCTTTTTGGTGATTGATGACAAACTGGTTGAAGTTTTCAAACGGGGATAAAAGTATGTGAAAGTTT
This sequence comes from Aegilops tauschii subsp. strangulata, assembly GCF_002575655.3. NCBI lineage: Eukaryota > Viridiplantae > Streptophyta > Magnoliopsida > Poales > Poaceae > Aegilops > Aegilops tauschii. The sequence goes on from NC_053038.3 coordinate 90,643,566, forward strand.
AAGGATTAAGGCATTGTCTTCATAAGTAGCAAAACGCTCCCCCTGAAGATGTGCATATAAGTAGTTTGCTTTTGAATGCAAATGCACATGGCAAGTTTTACTTTGTGGAGATCATCTTCAACTTATGAAGACAATTCGTCATGCATATAAAGATATAATGAAGATGATGACATGCATAATGAAAAATGGACGTCTGCGGAATGACTTCATGCGGAATTTATCATCGCATCACAAAGTAGCAGAAAACGTAGCAGACGACCATCAAGTTTAAGTGTTACAACCCAAAGAACCAAATGTATGAAAAGACGAGAGTTGTAAACACTTGGCAAAAATATAGTGCAACCACCCATATGGACCCGCTTGAAGACTATCAACTCATATGCTTCTCCCCCTTTTGTCAGTAAGGACCAAAAAGGTTTGAAGACATAGAGCATCTACTCGTTCCCGTCAGGAGTAGAAGAAGGTGCAGGGTCGATGCTGGAGTTCGGTGGTGCAGAAGGGCCTGGTGCAGTGTCGAGATGCAGAGCCATGGTTGGTGAAGTGGCGTCGTCTTCTTCATCGACGACTCTCGCAACAACAGTTGCAGCCGAAGATGAATACTCAGAATCTTCTATTGATGGAGTGCGGCGCCAGCTTGCATTGCGTGGAGGTCTGGATTCAAATTTGAAGGCCTCAGTGAAACCATCTTCGTGTAGATCTTCTTCAGGGCATAGTAGTGTGAGACTCTTCCAAGACCGCCGACAGGCTTCATGGGCTACGAATGAGTTCTTGGTGGCCAGGTTTCGGATGTGATTGACGTCCACCAAGATACTCTGCATCTGACGCTTTAGCTAGTCATGGTGCTTGTCCTGCTTCTGATGTAAGGCCACAAGAAGCTCTCGGTCATTGAGTACACGAGGACGCTTCCGAGGCCTTTGGGCGATTGTACTGGCAGTGGCTTCAGTGTTTGCACGATGGGGCTTACGCATATTGCCAGCCAATGGATAAGCAGGAGTGGGAGCATTGGGAACATGAATACCTTCTAGTGGTTTGGTGAAGCTTTGACGATCAACATTATGAAGATATAGGGGTTCTTTGGCATGCTCGGGGTAGATGGCTTCAACGGACAGATCAACCTCAGGAAGAAAAACAAGATGGTTGCGCACTGAGGGTTGATAGTCAACAGAAGAATGGAGTTTGATCAGTCGCATCACCCATGGAGCATAAAATTTCAAGCCAAATAGATTAATCCCAGATGCAGAAAGTTGCCTGATGAAGAAATCCTGGGTATTGAATCTGATGCCATTGACAATATAGAAAACCAAAGTCTTCATGGTTCCTTCAAGTTTGGCTTTAGAAGAATATCCCTTGACTGGCCATAGAGTACGCCTCTGAATATGATAAACTGTGCGGGGCAGATACTCAAGGTCTTTGACGAAGAATTCCTTGGGATATTCGGCATCTTGAGGCAATGGCTTCATCATGCTGAGCATCTGACTCATATTTGGCTCTAGCTTCTGAAAGATACTCTGCAGTTCGTTGTTGTGTAGTTGACAGCCAGGCTCACAGAGCTCACCTGGAGTGGGCAGGGAAGACAGCTCAATGATATCTTGAGCTTTGGCTTCATGGTGCACATCTCCTATTATCCACTCAAGGATCCATGTCTTCGGATCCCTGTTGTAGCCACGAATGTGAAGTGTGGCATAGAACTGCAACAGAAGCTCTTCATTCTAGTGCTCTTTATCAGTGACAAAATGCAGAAGACCAGCATCCCTAAAGCAATCCAGTGCTTCTTCAAGGCAAGGCAGCCCAGCAATAGCTTCACAATCAAGACGCATGTGAGGAAAAATCCGCTCTTGGTTGTATAAAATGCAGGAGTAACAGCTGCGCTGCTGATAGCTCCAGAAGCGATCAGATGAGATCTTTGGCTTCGTATATGGATTCTTGGCGTTGTCGAAGAATGTGTTGTGCGCCCTGAAGCTGGTCACGCTGAACGATCCTGGCGATGTGGCAGCACCTGGAAGCCTTGGCAGCCTGGGCTTTGGCTTCTGAACCTGAGGCCTTTGCTCCACATGGTAGTCATACTATGGTCCGGGAGCTGTGGGAGGAACCAACATTGGCCATCGTATAGTGACTAGCTGGCCGCGATCATAGGCATGTTCAATGGTGTGAGGCCTTGGCAGTGGAACAGTGGCATCAGCATTCTCGGTGGCTTCAGGTTGTACATTGGCTTCGGGCTCCACATTGTCTTCAGCCATGACAACGTCATTGGCTTCAGTTGTGTTGGTTGTGGCAGCCTCAGTGTTTTCAACCTCCGTTTCTTCAATAACAGGAGGGTCGGGCATAGTCACATTCTCCTAGAGAATGACTTGATCAGTGGCAGGGGGAGTGGCAACTCTTTCGTCTTCTCTTGTTGCTTGATTTTCATCGGCTGATGCAGCCGGAATGTCTTCAGCAGCTTTAGCTTCAGACTCGGAGACATTTGTAGAAGGGGTGGCTTCAGGAAACACTTGACGTGCTACTGAGCTGTGTTGCGCTTCCCTTTCCGGAATGCTCGACATGGTGACCTGTGGCCTAGGGCCTTTGCGAAGCCTACAGAAAGTGGGCGACGCCTATGGTGATGGAGTGGTCTGCACCATGTAGTTGTCGTCGTCAAGCACCGGAGTGGTGACTTAAGGTGGTGGAGTTGTGGGTGTTTCATCATGAATGGGGGTGTCTTGTTGGGGGTGATCATCCCACTTATATTCCTGAGCAATTGGCGTCAAAGGACGACCAACGCTGATGAGTTCACTGTTTGTAAGAACAGGCGATGATACCAATTTGTGCTCGAGTTGAGGAAGGACTTCATCATCTTCAACATTGTCTTCACAACCAATGTCTTCAGCTGTGATGGGGTCGACAGCTAGAACTTCTTCATCTCCATGAGCCTCTGTGGAAGCATTCTTGTGGATCACAATTCGACGCTCTTGGTTGTTGGAGGCTGGACGGGCAACAGAAATGGGCTCAACAACAAGGGGCTCTGTGGCAGCAGCACGCTCTTTCTTTGAAGACTTTGTCTTCAGCTTCTTCTTGGATGGAGCATCATCAGAAGCATCCTTGTGCTTGCGTTTCCGGGCTTCAGCTTCAGCTGCCCTTGTCTTCTTCAGCTCAGAAGCTGCTAAGGTGACCTTAGGCTTCGAGCCCGTCATGCTGGCGGGGAAGACAATGCTTGGTTCTTCCCACCTTGATGCTTCAGCTTGGGCCGCAGCAGGCTTCTTCTTCTGTTTGGCAGCCATTCTGGGGTCGATGCCAGGACGCCCCAGAGCTTTGCGCTTTTCAGCTTCATTGTGTGCTTGAACACATTTCTGCGCAAAGTACTTCATGCATTCGCGTGAGCCTTTAGCTTCTTCACACTTCTTGTGAAACTCTTCCTTGAGGTCATGCAACATCTTCTTGAAGATCTGAACATCTGCCACGCTGAGCTTGGACATGTTCTTCTTGAAGTGAGCCTTCTCATAATCAATTTTGTTCTTGAGCTCAATAATCTTCTGAGCCAAGGCCAACTCATTAGCAATGGCTCCATGGAAGGTGACGCTGATGTCCACAGGAAGCTAATGATCATCGATGCTTATGCTCTGGTCATCGAACCACTCATCAATGAAGTTGTTCAGTATATCAACATCAAAGAGGGGCAGATCGTTGAAGATCTCTGCCTCTTGCTTGCTCTTGATCATTTGTTCAAGGGCATCATCACCAAGATCTTCATCGCTGGACAGATCAATGGTGGCATCCTCATTGCACAGAACGGCAGCTGGGGTTAGTTCATGCGCAGAACTCTTCATGGGCTTCTTCTTCTTCTTGGACTTCTCAGGCTTCTTGGAGACACGAGATAAGTCTTCAGATTGCACACTGGCTTCAGGAGGTGCAGTGGCCAGTGGCTTCACAACCGAAGCTTTTGGTGCGGCAGAGGGCTTCAAGGTCTTTGGCTTCTTCTTCTTCTGCGGCTTTGGTGGTGCTAGCGCTTCCTCAGAGTCTACGTCATCAGCAAATTGATCCACTATGGCCCTCTGAGCTGCTATGTGAGAGAGTAGGCCATCGAAGTTGTTGAAGGGGCTGATGACATTGGGCTTGGCATCGCGTGTGCCATCAGCCCTTGGAGCAGATGGACCAGGGTTGAAGTTGAGTCCAAGGTCTTTCTTGTTCTTCACAGCAGAATCTTTTGCAAACTGATAGTTGTGCTTGAAAAGATTGTCTTCACGACACCATAACATAGATGATGGGTCGGCAGTCTCTGGCTTCGGTCCTCGGACCATGCACGGGTAGAAGCCTTGCACAATGGCTCCAGACTTAGACTTGGGCTGAAGATTTCTGTATAGAATATCTCCCCATGGGCGCTTGATAGCATTCTTCTCTGCATATTCTCGGGTTACGAAGTTGTACTTGAACCACTCATCTTCCCAATATCTTTGAATCCATTGGGTTCGAGTCTTGCGCTGGCCATAGCTTTCCTCAGGATCTGTCTTGTACATTTCAAATAGATCAGGAGGTAAATCCTTAGTTGTATCTCCATGGCGCTGCCTGCCGCCTTTCCTTGCTGATTTTTCAGTTGCCATTATATTCAAACTGAATGGCTTCAAGATAGTGAATGGCTTCCTTTTGCTGGTCAGACAGGAACTGGCTTCAGCAGAGTTGATGTGACGCTATAAGAATGCTGCAAATGAATGCAGACTATGAGAACCAAGGATTCTCCCACGGACATGTACCTGTGACAGCATTAGAGGTGCTAGGGAAGGGGAAGAGATCATATGCATTCTCAGAAGATTTTGAAGATAAATCAGTTTGAAGACATTGACCTCATGATGCGAAGACATTCACTTATTTGACGAGAGTTGGTTCCAGATTTGTACGAATCCATGAATAAGTACAAGTGAGGAATCTAACTAGTTATGAAGCATAAGTGAATATACTTGGCATGATGTGAGATGTAGAAGAAGACAGATCCAGATTTGGAAGTTAAGAAACCACTTTTAGTTGAAGTGGATGGATTTGACGGATCAAAAAGGTAGTAAAAAGTAAGTTTTATTTACCTCTGACGAACTGCTAGACGAGGTCGAGAGGGAGGCCGAGCAGTTCAATCCCTGCGCCCTAACTTGGCGGTGGAAGACACCTACGGCAGCGGAGGAGAGGACGAGGTCCGCGGCCGGCGTGAGGACGGCGTTGAAGAAGTCACGGTAGCTAAGCGCTTCGTCTTCGGCGTTGACGCGAGCTAGCGTAGGCACTAGGGTTTGTGCGAGGTGGCGAGGTGGAAGAAGAGATAATGACAGCGGTGAGTTGTGTATTTATAAGAAGAGGGACAGCACAGCGTAATTACGTAGGTGCCCCTGGCGGTTCACATCTGAAGGACACATGGCATGCATGCAACTCATTGGAAGTTGTTCCATGTTCCCACGCACGCCTGGATTGTCGGGTGGTCATTCCGGCTTCTCTGGTTTTCAGGCAATCGGGATATAGCATTGAAAACAGACATAACTTTTGTCTATGTGTCTTCTGCTGACAAGGACTCAGAGAAGACAATTGACAGTTTCAATAGAATGCATATGATTTGGATAGATAGAATTTGAGGTAGAAGCACAGAAAGGGTTAGGGTCCGATCACATTCACTTAGATCAATAAAATGCAAACATGAAGACATAGCTATAAGTGAATGTTGTAGAGGACAGAACACGAATATATGTATATATCAGTATAAGTCCAAATCAGCATTGTGAAGATAAACATGAAGTCAAATCAATCTTGAATACAAACCAAGTGCGAAGACTTTGCAATTGTGACGCCAATTGAAACACTTCAAACAAGAATTTGGTGGTTGCGTTACCCACCGTATAGGAAGTATTAGACCCAGACACTGCGCACAATTATCGTGGCGCTCCGAAGTCAAATTCTGCGTTAATATATTCGCACTTAGATTGTAGGTCTTCATTGATTGAAGATATACGTTACTTCGTGTGTTGCACATCTAAGTCATCAACATGCATAAGCGTTAGGATGTGTATCCAATCACAGGACATTCGAGGATTCTAAGATATTTAGCTCACACCGCAACTTGCAAAACCTTTTCTCATCCAAGGGCTTTGTGAAGATATCTGCCAGTTGCTCTTCAGTGTTGACGTGAATGATATCAATATCTTCCTTCATGACATGATCTCTGAGAAAGTGATGACGGATCTGAATGTGCTTTGTCTACGAGTGCTGAACTGGGTTGTTGGCAATCTTGATGGTGCTTTCATTGTCGCAGTAAAGTGGCACTTGCTTCAGGTGGATGCCATAGTCCTTGAGAGTTTGTTTCATCCATAGAAGCTGAGTGCAGCAAGATCCAGCAGCAATGTATTCAGATTCAGTAGTGGAGAGAGATACACAGTTCTGCTTCTTTGAAGACCAACAGACAAGAGATCGTCCAAGAAAGTGACATGTGCCTGATGTGGACTTGCGATCAACCTTGTCACCAGCATAATCAGCATCTGAGAATCCAACTAGATCAAACTCTGAGCCCTTTGGATACCATAATCCTAGTGTTGGGGTGTAAGCCAAATATCGAAGAATTCGCTTCACAGCTAAGTGATGCGATTCCTTTGGTGCCGCTTGGAATCAGGCACACATGCAAATGTTGAGCATTATATCTGGCCTAGATGCACATAAATAGAGTAAAGAACCAATCATGGAGCAGTATACCTTTTGATCGAACTCTTTACCGTTGTCGTCGGGACCCAATTGACCTTTGGTTGGCATTGGCGTCGTGTACCCTTTGCAGTCTTGCATTCCAAACTTCTTTAGGCAATCTTTGAGGCATTTCTCTTGAGATATGAAGATGTCGTTATTGACCAAGGAAGAATTTCAGCTCACTCATCATGGACATCTGATATTGCTCTTGCAGCATGTGCCCAAACTCATCACTGTATCTCTCGTCAATGCAGCCGAAGATAATGTCATCCACATAGATCTGGCATAAAAATAGTTCACCATCGTATGTCTTCGTGAAGAGAGTGGGATCCAGGGAGCCAGGTTTGAAGCCTTTGCTCTTCAGGAAGTCTTTGAATGTGTCATACTAAGCGCGAGGGGCTTGTTTGAGGCCATACAGTGCCTTGTTGAGCTTGTATACCATGTCAGGATGTTTTGGGTCTTCAAAGCCAGGTGGTTGTGCAACGTACACTTCTTCTTCAATCTTGCCATTGAGAAAAGCACTCTTCACGTCCATTTGGTATAGGAGGATGTTGTGATGATTGGTATAGGCTAGCAGTATGTGAATGGCTTCAAATCTAGCCACAGGAGCAAATGTTTCATGAAGTCAATCCCTTCAACTTGAGTGTATCCTTGAGCAACGAGACGAGCCTTGTTTCTGACAACTTGACCATGCTCATCTTGTTTGTTGCGATAGATCCATTTGGTGCCTATGATATTGTGCTTGCGAGGATCAGGACGCTTAACCAATTCCCACACATTGTTCAGCTCAAACTGTTGAAGCTCTTCTTGCATAGCTTGAATCCATTCAAGTTCCATGAAGGCTTCAGCAACTTTCTTGGGTTCAGATATAGAGGCAAAAGCAAAGTGCCCACAGAAATTTGCTAGCTGTGTTGCTCTTGAATGAGTGAGTGGACCAGGTGCATTGATGCTATCAATTATCTTCTCAATCTGTACTTCATTTGCAACACGAGGATGAACTGGACGAAGATTTTGCCCTTGCTGATCATTGTCTTCACCTTCAGCATTGGCTTCAAGCTGAGCAGTATCTTCAGGTTGACTAGGTGTAGAAATGATAAGTTCCTCTTCAGCCTGTGCCTCTGAAGGTATGATTTCTCCAGTACCCATAAGCTTGATCGATTCACTAGGTGGGACTTCATCTAGCACATTTGGCAGGTGCTCTCTTTGCGAGCCGTTAGTCTCATCGAATTGCACATCCACAGTTTCAACCACTTTATAGTGAAAGAGGTTGAAGACTCTGTAGGAGTGCGAATCCTTTCCATAGCCAAGCATAAAACCTTCATGTGCTTTTGGTGCAAATTTTGAAGTGTGATGTGGATCCTTGATCCAACACCTCACACCAAATACTCTGAAGTAACTGACGTTTGGCTTCTTACTAGTTAGAAGCTCATAGGATGTCTTCTTTATAAGCTTGTGAAGATAAACACGGTTGATGACGTGGCATGCAGTATCAATGGCTTCAGGCCAGAGCTTCCTTGGAGTCTTGTACTCATCAAGCATCATCCCTGCCATCTCAATGAGTGTCATGTTCTTGCGCTCCACGATGCCATTCTATTGAGGTGTGTATGGAGCAGAGAACTCATGAGTGATGCCCAATGTATCAAGATAAGTGTCGAGGCCAGCGTTCTTGAACTCTGTGACGTTGTCACTTCTGATGTGCTTGATCTTTATGCCATAGTTCGTCATGGCACAATTGGTGAATCGTCTGAAGACATCCTGCACTTCATTCTTGTAGAGGATTATATGCACCCATGTATATCTTGAGTAATCATCAACGATGACGAAGCCATAGAGTCAAGCAGTGGTAGTAAGAGTAGAGTAGTGAGTGGGGCCAAATAAGTCCATGTGAAGCAGCTCGAAGGGACGAGTCATAGTCATGATTGTCTTCGAGGGATGCTTGGCCCTAGTCATCTTTCCAGCTTCGCAGGCACCACACAGATGATCCTTCTTGAACTTGACGCCCTCAATGCCAACGACATGTTTCTTCTTCGCGAGTGTGTACAAGTTCCTAATGCCAGCATGCCCTAGCCTCTGATGCCAGAGCCAGCACTCTGAAGCTTTTGCTAGAAGACATACTGCCAACTATGGTCCTGCTGAGAAATCTACCATGTACAGATCATCTTTCCGGTACCCTTCAAAGACTAGAGATTTGTTAGATTCCATAAGAACAAGGCAACGATATTTTCCAAATATCACAATCATGTTCAAGTCACAAAGCATTGAGATAGACATTAAGTTGAAACCAAGGGATTCAACAAGCATCACTTTAACCATGTGCTGATCCTTTGAGATTGCAACTCTACCTAGACCCAATACCTTGCTTTTACCAGTATCAGCAAATGTGATGTGACTCTTGTCTGATGGACGTAGGGTTGAATCCATCAGAAGACTTCGATCACCAGTCATGTGGTTAGTGCATCCACTGTCCATAATCCATTCTGAAGCCTTTGGTGTCATACCCTACAGTGCAGTTTGGGGGATAGGATTCACCAAGGGTATTGTGAAGCATAAACATTTGACGTACAAGTGGATTATGAAAGTTCAGATCATGGTTAGGATAAATGGGATGATTGTCAAGGAATACTGGAACAAAATACATAGTAAGACCATTTGGGCATTTTATCTTGCGCCCCACAAGATGTTTTAGGTCCCTAGCATATGCATCAGACGCCTTTGATTTCCGGCTGGAGACCTTTCCCTGCAAAAGAGAGTTAATTTTTCTTAACCACCCACATCTTCAGGGGTGGCTTAGAAGCAATGAGTCCAAGTGCAGCATCTGAGAATTTTGGCTTTGGAGCCCTAGCAAATAGCCTTGCAGGAGGTGAATAATACTCATATGAATGAGCAGAATAGTTCTTGGTCTTATGAACATAGCGGTTTGACGAAACACGCTCATATTCATAAGTCTGAGTATGATTTCCCTGCAAAACATTGGCGTTAGGTTGACTCTGGTGAGTCCTCTATCTGTATGAAGCCTTAGGACCATATGAAGCCTTTGGTCTGGGGTTTGTCTTCTTCCCAGGTGGTGTCATGATGACATTCACAGGAAGATTCTCAAGACAACTTTTGGGTACCCAGATCTTCTTCATAGGTGGTCCATTCCTACAGTTAGTACCAATATACCTGGCAAACACTTCACCATTCTGAGTCTTAAACAGTTTATAGTTTGCATCAAAGGATTCATCAATGATAATCGGGTTAGCACAAGTGAAGCCAAATAAGGTAGATGGATCCACTAAAGGTCCCTTTGTAGCAACCCATGTGGTTTTGGGGTACTGCTCAGGCTTCCAGTAAGTACCATCAACATTCATTTTCCTTTTGAACCCAACACCCTCTTTCCTAGGGTTTCGGTTCAGAATCTGCTTTTTGAGGACATCACATAGTGTCTGATGCCCTCTGAGACTTTTGTACATTCCTATCTCAAGCAATGTCTTCAACCTGGCATTCTCATCAGCAATAGTGGTGGTATCACTACTAGAAAAAGGCCTACTAATGGCGCACCTAATCTGGCCATTAATGGCGCATTAGTGGTGCGCCATTAGTAGCACGCCATTAGTATATTTTACTAATGGCGCACCACTGGTGCGCCATTAGTATCTGGTATACTAATGGCGCACCCCGGATGCGCCATTAGTATATACAACAGTGCGCCATTAGTATGCCTCCCAGGGGGCCATGTATACCCAGGTGCTTTGGCATACTAATGGCGCACTACAGCAGGATGCGCCATTAGTAACTTCGGCATACTAATGGCGCACTGTTTAGTGATGCGCCATTAGTATCCTTTGGCATACTAATGGCGCACTATGATGTGATGCGCCATTAGTATGAATATTAGGTTTTATTTTTATTTTTTAATTTTCTGTTTTTTGCATAGGTTACAAAATGTATAATTGGACAAAATATAGACAGCACACATCAACAACAGATTCATCGAATACAATAGAAGATTAGTCTCTGAATACAATTCATCATTTTAGTCTCCGAATACAATTCATCATATTAGTCTCCGAATTGAAAAGACCGAACAAAATGTATAAGTATGAATCATTATATTACAAGTCTCGAGACCGCGAGTTTGTCTTCACATTACAAGTCGATATCGATCATCTAAACTACCATCACATAGAAGAGAGCTGCGGTCATCACGATGAGCATCATCACGATGAAACTCGTCTTCATCCGGTTCCTCCAACGCTCCCTCCCCTCTCCCGCTAGATAGCGGGCGTATCTAGATTCGGCCTCGGCCCTAGTGGCGTACCCTTTGTAACTGTTACCGCTAAATCGGTGAACCTGTCTCCGACACTCCTCCCAGTCGTCGTAGACTCCGGGAACCTTACCCTTGTACACGACATACCACGGCATCGCTATGCAGTAGCCAAACGAAACGTTAGTACCAATTCACAGACAATACATAAGCAATATATAAGTATGCAACAGAACGATCGGAAGAGAAAAGCAAGACATTAATAGCATCGATTACATCTAAGTTGAAGGACTCTCGAAACCAAAGAGACATACTACAAGTTCATTAAAGTTTAATTACAACATGAGCCAATCGATGTTTCAGAACTAGACAGCATCACTGCTTTCGACTCGACTCAAGGGACCGGAGCGTGGATGAAGCCGCCGTCTATCGTGGGAGTCATGAAACCACGGGCGTTGTCAGCCTGCATTTGTAGGATTGTGTCGATGTCATTGTTGGACGGTTGATTTCTGAGGTAGAACTGCCCCGAGGTACGAAGGACATCTTGATGGATGATTTCCGCAAACTCCGACTGGATGCGAAAGAATTCTTGTCTGATGTCCGCGTCCTGGATTGCCGTAACGCTCGCGGCCCAATCTTTGAGTCTACTCGGTAGCAGTAGTTGATGATGGTCCCGTACGATCGCCCGCATGTGATGGATGGCGTAGTAGGCACCCTTCTGACCGCCAGGCGGCTGCTTGATGCAGCAGAACGTCGTGTTGTGGGAGAACACGTGCTTGCCGTACTTACGAATAGGCCTGGTGAAGGTGCCTCCAGATTTGACGTAGCCGGGGAGAACATCATCAAGAACCTTCTTGACATTTGTGTAGTCTACGTTCGACTGACGGTCCGGGTCGAAATACGTGGCCATGGAATATTTGGGGCTTAGGAGGATGAGCGTGCAATGTGTGTCACTGCAGAAAACACGGAATGTTAAAAGAAAAACGATCGAAATCTAAGAATTCATATGTTACGGGGCGGTTGAGGGGAGGACTTACTCGGGAAAGTAAGGCACGAGGAAGTTGTCCTTATCTTGGTTTGCCAGAATGACGCCTTCGAGGTAAGAACTCGCGACTTGCCGGTCCCCAGCGCTGCCCAAGATCTTGGCACGCATGTAGAAGGGGTCGACTATCACGATGTCCGGGGTCTTGCCGCGAATGATCCGCATCTCCATACTCAGCAAAAATAGCCGAACTAAGGTGTAGTGCAGCGGATGAAGGTTCAACATAGCGTGGATGTCATCAAACCGCAGGACGATCGTACCCCCGATGGAGTTATCCACAAAGCCCTTGCCCTCTGGCACCTTGGCCTCGAAAACCGGGTATGCCACATCCTTCTCTCGGAGACGCCGCTTCTCCAAAGAAAGAACACTGTCATGCAGACTCCGCATAGCACCGGTTGCAGCATCGAGCATATTTCTCGGTAGCATCGGCCTACCCGCCACATGCACCCTCCTCGAGATATCTGCAGTTGAAGGTGGCCCGTCCTGAGCACGGATCGTACTCGGTGCCGGCTGGCCCGCACCCTTGTTAGTCTTTCTTTTGCGTGCCTTCTTCTTGATCTCCTGTAATGGGACCGAGTTCTGCTCACAGACCGCCTTCTTGAGTGTGTTGGGGCTGATCATATTTGGCACCTCGCCTATCTGAGGCTCGGTGAAGTCGGCAGCTGGAGGCGTCTCCTGAGAGCTGAACTGCAGACCACGCCTGTTGCAACTTGGCTTCTCCACGGTACCAGCTAGATCGCACACGTCTTTTGTTGGGTTGGGTTCTTGAGAAGGAGGCCCCATGAAGTGGCCACCATCCCCATGATCGGCAAAGTACCGATCGACGTTGGCAAATGTATCATCGTCGTCGTCGTTCTGATCCTGTGCCATATGCATGTTTGGATCCAGTGGCATAGGGATGTCCGGCACCGTTGCGGCGGTCTTGCCATGGGGCCGACTTGGCGCCGGCATGACTGGCGGTGTTGTCTTTGGGGTGGTGTCCCCCGCCCCCAAACGAATCTGGCTCTTCGGCCAAAGCAGGGGCCAGCTCAGGCAGGCGCTGAGGTTCATCACGTCATCATCGTCGGCCCCCATGGGTCGAATCGGAGGTAACACCTCGTCGCAGCCTGGCAGCACCCGAACCAGTTGAACCCTAAACAAGTTGGGTGGCATCTGGGTACCGTGGAACAAGGGGTTGCCCGGTTGAACGATTTTTCCCTTGGCGACATCGACCAACTCGTTGTTCACGAAGTGCGGGAGAGTGCACGGAACGTCGGCGGCGCCCTGCGAAAACATGTAGGGCGTTAGGGATGCCCAGTCAAAGGCAAGGAGATGAAGTCCTCGGCCGAGAGAGGCTTAATTAGTTACCGTGATGATGGCGTCGAGCTCGGCTAATGTCGAGGCACCGCCAACGGCGGGCGTGCAGTTGACGGAGGGGCCGCTTGCTGCAGAAGTGCCGGCCGGCGTACACCCGGGTGCATTAAGCTCCCGTGCCGGCATCGGAGACACCAATGCCGGCTCCGCCGGAGACACCAATGGCCCCGCCATCGCGTTCTGCGAGTTGCTGGCCGTGAAGCTAGGAATCGGGGGCGGCCCCTGTTGGCCGCCCGCAATCCACGCACTAATCCCCTGGATCAAGGTAGGCACAATGGCGGTGATCGTCGCTCCGAGTTGTTGTTGCACTTGCTCTTGGACAATCTCCGGAATCAGCGCCACCTGTGCCCTGAGTTCTTGAACCTCGCGCGCCTGGCTTTCCGAGCTGGTCTTTTTCTCCTTTCGCCCAGCAGTGTCATAGTATGACGACCATTTTGTCGACAAGCCTTTGCCGGCCACACGACCAGCTGACGTCGGCTTACTGAGCTTATCCTTGTTCTTCATTACATTCAACGCCCTATTTAGAGTGGTGTCCCAAGGGTTGCTCTTAGTCGACCCCGCGCTACTGCTTTCAGTCGCCTGCGGAAGGAATGTGAACCATTTAGAAATTTGGCTTCATTAATTAGAATGCAACCATATGGAGCTAATTACGAGGGGGTGTATTCCTTACCAGAACAAGCTCAAGCGCCCTGGTCTTCGGATCCGTGGTAAGCTCCTTTGTTTCCGGGTCCTTCTTGTACCGGGCCCTGACAAAGTTCCTGGTCTGCTTGTCACCGTATTTATCGAAGAGGGGCGGTAGGCCTTGCTCGGCACGGTCCGCCTCCTCCTTGTCCCATATAGGCTCCGCCACTCTGTAACCGCCGGGACCGAGTGTGTGTTCCCCTAAGTTCAGCTCCCGCATTTCTTTCCCCCACTTACTTGATTCGGAGTGTGCGGTGCTCGAGCAATTGATCTTGAAGTCGTTGTAGTCAGCTTCGGTGATCGAAGGATTTTTCTCCTTGATCTTCTCATAACTCTCACCTTTCTCGATCATTCTCTTCACATTGCTTTTCCAAGTAGACAGGGCCTTGCTCATCTTCGTGAGGGCAGCATTGTTCACTTTATTCCCTTTGAGGCTTGTGTTTTCAAATTCAGTGGGGAACTTGTATCGTTCGTGCAGCTTCGTGAAGAGGAGGTTGCGCAAATTCCCTCGGTCAGGATGCCTCAGGTTCTCGGTGTTGATCGAGACGGTGCTCCGGAGAATGCACCCGAGCTGAAGCGAGTACCCCTTGACTATTCGTTCGGGCGCCGTTGGATTCCCGTCGGAGTCCACTTCAGTAACTTCCTCCTTGAGGGTGCGGAGCACGGTCGGGCGCCGGTCCTTCCGTTGCCTCTTTGGTTGGCTACCATCTGTGCGTGCGCCGCCATCATCAGTGGTGGCATCCTCGGCGGCACCATCAGTGGTGGCATCAGTGGGGTCATCCTCGGTGGTACCATCAGTGGTCTAAGGATCGGTGGGGAAGGCGGCGTCCTCATACAAGTGAGGTTGTTCCTCCATCTCCTGGGACAGCTTCCAGAATGGCTTGTCGACGCCCGAACCCCCGGCCTCATCGTTGTTGGCCATGTTTCTCTCTAAATAGGAACAAAGTTTGGTCAAAAAGTTGGTTATTGTCAAGGAACAAGATCATGGTCTCATCATTTAGGGTTTGTCGACACCGAGGCATCCTAAAAGCTAAGCTTTTATCATTGAGGGTTTTTCGACGCCGAGGCACCCTAAAAGCCTAAGCTTTCATCATTTCGGTTTTTATCGACACCGAGGCACCCTAAAAGCCATGCATTAGTCACAAGTACGCCGGGGCACTTGATCCTACTTAATTACCTACTAAGATACCCCGGCCCATGCATTAGTCACAAGTACCCCATATGTCCTATTTTTAGCAAAGTCATGCTAAAATTCACGGAAAATTTCAGCATGACCTTTGCTGAAAATAGGACATATGGAGTACCCGAATTTGCCGGAACGGAAGTTAATCGACATTCCGGCAAACTCAAGGGCCTCTTGGGTGGACAAGGCAAAAAAGGCCTCCATCACAACATGGAAAATACACCAAGCAGTATCATCTCCAAGCAGTATCATCTCCAAGCAGTATCATATTTGTAATGACTGAAAATATTTACTTCAGGAAATATTTACTACTGTAGTTTCTGTTACAAACAAAAAAAAAGACTGAAGTTTGTCCTAGCTATATTTCAGGATGATTTTTCAGTTGCTCATGCTTTTTACAAATTGTAGCTACTGTTTTTTATACCTAAACAAAATTGCCCTAGCTATATTTGCTACTGTTTTTATACCTAATTTTTTGCTACTGTTTTTTAATTTGCTACTGCTTTTTTTTATTTGCTACTGTTTTTTTATACATACACCACCAAAGTCCAAAGAGTAACCACTTATTAGCTACCAGGAGTAAGTAAGTAACTAAATACACTTGTATAACAAAATAAATCAGAAACTTAGTTTTCAGTGTAATGAAACTAATTGCACATGAAAGAACAGGGGTAAATATTGTTAACAGAAGACAGCCAAACAAATATATTGCTCTTTATGAGGTTATGAGGTTACAGAGTACAAACTTAACTTGAGAATGACAGTGTTCAAAATAGTCAATGAAAAATTCATCAGTACTGAACATAATTAACAGAAGTTATTTTGATGGTATATAAGAATATTTATGGAACAAACAACATGAAGATAGCTGCAATCTTAAACAAAAATCAAAGCACACTTGTCTGTAAAAAGCTAACAAACTATGTGATGCTTCCAGCTAATATGTTCAGAGAACAGGAGCATGAGAAAAAATAACAGAAACTATATGATTTAACTGGTTTCAAAACATGAAGTCCTAAAAGCTCTTGTTTTTGACTTTGCATCCACTGATAAAGAAGAATCAGAGTAGTGAGCAAGACTGTAAATGTTCTGAAAATTAAAAGAAAAGAGTGTTGTCTCAGAACTCAGCAGTTACAGCAGGAGGTACTGTATTTACTTGGAAACACAAATATGTTCTTCATTATCTGCTCATTACACCCAGAGGTTATTTTTTGGCAAACAAAATTGAGAAATTTTAAGACACTACTGAGTTAATATTAGCCGTTGATTTTTTAATTTTCTGTTTTTTGCACAGGTCACTAGCTTCAGATTTTTTCCTCAGGTATAAGTTGATGCTTTTCTTCATATTTGCCATATGAAAAAATTAGGATGCTATCATCCTATATTTTGCCATGCTAAAAGATTGTGCCATGTAGAAAATTGCCATGCTAATCTTTAGATAAATACAAATAGAACAAACTCTTAGATAAAAATTTGCAATGCTATTTTACAGAACAAACAAACATTTTGCCACCTTGATACATAACTGAATTTTTGTGTAGTAGGTTCAGATCTCATTTTTTGAGCTATCACACTTTTTTTTGTTTACACAGCTACAATCTTTTGCCATGGCAAATCTTGGGACCATGGTCACATGGCAAATGTAGGATTGCTCTTAGCTAAAAACACGGCAAATGTAAAACATGGCAAAGTCTGAAATTTCCACAACATGTCAAACTTATTTCAAGTACCATGGCAAACTGAATGTTTTTATGAAAGTTGCCATGGCAGACTTTGCTATGAGTAGTTGCCATGGATAGAATCTCTACGAGTTTTTGACATGGCCAAATTCTGGAGTAATTGCCATGGCAAAATTTTGTAGTAGTTGCCATGGCAAAATTCAGGCAAAGTGCACCAGCGATTTTTTTGCATCTCTTAATTTCTAGTTGCCACACTAGTAGTTTAGTTTGGTGGTTAACAGGCATTTAACCATTTGCCACACCAAATTTTTGCTCTACTTTTCTGGGAGTCACGAATTAGATATCTGAAGCCTATATATGTCTCATCCTTTTGCATTCTTTCATTAATCTATAGAAATGCCTAAATTATCTGGTGATAAACAATTTGTGCTAGATAGAGAAACAAATAACTATCATGGCAATGGCTCCTCTTCTTTAAAAAAAAGGAGGATCACCCCTGGCCTCTTGATTTTCTAATGTACTAATCCCCCCCTCATCAATCATGGTTGCTCGCATAGGGACAGATTGTTGTATTAGGAGCAGAGAGGGAGAGGTGGGAAATGGAGGCGGGGGTGATTTGGATGGGGTACCTGCGGGCGTAGAAGACGGGGGCGTCGTCGGGGACGAAGACGTCGACGCTGTGGATGTTGGTGGTGGTGCGACGAGGTCCGGGAGGAGACGAGGACGACGGGGCGGTGGGGCGGCGGCGTCGGGAGAGGAGAGGGCGGCGTCGCGGCGTCGGGGCGTCGCGGCGGAGACGAGGACGACGGGGCGGCGTCGAGGCGGCGGGGCAGCAGCGTCGCGGCGTCGGGGCGTCGGGGCGGAGACGAGGACGACGGGGCGGCGTCGAGGCGGCGGGGCAGCGGCGTGGGGAGAGGAGAGGGGAAGGGGATCGAGGGCGAGGGAGAGAGAGGGGATAGGTTTGGGCCGGGGATAGGCGAGGGCGAGGGCACAATACTAATGGCGCACCACCCCTCGGTGCGCCATAAGTACATCCATACTAATGGCGCACCTCACCCTGGTGCGCCATTAGTAATTTTTTTTTCTGCTCGAGCCAACAGGTTATCTTCCACCTGACCTGATCCACACCAAGTTCCCTCTACTAGCTCGACTGGTCAGCAGCCAGTTCTCACACCAGGAGGTCCTGGGTTCGATTCCCAGGCTCCACAAAAAAAATTTATGCATTTAAAATGCTGTTTGATATTTATTTGTGTTTAAATATGTTCAAACTTGTTTAAATCATAACAATAATATATTTTTATAAGACAGTAATAATTATTTAAAAAATATCATCAAACAGTAATGCCGGTGGAGCGGGGGAGGGTGCGCGGGGTGCGGGGGGGCGGTGGACCGGGGGGTGCTCGGCGGCGAGGGGGACCGGATCTGGCGAGGTGGGATAGCGATCGAGATGGAGGGGGATCGAGATCGAGTGTCCATGAAATTTAAAAATATTCATGATAGTTCAAAAAGTGCCCATGAAATACAATCGAGAAATGAAGGCTACGATTTAAATACAATCGATCTTAGCTAGCTATCTGTTCACAATCTTCTTGCCCTTCTTTTTCGCAAATGGAGTTCTTCTGTGGAACGGACGTCCTTTAGGTAGGGTGGTCCTGCTTCTTCTTGTGGTGTATGCTGCTACTTCATCATCGTCGTCATGTTCGATTCTCGGGTCTCCGTACTTGTCGAAGTCTTGCTCATTGGCTACTCCATCCATTCCGATGATCTTCCTTTTGCCTCTCCTCACGACAACACGACTGGGCTTTGACGGGTCGGTAATGAAGAAGCATTGGTCCACTTGGGAAGCCAGTACCCATGGCTCATTTTTCGCGGTGACGTTTGCGCCTGCGGTCTTGGATTTGGCTTCGGGTATAACCATGGTGGTGAAATACCGGTCTTCTTTTAGGACGCTCTTGGCCCATCTGACACGGAACATCGGGACCTTCTCTGCAGCGTAGCTCAGCTCCCAGATCTCCTCGATCCTTCCATAGTATCTGTCCTTGTCCTTACCGGTGTAGGATTCCATCGTTACCCCGGAGTTCTGATAACCATCGCTCTTCATGTCCTTGGCCTCGGTGTAGAATGTGTAGTCGTTGATATCGTACGCCTCATAGGTCATCAGGTTGTGCTCGGCGCCCTGTGACAAGGCGAATATGAGTTGTTCTTCCGCGGAAGAATCCTCATGTAAAGGGTACGACAGAAGCTTCTGCTTGAACCAACGCGTGAAACATGAGTTGTGCTCTTTGAGTATATCTCCGTCCGTCCTCTGTTGGCCTCGGTCATTGTACGTCTTCTTAATAAAGGTTTTGTGCTCTACCACCCAAGGATCGACCACGTCTATGTGTTGTAGCGCGACTAGGTTTGCTCTTTCAAAGTCGGCGAGTCGACCCTCGAAGTCGACATGCATTTCGCGGCGACCCTCACGGTGACCCCATCCAGCGAGCCTGCCGAGGTGCCTGTTGACGGGCAGACCAACGGGGTTCTCGATGCCTAGATAATTCGTGCAGTAGGAGATGCACTCTTCGGTCAGAAAGCCCCTGGCTATGCTTCCCTCTGGACGTGACATGTTGCGAACGTATCCTTTGATGACACCATTCATCCTTTCGAACGACATCATGTTGTGCAGGAACGTCGGCCCGAGTTGGATGATATCGTCCACGATATGGACCAGCAGATGCACCATAACGTCGAAGAATGCGGGCGGGAAGTACATCTCAAGCTCGCATAGTATCACCACGATCTCTTCCTTTAGCCTTCTGAGTTGCCTCACGCCAACAGACTTCCGAGAGATGATGTCGAAAAAGTTGCATAGGCCAAATAGCGTTTCACGGACGTGCGCGTCCATGATCCCACGGATTGCAACTGGAAGTATCTGCGTCATCAGCACGTGACAGTCATGAGACTTCATCCCGCTGGACTTCAGCTTCGCTAGGTCTAGGTATCTGCTTATCTTCCCCGCATAACCGTAAGGAAGTTTTACTCCTACGAGGCAGGTGAAAAACTGCTCGATCTCCTCCTGACTTAGAGTGAAGCACGCGGGAGGGTAGTCATTTCCGGTCTTCTTGGCCTTTTTGCCTTTGCGACGACTTTCCGTGTCCTGCTTCGCCTCATATCATCATATATAGCGTGAAGCTCCTGCCTGATGCCCATTGATTTCAAGTCTGCCCTTGCTTTCGGCCCATCTTTGGTCCTCTCTGGCATGTTGAGCAGGGTACCAAGCAGACTCTCGCACACGTTCTTCGTGATATGCATGACATCAAGGCTGTGAGGCACACGGTGGATCTTCCAGTACGGCAAGTCCCAGAAAACAGACCTCGTTTTCCATACCTTCAGCAGCGGCTCTGGCGCCTTTCGCTTCTTTCCCGGCTCTGGCGCCTTTTGCTTCTTTCCCGGCAGTGGGCAGTCTTTCCAATTTTTCAACAGCTCGTCTATTTCCTCGCCGCTCCTCGTACACGGGCGTCCTCGGGGTTCGGTTTCACCATCGAATAGATCCTTGCGTTTTCTCCACGGGTCATCGTCGCGAAGCCACCTTCGATGTCCCATGAACACGGTTTTCGAAGACCCGGGATCTCTATCTAGCTGGCGATACGTTGTGTCATCCATGCACCTGACGCATCCAGAAAATCCGTGGACCACCTGCCCCGCGACATATCCGTAACCGAGATAGTCGTGCACCGTCGTGAGCAGCGCGGCTCTCATAGGGAAATATTCTTTCTCTGCGGCGTCCCACGTATTGGCTGGCGTTTTCCACAGCGTGTCAAGCTCCTCTTTCAGCAGCCCCAGATACAGATTGATGTCGTTCCCTGGTTGTTTCGGTCCTTCAATTAGCATACTCATGTGAATGTACTTCCTCTTCATGCACAACCAGGGGGGAAGGTTGTACATCCACACAAACACAGGCCAGGTGCTATGTGTGCTTCTCTGGCTGCCAAACGGATTGACTCCATCGGTGCTCGCGCCCAGCACGATGTTCCTTGGATCGTTCCCAAATTCTAGGTCTTCGAAGTTCAACACTTGCCAATGGCTCGCATCCTTAGGGTGACTCAGCATCTTGTCTTTTTTATCTATCTCCGGATCATTTGCGTCATCTTCTCGCTTCTTCTCCTCCCTATCCGCGTGCCAACGCAGGAGCTTTGCTACCTTAGGGTCCGCGAAATACCGCTGCAGACGAGGAGTGATCGGAAAGTACCACACCACTTTTCGAGGAGCTTTCTTCCTCTTCTTGTATCGAGTGACGCCGCACACCGGACATATGGTAGACTCCGCGTGCTCGTCCCGATAAATGATGCAATTGTTCATGCACACATGGTATTTCACGTGCGGTAAATCCAGAGGACACACGATTTTTTTCGCCTCCTCCAAACTGGTCGGGCACTTGTTCCCCTTGGGAAGACGTTCGTGCCAGAATGACATGTTCTCGTCGAAGCATGCGTTGGTCATTTTGTGTTTTACCTTCATCTCCAGAGCCATGAGCGTTACTTTCAGGCGGGTATCCTCGGGCCTGCATCCTTCATACAATGGAGTAACCGTGTCTAACTCAAGTTGATCAATCTTGGCTTTCTCTCGGGCGGCAGCTCTTGCGTTATCCGTCTGCTTGAGAAGCAGCTCTTGAATATGAGGGTCCTACACCCAGCCCATCGATGGTCCAGCGTCGTCTGCTCCGCCGGCATCATCATCTTCATGATCATGCCCGTCGTCTGCTCCGGCATCTTCCTCATCATCATGTCCTGCATCTTCTACATGATGACTGTGTACAGCATCACCGTCGTGATCATCTCCTGGGGATTCTTCGTCTTCTCGCCCGCCCGAGCCGCGGTGGTTGTCTTGCTGCCCTTCCTCATTTCTTGCCCGGCCCCCATGGACGACTTCGTAGTCATCTTCATCACCTTGCCACCGATAGCCATCCATGAAACCACGCAAGAGCAGGTGGTCCCGCACCTGCCAGGATTCCGGGTCCGCAATAAGGCTCTTCAGCTTGCATCTTCGACACGGACATCTTATCTCCGTCTCGTTCTTTTGAAGCATCTCGGCCTTCGCGGACCTCAAAAACCTATTCACGATGCCTTCGGTCATCATGCGGACCATGGTCGCCTGCGGGGTAGAGCAAAACGATATTTTAGAACCAACAAAAAATTTGGCATGACTTTCCCTAAAAATAGGACCAAAAAGAATGCTTAATGCCAAAATTCTCGCCGAAACGGAAATGAATCAACATTCCGGCAAAATATTGGCAACTATCGCATTTCAAATACCGGTACACCTCCAAACACAAACACATATGCAACACCACAAACATATGCAACACCACGAACATACATAGATCTAGCTAGGCCATAAAAAGTGCATGTGCACATTGTTGTAGGGAGAACAACATAAATATAGCTTCCCCCCTTACTTACCTATCAAAACAAGGTAATTTAACCACTTAAATTGAATGAATCTATGGTGGAAATGAGGTGAAAAAGAGGAGGCACCCGAGACAAGGAGGAGGTGGAGAGAATGAAGTGGGGAGAAAGTGAGTGTGGGTAGAAGAGGCTGTCCAAAATATCTTGTTGCTGCCCACTTACTAATGGCGCACCAACTCTAGATGCGCCATTAGAGTAATCCAGGTTATTAATGGCGCACCTTCTGGTGGTGCGCCATTAGTATGTTTGGACAGGCGCACTAGCTAAAAAAAACTTTTTATACTAATGGCGCACCCTGGGCCAGGTGCGCCATTACTAGTTACAACTAGTAATGGCGCACTGTGTCTGGATGCGCCATTAGTATGTTTGGACAGGCGCACTAGTTTAAAAAAAATTGATACTAATGGCGCACCCTGGGACAGGTGCGCCATTACTAGTTACAACTAGTAATGGCGCACTGTGTCTGGATGCGCCATTAGTATGTTTGGATAGGCGCACTAGTTTAAAAAAATTGATACTAATGGCGCACCCTGGGCCAGGTGCGCCATTACTAGTTAAAACTAGTAATGGCGCACTGTGTCTGGATGCGCCATTAGTATGTTTGGACAGGCGCACTAGTTAAAAAAATTGATACTAATGGTGCACCCTGCGCCTGGTGCGCCATTAGTAGTTTCAACTCTAATGGCGTATCAGAAGGTGGTGCGCCATTAGTATATACTAATGGCACACCGCTTGTCTGGTGCGCCATTAGTGTCAATCCCATCTATAGCCCTTTTTCTAGTAGTGTATCCTCAGTAGAGGGGTTAGTTACCACATCAAAGTTGAAGATATTGCAACAGTAGCAGCAGTAGAACATTCAGCAATTGAGACAGCGTTATCACGCTCAAGACATTTTACACATGGTGGTTCAAATCCTTCCTGAGCGGAACTGATCTGTTGAGTGCGAAGTGACTTGTTCTCTTTTTGAAGATCATCATGAGCCGCTCTCAAGTTCTCAAGTTGTTGCTTCCTTTGAAGATAATCGTAGGAAAGCTTTTCATGAGTTGTTGAGAGTGTTTCATGACGACTTTCAAGTTCCTCGTACTTAACATGAAGATTTTTTATGTCTTCAATTAAGGACTGAGCTCGGGTCATTTCCGCGTCCAACAGGTCATCGCTCTTGTCTAGCAATTTTTGAATATGTTCCATGGCATTCTGTTGTTCAGTTGCAATTTTAGCAAGTGTTTTGTAGCTAGGTTTAGATTCACATTCAGAGTCATCTTCACTTGATGTTTGAAAGTAAGCATCGCGTGAGTTTACCTTGGCACCGCGTGCCATGAAGCAGTAGGTGGGAGCAGAGTCGCCCTTATCATCAGCATCGGTGTTGGTGACGGAGCCATTGTCTTCAGAGTTGAAGATGGACTTGGCAACATAGGCAGTAGCCAGAGCCAAGCTGGCCATGCCTGAATCGGACTCCTCCTCAGACTCCACCTCTACTCCTCAGAAGCAGACTCCTCCTCTGAATCCATCTCCTTGCCAACAAAAGCACGAGCCTTGCCAGATGAGCTCTTCTTGTGTGATGAAGACCTTAAGGAAGACTTTGAAGAAGACTTTGAGGATTTCTTCTTCTTCTTGTCATCAGAATCATATTCCTTGCTCTTCTTCTTCTTCTTGGTCTCATTGTCCCACTGTGGACACTCAGAGATGTAGTGACCAGGTTTCTTGCACTTGTGGCATGTTCTCTTCTTGTGATCACGTGTGGAAGCTTCATCATTTCTAGAGCTGGATCTTGAAGACTTCCCGAAGCCTTTCTTCTTGGTGAACTTCTGGAACTTCTTCACAAGCATAGCAAGCTCCTTTCCAATGTCTTCAGGATCCTCGGAACAGCAGTCAGATTCTTCTTCAGATGAGGAAACAACCTTTGCCTTCAAAGCACGAGTATGGCCTTAGTTGGGACCATAGATATCTCTTTTATCAGATAACTGGAACTCATTTGTGTTGAGCCTCTCAAGTATGTCAGACAGATCGAGAGTCTTGAAGTCAGGGCATTCTTGAATCATCAGGGCTAGGGTATCAAATGAGCTGTCAAGCAATCTCAAGAGTGTCTTGACGATTTCATGCTTGGTGATCTCAGTGGCACCGAGTGCGTGAAGCTCATTTGTGATATCAGTGAGGCGATCAAACGTGAGCTGGACATTCTCATTGTCATTTCTCTTGAAGCGGTTGAAGAGGTTGCGAAGAACACTGATCCTGGAGTCTCTCTGGGTTGAGACGCCTTCGTTGACCTTGGAGAGCTAGCCCCAGACTAGCTTCACGGTTTCCAGAGCACTCACACGACCATACTGTCCTTTGGTCAGATGACCACAGATGATGTTCTTGGCAGTTGAATCCAGTTGAATGAACCTCTTGACATCAGCAGGAGTGAAACCTTCACTGGCCTTGGGAACGCCGTTCTTGACGACATACCAGTGGTCGACATCAATGGCTTCAAGATGCATACGCATCTTATTCTTCCAGTAGGGGTAATCAGTGCAATCGAAGATAGGGCACGCAACGGAGACTTTGATTATCCCTGCAGTCGACATAGCTAAAACTCCAGGTGATTAAACCAAATCACACAAAACAAGGGAGCACCCTGCTCTGATACCAATTGAAAGTGCTAGTAATCGACTAGAGGGGGTGAATATGAGATTTTTATCAGAGTCTTCAAAACACGGAGGCTTTGAAGACAAAAAGTAGAAATGAGCCTATTGATATGCAGCGGAAGGTAGACTACACTAGACAAGCCATAGTCAAGTAAGCAATGAAGTGAAAGCACGAAGACTATTAGCATCTAGGTAGTATGGATCAGGATGGAAGATAGTAGGAAGCCAAACAACAACAGTCTTCACACAGTGAAGACAATCAGATCATGCAAGTAGGCAATGACTTCACAAAGACAAACTGTAGGTAAAGAGAGGTAAGAGATAGAACCAGTTGCTTGGTGAGGACAAGGATTTGTTGGACCAGTTCCAGTTGCTGTGACAACTATACGTCTGGTTGGGGAGGCTGAGATTCAACTCAGAATACCGCATCTTCACCTTATTCCCCTTGAGCTAAGAACACTTAGTCCTCGCCCAATCACTCTGGTAAGTCTTCAAGGTAGACTTCCAAACCTTCACAGACTTCATTCACCGGCAATCCACAATGACTCTTGGATGCTCAGAACACGACGCCTAACCGGTTGGAGGATTCACAGTCCTCAAGTGTAATAAGTCTTCAGATCACGCGGACAGAAAGACTTCAGTGATGCCTAACACTCTTTGGCTCTTGGTGTTTTGGGCTTTGTCCTCGCAAGGATCTCTCTCTCAAATGCTTCGGAGGTGGCTTGCTCTCAAACGAATAAAGTCGTGCACTAACTCTGAGCAGCCACCAATTTATCGTGTAGGGGGTGGGCTATTTATAGCCAGGAGGCAACCCGACCTGATTTGTCCGAAATGACCCTGGGTCACTAAGGAACTGACACGTGTCTAACGATCAGATTTCAAACACACATGGCAGCTTGACTTGGGCTACAAGTAAAGCTTACTCATCCAGCTCTGGATAAGATTTGCTCTCATTGTCTTCGCTTGAAGATTTAGGATTTGGTTGAGTATCACTTCAGTCACTCTGACTTTGTTCACTTGGACCCCACTTAATAGTGCGGTGGTTCCTATGACTCAACAAATAAGAAAAGGAAACTACAAAACAACTATGTCTTCGCACTCCATAGTCTTCACGTGAATGTATTCTCAAGTCGTAATCTTCGTTGTGAATATCTTCACAAACCACCATTGTCTTCAATGTCTTCACACATTTTTAGGGGTCATCTCTGGTAGGTAAACCGAATCAATGTGGGACTACCACCTGTGATATCCTGCAATTCTCACAAACACATTAGTCCCTCAACCAGGTTTGTCGTCAATACTCCAAAACCAACTAGGGATGGCACTAGATGCACTTATAGGGAGGGACAGCCGGGGGTACCTGCTGAAACAGAAACACATGCTCATCAAAGTAAACGTGTCAGGAAGTGAACACACGGTGGGAGACGGGATCGTAGCACCGACATCCCTTGGAGTTAGAGGGGTTTCCGATGAAGATGCAAGCGACAGAACAGGGTGCGAGTTTGTGTGGAGCGGTGTCAGCAGTGCTAGGATAGCAAAGGCACCCGAAAATATGCAAGCCATCATAATATGGGGGCGTACCAAAGAGACGATGGTGAGGTGCGTAGTTCCACCGTGGGCGGCATGATCGAAGGTTAAGGAGAAGTGAAGCAGTGGCGAGTGCGTCCGGCCAAAAGCGAGGCGGCACGTTAGCATGGAACAAGAGCGTGTGAACGCAGTCGTTCAGAGTGCGAAGGACACGTTCGTCTCGACCGTTCTGCTGTGAAGTATACGGGCATGTGAGACGAAAATTGTGCCGTGGTGCGACAGAAAAGTGCGGAAAGCAAGATTGTCGAACTCTTTTCCATTGTTAGTCTGAAGAGCAAGAATGGGACGCCCAAACTATGTGCTGACATAGGAGTAAAAAGACGTCAAAGTGGAGAGTGCATCCGATTTTCGTCGCAATGGAAAAGTCCGAATAAGTAGCCCGAATTACTAGGAACCGGAGAGGTCCACACATCGCTATGAATCAACTGAAAGGGAAAAGAAGCTATGGTGGTGGAGTTATTAAACGGAAGGCGAACGTGTTTGCCGACACGACATGCATGACAGGTGTGATCCTCTATCTTATTACAACTGAAACTGAAACTCCTAAGAATATGACAAAGTGTGACGGGGTTGGGATGACCCAAACGAGCGTGTCAGAGATCAACACCGGCAGAGAGAGCAACCGGTGCAGTGGTGGAGGTGGACGGCAGATGCACCGAATAGAGCTCGTCGGGGCTGTCACATCGGTGAAGTACCATCCTGGTCCGAGGATCCTTGAAACAAAAACCAAGCTCGTCAAATTCAACAGTAACAGGATTTTCACGAGTTAAGCAACGAACGGAAACAAGATTCTTAATAAGATGAGGTGACACAAGTATGTTAGACAAAGTTAAAGGCGTGGAATTAGAAGGAAAAGAAGTGTGCCCGACATGTGTGATAGGAAGTGTGCAACTGTCGCCGATAATGATGCCGCAGTTGGTGGTGACGGGAGTGAAGGAGGCAAGATTACCAGGATGAGAAAACATGTGAGCCATAGCCCTGGTTTCCATGTACCAATCACCACCTCCAGTGTAGGTGTTCGGCGTAGGCGCGGTGTGCAGCGCGGCGAGGAGCACCGGATCCCAAGGCGTCGGTGGCAGGGCCGGCGAGGGCGGCGGTGGCGCCGTAGGGAGACCATAACCGCCGCTCAGCTGTGGCGGTGGGTATCCTCCATACGGCTGCGGAGCCGCGTAGTACGCCTGGTGCGCCGGCGGGCGCAGCACGGGAAGGGTCGGTGCGGGGGCCAGTGGAAGCGGCATGGTGTAGGCATGAACAACACTAGTCGACGGGTTGTAGCCGGAGGCCCACGGAGGGGGCACCTGGAGCTGCTGCTACTGTTGCTGACGAGACGGGCCGGTGCCCTGCGGCTGCTGCTGCTGACCACCGCAACGGCCCCCACCGCGCCGACCCCCACCGCGTCGTTCGGCGGGAGGGCCGTATGGCCTGCTGCTGGGGCGCCGGGTACGGCAGCGGCACCGGGAAGGGCGTCGGGTGGCGCTGCTACGGGGGCGCGGCCGGGGCAGCGGGAGGCGCTGAAGACCCGCCGCGGGTGGTGCCGGCGGCGAGGGCGGTGTGGATGGCCCGCGCCTTCACCTGCTTCATTCGCCGCTCCTCCAAGCGGAGGTACGCAATGAACTTGGCGAAGGACGGGTTGGGGATGAAGCTGAGGTTCGCCGCGGCGTTGCTGAAGTCCTCGTTAAGCCCGGCGGTGAGCGTGCTGAGGAGGAGGTCATCATCGATCTTCGCGCCAATTTCATGGAGCTCGTCAGCGAGAGTCTTGAGGCGGCAACAGTAATCGTCGATGGAGGTGATGTCCTGGTGCACCCCAAAAAACTCTTGATGCAAAAAAACACGACGCTGGAGTTGGTTGTCGGTGAAGAGCCCTTTCAGCTTGGTCCACACGGCGCAGGCATAATCACCGTCCTGCACGACCGTCTGGAAGAGGTCTGGCGAGATGGTGAGGAAGAACCAGCGGATGATCGTGGTGTCGATGGTGGACCAGTCATGGAACTCAAGGACGAGGCTGGAGTCAATGGTGCCATCCACGTGATCGATGAGATTATACTCCCGGAACATGAGGGAGAAGTACGTCTTCCACGTGTAGTAGGAGGAGTCCGCCTGGGAGAGACGAACCCACACCCGCTCGAAGATGTTCAAGTTGTGGATGTCGTTCACGTCGGGAGAATTAGCGTCGGCGAATGGGTTGGAGTTGGTGGACGCAGAGGAGGTGACTGACGACATGGCGGTGTGCGGTGGTGCGGCTAGGGTACGGCGCGGCAGCGGCGATCGGCTCGGGAACACTACTAGGGAAAAGCCTATACACAGAATCTTACCAGCAGAGCGCTTTAAAACAAGGCGCTGCTGCTACGTAGCAGCAGCGCGCGCCCACAAAACGCGTTGTTGAAATAAATGTAGCAGTAGCGCGCTTGTAATAAGCCGCGCTACTGCTATAATTGCCATGACCCCGCCGCCAAGCTAGTTATAGCAGCAACACCCTAATACAAAGAGCGCTATTGCTACAGATCATAGCAGTAGCGCCTTCTCACAATGCCCGCTACTGCTAAGTTTACTACAAAAAATTTGTCCCACCTCGCTCCGCAAACAGGGTTTTTACCACCTTAAATATGTTACTTCTCAAACTATCACAACCACTTGGTCTTCATTGAACTCTATGTGTAGAATTTGTGGCCACAATATGAGTCTTATCCGGTCTCTAAACCGGTGAGGACTCATATTGACAATTCAGATTGTACACAAAAAAGATCATTGATGATCAGTGTATTTGTTATGTATATTTTTACATGTTTACACATAGTTGTAGCGCGTCTTGGCTGAAAGGCGCTACTGCTAAGTCGTTTAGCAGTAGCGCGTTTCTATATAGCGCGCTACTGCTAAGTCGTTTAGCAGTAGCGCGTTTCTATATAGCGCGCTACTGCTAAGCCATTCTATCTTCCCCAACCGACCGCCCCTCACTCTCCTCTCTCCACTCACACTCATACTCACACTCACTCGATCTCCCCCTCAATCCCCCCGCGCCGGTCCTCCCCGCCGGCCGCCCTCGCCCCCACCGGCTGCCGTCGCCTACCCCTCCTCCCTCTGCTCCGCCGTCACCTCCTCCTCCCTGAACTTAGCAATCCTTCACCGGCCACCCTCCTCCCCGCCCCCTCCTCCTCCGTCCTCTCTCCACTCCTCCGTTCGCCGCCGGCCGGCCCCTCCTCGATCGCTCCGCCTTCCTCCTCCGTTCTCCTTCCTCCTCCCTCCTCTAGTCGCCCCTCCTTCTCCCTCCTCCCTCCTCCATCCACAACCCCTCCTCCCTGCTACATTTTGATTTAGTAGGCTAGTTCATATGCAACATTTTGGTTTAGTTGATATGATTTAGTTGATTTAGAACATTTTGATTTAGTTGATTTAGTAGGCTAGTTGATTTAATAGGCTAGTTGATTTAGTAGGCTAGTTGATTTAGTAGGCTAGTTGATTTAGAACATTTTGATTTAGTTGGTTTAGTAGGCTAGTTGATATGCAACATTTAGAGAGAGAGAGATGATAGTTGATAGTTTTTAGTTGATATGATTAACTGATTAGTAAAAATTTAGACATAGTTGATAGTTTTTAGTTGATATAAGCCTCTGGTCATATATAACACTTTGATATAGGATAGTTTCTAGGGTTTAGAATAGTCGATGCTAGTTTGCTATGTTGGTTTGCATGTTGAGCTTGATGATCATCCCATGCTAAGTTGCTAGCATACCGATGCTCTGCTTTAGTTGTGGTTTTTGTGTTCCTCACAGTAGTTTTTTTAATGCTATATTGAAGTTGGTGTACCACTGTTTTTTTATTGGGTTAATTCCAGCATCTCTAGATCCTATTTTTAGTACCACATATAAACCTGAATATATTCAGTTTGGCTTGTGTTGAGATATCTTGTTGTTTAGTTTAGGTTAGATGGCATAACACATTTGTGACCTTTGAGATGGCATAACACATTTGGAAGTTCTTGTTATATGTAATGTCTGTTGCTAACCTCATATCATCTTATCTGTTAATTTTAATTACTAAGCCTAAATATTCTATTTTCCGATTAAGATGGATGCATTGAGAACTTTATGTTATTGTTTTCCTTTCCTGTGAAGTGGATCGTTCATCTTTGCTCATATTGCTTTAGGAAAATGGTGCGACCACCACCACCATGTCGACTGTGCAAGTCAAGGTGCGCCAGCAGCCTTGCAACTAGCAAGTTGTTTGGCATCTACTTCCAGCCGAGTTTTTGTCATGCGGCGGTAAGAAATTATATGAAATGTAACAACTATTTTGTTTTTAGTGTTGGCATTAATGCATTGTGTCATTTTGCTTTTTACACAGATCGTCCCATGCAGTGTGAGGTTGAAATTCAACAAGCTGACAGGAGACACTGTGACCTTTGAGGCTCCTGGGCGCCCTACACTATGGAGGTCGAGAAAGGACGCAATATGTCGCAGATTGGAGGAGATGGATGGGCCCGTTTCCTCGCCCGCATGCGTGTTACTGGTGGTGAATTGATCCGCTTCTCCTTCAGAGCAGAAAGACCCAAGTTGGCTGCCATTTATATCAACAAGGAGGAAGATGATGAAGATGATGAGGACCCACTCGATGAAGATGATGAGGACCCACTTCATGAATCCATCGTAGCTCAAAGAATGAGGCTGAGCGAGGAGGAGGTGTGCAACCTATGGGACATAATTCTGCCACGTGATGACTTTGTCGGGGTGCCATTCGTGACCCGCCTGACAAGTAATCCCTCCGTCCCATAATACAAGAACGTTTTTCAAACTGTTTTAGCTTGGAAAATGTTCTTATATTATGGGACAGAGGGAGTACCATGGTCGATCGGCATGATATGGTATGTTATACTAACTGTAGTAATTTGATGATATATATATGCTTTATTGTTATACTTATAAATGCAAATTATCCGGTGATATGCTTAGTGTAGAGTCCAATGATATGCTGTGTGGAATCTAGTCGATGATATGCTTTAGTGTAGAGTCCGATCACATGCTTATTAGTGTAGAATCCAAGGAACTATTAATAGTGTAGATAATCCATATATACTTATTAGTAGAATTTATGCTTAGTAGAAATGTGTAGTACTGTGTCTTTTGATAGTGTAGAAAATCTATACTTAGTAGAAATATATTTGCAAGAGTATGTGCGAGGCTACTTATTAATTGATATGTTTTCTTATTCAGAAATTGCCAAAGAGCCTATCTGTGAGTTGTGGTATCGAGCATGATGAAGAAGGCTCAGCTGGAATACGCCTTACCGCAAGGGCCTCCGTCACCACCTATACTTACGGCGTGGACACGGACGGTCACACACACTTAAGCTCGGTTGGGTGGAAGAGATTCCTCGTTGGCAAGAATCTTCGTGTTGGACAGGCCATCCTAATTACTATCACGAACACCCACCGCCCAGGCTTGAGGATGATGATCATCGTAGATATCATCTAGAACTATATATGTGTTGGGGAACGTAGTATTTAAATTTTTTGCCTACGATCACGCAAGATCTATCTAGGAGAAGCATAGCAACGAGTGAGGAGAGTGTGTCTACGTACCCTCGTAGACCGAAAGCGGAAGCGTTAAGTAACGCAGTTGATGTAGTTGAACGTCTTCGCGATCCAACCGATCAAGTACCGAACGCACGGCACCTCCGCGATCTGCACATGTACGGCTCAGTGACGTCCCTTGAACTCTTGGTCCAGCTGAGGCCGAGGGAGAGTTTCATCAGCACGACGGCGTGGTGACGGTGATGATGAAGTTACCGGCGCAGGGCTTCGCCTAAGCACTGCAACGATATGACCGAGGTGTGTTTCTCTGGAGGGGGGCACCGCACACGGCTAAGAGAAACTTTGGTGTGTCTTTGGGGTGCCCCCTCCCACGTATATAAAGGAGGGAGGAGGAGGAGGCCGGCCAGGAGGAGGCGCTCCCAAGGGGGGGGGTCCTACTCCAAGTAGGATTCGCCCCCCCCCTTTCCTACTTCCACGAGGAGAAGGGGGAAGGAGAGGGAGGAGAGAAGGAAAGGGGGGCCGGCCCCTCTAGTCCAATTCGGTTTGGGCTAGGGGGCACGCGCCACACCTTGGCCCGCCTCCTCTCTTCCACCACTAGGCCCATGAGGCCCAATAACCCCCCGGGGGTTCCGGTAACCCCCCCCCCCCCCCCCCGGTACTCCGGAAAATACCCGATACACCTCAGAACTATTCTGGTGTCCGAATATAGTCTTCCAATATATCAATATTTATGTCTCGACCATTTCGAGACTCCTCGTCATGTCCGTGATCTCATCCGGGACTCTGAACTACCTTCAGTACATCAAAACACATAAACTCATAATACCGATCGTCACCGAACGTTAAGCGTGCGGACCCTGTGGGTTCGAGAACTATGTAGACATGACCGAGACTCATCTCCGGTCAATAACCAATGGTGGAACCTAGATGCTCATATTGGCTCCCACATATTCTACGAAGATCTTTATCGGTCAAACCGCATAACAACATATGTTGTTCCCTTTGTCATCGGTATGTTACTTACCCGAGATTCGATCGTCGGTATCACTATACCTAGTTCAACCTCATTACCAGCAAGTCCCTTTACTCGTTCCGTAATGCATCATCCCGTAACTAACTCATTAGTTACATTTCTTGCAAGGCTTATAGTGATGTGCATTACCGAGAGGGCCCAGAGATACCTCTCCGACAATCGGAGTGACAAATCCTAATCTCGATCTATGCCAACTCAACAAACACCATCGGAGACACCTGTAGAGCATCTTTATAATCACCCAGTTACGTTTTGACGTTTGATAGCACACTCAGTGTTCCTCCGGTATTCGGGAGTTGCATAATCTCATAGTCATAGGAACATGTATAAGTCATGAAGAAAGCAATAGCAATAAACTAAACGATCATAGTGCTAAGCTAACGGATGGATCATGTCAATCACATCATTCTCTAATGATGTGATCCCGTTCATCAAATGACAACACATGTCTATGGCTAGGAAACTTGACCATCTTTGATTAACGAGCTAGTCAAGTAGAGGCATACTAGTGACACTATGTTTGTCTATGTATTCACACATGTACTAAGTTTCCAGTTTAATACAATTCTAGCATGAATAATAAACATTTATCATGATATAAGGAAATATAAAGAACAACTTTATTATTGCCTCTAGGGCATATTTCCTTCAGTCTCCCACTTGCACTAGAGTCAATAATCTAGATTACACAGTAATGATTCTAACAGCCATGGAGTCTTGGTGATGATCATGTTTTGCTCGTGAGAGAGGCTTAGTCAACGGGTCTGCAACATTCAGATCCGTATGTATTTTGCAAATCTCTATGTCTCCCTCCTTGACTTGATCGCGGATGGAATTGAAGCGTCTCTTGATGTGCTTGGTTCTCTTGTGAAATCTGGATTCCTTTGCCAAGGCAATCGCACAAGTATTGTCACAAAAGATTTTCATTGGACCCGATGCACTAGGTATGACACCTAGATCGTATATGAACTCCTTCATCCAGACTCCTTCATTTGCTGCTTCCGAAGAAGCTATGTACTCCGCTTCACACGTAGATCCCGCCACGACGCTTTGCTTAGAACTGCACCAACTGACGGCTCCACCGTTCAATGTAAATACGAATCTGGTTTGTGACTTAGAGTCATCCGGATCAGTGTCAAAGCTTGCATCGACGTAACCATTTACGACGAGCTCTTTGTCACCTCCATAAACAAGAAACATATCCTTAGTCCTCTTCAGGTATTTCATGATGTTCTTGACCGCTGTCCAGTGATCCACTCCTGGATTACTTTGGTACCTCCCTGCTAGACTAATAGCAAGGCACACATCAGGTTTGGTACACAGCATTGCATACATGATAGAACCTATGGCTGAAGCATAGGGAATGACTTTCATTTTCTCTCTATCTTCTGGAGTGGTCGGGCATTGAGTCTGACTCAACTTCACACCATGTAACACAGGCAAGAACCCTTTCTTTGCTTGATCCATTTTGAACTTCTTCAAAACTTTATCAAGGTATGTGCTTTGTGAAAGTCCAATTAAGAGTCTTGATCTATCTCTATAGATTTTGATGCCCAATATATAAGCAGCTTCACCGAGGTCTTTCATAGAAAAACTTTTATTCAAGTATCCTTTTATGCTATCCAGAAATTCTATATCATTTCCAATCAACAATATGTCATCCAAATATAATATTAGAAATGCTACAGAGCTCCCACTCACTTTCTTGTAAATACAAGCTTCTCCAAAAGTCTGTACAAAACCATATGCTTTGATGACACTATCAAAACGTTTATTCCAACTCCGAGATGCTTGCACCAGTCCATAAATGGATCGCTGGAGCTTGCACACTTTGTTAGCATCCTTTGGATGGATAAAACCTTCGGGTTGCATCATATACAACTCTTCTTCCAGAAATCCATTCAGGAATGCAGTTTTTACACCCATTTGCCAAATTTCATAATCATAAAATGCGGCAATTGCTAACATGATTCGGACGGACTTAAGCATCGCTACGGGTGAGAAGGTCTCATCGTAGTCAACTCCTTGAACTTGTCGAAAACCTTTCGCAACAAGTCGAGCTTTGTAGACAGTAACATTACCGTCTGCGTCAGTCTTCTTCTCGAAGATCCATTTATTCTCTATGGCTTGTCAATCATCAGGCAAGTCAACCAAAGTCCACACTTTTTTCTCATACATGGATCCCATCTCAGATTTCATGGCCTCAAGCCATTTCGCGGAATCTGGGCTCATCATCGCTTCCTCATAGTTCGTAGGTTCGTCATGGTCAAGTAACATGACCTCCAGAACAGGATTACCGTACCACTCTGGTGCGAATCTTACTCTGGTTGACCTACGAGGTTCGGTAGTAACTTGATCAGAAGTTTCATGATCATCATCATTGGCTTCCTCACTAATTGGTGTAGGAATCACAAGAACTGATTTCTGTGATGAACTACTTTCCAATAAGGGAGCAGGTACAGTTACCTCATCAAGTTCTACTTTCCTCCCACTCACTTCTTTCGAGAGAAACTCCTTCTCTAGAAAGGATCCATTCTTAGCAATGAATATCTTGCCTTCGGATCTGTGATAGAAGGTGTACCCAACAGTCTCCTTTGGGTATCCTATGAAGACACATTTCTCCGATTTGGGTTCGAGCTTATCAGGTTGAAGCTTTTTAACATAAGCATCACAGCCCCAAACTTTAAGAAACGACAATTTGGGTTTCTTGCCAAACCACAGTTCATATGGTGTCATCTCAACGGATTTAGATGGTGCCCTATTTGATGTGAATGCAGCCGTCTCTAAAGCATAACCCCAAAATGATAGCGGTCAATCAGTAAGAGACATCATAGATCGCACCATATCTAATAAAGTGCGGTTACGACGTTCGGACACACCATTACGTTGTGGTGTTCCGGGTGGCGTGAGTTGCGAAACTATTCCGCATTGTTTCAAATGAAGACCAAACTCGTAACTCAAATATTCTCCTCCACGATCAGATCATAGAAACTTTATTTTCTTGTTATGATGATTTTCCACTTCACTCTGAAATTCTTTGAACTTTTCAAATGTTTCAGACTTATGTTTCATCAAGTAGATATACCCATATCTGCTCAAATCATCTGTGAAGGTAAGAAAATAACGATACCCGCCGCGAGCCTCAACACTCATCGGACCGCATACATCAGTGTGTATTATTTCCAACAAGTCTGTTTCTCGCTCCAATGTTCCGAAGAACGGAGTCTTAGTCATCTTTCCCATGAGGCATGGTTCGCAAGCATCAAGTGATTCCAAAACCCATCAGCATGGAGTTTCTTCATGCGCTTTACACCAATATGACCCAACCGGCAGTGCCACAAATAAGTTGCACTATCATTATTAAACTTATATCTTTTGGTTTCAATACTATGAATATGTGTGTCACTACTATCGAGATTTAACAAAAATAGACCAC
Source organism: Aegilops tauschii subsp. strangulata (assembly GCF_002575655.3). Taxonomy (NCBI): domain Eukaryota; kingdom Viridiplantae; phylum Streptophyta; class Magnoliopsida; order Poales; family Poaceae; genus Aegilops; species Aegilops tauschii. The sequence continues at coordinate 90,680,073 of NC_053038.3, forward strand.
TCATCAAGGGTGCATGACCATAAAAGATATTACTCATATAAATAGAACAACCATTATTCTCTGATTTAAATGAATAACTATCTCGCATCAAACAAGATCCAGATATAATGTTCATGCTTAACGCTGGCACCAAATAATAATTATTCAGGTCTAAAACTAATCCTGAAGGTAGATGTAGAGGTAGCGTGCCGACGGCGATCACATCGACTTTGAAACCATTTCCCACGCGCATCGTCACCTCGTCCTTATCCAATCTTTGCTTAATCCGTAGCCCCTGTTTTGAGTTGCAAACATGAGCAACAGAACCAGTATCAAATACCCAGGCACTCAGTAAGGTACATATCAATAACATGTATATCAAATATACCTTTCACTTTGCCATCCTTCTTATCCGCCAAATACTTGGGGCAGTTCCGCTTCCAGTGACCAGTCCCTTTGCAGTAGAAGCACTCAGTCTCAGGTTTAGGTCCAGGCTTGGGCTTCTTCACTTGAGCAGCAACTTGCTTGCCGTTCTTCTTGAAGTTCCCCTTCTTCCCTTTACCCTTTTTCTTGAGACTAGTGGTCTTGTTGACCATCAACACTTGATGCTCCTTCTTGATTTCTACCTCCGCAGCCTTTAGCATTGCGAAGAGCTCGGGAATTGTCTTATCCATCCCTTGCATATTATAGTTCATCACAAAGCTTTTGTAGCTTGGTGGCAGTGATTGAAGAACTCTGTCAATGACACTATCAACCGGAAGATTAACTCCCGGTTGAGTCAAGTGATTATGGTACCCAGACATTTTGAGTATATGTTCACTGACAGAACTATTCTCCTCCATTTTGCAGCTGTAGACTTATTGGAGACTTCATATCTCTCAATCCGGCCATTTTCTTGAAATATTAACTTCAACTCCTGGAACATCTCATATGCTCCATCACGTTCAAAACGTCGTTGAAGTCCCGGTTCTAAGCCGTAAAGCATGGCACACTGAACTATCGAGTAGTCATCAGCTTTGCTCTGCCAGGCGTTCACAACGTCTGGCGTTGCTCCTGCAGCGGGTCTTGCACCTAGCGGTGCTTCCAGGACGTAATTCTTGTGTGCAGCAATGAGGATAATCACCAAGTTACGGACCCAGTCCGTGTAGTTGCTACCATCATCATTCAACTTAGCTTTCTCTAGGAACACATTAAAATTCAAAGGAACAGCACGGGCCATTGATCTACAACAACATAGGCATGCAAAATACTATCAGGTACTAAGTTCATGATAAATTAAAGTTCAATTAATCATATTACTTAAGAACTCCCACTTAGATAGACATCCCTCTTATCATCTAAGTGATCACGTGATCCAAATCAACTAAACCATGTCCGATCATCACGTGAGATGGAATAGTTTTCAATGGTGAACATCACTATGTTGATCATATCTACTATATGATTCACGCTCGACCTTTCGATCTCAGGGTTCCGAGGCCATATCTGCATATGCTAGGCTCGTCAAGTTTAACCCGAGTATTTTGCGTGTGCAAAACTGGCTTGCACCCGTTGTATGTGAAAGTAGAGCTTATCACACCCGATCATCACGTGGTGTCTTGGCACGACGAACTGTCGCAATGATGCATACTCAGGGAGAACACTTATACCTTGAAATTTAGTGAGAGATCATCTTATAATGCTACCGCCATACTAAGCAAAATAAGATGCATAAAGGATAAACATCACATGCAATCAATATAAGTGATATGATATGGCCATCATCATCTTGTGCCTTTGATCTCCATCTCCAAAGCACCGTCATGATCACCATCATCACTGGCTTGACACCTTGATCTCCATCGAAGCATCATTGTTGTCTCGCCAACTATTGCTTCTACGACTATCGCTACCGCTTAGTGATAAAGTAAAGCAATTACATGGCGATAGCATTTCATACAATAAAGCGACAACCATAAGGCTCCTTCCAGTTGCTGATAACTTTTACAAAACATGATCATCTCATACAACAATTTATATATCATCACGTCTTGACCATATCACATCACAACATGCCCTGCAAAAACAAGTTAGATGTCCTCTACTTTGTTGTTGCAAGTTTTACGTGGCTGCTATGGGCTTAGCAAGAACCATTCTTACCTACGCATCAAAACCACAATGATTTTTCGTCAAGTGTGCTGTTTTAACCTTCAACAAGGACTGGGCGTAGTCACACTCGATTCAACTAAAGTTGGAGAAACAGACACCCACTAGCCACCTGTGTGTGAAGCACGGCGGTAGAACCAGTCTCATGAACGCGGTCATGTAATGTCGGTCTGGGCCACTTCATCCAACAATATCGCCGAAACAAAGTATGACATGCTGGTAAGCAGTACGACTATTATCGCCCACAACTCTTTGTGTTCTACTCGTGCATATAACATCTACGCATAGACCTGGCACGGATGCCACTGTTGGGGAACGTAGTATTTAAAAAAAATTCCTACGATCGCGCGAGATCTATCTAGGAGAAGCATAGCAACAAGCGGGGAGAGTGTGTCTACGTACCCTCGTAGACCGAAAGCGGAAGCGTTAAGTAACGCGGTTGATGTAGTCGAACGTCTTCGCGATCCAACCGATCAAGTACCAAACGCACGGCACCTCCGCGATCTGCACACGTACAGCTCGGTGACGTCCCTCTAACTCTTTATCCAGCTGAGGCCGAGGGAGAGTTTCGTCAGCACGACGGCATGGTGACAGTGACGATGAAGTTACCGGCACAAGGCTTCGCCCTAAGCACTGCAACGATATGACCGAGGTGTGTTTCTGTGGAGGGGGGCACCGCACACGGCTAAGAGAAACTTTGGTGTGTCTTTGGGGTGCCCCTCTCCCACGTATATAAACGAGTGAGGGAGGAGGAGGCCGGCCAGGAGGAGGCACCCAAGGGGGGGAGTCCTACTCCAAGTAGGATCCCCCCCTTTCCTACTTCCACAAGGAGAAGTGGGGAAGGAGAGGGAGGAGTGAAGGAAAGGGGGGTCGGCCCCCTAGTCCAATTCGGTTTGGGCTAGGGGGGCGCGCGCAACACCTTGGCTTGCCTCCTCTCTTCCACCACTAGGCCCATGAGGCCCAATAACCCCCCGGGGGGTTCCGGTAACCCCGCGGTACTCTAGAAAATACCCGATACACCTCGGAACTATTTCGGTGTCCGAATATAGTCTTCCAATATATCAATCCTTATGTCTCGACCATTTCGAGACTCCTCGTCATGTCTGTGATCTCATCCGGGACTCCGAACTACCTTCGGTACATCAAAACACATAAACTCATAATACCGATCGTCATCGAACGTTAAGCGTGCGGACCCTACAGGTTCGAGAACTATGTAGACATGACTGAGACTCATCTCTGGTCAATATCCAATAGCGGAACCTGGATGCTCATATTGGCTCCCACATATTCTACGAAGATCTTTATCGGTCAAACCGCATAACAACATACGTTGTTCCCTTTGTCATCGGTATGTTACTTGCCCGAGATTCGATCGTCGGTATCACTATACCTAGTGCAATCTCGTTACCGGCAAGTCTCTTTACTCGTTCCGCAATGCATCATCTCGTAACTAACTCATTAGTTACATTGCTTGCAAGGCTTATAGTGATGTGCATTACCGAGAGGGCCCAGAGATACCTCTCCGACAATCGGAGTGACAAATCCTAATATCGATCTATGCCAACTCAACAAACACCATCGGAGACACCTGTAGAGCATCTTTATAATCACCCAGTTACGTTGTGACGTTTGATAGCACACTAAGTGTTCCTCCGGTATTTGGGAGTTGCATAATCTCATAGTCATAGGAACATGTATAAGTCATGAAGAAAGCAATAGCAATAAACTAAACGATCATAGTGCTAAGCTAACGGATGGGTCATGTCAATCATTCTCTAATGATGTGATCCCGTTCATCAAATGACAACTCATGTCTATGGCTAGGAAACTTAACCATCTTTGATTAACAAGCTATTTAAGTAGAGGCATACTAGTGACACTCTGTTTGTCTATGTATTCACACATGTACTAATTTTCCGGTTTAATACAATTCTAGCATGAATAATAAACATTTATCATGATATAAGAAAATATAAATAACAACTTTATTATTGCCTCTAGGGCATATTTCCTTCAATATGTTTGTGTGGCTGTATGACTATATATACCTAGTAGAACTGCTATATGTGTGTGGCTGTAAGACTACCTAGTACTGCTTATCATATATGCTATATTTATGTGAGGATGCATGTTGACTATATATGAAATTGTTATCTAGTACTACCTAGTACCTATAATGCTTTATGATATTGTATGACTACTCTATGACTATATGGATTTGTGGTTAATGATATTGTTATCTGGTATATGTGAAAATACAGTTTATTGAAACGGGGTACGAAGCGGGAAAAAATGATGAAAGATACAGCAATAGCGCGGGGATAGAAAAGCGCTACAGCTACTTAATAGTAGCGCGTTCTAGAAAAACGTTGTTGATATAGTCAATAGTAGTAGCGCGGGTATAGACCGCACTACTACTAACTGTTAGTTGTAGCGTCATAGTAGTAGCGCGGCTACCCGCGCTGCTGATAGCATCAACACACGCGCTACTACTAGGGTTTTCCCTTGTAGTGGAAGCAGCGGCGGCGGCGCTGCGGGAGGGAGAGGGTCACGCCGACGTGGGGCGGCGGTGACGTGAGTGTGCGGCGGCACGTAGGGTGGCGGCTGCAGGTCGCGTCGGTGCGGGCGGCCGAGGCGATCGGGAAGGCAGCGGCGGCGGCAGGGAAAGAAGCGTCGGCGGCGGCGGCAGGGAAAGAAGCGGCGGCGGCGAGCGCCGGGAAGGTGCGCGGGCGGCGGCGGCTGAATGGCGGCGGTGGCGGCGGCGGCGGCGGCGGCGGAAGCTAGGGTTAGAATCTAAAAACTGATACCATGTATGATGTATGAATTGCATGATGTATTGCTCATGTGCAAAGGCACGTATATATGATGTACAAAGAGGTCGGCCATGACCTCAACTATACAAGGAACTAGGAGGTGGGCCCAATACACAAATATGCACAACACATATACTCAACATCATGGTATCATATGCATGGAAAATGCATAGGAGTTCTCGGATGCCATCTATATGAATAGTAAAATAATGATAAATAAATAAATAACTGAAATTTGAGGGTGTCAAACCTAGTAGTTCATTCTACTCACATACGAAGTTTCGCGGAGAAATGACATTCGTGATATTTTTAATGAAAAAATACAGTCTGGCCTCGCGGGGGAATATCTGGTACTCCCACCCCTAGCGTGCTCCCGGTGCTTCAAAACTCGGTAGCACATTTTTAAATGTTCGAAAAATTCTGAAAAAAATTCAACACATTGACACAACATCAAAGTATGTTGTCAAAAAATATGAAATCAAAATTCGAAACGTAGCTTGAGAAACATAAATGACAAATTTCGACAGTAAATAGTACACAACATAAGTTGGGCTTTAGATTAGGCCCATTATGACATTGATGTCCATTTTGTCATTTCTGTATCTCGAGTTATGTTTCAAATTTTGATTTGAATTTTTTGACAACATACATTGATATCGTGTCAATGTGCTGGATTTTTTTCTGAAATTTTTGAACATTTTAAAATGTGCTACCGAGTTTGGAGCACCGGGAGCACCCTAAGGGTGGGAGTACCTGATATTTCCCCCTGGCCTATGATCCATTCAAACCGTTTTCTTTATATAATCGAATTTTTGTCTTTTTTACTGAGAATATTACGGATGTCATTTCTTCACGGAACTTTACACGGGAGTAGAGTGATCAACCATGTTTGATACCCCGGAATTTTAGTTTTTTTCCTAGTTTTTTTTTAACTATTCATATAGGTGCATGGCACCCAGAGCTCCTAAACAGTGAGGATTTGGAGCACTCGAGTGCTCTACCCCCTATATGATTATTCAGTTCAAAAAAAATTAGGAAATTAAAAAAAACTAGAATTTTGGGAGGTCAAACCTGGGTGCCAGTCTAGTCCTGTGTGAAGTTATGTGAAAAAATACCGGCAAATGCATTCTCGGTAAGACAAAAAAATCCTATGTATAAAAAAAACTATTTGGATGGATCGTAGACCGGACTGTATTTTCTTCACCATGGATACATTTCCTTTTATTTCATCACGAAACTTCACATGACAGTAGGTTGGGCAGATTTGATATCCCTAAATTCCAAAAAAAAAATCCTTGTATTTTGTGAACTTAATATTCATATAGGGTTGTGGAGCACCGAGGAGCTCATGTGCCTATATGAATATCAAATTGAAAAAATGCACAATATATAGCTCCTGGGTGATCCACCCTCTGTATAAATATTAAATTTAAAAAATACTAGAATTTCGGGATACCAACCCTGGGTGCCCATTTTACTCATGTATTTAGTTTCGTTAAGAAATGGCATATGTGGTATCCATGGCGAAGAAAATACAATCCGACCAACGATACATCCAAACCGTTTTCTCTATACATAGGAAGTTTTTGTCTTTTTACTGAGAATACCACGGATGTTATTTCTTCATGAACTTCAGAGGGGGTAGATTGGCCACCATCCTAAAGTTCCATATATTTTTTTGAATTTCCCTAGTATTTTCAAAAATTTAATATTCTTATGGGGGTGGAGCACCCGAAAGTTACAAATCCTCATCCTAATATTTCTCACTGTCGAGCCTTCTTCTGGGCCGCAGAGGAAACTTGCACCGGTGCTCAATACTTAGTTGCCTAGAAAAATGTTTGTAAGCCAAAAAAGTTCGGTGGTCTAGGTCTAAAAAATCTTCGTGTGCAGAATAATTGTCTACTAATGAAATTTGCTGTCAAAGCTCTGCTTCCGGATCAAACTCCGTGGCTAGATTGGATTGACCTACAACACCCAAATGCTCTCGTCACTCCACAAAACAGCCACTCTTTCCACTGCCAAGCCATAAACCACCAGCTACCAGCTTTACACACCATCTCCTTTGTCATCATAAATTCTGGAACCAACACTTATTTTTGGCTAGATATTTGGCTACACCAACAATCACTCGCTACTCTGTTTCCCTGCCTCTACTCGCATACCACTACCCCCCTCGCTCGTGTGGCTGTTGTTTTGAACCACGGTTTAGAATCAATCCTAAGGAACCGCCAAACATCTAATGCCGCTTTCGAGTTGTGCTCTTTGTTGTCTCTCCTGCAGGATTTCCAGGTGTCGCAGGGACCGGACGAGCGCTACCTAAACGGTGGCCTCCGTTTTTCTACACGGGCCGCCTATCAGCTGGTCATTGCAGACACTGATGACGACGCACATGCTATTGCCATCTGGTCTTCATGCGTTCCAAATCGTGTGAAAATCTTTGCATGGCTTCTGTTTCGTGGAAGACTCAACTCCAAAAGCAACCTACTCCGCAAGCACATCGTGGCAAACTCGCTATGTCCCCAATGTGGGTTTGACGGCGAGACCAGCTCGCACATCTTCATCGACTGCTCGCTCGCCCAAAGAATATGGCAGCGGATCGGACTATCACCACCCAACTCCATCGACAACCTTTGGGACTGCCGCCTCCCCAGCCAGGTAGACGCGCTAATATGGCACTCCATCCTCCACATTATCCTATGGAAGATGTGAGACTCCAGAAATGCCATGACTTTCAAGCAACAGAACCACCACAGCATCTTCACCCTCAAGCGAATCATCGACAACCTTATGCTATGGACGCACCGGATGAAGAAGCCGGCGCATAAACAGGCCGCCTCCTCATGGCGTTCCTATTTCTTATCACGATTACACGGCGTTCCTATTTCTTATCACGATTACACGTGCTTATGTAATCTACCTTTATAATCAGACAAACATTGGGTTACAAAACTAAGAAATATATTCAGGTGGGACCCCCCCTTGATTTTTCAAAACAATTTTTTTTTTCTCATTGTGGCTGTCTAGTAAGCAAATATGTACAATATTTAAAATTTCTCTTTATATATTTCTCATTGTACTTGCTCTAATCCGGATAGAAATATATAGTACTCCCTCTGTAACTAATATAGGAGCGTTTAGATCACTAGAGTAGGTAGTGATCTAAACGCTCCTATATGATCTAAACGCTCCTATATTAGTTTACAGAGGGAGTACTTCGTTCCTTCCTTCACCATGGGCGTGCACGTGCGACGTAATAGTTACCTCTATCTGTGTGTTCAATGTCAATTTACCTGTGGACTTGGACAATCAGTTTCGTCTTTCGATTTTAAATAAGAGATCTCGTACGTCAAACAATGTACACCTAGATCTGCGTGTTGATTGCTAATTTCCTTCTTCAGTTTTAAACAAGTGATCACTTCAAACAATGAACGTACTCTTACTCGCATTAACGTGCGATCCATCCAATGTCCGTCTGAATGTGTGAACGTGAATAGAGAGGATTACTCAGATGTGAGCTCCCTCCACGCTCTTAAAAGATTTCAAAATTGTGCGCTGGTCTCGCTGAAGGTTCAGACCAGCTCTGATCGAGAAATAAGAGATGGGCGCACGGTACACTCTTTGGGGTGGGTCTGTTGATTATTTGCATCGTTTTTTTGGAGTACTGTTGCGTTCTGGGGTATTTGTTGAACTTTCAGTACATAAAAGCATAATTTAATCCCTGGGTGCCGCAAAATTTTCGTTCTTTTCTCTTCGAAGCCTTTGATCTGGCGCTTTGCACGTCTGTATTGTAGATAATTACAATGGCGATATGAGTTCGGAGCTCTTTTACGGTGATTGAAGAGTTACATATTGTAATTTCGTGTAACTCCCTCACTGATTATTTTCCACCGTTGATTTCAACCTGTTAATTAAAAAATATGTTTAATGAATAAGGGTATTATGGTCCTGCGTTTTTTTAGTACTCCGCTGGTCAAACCCCCGCATCTGGCTAACCCATCTCGCGAGAGGGAGGCGCTGGGGCGAGGACGTGGGAGACGGCGGCGCAGGAGCGAGGACCTGGAGGCGAAGATGCCGGCGCGAGGTCTAGGAGGCGAAGCCCCGGCTGGTCTTGACGTAGTGGCCGCTGCCCCACATACGTCTCCGCCGACGCCTCCGTGAGGTTCTGGAGGGGACGCCGCCGCCGCGAGGCATTGGAGATCCCGGCTGCGCTCGGTCGTAATGGTGGATGAACAGAGGTATCTCTTCCCCTGCCCTCATCTCTTCCTCCCATCCATCCCTCCTCACACCTTGTGCTGGCGGTGTAAGCATGGAGCAACTGCACATTGCAGCACCTTGAAATAAAATTCAGTCAGCAGTGCATTCGCTAGTTTGCGCAACTTCCGCAGTCACTAATTGCATGATTAGCGATTGACCGCGTCTGGCACTTGAGCTGTCCTCGATGGCTGCAATGAAGCTGTTGCTGCTGACTGTTAGCACGCTGCTGCTGCTGCTACGTATTTGACATGCACGAATCATCAACACAAAACTCTCCAGGAAAAAGGGATATGATATGATTTTTTTTCTTCAGAAAAGAACATCATTTGGTTTGTCACACAAACCCACAAGTAGAAATTGCAGCCTTAAAGTTTCCAGAATCAACTGTTAACTGTGTATGCTTATGGTCATACTCCTGTATCATACACATACACAAGTTCAGGCCATATATGTATGAAGTTCTGTTAACTGTCTAGCCTTTATTTAGTAATGAAATCTTGAATTTTGGATTACTTGTAACAGCATGTTCAAACAATTGAAATCTTGCTGCAGCATACACATACAAGTTCAGGTCATGTAAACTATGGCTTGGAACAACTTAACTAGTGCTAATAACAGTTTCATACTTCAGTTGCATGTGTTTGTTTTGAAGTTCAGAACAGACACAGATTCAGAGTTCACAAATGTCTTACAACTTGTAGCATTCCCCAGTGGCAGTTGTTGTTTATAAACTACAGAGAACACTGATAATAAATCCCACTAAGCATATCAAAAGTCAGATATATGATAAACTATAGAGATTCTGCAATTTCTGAAGAGTTGTTAAATATTACTTGCTATGATAACGTTCTCAGACTATTCATAATCCTCGATTGTTATTAGAGTTCGTGTATTCCCTACGACAGCGAAAACGGCGTCAATTAAGGCAGCCACCGATTCGAACAGTGAGCATCAGGTACTCTATTTCAGCAGTCTATTTTATCAGATGTAGTTTAAACTCGTTGTGTTTAGTCTAGCAGATCATTTTTCCGTGGAGTCTACTAGATTTAGTATTGACCTTTTGTTCTATCTTTGTATACATGGCAGTAGTCATCAAGGAAATTTTAGACAATTGTACAACCCGACAGAGGAAAGGATTTCATAATACTGATTTTATCATTTCCTTTGCACTCGCTCTTATTCGACCATGCTTTCCTGCACATCACATAAAATTAAGTGTACTTAGGATTGATTTAGTGCAGTTGCAATAGTTTTGCTCCTGGTATATCATGCAGTAGCCAGCTCTATTTTTCTTTCTATTCAATGCAATTGATGACTTTGTTTAGTTCGTCATTAGGGCACTATAATCAATGTTTAGTAGCAATAAAATTTAGTGATTGTCCCATGTAAACTTGATTTTGTGGCTGCAGGTTTATTGTCTGTCTTGGGTGGTCATTGTAGCAGTAGTGTTTGTACTGGACAACCTTCAGCCACCGTTGTTTACTTCCAACTCGCCGGCCAGCCACCAAGGTCTACCTCCTGTCTCGTTGGATCGCCGGATAGCCGCTGTCGTTTACCTCGCGCCTTGCCGGACAGCACGGTCATCAAACTCTTTCTCACCGGGCAGCCACCGCCGTCTACCTCTGCCTCATAGTTAATTGTGTGCTAGCAATTCCTCCGGAGAATTTGTTAGGTTATTCTAACTCTACCATGTATCCATGATCCTGTTTTCTGAATATGTAATATTTTTAGTGATTTTCATTTTCATTTTATTTTCCATGGCGCTTCCATGATTAATTTCATTTTCTGGTATATATTTTCAAAGATTTTTATTTGCTTTTCCCTAATGGCCATGGTGTGAGAGCAGACTACTAGCGGGTTGGGCGTTGCACTGAAGAAGTTTATGCCAAAAAGAACTAAAACTAGACGCAAATTAAAATTCAGGAGCATTTTCGGTCAAAAATTGTTGAAAAAAAAAGTTCCCATAAAAGTTCTCAAAAATTCACACTACCCTCTATTCAATCTGGGAAAGTTTTAGAAGTTTTGGCGAATAAAAAGAGACAAAAGAAAATTTCAAATTCAGGACCATTTTGGCTCAAAATTTGCCAGAAAACAAGATTTCTGATTTGAAGAAGTTTTCTCGAACATGAAAAAAAACTAAAAGCAAAATTCAAATCCAGGAGCATTCTTTGGCTCAAATGCAGAAAAAATCGGAAAAATAAAAGTTTCAAAAATAATTCCACGAGTACCAATTTAGGAGATGTTAGTTAAACTTCACTATAGATCTTAGCATTGTAACAACATGTTCCATGCAAAAAATAACCAATAATGTTGATCAGGTTCAGGTGCACGTTAGCTCCATGCTGGTTGTGAGTCTGGATGGGTCTTAGCGGTACTTGTGGACCAAGATGACTCGTAGTGGTAGTTATGGGTTGGAATGGCATGTGGTGGTAGTTGTGTGGGGGGACTATCTGTCAAGGTAGTTGAGGATCCGGATGACCCGTTGTTGTATTTGTGGATCCACACGTCCTAAAGTGGTAGTTGTCGGTCCGTATGCCCCCAGTGGTAGTTCTATGTTGGTAGTATATGTAAGGGTAGTCGAGAGTCTGTATGACCCATAGTGGTAGTACTGGTTCTGACGCCCCATGGTGCTAGTTGTGGATCCAGATTACTCATATTAGTAGTCGTGGGTTTGGACGGCCCATAGTGCTACTAGTAGGATCGGATGACTCATGGTGCTAATTGTGGATCAGTATGGCCAATTTGTGCTAGTCGTGGTCTGGATGACTTGTAGCAGTAGTTGTTAGTCCGGATGACCCATGGTGCTAGCCGTGGTTCGGACGACTCATAGTGGTAGTTGTGTGTCAGGACTATCTGTAGTTTAGTAGAAGAAACACACGACCCGTAGTGATAGGTGTGTATCAGGACAGTCTTTAATGGTAGTTGCAGGTTCAGATTACCACACACGACCCGTAGTGATAGTTGTGTATCAGGACGGTCTTTAATGGTAGTTGTTGGTTCAGATTACCCATACTGGTAGTTTTGGGTTCAAATGAACCATGGTGTTAGTAGTGGCATTACACGACCCATATGATAATTATGGGATTGGACGACGCATAGTGCTAGTTGTGGGATCAGACGAACCTAGTGCTAGTTACCGGACCGGACAACCAATCATGATGATCATAGATCAAGATTACCAATAGTGCTAGGTTATGGGTTCGGGTGACCCATAGTGCTAGTTGGGGGTCAAACGACTAATAGTGTTAGTTGTGAGTCCAAATGACCCATAGTGCTAGTTGTGGGTTTGGACGACCCATGGTATTATTAGCGTGATCGGACACTATCGATCTTATTCGTTCGGGCACACTACTTTTGATATTAATTGTCCAAAACCACAAGTATTGGTCTTAGACGTCGGGCCCACAAGTATTGGTCTTAGTTATTCGGGTTTACTACTGTCGGTCCTACTCGTTCGGGCTCACTACTTCAATCTTAGTCGTTCGAGACGAGAAGTATCGATCTTAATCGTCCGGGCTCACAAGTACCAATCTTAGTCGTTTTCATCCACAAGCATCGATCTTAGTTGTCCGGACCCACAAGTATCTATCTTACTCGCTCGGGCTGTTACCATTGGTATTAGTCGTCCCAACCCATAATTATCGGTCGTACCTGTTTGGGCTCACTAGTATCACTCTTAGTTGTTCAGACCACAAATATTAATGTTTATTGTTGGTGTCCAAGTACCATTCTTATTCATACTGGTCCACAGATACTGATCTTAGTCATCCAGACCCACTACTATCGATCTTAGTCGTAATGACCACAAGTGCCAATCTCACTTGTACGGATCCATAAGTACCTGTCTTGCTCGTTTGGGCCTGTTGGAAATATGCCCTAGAGGCAATAATAAATTGGTTATTATTATATTTCCTTGTTCATGATAATCGTTTATTATCCATGCTAAAATTGTATTGATAGGAAACTCAGATACATGTGTGGATACATAGACAACACCATGTCCCTAGTAAGCCTCTAGTTGACTAGCTCGTTGATCAATAGATGGTTACGGTTTCCTGACCATGGACATTGGATGTCGTTGATAACGGGATCACATCATTAGGAGTAATGATGTGATGGACAAGACCCAATCCTAAGCCTAGCACAATATCGTGTAGTTCGTTTGCTAAGAGCTTTTCTAATGTCAAGTATCATTTCCTTAGACCATGAGATTGTGCAACTCCCGGATACCGTAGGAATGCTTTGGGTGTACCAAACGTCACAACGTAACTGGGTGGCTATAAAGGTGCACTACAGGTATCTCCGAAAGTGTCTGTTGGGTTGGCACGAATCGAGACTGGGATTTGTCACTCCGTGTAAACGGAGAGGTATCTCTGGGCCCACTCGGTAGGACATCATCATAATGTGCACAATGTGACCAAGGAGTTGATCACGGGATGATGTGTTATGGAACGAGTAAAGAGACTTGGCGGTAACGAGATTGAACAAGGTATCGGGATACCGACGATCGAATCTCGGGCAAGTAACATACCGATTGACAAAGGGAATTGTATACGGGATTGATTGAATCCCCGACATCGTGGTTCATCCGATGAGATCATCGTGGAACATGTGGGAGCCAACATGGGTATCCAGATCCCGCTGTTGGTTATTGGCCGGAGAACGTCTCGGTCATGTCTGCATGGTTCCCGAACCCGTAGGGTCTACACACTTAAGGTTCGATGACGCTAGGGTCATAGGGAATAGATATACGTGGTTACCGAATGTTGTTCGGAGTCCCGGATGAGATCCCGGACGTCACGAGGAGTTCCGGAATGGTCCGGAGGTAAAGATTTATATGTGGGAAGTCCTGTTTTGGTCACCGGAAAAGTTTCGGGTGCTATCGGTAACGTACCGGGACCACCGGGAGGGTCCCGGGGGTCCACTAGGTGGGGCCACCGGCCCCAGAGGGCTGCATGGGCCAAGTGTGGGAAGGGACCAGCCCCTAGGTGGGCTGGTGCGCCTCCCACAAGGGGCCCAAGGCGCAGGGAAGGGGGGAAGGGGGAAACCCTAGGCTCAGATGGGCCTAAGGCCCACCTAGTGGTGCGCCCCCCTCTCTTCCCCCTTGGCCGCCCCTCCAAGTCCCATCTAGGGCTGGCCGCACCCCTTGGGGGAACCCTAGATGGGGGCTCAGCCCCTCCCCTCCCCTATATATAGTGGGGGTTTTGGGGCTGCCATAGAGACGAGAACATCTCTCTTGGCGCAGCCCTACCCCTCTCCCTCCTCGTCTCTCGCAGTGCTTGGCGAAGCCCTGCAGGAGTGCCACGCTCCTCCATCACCACCATGCCGTTGTGCTGCTGCTGGACGGAGTCTTCCCCAACCTCTCCCTCTCTCCTTGCTGGATCAAGGCGTGGGAGACGTCACCGGGCTGCACGTGTGTTGAACGCGGAGGCGCCGTGGTTCGGCGCTTAGATCGGAATCAACCGCGATCTGAATCGCTACGAGTACGACTCCTTCATCCGCGTTCTTGCAACGCTTCCGCTTAGCGATCTACAATGGTATGTAGATGCACTCCCCTTCCCCTCGTTGCTAGATTACTCCATAGATTGATCTTGGTGATGCGTAGAAAATTTTGAATTTCTGCTACGTTCCCCAACAAGGCCCTCACCGAAAAAATTATATTTTTCTGATTTTGTGAAAATATTTCACGTGTTTACCCCAAAAATACCTTCCCCCCCTTCACTTTTTTATGAGGAACCTTTTCCCCTTCACTAAAAATAATAATCCCGCCACTTTTCCAAATTTTCGGCCCTTGGCACCCTATGGCCCCCACCAGTCAATCACGAAAAAAAAACAGCCCCCACAATCTTATCCCGCACCCAGCAACCGCTCCACCCCCGTATTCTCTTTCAGTTTATCTTTCTCCCATCCCCTCCACAATTCTCGCCACCACCAGATCGGAGCTCCTCCGATCCACCCGCCCCCTTCTCATCGGCGGGATCCCGGCTGCCGCCTCACGCATGACCCTCTCCTCCGCGGCCCAGTCCGCTCGAACACCGCCGCCCTCCTCACTGGCGGGATCGGAGCCGCCAGCCTCACCCGCGGGATCAGAGCCGCCAGCCTCACCCGCAGGATCAGAGCCGCCTGTGACGCCCCAAGACCGACGCTCCAGACGCCTGCCATGTTTTGCGTGACCGTCGTGTGTTTTATTTGTTTGTTGCATTTCTCATGTCATCATACGCATTGCATCCGCATGTCTTTCATAAAACTCGTAGTCGTTCGAAGTTGCCGCTTCTCTTTGTCTCCGTGGCATGTCGTCAGACCGTTTGTCTTCCTTGACCATTCTCAGTCCAACCACACACTTGACCTCGTTCGCCTAACCCCTCTTTGCACAGTGCATCGACCCCTCGCCCGTGTTCGAAACTTCCCCGAACCCGACCGTGGGCTGTCATGACCGATGGATCCGGATCAACCTCAAACATCCCTAAAACATCTTCGTTTTCTTTTTTTGGACTCCCTAGCCAATTTATTCTCAACCGCCCGATTACGATCAGACGGACCGAATACCCCCTAACCTAATCCACCCGCATATATAAATGGGGCAACCCTAAATTCTGGGAGAGCTGTCCCATCCTTCCTCCTCGCCGCCGCCACCCGGTCTCGATCCACCTCGGGATCCCCCTTCTCCTTGTTTTCCTCCACCCACCAACCAGCGCTCTCCACTCCTCCTCCCCGATTTGCTCACCCGGCCAACCAGAGCAGCTCCTCGATCCACTCCACGCCGACCCCCATCGCCCTCCTCCCGTGCTTCCCGCGCGCCGCTGCAAGCAGCAGCACCACCGGAGCTCCCTCCGCCGACGAGCATCCACCAGGCCAGGCCGCCCGCTCCTTCTCCCTGTCCTCCTCTTCTTCTCGTTTCTCCCCTTCTCTGACCTCTTCCTCATCTCATCCCTCTCTCGCTCCTCTTCACAGGGAACCGATGCCATGGACGCCCATGCTCTGCTCCGAGTCAACCGTCGCCGCCCTTCCTCGTCAGATCCGGCCGGGGCCCGTCGGATCTCGCCGCCCCGCCATGTTCCTGGAGCCACGGAGCCCGTTCGTCCCCTGCTTCTGTCGTGCGAGCACGCAAGGACGACGACCAGCGCCAAGTCCTGCCTCGAGCGTGTTGACCGCGCCCCTCCTCGTCGCCATGGATCCGCGCCAAGCTCCGCCTCCCCGCGCTCCGTTCCGCCCGGTTCCCGCCGACCCCGTCGCCAGGACCCCTGCCGCCGTCTTCTGCATCGCCTGCTGCTGCTTCTGTTCTTCAGAAACAAGCAGCAGCAGCTCGCCCGCTCATCCCCGTTGACAGCAGCCGCACGCTCGTCCAGCGCCTAGCTTGGCCGCTGCCAAGGCCCAACCTGCTTCCCCTCGAGATCCGGCCTCCTCCAGCGTCTACACCGAATGGGCCAAGGCCCACTGGGTGAGGCCACACCCCAGCGCCCCTCCTCTTGTTTTTTCCTCTGTTGGGCTTCCTGTTCAGATTCGGCCCATGTGATGTTTTTTTCAGGATCTGCGAATTTAGCTATTACCCTAGGATTTACTGTTTTGCAGAAAAGTCCCTAGTCTTCATGCATATAATAACTCATCAACCGTGCATCGGATTAAAATGATTTATATATGTAAAATGCTTAGAATTTAATCTAGTTTCATAATATTCTACTTTCATACATGTTAAAAATGTTTAACTTGTTGTTTGTTTAATTTTGCATAAATGCCATGTTAAAAATGATTTAATTCATAACTAAATAACCGTAGCTCCAAATTTAATAAACTTTATATGTAAATGGGGTGGAAAATGCATAGATTAACATGGTGCACTTCATTTTGCTGGTTAAAAACATTAAAATTGTGTTTAGGGCAGAACAGTACCAAATCTAAAATATGCACATGAGGATTTTCCGGAATTGTTGTTTGTTGTTCCGGCCTCATTTAAACTTGCCTAAATAGTTAGTTTAATTATGCTTCACCTCTTGCCATGTTAACCACATTTAATCTTGTCTTGTTCCTAAACGAGAGCAAACTAAATAACTTGAATGTGGTGTTTCGTCAATACGCAAGTCGTTGCATATTGAGCCCCACTTAATTTTTAGTATTCTTTGTGCACCTTGCCATGCCATGCCTCATTAAACTGGACATGCATCATACTTGATTGTGCATCATGCCATGCTTATGTATTGGTTGTTTACCATGTTGTTTGCTTCTTTCCGGTTTACGTCTCTCGTTAGCTTCGGTTTCGTTCCGGAGTTGTGAGGATTCGTTCGACTACGTCTGTTTGTCTTCTTCATGGACTCGTTCTTCTTCCTAGCGGGATTTTAGGCAAGATGACCATACCCTCGAAATCACTTCTATCTTTGCTTGCTAGTTGTTTCGCTCTATTGCTATGCCGCGCTACCTACCACTTGCTATATCATGCCTCCCATATTGCCATGTCAAGCCTCTAACCCACCTTTCCTAGCAAACCGTTGTTTGGCTATGTTACCGCTTTTGCTCGGCCCCTCTTATAGCATTGCTAGTTGCAGGCGAAGATGAAGATTGTTCCATGTTGGAACATGTTTATGTTGGGATATCACAATATCTCTTATTTAATTAATGCATCTATATACTTGGTAAAGGGTGGAAGGCTCGGCCTTATGCCTGGTGTTTTGTTCCACTCTTTCCGCCCTAGTTTCCGCCATACCGGTGTTATGTTCCTTGATTTTGCGTTCCTTACGTGGTTGGGTGATTTATGGGACCCCCTTGACAGTTCGCTTTGAATAAAACTCCTCCAACAAGGCCCAACCTTGGTTTTAACATTTGCCTACCTAAGCCTTTTTCCCTTGGGTTCTGCAGACTCAAGGGTCATCTTATTTACCCCCCCCCCCCCCGGCCAGTGCTCCTCGGAGTGTTGTTCCAAACTAGAGCCACTTGCAGCGCCACCTCGGGGAAGCTTGAGGGCTGGTTTTAGTTGTACGTAGTGTCCATCCGGTGTGTCCTGAGAACGAGGTACGTGCGACTCCTATCGGGATTGTCGACACATCGGGCGGCTTTGCTGGTCTTGTTTTACCATTGTCGAAATGTCTTGTAAACCGGGATTCCGAGACTGGTCGGGTCTTCCCGGGAGAAGGAATATCCTTCGTCGACCGTGAGAGCTTATAATGGGCTAAGTTGGGACACCCCTGCAGGGTATAAACTTTCGAGAGCCGTGCCCGCGGTTATGTGGCAGATGGGAATTTGTTAATGTCCGGTTGTAGAGAACTTGACACTTGACTTAATTAAAACGCATCAACCGCGTGTGTAACCGTGATGGTCTCTTTTCGGCGGAGTCCAGGAAGTGAACACGGTTTGTGGGTTATGTTTGACGTAAGTAGGAGTTCAGGATCACTTCTTGATCATTACTAGTTGGCGACCGTTCCGTTGCTTCTCTTCTCGCTCTTATTTGCGTATGTTAGCCACCATACATGCTTAGTGCTTGCTGCAGCTCCACCTCACTACCTTCTCCTACCCATAAGCTTAAATAGTCTTGATCTCGCGGGTGTGAGATTGCTAAGTCCTCATGACTCACCAGATACTTCCAAACAGTTGCAGGTGCCGATGATACCAGTGCAGGTGATGCTACCGAGCTCTAACGGGAGTTCGACGAAGACCTTGGTCGTTACTATGTTTAGTTTTCCTGTTGATCAGTAGTGGTGCCCAGTTGGGGACGATCGGGGATCTAGCATTTGGGGTTATCTTCTTTTTATCTGGATTTGACCGTAGTCGGTCTATGTGTGTATCTTGAATGATGTATGAATTTATTTATGTATTGTGTGAAGTGGCGATTGTAAGCCAACACTTTATCCCATTCTTGTTCATTACATGGGATTGTGTGAAGACGACCCTTCTTGCGACAAAACCTACAATGCGGTTATGCCTCTAAGTCGTGCCTCGACACGTGAGAGATATAGCCGCATCGTGGGCGTTACAAGTTGGTAATCAGAGCCATCCCCGACTTAGGAGCCCCCTGCTTGATCGAATCGCTGACGTTGTTGAGTCTAGAACAAAAATGTTTTGAGTCTTAGGATTATATATATCGGAGAGCAGGATTCTTTTTACTCCCCAGTCCCTTCGTCGCTCTGGTGAGGCCTCCTGACGTAGATGTTTTGACTTTCCTCTCCTCAAATTTCACTAAAAAAAATTAGGATCACGCGGGTATCTTGGAATCGTTCCGATGGTTTTGTGACGAGAACATTGTTCTTGGTGCCTCCTGACATTTAGGGGTTGTGGCAGTGTCCCGGGGAGTTGAGCTCCGAGGTGTTGTCGTCACAATTTTATCGTTGCAGTTCTGGAATACCTGAGTTTCGCCGACATCGAAAATCTCTTTTATGCAGTTGTTGGGGAGATCACCTCGACGCCACCCAGTACTGGGGCGGGAGTTCGGGAGTATTGCCATAGCTCGTATAACGGATGCTTTTCGAAGGTTGAGGTACATGATTTCTGGAGTTTTCTTGGTTATGTGTTGACGGATGGATACAGCTGGATCTAAGGATTGTTAGTTTGGGTGAGATATATTGTGTCCCCTGTATCCCCAACACCAGATTGCATAACCAGAAAGTTTTGGGAGTTTTATAGGTGGGAATTCAAGTAGCTCCTAGGATATCTTTTCGATAGATGTATGATTTGAGATTGGGGTCCAACGTCTAGTGGTTCGCTTTTCACGGTCGATTTACAGTGGTCGCGAGGCGTCTTAAAGAATCCTTGGCTATGCCGATTCGGGGACGTCTTGTTTGTCATTCGTGACGTCCGTTGTACGTCGTGCCCGTGGGGCCTCATCACGAACACTTTGGGCGAAATCTCTATCATATGTTTGTTTCCAGCTTATTCTGCAAGCCAAATCCTTTGTTTTTGTTTTGTTTTGTGGTATTCGAGTTGCTTCAATGCGAAGTGTTGATTCCATACCTTCCCAAAACGGTGTTCTCATATTTGTATGTGAATACTAATCCTTCTTTATCATCGAGGTTGCCATGTTAATTCCTTTCCAACCGACGTGCTTCTCTTCAAGTGGATCCAATCATTTCAACATTCGCAAGATCACCTCTCAGTTTTCCCAACGTTGTTTGTTCCATATGCCCCAAGTTGCCTTTGTTTTTCCCGCCCTCCCACCCTCTTTCTTCAAGGACTCAGATTTCTTAATCATGTATCCATCTTATGGATGTGAAGTTTCTCCATTCTTTTCCATCAATGTTCTTACCTGGTGATTCTCATGAAGATGCCAAGGAAGCTTCAAGTCTATTATTCTTCGTTCTTTTCTTCTCCGGTGGACTCAAGTCAAGCTTTCAGTGTTGATCGTATTCTTTTCCTCGTTTCAAATGCTTTCTCATGTCGGTGCATCTCTTAATCATCCACCTCTTGCTATTCATGTTATCTGGAGTGTTGAAGATATCTCAGAAGATCCGCATTTCCATTCCCAATCCGTTCAAGCTATCTCGAGGTTGTTATCTCTTTTGAGCCATTTAATTCAACCGGCGCAATCTTTCTTTTAATCATTCAACGGTGTATCTTTTGAGTGAGCCCTAACCCACAGGTCTTTTTCCAGGATCTTACCTGACTCTTCTAATTTTTCTGGAGTTATTCTCAAATTCATTTCAAAGTTTGACGTAAGAATGGGTTATCATCAGTCATATGTCTTTCTCCAAGATCTTTCAAATTCTTTTCATTGTTGATTCAACCTTTCTATTCTTCATGGTTCCGGAGTGCCTCAATAATTCATGGTGGTGTTTCTCGTCATCATTCTCAACATTTGAAGACTGAAGAAGAGTTTCTCTTCAATCTAATCTGTTCTCTCAAAGATGCGTGGTTCTAACTTGTTGCCATCCTCTCATAATTGTTTTGATTGTGAGAATTCTTTTCACCCATCCGGAGCAATTCAGGAGTCTTTTCAGCTTGATTCTCCGGAGCCATCATCTCAGAATTATTCATTCTCAGCTTTCAGATCTCATTCTCCAAATCTTACCGGTGCATCATTCAAGTATTCTCTAATCAATTCATGATCTCTTCGTTTCACTTGTATCTAAATTCGGTCAAGTATCTTTATTCGTTTTCTAATTCTTCCCGGTGTTTCTTTATCTTATCTTCGTTGATTTTCAGATTCTTACGGTGGTTCATTCAAGATTTCTCTTCCTTCGTCACATATCAATTTATTCGTTGTTTCAATCCTACCGGTGGTTCGATGAAGACCTTCCCAAGTTTGTGCTATATCTCTCTTAATCCTTTATACGAGAATAAGTAGTATACCAAATCCGTTGCTTGTCATCAATTTATATTGGTGAAGGATACGCATAACATAATTCTTGTTCTTGTTTCATCCAAGTGATTAATTCCTTCTTCCGGAGTTCGTAGTGATATCAATTTCTCAGTTATATGTTGTTCATCTTTCTTATCCGGAGTTCAAAGTTTTCTCATCATATCGTCCTGAAGCTCCATCTAAATCATTGCAAGGCTTCACCTTGTGTTGTCAACTTCTCTTTCTTTCTATCATCCTTTTGTTTACCGGAGTTCTTCATGGAGGCTCTACATGGTGCTTCGTCAAGGATTCCTTTCATTCTTCAATTGTTCTTCAAGATTTCTCTCGGAGTCAAGATCCGTCAAGCTATACTCTAAAATAAACATGGTGCTCAACACATGTTTGTTTTGAGGAGTTCAAGCATTCTTCATCTTGCATTCCGAAGTGCAATTCTTTCTCTCTTATCTTCTGAGGTGGTGTTATGTCATTCTTGATAATTTTCTTCATGTTTCATGATTCACAAGTTGTCAAGAATGAGATATTTAAACCCATCATATTTTATTCGTCCATGAGTTGTTTCAACCCATAATAATCTCTTTGTTGGAGTTATCTTGGTATAGATTTCACTTAAAGCCTTCTCGAAGGAATGTTGCTAATTGTGGTGTTTATCAATGATCAAATTTTCTCCTTCTCATCTTGGTGAAGAAGTTTTCTTCTCCTTGTTGATCTCAATCCAATCAACTGTTTCCGTAGTGGCAGAATTTCGCCTCTATCTTGAGAAGTTTTTCCATAAGCCCACTACAAGCTTATTCGTTTCGTTGTTGGTTTTTCCAACAACTCCGTTCTAACCTTCTTGGAAGGGTGCTTTCCAAGATCATTGGTGGCAGAAGTTGGCATTTTCTTCTCCATTCCTTTATTCCAATGATCTATCTTCTATTTTTTCTTCCGGAGGCATGGTGATGTTGCTCTCTTCGCTCATCATCTCGAATTGTGAGGGTCGTGTTCTTTTCTTACTAATCCATTTAATCGGAGTGTTATGTCTATCATTCCTCTTTTAACCGGAGTCTCATCCAAGTGCTTTCATTTTGCCAAGTTCATATTCTATCCCGTCCATTTTCCAACCGGAGCGTTATCGTAATTGATCCTTATCGTTCCTTGTACATCTCGTTTCAACCGGAGTGCTTGCATGTACTTCTCGTCCATTGTTCTCGTCATTCATAGCTTTGCAAACTCCAAGGTTCACATGGTGTTACTTGTTTCTCTTTTCTACCGGTGTGCTTTCATATTCCTTTTGATCCGTTAAGCTCTTGTTTCATATTCTTCAACCTACAAAGGTTCTCGCAATGTTCCTTGTTCCTCTTTGATAACGGAGTGTTTTCAATCTCGTTCATCTCCCTTGTATTCTCTCTTTTCGTTCGTTCAATCTCTCAAGGTTCCTTGGTTTCACTCATTCGTCGAAGAAGCAACTTTGTTTTACCTCTTCCTCTTCCGCTTTTCTCCGGTGCCATCCTAGATCTCAGGACGAGATCCTCTTGTAGTGGTGAAGTGTTGTGACGCCCCAAGACCGACGCTCCAGACGCCTGCCATGTTTTGCGTGACCGTCATGTGTTTTATTTGTTTGTTGCATTTCTCATGTCATCATACGCATTGCATCCGCATGTCTTTCATAAAACTCGTAGTCGTTCGTAGTTGCCGCTTCTCTTTGTCTCCGTGGCATGTCGTCAGACCGTTTTTCTTCCTTGACCATTCTCAGTCCAACCACACACTTGACCTCGTTCGCCTAACCCCTCTTTGCACAGTGCATCGACCCCTCGCCCGTGTTCGAAACTTCCCCGAACCCGACCGTGGGCTGTCATGACCGATGGATCCGGATCAACCTCAAACATCCCTAAAACATCTTCGTTTTCTTTTTTTGGACTCCCTAGCCAATTTATTCTCGACCGCCCGATTACGATCGGACGGACCGAATACCCCCTAACCTAATCCACCAGCATATATAAATGGGGCAACCCTAAATTCTGGGAGAGCTGTCCCATCCTTCCTCCTCGCCGCCGCCACCCGGTCTCGATCCACCTCGGGATCCCCCTTCTCCTCGTTTTCCTCCACCCACCAACCAGCGCTCTCCACTGCTCCTCCCCGATTTGCTCGCCCGGCCAACCAGAGCAGCTCCTCGATCCACTCCACGCCGACCCCCATCGCCCTCCTCCCGTGCTTCCCGCGCGCCGCCAAAAGCAGCAGCACCACAGGAGCTCCCTCCGCCGACGACCATCCACCAGGCCGCCCGCTCCTTCTCCCTGTCCTCCTCTTCTTCTCGTTTCTCCCCTTCTCTGACCTCTTCCTCATCTCATCCCTCTCTCGCTCCTCTTCACAGGGAACCGACACCATGGACGCCCATGCTCTGCTCCGAGTCAACCGTCGCCGCCCTTCCTCGTCAGATTCGGCCGGGGCCCGTCGGATCTCGCCGCCCCGCCATGTTCCTGGAGCCACGGAGCCCGTTCGTCCCCTGCTTCTGTCGTGAGAGCACGCAAGGACGACGACCAGCGCCAAGTCCTGCCTCAAGCGTGTTGACCGCGCCCCTCCTCGTCGCCATGGATCCGCGCCAAGCTCCGCCTCCCCGCGCTCTGTTCCGCCCGTTCCGGCCGGTTCCCGCCGACCCCGTCGCCAGGACCCCTGCCGCCGTCTTCTGCATCGCCTGCTGCTGCTTCTGTTCTTCAGAAACGAGCAGCAGCAGCTCGCCCGCTCATCACCGTTGACCGCAGCCGCACGCTCGTCCAGCGCCTAGCTTGGCCGCTGCCAAGGCCCAACCTGCTTCCCCTCTAGATCCGGCCTCCTCCAGCCTCTACACCGAACGGGCCAAGGCCCACTGGGTGAGGCCACACCCCAGCGCCCCTCCTCTTGTTTTTTTCCTCTGTTGGGCTTCCTGTTCAGATTCGGCCCATGTGATGTTTTTTTCAGGATCTGCGAATTTAGCTATTACCCCAGGATTTACTGTTTTGCAGAAAAGTCCCTAGTCTTCATGCATATAATAACTCATCAACCGTGCATCGGATTAAAATGATTTATATATGTAAAATGCTTAGAATTTCATCTAGTTTCATAATATGCTACTTTCATCCATGTTAAAAATGTTTAACTTGTTGTTTGTTTAATTTTGCATAAATGCCATGTTAAAAATGATTTAATTCATAACTAAATAACCGTAGCTCCAAATTTAATAAAATTTATATGTAAATGGGGTGGAAAAATGCATAGATTAACATGGTGCACTTCATTTTGCTGTTTAACAACATTAAAATTGTGTTTAGGGCAGAACAGTACCAAATCTAAAATATGCACATGAGGATTTTCCGGAATTGTTGTTTGTTGTTCCGGCCTCATTTAAACTTGCCTAAATAGTTAGTTTAATTATGCTTCACCTCTTGCCATGTTAACCAACATTTAATCTTGTCTTGTTCCTAAACGAGAGCAAACTAAATAACTTGAATGTAGTGTTTCGTCAATACGCAAGTCGTTGCATATTGAGCTCCACTTAATTTGTAGTATTGTTTGTGCACCTTGCCATGCCATGCCTCATTAAACTGGACATGCATCATACTTGATTGTGCATCATGCCATGCTTATGTGTTGGTTGTTTACCATGTTGTTTGCTTCTTTCCGGTTTACGTCTCTCGTTAGCTTCGGTTTCCTTCCGGAGTTGTGAGGATTCGTTCGACTACGTCTGTTTATCTTCTTCATGGACTCGTTCTTCTTCCTAGCGGGATTTCAGGCAAGATGACCATACCGTCGAAATCACTTCTATCTTTGCTTGCTAATTGTTTCGCTCTATTGCTATGCCGCGCTACCTACCACTTGCTATATCATGCCTCCCATATTGCCATGTCAAGCCTCTAACCCACCTTTCCTAGCAAACCGTTGTTTGGCTATGTTACCGCTTTTGCTCGGCCCCTCTTATAGCGTTGCTAGTTGCAGGCGAAGATGAAGATTGTTCCATGTTGGAACATGTTTATGTTGGGATATCACAATATCTCTTATTTAATTAATGCATCTATATACTTGGTAAAGGGTGGAAGGCTCGGCCTTATGCCTGGTGTTTTGTTCCACTCTTGCCGCCCTAGTTTCCGTCATACCGGTGTTATGTTCATTGATTTTGCATTCCTTACGCGGTTGGGCGATTTATGGGACCCCCTTGATAGTTCGCTTTGAATAAAACTCCTCCAGCAAGGCCCAACCTTGGTTTTAACATTTGCCTACCTAAGCCTTTTTCCCTTGGGTTCTGCAGACTCAAGGGTCATCTTATTTTACCCCCCGGGCCAGTGCTCCTCGGAGTGTTGGTCCAAACTAGAGCCACTTGCAGCGCCACCTCGGGGAAACTTGAGGGCTGGTTTTTGTTGTACATAGTGTTCATCCGGTGTGTCCTGAGAACGAGGTACGTGCGACTCTATCGGGATTGTCGACACATCGGGCGGCTTTGCTGGTCTTGTTTTACCATTGTTGAAATGTCTTGTAAACCGGGATTCCGAGACTGATCGGGTCTTCCCGGGAGAAGGAATATCCTTCGTTGACCGTGAGAGCTTATAATGGGCTAAGTTGGGACACCCCTGCAGGGTATAAACTTTTGAGAGCCGTGCCCGCGGTTATGTGGCAGATGGGAATTTGTTAATGTCCGGTTGTAGAGAACTTGACACTTGACTTAATTAAAACGCATCAACCACGTGTGTAACCGTGATGGTCTCTTTTCGGCGGAGTCCGGGAAGTGAACACGGTTTGTGGGTTATGTTTGACGTAAGTAGGAGTTCAGGATCACTTCTTGATCATTACTAGTTGACGACCATTCCGTTGCTTCTCTTCTCGCTCTTATTTGCGTATGTTAGCCACCATACATGCTTAGTGCTTGCTGCAGCTCCACCTCACTACCTTCTCCTACCCATAAGCTTAAATAGTCTTGATCTCGCGGGTGTGAGATTGCTGAGTCCTTGTGACTCACCAGATACTTCCAAACAGTTGCAGGTGCCGATGATACCAGTGCAGGTGATGCTACCGAGCTCTAACGGAAGTTCGACGAAGACCTTGGTCGTTACTACGTTTAGTTTTCCTGTTGATCAGTAGTGGTGCCCAGTTGAGGACGATCAGGGATCTAGCATTTGGGGTTATCTTCTTTTTATCTGGATTTGACCGTAGTCGGTCTATGTGTGTATCTTGAATGATGTATGAATTTATTTATGTATTGTGTGAAGTGGCGATTGTAAGCCAACTCTTTATCCCATTCTTGTTCATTACATGGGATTGTGTGAAGATGACCCTTCTTGCGACAAAACCTACAATGCGGTTATGCCTCTAAGTCGTGCCTCGACACGTGAGAGATATAGCCGCATCGTGGGCGTTACACCGCCGGCCACCGCCCACCTCGCCTGAAGGATCAGGTGCCACTATTCTTCTACACCGACCCATCACCGGCCACCGGTGGTCCATCACCTGCTTCGCCTGACTGAAAAATCCTTGCGGTGTTTCGAAGAAGCTGTGGGTGGAAATTTCGGAACCGATGCGCCGATGGTGGTGTGATGCCGGCGATGGGTCCGTTGGCAATTCAGTATGCGAGGATGTCGCTGCCAACTCGAGGTGTGTTGACAGGATGATTCATATCATGCTTGAAAATGTGCAATCCTGCCTGCTAAATTTGGATAACCATGAGCTGATTATTCCAAATGAATGCTAATTTTGACCCTACTGGCCTCACGATTGGTTCCAAACTTATTTGTGGGGTTGTATGCCAAGGGTATTAGATCATAGAATTTGCTATTTCTATGATTTGTATCCTGCCTCTCCACTGTATCATGTAGGTAACTTGTGTTATTTTACTCCTTGGTTTTACAGCAAAAAATAGAATATATATCAATCTTGTAAAGGATGTTTGGGATGCTTTCCAGGGAAATGATTTGGTGAAATATTGATTGCGAGGGTTTGGAACCAAGTAACTACAAAACAATTGGAGCAAAGGTCAAGGTTCTCACCCCCAATATCCGTTATGTTACCGTGTACTCCCTCCGTTCCTAAATATAAGTCTTTTTAGATATTCCAATATAGACCTAAATTATGTGGTTCTCTATATGTATGATCTTGTTCCTTGTGTTCTTCTGTCATTTGACAATGAGTAGATATTAATCTACAGAGGCAGTGAATGGAACTCTAGATACTCAGCTTTTGACTCTCACTCGAAAAGTTCAAAACAATAATCTGGCAGTGTCATCTGCCTTGAGTAGCTCAGGTATCATCTTTAATGTTCAGAATGATCCATACACAAGGCAGCAGTAGGAAACAGATATGCTTACATCAATACCACAGTGCAATTTTTGATTTAAAAAACTATGCAATTTCAGGATGGGTGGTTAGAAGAGATGGAAGGGAAGGCGCAAGAACATGATAAGAAGGATGTTGCACAACAAGAGAAGATAAAGGAGCTCCAGATTGCTGTAGATAAGATTATCAGTTTTTACTTGTGGCTGTTAGACAAGATAATGCATTTTTATTAGATTCAAGTGAGATTATTCAGATTAGCATAAAAAGTGCAGAGGATCGTGCAAAGCTTTGTTATCATTTGATTATTTCACTATATATTTTGTTTAGTTTCAATGTAAGCATCAGGCCTTAACAGGAAATTCAATTTGATTTACTTGGCCATGATCAACGAACACAAATATTACAGAAGATCACCAAATGAATGAGAACTTGACAACATAGAACGAATCAAGAGAAGTATACATACAAAAGTGGCTCCTACCTTGAGAGAAGTCGTCACAAATAGATCGCGGACAAAAGTTTGTAGATAGAAGCTCATATTTAGTACCCCCCTGTTCACAAATAGAAGTTAGAAACATCTTATAAACGGATGGGGCAGACAGAAATATAAGTTCGAAACATCTTATAAACGGATGGAGCAGACACAAATAAGTTAGAAACATCTTATAAACGGATGGAGCAGACACAAATATAAGTTAGAAACATCTTATAATTGTGAACCGATGGAGCAGAGATACATTCAAACAAATAAATCTGAAAATCTCCAGTATGCCCCTGCAAACCCGTGACCTCCACCTTGAGGAGGGGCTGGTGCCATCAACCATACCATTCCAAAAAGTGAAGCTGTGACAACGTGTGGTGTTGTGATCCTCTAGCTAGTTTTACTATAACAGAGTTCTGCTTACTAACTAGATCAGCAATGTACAAACATATGCTAAACTTGCTCCTTGACAAACTAGGTTGTGCATGCTTCTTCTGTTCCATACTAAAGGTCATTGCCATATTTGTCAAGGATGATTATGACTGAGGCATGGTAATGCACTTGTAGCAATACGTGCAAAGCGGGCAAGAAATTCATATAAAGCAGGCATTGTTCCAAATTGAGCCAATTCTGGTTTTCGAAGATATACTATATACATAATTACTGTCCATTTTATACAGCGCCATACACTGCCTAAATGTTTGAGGCACGGGTCATGTACGTCTTGAGCTCCCGATTCACCTTCTCCTCGTCCCACATGGACCCCTCAATGTTCTACACCCACTCGAAGTAGCTCACCATCACTCCGCCGGAGTTGGCCAGGATGTCCGATAGGATCAGCACGCCCTTCTTTGCCAGAATCTGCAGCGCGAACATGTACACTTCTCTACTGTCAGTCAATGTGTGAAATGTGTCAACAAATGCAGCTTAGTTTTGTGCCAAAATGTTGGTGTTCTTGCCTCTTCGGCCTCGGGGTTTGTTGGGTGGTTAGCAGCCTTGATGATGTACTTTGCTTTGAGGGCATCAACATTGTCCCTAGGAGAAGAAGAAAATCGAAAGGACTATTTATTAACAAAAATGTTTTCAGATACAGAAAAAAATAACAGCCAGGAGGATACTCTAACTGAGCTTTAGAGCATTAATCTGATAGAAGATAGGATGAAGTGAGCTGGGACGAGGAAGAAGAAGATTACTTGTTTATGACTCCTCCCAGAGCTGCCGGGATGAGCACGTCGCACTCTTCCGTGAGCAGCGAGGTCGGGTCGGCGGCGTCGCCTTTTGTCGGAGCCCTTGATCCCGCGGTTCTCTGCCGAGTGCTTCATCAGCTTGGCTATGTCGATGCCATTGGAGTTCTTGACAGCCCCTGTGACATCTTTGATGGAGACCACCTTGCCACCAGCTTCAGTGATCAATTGGGCAGCCCAAGAGCCAACATTGCCAAAATACCTGAAAAAGGCAAGAAGACAATAATTGCTCATCTGTGCAAATGTACATGAAGAGACATAGTTCTGGCCTTGCTCCACAATGTATGGCGCCATTCTACACAACGATGATTACTAGCATTGTGTAGGCATGCTTGTATATATTTGGCAGAATATATTACTTGTGGGTGCTCATTGTTTGCTCCATTCCCCTTTAATTTCAGCGCGTGAGGTGGGAGATTAGAAAGATACTGACAGATCAGGCACAGAACTTTGGAATTGCCATTGATGGTTTCTCCATTGCAAGCCTAAGCTTTGACAAAATTCTTGTCTCTAAATTATAAATGGGGAACACCTTAGCTTTGTGTGAAAATTAAAGAGATTGGCAAAATTTTCTCTGGCATTTTAAATGCGCAAAAGACCAAAGAAAAAGCAAATAATCTTAGTGAGTTCAGATAAAACAAAGAATTACCTTAAGAAGAGTTCAATTGCAATATCTTGAGATTACACTAAAATTTAGAGCTGGATGGTCAGTCTAGTCGCAGAACAACAACCATCTTTTGGCAATTGAAACATCGGCTTATAGATTTTAAGTTTTAGGAAGCAGCCATGGATTTCACCTGGAAAAGAACATCGAAGAGAAAAAACAACGTCCTACAACTGCTCCATCGGACACTAATGTGTAGAATAAAGGGATATGTTGTATGTTCTTCCCTCCGTCTAAACAATTTCTGAAAACTGTCACTTTCCTAAACCAGAAGGGTTGCAGTAGCAAATTTCTACTTAGTGAGCAAGTGTAGATGATTTTGGTCCTTCTGTCTTGTTTCAATCAGGTGCTTGACAAAAAACAGTGCATAAACTGATATTACACTTGGGATACCAGACTAGTATTACTTCACTTTCCCCTCAATCAAATCATGATATTTGTGGACATAGCTTACTATTTGTGAAACATAAGAAAACAGGGACATTTAGGAATGAAAAGCTGGTCTTGGCAAGTATAAGTAGCTTTTACTTAACATCGACTCAAAGATCAACTCCAACAGTGAGGTTCAGATCTACTTCAGTACACAAAAAAGTTTTAGATGTAGTTCATTATCTAAAAATATTCATATGTTATTGAACAACAACATTCAGATCAAGATTGATAGTGACCAAATCAGAATCTTGCATACCATGTTGAGGTCGGTTTCTTCTTCAAAATCTTCAAGCACGTGAGAGATGTTGTTTCGTGGCATCCTTAAGTTGCTTCAGCCACAGAAGCATGGACTTATGCTTGATAGACTCCCTCTCAGCGTCGCGGAGCACAGCATCCACCGACTCCAGCGTCATCTTCATGTTCTCCAGATCGGATCGTTCCTCATATTCCTGTGCAGCTTGATCTCACCTGAAATGGTAGAATTCAAGTGTCCTATTGCCACCTTGATGATTGCCGAGGCGAGCATGCCCCTGAGTGCCTGTTGACATGGCTAGTGCCTGTCGAGTTGGGATGTGTGTTGAATAGTAGATTCGTCATTGAAGCTCCTGCCCTTATCAATCTAACAAAGCATTGGAAGCAAAAAAATCGAATCAGCAACTGCAGAATCAGTCATGACCTGTTTTACATAATACAGATATCACAGACTTGCAAAATCTTAGACAAAAGGGGGTTGCCCACCTGCTCCATTAAGCATAACGAAGCAACATTCAGAATTTAGTTGCATGGCCACTATAGAAAGCTCATGTGCTTCGTTAGATACTTTTACAGTTTCCAACTACTAACCAGAACTGAAGAGCAATGGAAGCCGTGAACTTACAAGGAATAAGGTAGAGTAAGACTGTAAGAGATATGGACCTGTAGACGGTGTTGCGTGCCTGCGCCAGGCTCTCCACAGATCCGGCCTGGATTACGCCAGCAGCAGTGTGATCCGGCAAGGTCAAGTGCCTCTTGGACGCCCATCGGTCCACCATCGCGCGCTGCACGACGAGGCGGCGACCTCCTCGACCTTCACGGGGCCACCAGTGCCCTTTCTCTCCATCTCCTCCGTGACGCCACGGCCGAACCGGCGCAGGGTGCTCTTCTTCTTCCTCTGGACGGCTACACCGTCGTGCGCTCGATCTAGCTCTTGACGGCAAGGAACCACGGCTGCATCAGACGTCGGTCCTCGAGCCCCTAGGACCCCTCTGCCGCTGCCGCCGGGGTCATCGGCTCCGCCTCCTCGCCCCATCGGCCATCATCGCCGACCCCCTCTGCCGCCGCCACCGCTGGGGTCATCGGCTCCGCCTCCTCGCCCCAGCGGCCATTCTCTCCGAACCCCTCTGCCGCTGCCACCGCCACCGCCGGGGTCACCGGCGGCTCCGCCCTATCCTACCCTGCTGCTTCGAACAGATAGGGCTCGAACAAGTTTTCTACGGGAAGAGTGGAGGAGCGACCCAGATTCTTTATTAGAACCAGGAGCGACCAAGATGTGTCGGGCCACACAACAAGGGTGCGAACAGGATTTGGCCTTGACTAAAATTGGACGGAACTACCCTTTTAGAAAATGACTAGCCCCATTCTAGTTTTGTAATGGTGCTAATTTTTTTAAATAATACATTTTTTATTAATTTTCATAAATATTACGCTGGGTAATTTTTTTCAAAAATAATACACCGTCGGCCCGCTGCAGGCCGACTGGGCCTAGTCAGCCCACAGCAGGCCGATTGGACTCCAGTCGGCCTACAGCTGGCCGACTGGCCCCTGTCGGCCCACTGTGGGCTGACTGGGTCCTGTCGGCCCACTATGGGCCGACTGGATTTAATTAGCTCGCTGTGGGCTAATTGTTTTTGCAAAAAAAGTAGGCATAAAAAATATGTTTAAAAAAATGTTAATTATGTAATTAAAAAATGTTAAACGTGTATAAAAAAATGTTCCTGATATATACAAAAAATGTACAATATATATGCAAAAAAGTTGACATAAAAAATATGTTTTAAAAAGTGTTAAGCATGTATTTAAAAATTGTTAAATGTGTGTATAAAAAATGTTCCTTATTTATACAAAAAATATAGAATGTGTATGAAAAAAAGTTGACACCAAAAAAATATGTTTGAAAAAAATACATGGACACCAGATTCTTTATTAGAACCAGGAGCGACCCAGATGTGTCGGGCCACACAGCAAGGGTGCGAACAGGATTTGGCCTTGACTAAAATTGGACGGAACTACCCTTTTAGAAAATGACTAGCCCCACTCTAGTTTTGTAATGGTCCCATCACTATTTGTACTTTTAGTCTTATAACTCCTCGTAACTCTAGTTTCTCCACCGTTTGATCGCAGTGGGTGGACGGCCCGTAAAATCGCCAATCACCATAACAGTTGTAATGAGTTCGATCCAAGCGGATAAACTTGTCAACCCTATTCCCGATACCGATATAAGTCCAAGTACACCCCAAGCTTTCTTGGTGCAAAAAACACCAATTTACACAAAATGAGCGTCATAGCTCACACTCGTCATAGTGAAAGTAACATGCATTACCAAATAAGAAAAAAAAATGATGTGACAAGTAAATAAAGAGGAGAGAGACAAATAGAGTAACAATACTTGGTAAGCGAACAATTGGTGCTTCTCAATGAAAAATGACTCTACAAAATAATAAATAAAGATATCTATGTTACCACACATATGATACTATCCACTATAAAGATACGAATGTGCTAGTCTAAGTTAATTCCCACTAGGACTAGTCTCATGCCCTAGCCCCTTAGGGACCTATAGTGAAATGAAAAGAAGTCCTTGATCCATAAATAATCATTTGCCCCACTTTAAAACAGGCATGCATTGTCAGATTGGGAAGGGCCACACTATCTTGCTCGGGTATGATCTTTGGAATGGACAACCCTGCAATGTTGCATTTCCTGAGCTACACTCATTTGTTGTTAGCAATTCAACTTCTATCAAGCAGGTTGTTCTTCTTGAAATAGGCTTTCGCTCCGCTTTATAAATAAAACAATCATTCATACAACCAAATCACAAGCGTCATAGCAAATAAGACGGATGTGGCAACAGCACAATCACGCCCAAAGAAAGCATAAAAGTAATACGAACAAAAGTCACCGAGTGGCAACAGACAAGGCAGCCCTCCGATGAGGATAAGTGACGCGCGATAGCCAGAAGCGCATCCAGCATGAGCCCAAGCCGGTCGTGGTCACGCTGCCTAGAAAGCGGGTGGCAGTGTTGCAAGAAAGGAAGGAATTTTAAAAGCGAGTCAGAGGCCTTTCGCGGAAAGACCCGCTCAATCACCATTTTATTACGTGTCGATCATGATGTCCACGACATCGCCACAAAGATTAACCAGAATAAGCGACGATTTCACCTGGTCTGCGTAGCTCTTGTCTGAAGGAACTACGCAAAGTCCAAGGCCCACCAGTCGGGCCCCAGTGCCTCGCGTACGAAACTCCAGAGGGCCCGCGCTGCCGTGCACAAGAACTGGATGTGGATCCTGGTTTCCGGGACATCACAGAGTGGGAATATGCCATTACCTGGGCCATATCGCTTAAGCACCTCGGCCCAAAGGGTAGATGGTCACGCCATAGTTGCCACACAAAAATCTTGATCTTTAAAGGCAATAGGGCCTTCCACAGAGTAGAAAGTCAAGGAATAGTGGGCGAACTGCATGGTGCATAATATGTCGAGCTCACATAGAACTCACCCGAAGGTGAGAGACTCCAAAAATACGGTGTCTGGATATTTTGCCAATACCGTGGGGAGGCCTGCCTGCAACCTAGCCCACTCTACAATTTCCTCCTGTCCAAATGTGCGACGGAACAAGATGTTCCACTGCCCATTTTGGGAGGCCGTGGAAACCATAAGTATCGGATCAGCGCACACAGCAAACATACTAGAGAGACCCACCCTAAGTGCCTCGCCACCCACCCATGGATCAAGCTAGAATTGGGTTGCTTCCCCATTTCCTATGGTGAAGGAGACCCCTGGACGAATATCCTCCTTGATCCATTGGATGTATTTTCAAAACTAGGACCCACCTGAGCGAGAGCATGCTAGGAGAGGCTCGCCTCTTAGGTATTTTGCCTAAAGAAGCTAGATTGCAGCTGAAACATTCAACCAAACTCATGTGTCTCGAAGGTTTGACCTTCTTCTTCTTTGATTCACATTCCTTCAACATGGACTCCATCTCTTGTGGGTCGATGGTCACAGTCTCAGTACCTTGCGGATCCCTTTGCTTCCTCTTACATCTCTTGAATAGTGATGTTTCTCCTCCATACAGTGCACAATCATAGTGTGGCTCTTCTTCCTCCGGGGACGGTACTGCCTTCTTTCCTTTATCGAGAGCTTGCTCTTCAAGGGTTGGTGTCTCTTCTTCCATAGTGAGTGTGGCAACTTCTTCATGCTGATAGGGTGCTATTTCTCCTTCCTCGAGACCTTCTTCCTCTTGGTACTCGGGATCCTGAGCATTCAATTCTGCTGCTTCTCCCACTTGACCATATGATATTTCTAGCTGCCATTTTCCGTCTGCCATGGCCCTAAGGCCATCGGAGACGAGGCGGACCGGCGGCGAAGCCGGTGGGAGACAGAGGAAACCAAGCCTTTTCTTGGGGAGGAGCGTAGGCGAGAGGATTTTTCTAAATTAAGGTAACATTATCAAATCCTTGACCATTTTTAGATTTTGAGCAAAGTTTTCAAATTCATGAATATTTTTAAAATTCATGAACCATTTATAGAATTTGCAAACATTTTAAGTTCATGAACTGTTTCCAAATTTGTGAACATTTTTGGAACCCATGGATATACTCAAATTCGCAAATATTTTTCAAATTTGCTAACATTTTATGTTTACAAACTATTTTTCAAATTCCTGAACATTTGTTTTCATCATGGACATTTTTTAAACTCGTGAACATATTTCAAATTCATAAACATTTTTTTGAATTTGGGAACATGTTTTCATCTTTGCAAACATTTTTTTAGGTTCACAAACTTTTTCAAATTCGGGACCTTTTTTGAATTCATTAACAATTTTTTTTTGAATTCATGAATTTTTTCAAACTCATGGATATTTTCCAAATTCCTTAACAATTTTCGAATTCAGAGAAGTTTTTTAAATTTGCGAACAGTTTTGGAGTTCACATTGTTTTTTCCAAGTACATGAACATTTCGTTCAATTCATGAACACTTCTTGAATCTCACTAACTTTTTTAAATTCAGAAGCATTTCAAAAAGAATCACTGACTCTTGTTGGGAACCTAGCACGCTGTTTTTTCAGATTTGTTTTTTAGATGCATGTTTTTCCAAATAAGTAGTACGTGGGAGCGAGTGTTGCATCGCATGGGCCGGCCCAGCGACGAAAGAGGAAGGACGCGCTTGGGCAACAAGCTCCTAACTGGCGTGTTCTCCGCCGTGAGAACTACAAAAGATAATTAGTTTGATGCCAACATTTGGCATTGCCAATACTTGGTAAGGGAACAATGGACAATATCAAAGTTGCCAAAAATTGATAACTTCTTATGAGGTTGGCAAGTAAACATGGTAACCAACCAACACTAGCCAATATTTAGCATTTGCCAAATGTTGGCATGCCAATTTTTGGCATCAAACCTGACATGCTTTATATCTCGCATTACGCGAGCCTTTCTTCCATCTCGCTGAAGCTTTGCTCATAAACTGTAGCAAATAAGCCGGACCATTTTTATTTTCTCAGTTTTCACAGATTTTTTGCTTTACTTTATTCGGTTTTCATTTATTTCTTTCTTGGTTTCTGTTGGTTTTCTTTGTTTTTTCATTCTTTTGGGGTTTTTTATTTGTCTTTTTCTTGGCTTTTTTTGTTTCTTTTTGGTATACTTTGTTTCTTTTCGTTTTCATTCTACATTTCATGTATATGTCAACATTTTTCCAATACATAACATTTTCTTAATACATGCTCAACATTTTTTTGAGTACACATTTTTAACATTTTTCAAATAATTGATTAATATTTTCCAAATACAAGATTAATATTTTTTCCGAGTACTAGGTCAACATTTTCCTATAAACAATTTTAAAGGTTTTCAAATGCTTGGCTAACAGTTTTCAAATAAAATGATACAGAATTTTCGAATACATGGTCCACATTATTCCTATATACTTTTAACATTTTCCAAATGCTTGATTAATATTTTTATATACATGATAAAAAAATCATTATTTTTTACTAAATGGTTAACATATTTTGTATACACATTTAACATTACCAAAATGCTTGAATAACATTTTTCAAATACTTGTTCAACATTTTTTTTCAAATTCTTGATTAACATTTTTTATAGATGATAAAATAATTCATCATTTCTTCAATACATGATCAACAACTTTCCTATACACGTTAACTATTTCCCGAATACTTGATTAAACTTTTTCAAATACTTTTCAAAAAAATCAAATACTAGATTAACATTTTTCAAATACTTGTTCAACATTTCCCGAATGCTTGATTAGCATTTTTCCAATACTTGTTTAACATTTTTCAAATACATGTTCAACATTTTTCAAATGCTTTACCAATATTTTTCAAATAGTTGTCAAACATTTTTAAATGTTACTGTAGAGTGTTTTTAAATATATATATATTTAGAATATTTTAAAGTATAAACAAAAGTAGAAAAATAAAAACGAAAAGAGAAAACGTAAAAAAGAGGTTGTGGTGTTCATGCTTCTGGGCCGGGCCATCTTGGTCTCCCGTTCAGCGTGGGCTCCCCCCTCTCACTGAGCGCGAGATATGGGACCTCCTATCTGCCGCATTCTGGTGCAGACTGCCGGGGCTACGCACAGGCCAGTCTTCGACTGGGCTGGCCCACGCAGGAGCAATCAGTGTGGTACAAAACAACACAAAAAACTTAATCAATTTTGGAAAAAGATCGTGAACTTTAATAAACTTTATTTTGAAAAGGAGTTCTTCGATTTAAAAAAAGTTTAATACAATTTGAAAACAGTTCTTGCGTTTGACATATAAAAAATAAAAATAAAAAGGAAAATGAAAATAATAAAGTATAAAGAATAAAGAAATAAAGAAAAAGAAAAAAAAAAGAAGACCGGTCCAAAAAAGCAAGAGAAAAAGCAAAAAATATGATAAAAAAAATTAAGAATTTTAAACATAAAAGTTCACATATTTTAAAAATGTTTACTAATTTCTAAAAATGTCAAAATTTGAAAAAATTCACATATTTGGAAATTATCATGTATCTGAAAAAAATGTAGGTTTTGAAAATGTTCATAATTAATAAAAATTTAGAAAGTTCACAGAAAATTGAAAAGGAGTTCATAAGTTCAAAAAAGATCATGAATTCGCGCAAAGTTCACCATTTGAAAAAGGAGGAAAAAATAAAAAAAGATAAACAATTCTGATTTTTGATATGTTTACGAATTTAAAAAAATTCATGAATTTAAAAAAGTTCATGATTTTGAGAAAAAGTTTCATAAAATTCCAAAATAAAAGGAGAAAAACGTACAAAATTTGTCCTAAGAAAAGGTGGAAATCAACACCACCACCACCACCACCACCAACAACAACAACAACAACAAAGTCTTTAGTCTCAAACAAGTTGGGGTAGGCTAGAGGTGAAACCCATAAAATTTCGCAACCAACTCATGCTCTGGCACATGGATAGCAAGTTTTCACACGCCCCTGTCCATAGCTAGTTCTTTGGTGATACTCTAATCCTCCAGGTCTCTTTTAAAGAAAAAGGTGGAAATCGCTCAAAAAAATCAATGGAACCTCCTAGAAGGTTCCTAAAATCGGTGAGAAATAAACTAGGTGGACAGGTTGAACAGGAACCTGGTGCGCGCGACATACGTTGCAAATGAGAAAAAATGTGTTTAATGGGCGGAGCCCAAGATGGAGGGAGGGGGTGCGCTGGTTTGTTAAAACACCTATAACTATCTTGTTTGCTGGTAATACGTGTCTCATTTATATCATAAGGATCGTAGTACAAATCAAGTACATATCGACCTGACAAAACTGAAAAGACAGCAGAACACTAGCCTTTGTACACAAGAACACCGCCCAAGAAGTAAAATTACAAACAAGACTGAATAATCCTTTGAGCTTGACACCAACGTCCGTCACCTGCCTCTCGCACGACCATAGCAGCCACCAAAGGAGAAAATGACGGATCACCTCCACACCCGAGCTCGACGCGGCTCCATCGCTGATATGCAGCTTTGCGCACCTCTCTAAGGTGGCTCACCAATAAAGGCGAAGCCACTGCCGTTGAACGAATCAGACTGGGGCAACACCCCGGATACGCTATCGAATTCCAGATCTGGCACCCCCGCCAAACTAAGACGTTGGAGGAGGAAACCATACCCGCCTGCCACGAACCCATCACACGATCCACCAACTTTCAGATGCAGCCGATGCATACCACAATCTGCATCCACTCTTGGACTACCTCCCAAGCTCCGCGTCGGCGCTGGAGCAAATGCCATCGCAACGGTGGAGCCCGATGGCACAGTTCCACCAAGAGGGTGCCGCCGCCGCATCATCCTTGCTTGAATAGACTGGTTTCCAAATCAACCCCAAAAGCGGATCGTCTCGTTGGGAAGGATATGAAGATTTATCAGTCGGCGCCGCCATCGCCACCGCCGAAGCCAAGATGATGAACAACCCAAAACCCGAAGAAACTAATGCCTAAAACAATTCACACGTGTGGATCCGACAACCCCCCTCAGCACTGACGATCGAGATCGTCACCGTAGGGGAGCCGCCGGAGGCGAGATCGCCTTTCTTTCTTCTCGTGGAGGAAAGAAAGATGTGATTTGATAATCTGCTAAAACACCTGTAACTAGCACTTAAGGCGCTGATAGGGTTTGGGTGTCTGGTTCCGTATCATACAAGCACTCAAAAGTATAAGGAACATGCGCTGTTAGAAAAGCCAGTAGCCCACTAATTTAGTTCATCTCAAAGCGTGCACCGTTGGCCCAGATACCGTATGATAAAGCCGGTGTGCGCTAAAAATCCGCTTTGAAAGACTTATATAACACTGGAGAATACCCTGCGTGTTGCTGCGAGAATCTATTAAAATATATTTTTGATGATTGATTTTGTGAAAAATGCGTAGTTGGATTAATAATATCTATTGAAACTACAAATGAATAAATCATATTGTACTCCCTTTATAAATTAATATAAGAGCATTCAGATCACTACTTACTTTGCGGAGGGGTATTTGATTATTGTGTAGTCAAACAATATTTTGAATATAAGTGGCATAATAAAATGGAAACAAATTCCCATGCATATTGAGTGGACCTTTGATAAGGTGGTATGCGTGCATGAGATTAACTAATAATGGATTTCATGCATGTTGTGATGGGTCTTTGATGAGATGGCATGTGTGCATGTATTAAGATAACAAAGATAATGGGAATGAACTATATATTTAGGGCAACGATCTGCGCCGGCGCGCCAGCCTAACCGTTGGGCCGGTCAAGCCCCAGCCATCAGATCTGGCCCCCCGAGCCGTCAGATCCCTTCGTCCCCAACCTCCCATCTTCAACCTTCCACGCGGAAAAGCGAGAGGCCCGCCTCGCACGCGCGGACGCCCCCGCACGTGCCAACCGCCTCGCCTCGCCTCCTCACCGCCGGTCGCCGCCCTCACCTATGTTGCCTTCATGCGTTTCTCACCTCCGTGGATGCAGCAGTGTGCGCCCATGGTTGCAACCTTGTAGCTCCGGTGCCACCGGTCGCAATTCCAGTGCACGATGGCCCTACTCTGGTGGCTACGGTTCACCGGACACAGCGCCCCGATGGTTGCAACTTCTCTGATTCTGCAGAGTCTGGTTGTAGCTTTCTCTCTCAAAGGTTGAAGCTTTTTCCCTCTATGGTAGAAGCTTTTCTGTAAATGATTGAAACTTTTTTCGCACATACGATTCAAAGCTTTCTCTATCGAACAGTTGCAACTTCTCTGATTCTGTAGAGTCTGGTTGTAGTTTTCTCTCTCAAAGGTTGAAGCTTTTTCCCTCTATGGTAGAAGCTTTTCTGTAAACGATTGAAACTTTTTTTCGCACATATGATTCAAAGCTTTCTCTGTCGAACGGTTGCAACTTCTCTAATTCTGCAGAGTCTGGTTGTAGTTTTCTCTCTCAAAGGTTGAAGCTTTTTCCCTCTACGATATAATATTTTCTGTAAACGATTGAACGCACATACGATTCATAGCTTTCTCTGTCAAACGGTTGCAACTTCACTGATTCTGCAGAGTCTGGTTATAGCTTTCTCTCTCAAAGGTTGAAGATTTTTCCCTCGATAGAATCTTTTCTGTAAACAATTGAAACTTTTTCTGTTTTGAGCAGTGCCTGGGTGAAAGCTTCCTCTATCGTTGGGTTGAAACTTTTTTCGTCAAAGGTTGTAGCATTTTCTATAGACGGTGGTAGCTTTCCTCGATAGCACTAAACGCTTGCAGCTTTCTGTATATCCGGTTGAAGCTTTTCATCTAGAGTTTGAAGTTTTTTTAGCAGTTGTAGCACACGGGGGTCTACGGCAGGTCCTGCAATGCCTCGCCCGCAGGTTCGCTGAGATATGACGCCCTGGCAAACGGTGGCCATGGGTGCCAGGACCGCAGCATCGCCGTGCACTCCCCAAAACAACACTCGCTCGTACCAAAAAACCGGCGTGCAAGGCGCCATCGTGGTCGCTACGCAGCTACTAGGATCACCGGCGAGCTCCGAGCAGATGTGTGACAGCGGCGGCCGTGTGGCCGCGCGGCAGGGGATGGAGCACCCGCTCACGACCGTGGCCGAGGCCTGCGTGTTGGGGAACGTAGGATGCAATTTCAAAAAAATTCCTACGATCACGCAAGATCTATCTAGGAGATGCATAGCAACGAGAGGGGAAGAGTGTGTCCACGTACCCTCGTAGACCGAAAGCGGAAGCGTTTAGTAACGCGGTTGATGTAGTTGAACGTCTTCACGATCCAACCGATCCAAGCACCGAACGTACGGCACCTCCGTGTTCAGCACACGTTCAGCACGATGACGTCCCTCGAGCTCTTGATCCAGTTGAGGCCGAGGGAGAATTCTATCAGCACGACGACGTAGTGACGGTGTTGATAATGTGATCCGCGCAGGGCTTCTCCTAAGCACTACGACAATATGCCGGGAGGAGCAAACTGTGGAGGGGGGCACCGCACACGGCTAGGAACAATTGATGTGTGTTCTAGGGGTGCCCTCCCCACGTATATAAAGGAGGGAGAGGGAGGGAGGCAGCCTAGGGCGCGCCCAAGTAGGAGGAATCCTACTTGGGCCCCTAGTCCAATTCGCCCCCCCTTACCATATTTGGACAAGGGGGAAAGGAAGGAGGGGGAGGGGAAGGAAGTAGGAGCCCTACTTCATACTTTCCTTTTCCTCCTCTCCTTTCCCTTTCTCTCCACGTGGCTGGCACTATAGGGGGCGCACCAGCCCCTTGTGAGCTAGTGTGTTCCATTACTTGGCCCATTAAACCCATATCTTTGCCGGGGGTTGCCCGAAACCACTTCCGGTGACCCGGTATCACCCGGAACACTTCCGGTGTCCAAATACCATCGTCCTATATATGAATCTTTACCTCTCGACCATTTTGAGACTCCTCGTCATGTCCGTGATCTCATCCGGGACTCCTAACAAACTTAAGTCACCAAAACACATAACTCATTGTCGGTGTACAAAAAGAGGGGTGCGTTTTTGTACCCCTCTACCTGTGCACGGGCAGTCGGAGCCGCGCCTACGGTCACGCTAAGCAGAACAGGGGAGGTGAGCCAAGGTAAGACCGAAGCCCAAGATAATCAGAGCAACGCCAAGGCCAAGACCACAAAGAGCAGAGGGACGAAGCAGGTTCCCCCGGTAAGACCATTGCCGGGGCAACCTCAGCGGCCCCGGCAAGATCCTTGCCGGGACAGCTCGCCCCACACCAACAGAGCGAGCCACCCTTGAGCCCACGATCCCCAACACCATCATCCACGTGGGGCCGGGGCTCGGGAGGCACCTCCGTGGTGGCATGCAGATCTTTGTGAAGACATATTCAAGATCAGATGAGGATTAGAAGACGAAGACCCTCGGCAAGATCCTTGCCGGGGAAAGCCACCAGACCCCCGGCAAGGTCCTTGCCGGGGATGACAGCGCGCCACGGCAAGACCCTTGCCGGGCCACCTGGCAAGGCCCTCACCAAGGACGCCAGCGGGACCACCGCCAGGCCCGCGCCAACCAAGCTTCCACCGCCGTTCCCATGCAGCTGCCAGCCCAACCAGCTGGGCGGGCACCTACGTGGCAACATGCAGCTCCCAGGCCAACTCATCAAGCGCCTGCATGGCGGCATGCAGATCTTCGTGAAGGCTCCACCACCGCGCCACCTCAGCTGCCTGCCTGCCTACATGGCACCGCACGCATCGCTGGCCAGGGCGCGTGTCGAAGCGATGGGGAGCAGCGACGGACGGGACAGGCCTCGCCCCCGTCCCCGATAAAGCGAGAGGACACCTAAGCTACGCATTAAATGCGTCTTGTCCTGTAATACGAGCGATAAGCTCAGGGCACTGTACGCCTTTCCACCTCCTGTGTGCCACTGTGGCAGCCCCTTTCGATTATAAAAGGAGGCCCATGGCATACTAGAGAAGGATTCGGCTCTTTCGAACCACGCACTCACCACAGCTAGTTCGAGAGCTCAAGAACTCCCTGAAATACACCCACCAAAGCAGGACTAGGGTTTTACGCATCCTCGCAGCCCGAACCTGGGTAAACGATCCTTGTGCTGTCTACTAGCCCTGCTCTTCTTGCAACCCCGCGCCTCGGCAACCGTAGTAGGGATTCTTGTGATCCCATAGGTGTCGTTCCACATCGACATCTTTGGCGCGCCAGGTAGGGGGCGCAATTGTGAGAATCTGGTCTAGTAGTTAGCCTAGTAGTTCTTCGTCGCCATGGCTCCTAAGAAGAAGACGGCCACGGCGATCGGCTCGTTGGGAGCCGAATG
The DNA here is from genome assembly GCF_002575655.3 of Aegilops tauschii subsp. strangulata. NCBI lineage: Eukaryota > Viridiplantae > Streptophyta > Magnoliopsida > Poales > Poaceae > Aegilops > Aegilops tauschii. The sequence goes on from NC_053038.3 coordinate 90,723,666, forward strand.
GCCCGTGCCGGTGCGGACGAGCAGTGGACCGGTCGCGGACAGGACCCGGGCCGCGGTCCGCGAGCACCAGCATCGCCCAGGCAGTCAGAGCCTGGTGAGCGGCGTCGTTCGCGCGCCAGACAACCGGCCGCACGCCGCCAGATCCAAAGATGGAGCCGGGCCCCCCACAGGCGGCGCGAGGCCCTCCAGGGGTGTCGCTGTGCCACCTCCGGGCGGCGCAGCGACCTCCAAAACGCTCACACCGGCGACCACCGCGCGCTCTTCCCATGGTGTGCACGCCGAGCAGCGTCACCACGTTGGTGACCCTGGGCACCGCCGTGGGAAGAGCGTTGTGCGTCACCCACAAGATGAAGGGGTCCAGCACGCTCGCCGAAGCGCTGGCGGAAATGGCTCGCAGCCGCTGGGTCGTAACGGAGCTCCTTCTAACGTAGTTAGAAGTCGAAGCGCGCCGCGATCCACGCAGCTGTCGCCGCCGCCAACGCCAGCGGAAGCTTTGGCGCGCGCACAGCTGCTCCTCGACTTCCCTCCTGCTGCGGAGAAGCTCGAAGAGTGGAGGGCCACCATCCGGAGCCTCGTCGCCGTCGCAAACAAAGACGATCCGCGACCGGCAGGGCCCTCGGATCGGCGCTCCACCGAGCCACCACATGCTGGCGCTGGGAGGACCGGGGTAGCTGCAGCCACGGTGCACTCTCCTCCTCCTCGCCAGCCGCCGCGGGCGTCGGCCCGTCGCGACGACGTTTGTGATAACATCTCCATAGCGTCGTCCGACCCGCGGACCCTCCGCGACCAGCGCCAGGTCCTTCGGGAGCGAGCTCACGAAGACGCTCGAAGCACCGTCGAGCTCCGGCGCGAAATGCGCCGCCAGTCGGACAAGCGGGCGGGACGCGCTATGGACCACCCGGCACCGGGGGGCCCCGGCGGCCTACCTTACGACGTGGGCTGCCCGGCTTTTACCGTGAGCTGCGGCAGTTCCAGTGGCCGTCCCACCGCACGTTCAAGCCCGACGTCGGCGAGAAGTACACTGGCAAGACCCATCCGTCCGAGTTCCTCAGCATCTACACCATCGTGTTGTAGGCTACTGGGGCTCGCGACGACAAGGTGCTTGCCAACTATTTCCCGTTGGCGCTCAAGCCCAATGTGATGTCTTGGTTGATGCACTTGCCGGTGGATTCCATTTCTTCTTGGTCAGATCTGTGCCATGAGTTCGCTGGCGCCTTCACAGGAGGCCACCAAGCTCATGGCCAGGCCAGTGATCTGCATATCATTCCCCAGAAGGAAGGGGAGACCCTGCGCAAGTACATCCAGAGATTCAGCCGGGTGCAGTACAACATCCCCGACGTTCATCCCGCCGCTGTGATTAGCGCGTTCCACCAGAACGCGCGCAATCGCAAGATGCGCGAGGAGCTAGCGATGACCAAGGTTAAGGATGTGGCCGAGCTCTACGCTCTGGCCGATAGGTGCGCCCGGGCTGAAGAGGGAAGGAAGTACCCCGGCGAAGACGCCGACACGGAAACCGACTCTACCGATGAAGATGCCGCCACCCCGACGAAGAAGAGCCGGCGTCGCAACAGGAAACGCAAAGGCAAGGATGTGCTTGCCGTTGAGGGATCTGACGATACCGGTGCTGGCAAGAAGGTCAAGGCAGACGCCCTCGGCAAGGAGATTGCCGGGTGCACCGCCTGCCGGGCCTTGGCGGCTACCGCCAAGCCAGGAAGCTCGGGCAAGCAATACTGCAAGATCCACCGCACCAAGGGCCACGACCTCCAGAACTGCTGACAAGTCGAGCTGCTTGCTGAGAAGCAAAAGGCTGAGTACGAGAGGCGGGACAAGGAGAAGGACCAGGATGGTGCTGAGGGATCCTGCAAGAAGTGTGGCGGCCAAGGAGGCCGCCCCGGCAAGGACAACCAGCAAGAGAGACCCGCCCGGGGCCGTGACAAGAAACAAGAAGACGATGATCACGACGAGGGCAACGAGTCTGGTGAGCAAGGGTTCCAGAAGGCTACGGAGGCCATGTGCGTCGATGGCGGCGCCTCGCTGCATACCTCTCACCGCCAGCTCAAGCAGTGGACGCATGAGATTACAGCAGCAGAGCCGTCGTTCGACGCTCAGAAGCCGCTGAAGTGGTCCAGCACGCCCCTCATCTTTGACGCCGAGGACCACCCTGAACGCACTACCGCGGTCGGGTGTTTGCCATTGTTAGTCTCACCAACGATACGCAACCTCAGGGTGAACAAGATGTTGGTTGACGGCGGGGCCGGCCTGAACCTGATCTCGCCTGTCGTGATCAAAAGGTTGCAAATCCCTGATGGAGACCTCGAGGAAACGGGCACGTTTCAAGGGGTCAATCCGGGGAGGAGCCAGCCGAAGGGAAAGGTCACACTGCCCGTGACATTTGGAGGAGAGTTGAACTACAGGACGGAGAGGATCGTCTTCAACGTGGCCGAGATCCCCTTGCCCTACAACGGGATCCTCGGCCGCCCGGCACTAGCCAAGTTCATGGTGGCGTCACACTACGCCTACAACATGCTAAAGATGCCCGGGCCGTTGACCATCATCTCCGTCCCCTCCGACAAGAAGGACGCGCTGATCTGCGCTGACCAACTCTACCGAGAAGCAGTTGCAGCAGCTGCCGTCAAGGCACCTGCTCCTGCCGCTAAAGGCCCGGGAGGGAAGAAGGAGCCCGGCAAGACCTCTCGCACCTACTTCGGCAAGCGCACCTCCTCGGAGTGTTGTGCTACCGTTGAGGACGTGCCAGAGAGCTCTACCGACAAGAGCAAGAGATCCAGAGCCGAGCCGCCGCAAACCAAGAAGGTGCCCGTCGGGGAGGATGCCACAGGAGGGGCCTTCACCATAGGCTCCACCCTCGAAAGCAAATAGGAAGGCGCGCTCGTCACCTTCCTGCAGGCAAATGTCGACGTGTTTGCATGGCAAGCGTCCGACATCCCCGGTGTTCCCAGGGAGGTGATTGAGCACCACCTAGCTGTCTGCCCCCACGCGCGGCCCATCAAGCAGAAGGTCAGAAAGCAGGCTCTGGAAAGGCAGGAGTTCATCACAGAGGAGATCGGGAAGTTGGAAGCGGCAGGTTTGGTGAGAGGAGTGCTCCACCCGACGTGGTTGGCCAATCCGGTAGTGGTGCGCAAGGCGAATGGGAAGTGGAGGTTGTGTATTGATTACACAGATATTAATAAGGCTTGTCCTAAGGACCCCTTCCCATTGCCGCGCATCGACCAGATTGTTGACTCCACAGCCGGGTGTGATCTATTATCATTCCTCGACGCCTACTCAGGCTACCACTAGATCTTCATGACAAGAGAGGATGAAGAGAAGACAACATTCATCACCCCATGTGGTACGTATTGCTTTTTATGGATGCCTTTCGGGTTGAAGAGTGCCGGCTCAACGTTCGCAAGAGCAGTCCAAATTGGTTTTGAACCTCAGCTCCATAGAAATATGGAGGCATACATGGATGACATAGTGGTCAAAACCAAGGACGGGCCAACTCTTGTGCAAGATCTGGAAGAGACATTTGCCAACCTGCGCAAGATCAACCTCAAGCTGAACCCTGAGAAGTGTGTCTTCGGCGTTCCATCCGGCAAGCTTCTCGGGTTCTTTGTGTCGCAGCGCGGGATCGAGGCAAACCCAGACAAGATCAAGGCTATTGAGCAGATTGAGGCGCCCAAGCGGATCAAGGATGTGCGTCGGCTCACCGGCCGCGTTGCCGCCATGAGCCGATTCATCTCCAAGTCTGCTGAGCGCGCCCTTCCCTTCTTCAAGATCTTAAAAAGGCAGGCTCAATGGAGTGGACCCCAGAAGCCGAGGCAGCATTGCGGGATCTGAAGAAATACCTTTCCTCCACGCCAATACTGGTTGCGCCTAAACCACAAGAGTCGTTGCTGCTATATCTGGCGGCGACGAATCGAGTGGTCAGCGCCGCACTGGTGGCACAGAGGGAGGTCGACGAGGAGGCAGTGGCGGCAGCAGAACCAGCGGATGGCAAGCCAAAGATTCCCCCGGCAGGGCCTGGTGCCAGCAAGGCGCGGCCCCCGGCAGAGTCTGATGCCACCAAGGAAGTGCCCGCACAGTCGAGTGAGGTGGTGCAGAGGAAGAAGATGATGCAACACCCGGTTTACTTTGTCAGCTCCCTCTTGCAGGGAGCTAGATCGAGGTACTCCGGTGTGCAGAAATTGCTCTTCGGCCTCCTTATGGCATCGAGGAAGCTGCGTCATTACTTCCAAGCCCACGAGATCACTGTCGTCACCCGCCTCCCATTGCAACGGATACTGCACAACCCGGATGCGACTGGAAGGATTGTGGAATGGGCCTTGGAGTTGTCAAGCTTTGGTTTAAGGTTTGAAAGTACCTCGACAATTCAGAGCAGGGTCTTGGCGGAGTTCATTGCAGAATGACCTCGACGCCTGACGAAGAAATCCAGGAGACCACTCTCCCCGGCAAGGAAGCAGACCGCGACTGGATCATGTACTTTGATGGGGCTTTCTCGCTGCAAGGCGTCGGCGCCGGTGTGCTGCTCGTCGCACCCACCGGAGAGCACCTCAAGTACGTGATCCAGATGCACTTCCCCAGGGAGATGTCCACCAACAACACTGCTGAGTTCGAGGGATTGCTTGCCGGTCTCGGGATCGCGGCAGACCTCGGGGTTAAGAAGCTCATCGTCAGGGGTGACTCGCAGCTCGTTGTCAGACAGGTCAACAAGGATTATCAGAGCCCATTGATGGAAGCTTACGTAGATGAGGTGAGGAAGCTGGAGGAACGCTTTGACGGTATCCAAGCGGAGCACATCCCCCGAGTGGAGAACGACATCGTCGATTACCTGTCAAGGCGTGCTGCATTCAAGCTACCTGTGGAACCAGGTACCTTTTTGCTCCGGCTAACTCAACCATCCGTCGAGCCATCAACGGGGCAGAACAAGCGAAGGAAGTCAAGTCCCGGCAAGTACTTTCCTACCGAGCCCCCTGGGGCCGCCGGCAAGGGTGCTGCCATGGATGCTGAACCTGCCCAAGAGCAACTGGTTCCGGCAGGGCGTCAAGCCCTGGCCGTAGAGACAGCCGCTCCCATGGCGGAAGAAATGCCTTTGGTCCTTGCCGTCGAGCCCCAGGCTCCGGCATGGGTGCAGCATACCGTCCATTTCCTCCAAACAGGGGAGCTTCCTAAGGAGCAGGAAGAAGCGGAAAAAGTAGCCCGTCGGTCCGCCCTGTACCAGTTCATCGATGATGTCCTGTACAGGAGAAGGCCAAACGGTGTGAAATTGAAGTGCATCCCGCGGGAGGAAGGACTGGAGCTGTTGGCGGAGATACACGGAGGCATATGTGGCTCCCACATAGGGTCGAGGGCCCTTGCCGGGAAGGCGTTCCGGCAAGGTTTCTTCTGGCCCACCGCCCTCCAGGATGCAACGGCACTAGTAACCAAGTGTGAAGCGTGTCAGTTCCATTCAAAGAAGCTTCATCAACCAGCTCAAGCCCTTCAAACAATCCCTCTCTCCTGGCCATTCTCGGTCTGGGGGCTCGATATACTGGGCCCTTTCCCCTGCGATGTCGGGGGCATTGAGTACTTGTACGTTGCGATCGACAAGTTCACAAAGTAGCCGGAGGTGGAAGCAGTGAGAAAGGTGACTGTTCAGTCAACTGTCAAGTTTTTCAAGGAACTGGTCTGCCGTTTTGGTGTGCCAAACAGAGTCATCACCGACAACGGCACGCAGTTCACGAGCCATACCTTCATGCAATACATTCAAGACCTCGGCAGCAAGGTCTGTTTTGCTTCCGTGGCACACCCACGGAGCAACGGCCAAGTGGAGAGGGCAAATGCTGAAGTGTTGCAAGGCCTAGGACAAAGACTTTTGACAAGCTGCGCAAGAGCGGAAGGCGCTGGATTGATGAATTGCCGGCGGTTCTTTGGTCGATCAGGACGACGCCAAATCGAGCCACCAGCCAGACACCTTTTGCCCTAGTCTACGGGGCAGAAGCAGTTCTCCCCACGGAACTCATATACGGGTCACCTCGAGTGCTCGCTTATGATGAGCTTGAGCAAGAGCAGTTGCGCCAAGATGACGTGACGCTCCTTGAGGAAGATCGTTTTCGGGCGGCTGTGAGAGCAGCGCGCTACCAGCAAGCCTTGCGCTGCTACCATAGCCGCAAGGTTCATGCCCGAAGCTTTGAGGAAGGCGACCTTGTTCTTCGGCGCGTTCAGTCGGCCAAGAATACCAACAAGTTGACGCCGAAGTGGGAAGGCCCTTATCGGGTAATACGAGTCACCAGGCCCGGCGCAGTCTGCCTGGAGACCGAAGATGCCGTCCCAGTGAGCAACTCCTGGAACATCGAGCATCTTCGCAAGTTTTACCCATAAGGCGCGGCTTGCCGGGCCTCCCGGCAAGCCACCTTTTGTATAAGCTTTGCCGGCAAGGCATGTGACCCTTTGTACAAAGCCAGGCACAGACCCTGAGCATAAATAAATGAAGCGGTGGCGCCCTAAGTTATAGCATGCATGCTAGGTCGAGTCTCTTCCTTGGTTAGGGTTGATAGTGCTTAGCGGCGACTAACCCCTAGCCTAGAGGTCGAGTGCGCGTCTATCTGTTCCTTTTCTGTCCTCCTTTGGTTCGCAGGGCACATGAGCACTTCTGATGAGCTACTTTGAAAGAAGGAAACATACCGACGCCCCGACCCCGGAAAACCAGAGTTGCCGGGGGCTGCAAGCACAAGGATCCAACCGCGACAAGATGAGATTGCCGGGGGCTGCAGATCCAGATAAGTCTTTTATCCTCTGTCATGCATTTCGGAACCGGACTGGGGTATGTGAAACCTCGTTTTTTATCTCTAGGCTGCCGTGCTCCCCTTTTTCCTATACCTAAGGATTATTTCCTGGGTCCGGATTTGGTTGTAGCCGCGGCGGCAAGGAGGTAGAATGAGGAGCCTAAAGCCCACCTCATCCCTGCCTCCGCCAAGAGCGCGAGAACGGTCGAGTGGAGTGGGGGGACGGCAAGGCCTGTTGCTGGGCAAAAAACGTTTATCTTAAACAATAACAAGGATTCGCTCCTTGTCGCGGGATTTACCCACGAACGAAAAACCCGGCAAGCATCCCTTTTTCATTAAAAACATCCCATATAGGTATGGTTCGTGCGAGATGAAAAACATGAGCAAGGGGATTACAAGTTTTAAATTTAATAAAGGCCCGCAGGCTTACAAACTAAAAAAGAGATAAGATGCCCGTAATCCCTTTCTTGTCCCTCTCCTCAGGAGGCAGGTCAAGGAGGCGAAAGGGCAAAAGGGGCGCCTAGGCGAGCTACGAGCAGCAGAAAGCACCAAGAGAACACCTCGGTGGCCGCCCATGGGTGGGCCGGTGATGACGGTGCCGGGAAAGGAGCTGGAAGACGAGGCGGCAGGACCGGCAATACGCGATGAAGGCGTCGGTGCCCGCGTACTCCGAGTTGACGGCCTTGCCGCCCGCCCTCTTCCTCTTCCGCAGCCTCCCGACGCCAGCCGACCAAGGAGACGGCCCCGAGAATTTCAAGGAGCTGGCCCCACCCCCGGCAAGCCTCTGCCGGAGGAGCGGCCAGGTGCAGATGTTGCTGCTGCCGCACCCGCCCAGGCGCAGGGCGTCCGACGCCTAGTCGGACTCGTCCCCGTCATCTGCCCCGCTGTCCTCCTCATCACTTTCGCTCGAGGAAGAGCTTCCATCGTCGGAATCTCCATCAGAGGAGCTCTCCACGCAGCACTTCAGGCGAGTTCCGAACTCTCCGAAGACCTTGACGGAGAGCAGGCCGTCCTCCATTAATTTGAAGTAGAGGACGAGCCCCGCCGTCAGGCTGTGGATGCGAGCGAACGGCTTCCACCCACGGCGGAGGTACATGACCCGAAGAACCAGGAAGTCGACGTCAACCCGCGTGCCCCCATTCCCACAACCCCTCATGTGCAATATGAGGGATTGGGGCCGGTCACGCTCCATCTCCCGAGCGAACGGGGCAGGAAGACGGAGACGACGACGCGGAGGCCGGCGCAGCCTGATGAAGAACTCGCGGGGCTGGTCTCCAACATGGCCTTCCATCGGGAAAGGTACCATTGGCGGGGGCGAAGCCGGCGCGCCGCCCCGTCCTCCTCTTCCCCGAGCACTACGACCTCTGCCCCGGCCTCGCCCCCTCCCCCTTCCCCTCGCGGCCGGTTCCACCACCATGGGCTCAGGAGAAGGAGGGGCGCGCTGTCGAGCGGCGACCCTCGCGGCCACCGTCGAGGGACCCGGGTTTCTTTTCTCCATGGCGAGTGGAAGGAAGAAGCAGAAGCAAGAAGAGATAGATGACAGGAGAATGCGGGACGCCATCCCCTCTTCCCCCTCTTTATAAAGGGGCGGGGTCAGGGCTCGGCCGCCCCGCTCGGCCAATCCAGCCATCGGAGGCGCAGGGAATCAGGACCGACCCGCTGCCCCAACCCGCGACGGCCCGGTTTCCCGCCTCCACCACTTGCCACCCCAGGCGCATGAAGGACGCGTGGCGGACGCGCAGAACTGAGGGGACGGGTGAAGCGACATCTCCCCACCCCGTGATCGTGGGGAGTGGATGCCTTGAAGACCGCGGCCCGACCCCATTCAGTAAAAGAGTCGCGCCTCCACGCCTCCCTCTTTTTACGGGGAAGGCGCGAGCCGCCTCTTTACTGCGATGTGACGCATGCGTGCGGAAACCGCCCCACGCATGCCGCCCACGTCATGCACGCCCCTCCACGCCGCGCCGCGCGCGCGGGTTGTGGGAAGCGCAGCGCGTGAAAAGTTTTACCGTGGTAAAAACCGCCCCGCCTGCCCGCGCACCGTTTTGGGCCTGACCCAACAACGTGTCGTGCTTATGTGTGGCCCAGGCCCGGGGGCTCCTGTCGGTGTACAAAAAGAGGGGTGCGTTTTTGTACCCCTCTACCTGTGCACGGGCAATCGGAGCCGCGCCTACGGTCACGCTAAGCAGAACAGGGGAGGTGAGCCAAGGTAAGACCGAAGCCCAAGATAATCAGAGCAACCCCAAGGCCAAGACCACAAAGAGCAGAGGGACGAAGCAGGTTCCCCCGGCAAGACCCTTGCCGGGGCAACCTTAGTGGCCCCGGCAAGATCCTTGCCGGGACAGCTCGCCCCACACCAACAGAGCGAGCCACCCTTGAGCCCACGATCCCCAACACCATCATCCACGTGGGGCCGGGGCTCGGGAGGCACCTCCGTGGTGGCATGCAGATCTTTATGAAGACATATTCAAGATCAGATGAGGATTACAAGACGACGACCCTCGACAAGATCCTTGCCGAGGAAAGCCACCAGACCCCCGACAAGGTCCTTGTCGGGGACGACAGCGCGCCACGGCAAGACACTTGCCGGGCCACACGGCAAGACCCTTGCTGGGCCACCCGGCAAGGCCCTCACCAAGGACGCCAGCGGGACCACCGCCAGGCCCGCGCCAACCAAGCTTCCACCGCCGTTCCCATGCAGCTGCCAGCCCAACCAGCTGGGCGGGCACCTGCGTGGCAACATGCAGCTCCCAGGCCAACTCATCAAGCGCCTGCGTGGCGGCATGCAAATCTTCGTGAAGGCTCCACCATCGCGCCACCTCAGCTGCCTGCCTGCCTACATGGCACCACACGCATCGCTGGCCAGGGCGCGTGTCGAAGCGATGGGGAGCGGCGACGGACGGGACAGGCCTCGCCCCTGTCCCCGATAAAGCGAGAGGACACCTAAGCTACGCATTAAATGCGTCTTGTCCTGTAATACGAGCGATAAGCTCAGGGCACTGTACGCCTTTCCACCTCCTGTGTGCCACTGTGGCAGCCCCTTTCGACTATAAAAGGAGGCCCATGGCATACTGGAGAAGGATGCGGCTCTTTCGAACCACGCACTGACCACAGCTAGTTCGAGAGCTCAAGAACTCTCTGAAATACACCCACCAAAGCAGGACTAGGGTTTTACGCATCCTCGCAGCCCGAACCTGGGTAAACGATCCTTGTGTTGTCTACTAGCCCTGCTCTTTTTGCAACCCCGCGCCCCGGCAACCGTAGTAGGGATTCTTGTGATCCCATAGGTGTCGTTCCACACCGACACTCATAATACAAATCGTCATCGAAAATTAAGCGTGCGGACCCTACGGGTTCGAGAACTATGTAGACATAACCGAGACACATCTCCGGTCAATAACCAATAGCGGAACCAAGATGCTCATATTGGCTCCTACATATTCTACAAAGATCTTTATCGGTCAAACCGCATAACAACATACATTGTTCCCTTTGTCATCAGTATGTTACTTGCCCGAGAATCGATCGTCGGTATCATCATACCTAGTTCAATCTCGTTACCGGCAAGTCTCTTTACTCGTTCCGTAATGCATCATCCCGCAACTAACTCATTAGTCACATTGCTTGCAAGGCTTATAGTGATGTGCATTACCAAGAGGGCCCAGAGATACCTCTCCGATACTTGGAGTGACAAATCCTAATCTCGATCTATGCCAACCCAACAAACACCTTCGGAGACACCTGTAGAGCATCTTTATAATCACCCAGTTACGTTGTGACGTTTGATAGCACACAAGGTGTTCCTCCGGTATTCGGGAGTTGCATAATCTCATAGTTAGAGGAATATGTATAAGTCATGAAGAAAGCAATAGCAATAAAACTTAACGATCATTATGCTAAGCTAACGGATGGGTCTTTTCCATCACATCATTCTCTAATGATGTGATCCCGTTCATCAAACGACAGCACATGTCTATGGTTAGGAAACTTAACCATCTTTGATTAACAAGCTAGTCAAGTAGAGGCATACTAGGGACACTCTGTTTGTCTATGTATTCACACATGTACTAAGTTTCCGGTTAATACAATTCTAGCATGAATAATAAACATTTATCATGATATAAGGAAATATAAATAACAACTTTATTATTGCCTCTAGGGCATATTTCCTTCACTGCGAGGAGCTGGCGCCTGGGATGGAGACCGACTGCGGCGAGCTCCGCCTCGTGCCCTTCGGCGACACCTGCGCGAGCTGCATGAGGAGGTTGTGGAGGAGCAGAGCCGCGACGGCTGGAGGTGGAAGAAAGGGGCGGAGGAGAACGAAGGAGAAAGGGATAAGTCACGAGATTTGATCCGCACGTGGGTGGGTCCACTGTCCTTACGTGACACGAACCAAAAGGCTGGAGCGCTGCGTGCGTGGACGCGTCTGCCGCACCCTAGCGTTTTCCATATATTTAGGTACCTGCAAAAAAGGACTACATATGTAGGTATATATAATATAGAATACGCGAACAACTTCATAGTGAACATAAATATAAGAAGAACAAACACAATTTTAATGAAAAATATGGGAATACTTACGTAAATATCCCTTTCAACAATTTCCTGGTAAAAAAAATTTGAACACAGTACAAACACAATCGTTCATATATACGTGCATACACTCGCCTCTATGAACGCACACACGCACATTCTACCCCTATAAGCATCTCTGAGATACTGAGTCGGCATATCATCTTGAGATTTTACGAAGTCATCGTAGGCGCCTCTAGTCGAGGGGAACCAAAGTATATGCGAGCACCAGGATAGATGCGAGTATCAGAACTTAAACCCTGATGGGCTGGGTATATCACTGTCCACCTAACCATATAATCACAAGTTGGTTCGCCAATTTTCCGGTAATTATGACCACCAAATTAATTCGTAGTACACACTTTTTACGAAACGGAATCTAATAGTTATCACTCAAGATCATTCTTATAATTTGAGTGATAGGTCTGTACTACCCTATTGTTTTCCCATCAGATTGATCTCAGTTTTAATAATAGTGGTCTTTGGCTAAATACTTGTCCTAACGTAATCTAACGCACTAGATTCATCATTGAAATAATGAAGGAGTCTAAAGTTATGTGTGCTTGGCATCATAGTGGATTACACTAATCACCATTATTTGATCAGTCTTGTTTATTTATTTATTCTTATTCTAATCAGTTCTTATAGATTTTACCATTAGTTAACCACTCTATTCTTTATTTTGGTGGCTATTTTCTACAGCAGATTATATAAGATAAAGTTTTTCTGAGAAATGTTATAAAATACGTAAGTTAGTAAGTCACATGAACTCTTGACGCAATAATGCAGTATCTAAGGGATCGAATGTGAAAACGACTCCCACATGGAAGGAGCCCAACAAGAAGCAGCGACCGCTCCCCTCCTCCAACTCCAACATTCGCCGCCGCCGCCACCTCGTCGCCGTTGTCCTCCCTTGGCAACCCCCAAACCGTAGGCTAAGCCCTTTTTAGAGTTTTCACCCGCCTTCGAAGGCACAGCCATGAACTCCGGTGCGACAGCCGCCGTGGCGCAGAACCGACGCACGCGCAGCCGTCCGCCGTCGGCGGCCTCCTCCCGCAAGTCGGATGATCCCTCCGCCGCTTCCGCCAACGGAAACGGGAAGGGGCCCTCCAAGCCCACCTCTCCCAACCACGTCGCGTAAGCTCCCGAACGCTTCCTCCTTTTTCTGCTGTTTCCACCTCGATCCTGATTCCTGACCAAAGCGTTGGAAAAAAAATTTGACCGGGCGTGGGTTTTGTCAGAGGGGAGAGGACGGTCAAGAAGCTGCGGCTGTCGAAGGCGCTGACGATCCCGGAGGGGACGACGGTATCAGAGGCGTGCCGGCGGATGGCGGCCAGGCGGGTCGACGCCGTGCTGCTCACCGACGTCAACGGCCTCCTCTCCGGCATTGTCACCGACAAGGTGATATGTTCTTTCTTGGAATCTTCCTTTGATGATTGCGCCGATTGTCGTTTAGTTAGTGTTCGGAGCTTGAACGGTAGGATGCTTTAAGGTAACAGTGTACATTGCCTGTTTTGAACTGTACTCCACACCATAAAGATTGCTTGTGTCTGCAATTTTGCATTTGCTTTAGGTTGGAAGTTATGTTCAGTTTATACAACTTTAGTTTGTGGCCAGCAATGTGTTTGTTCAGTTTCTTGTTTAACTGATGATGCTTCAGACTTGGAACTGATGGAAAAATGGTCAGTACAGTAGCAATGTTTTGTAAGCTCATATGAGTCATCTTATTCTTTGAATAACACTGTATCAACGTGTTCGACCATATTTCTGGACTGATTCAGCGGTCTCTCTGACTGCTACATGTGAAAATGCTTATGATGTGAACAACCTGCTCTGTTTTTTCTTACCATCTGACTTATGATGTAGGACATAGCCACAAGGGTTATTGCTGAGGGGCTGCGGGTTGAGCAAACAATCATATCCAAGATCATGACACGCAGCCCTCATTATGTCACAGCTGACACACTTGCTATCGAGGCACTACAGAAAATGGTCCAAGGTATATTTGAGCTACACTCTAAGTTACAGTATGCTCCAACTAACCATCACTGTGAGCGGTCGAATCAGTTGAACTCACATCCTATAACTTGTAACATGTGTTGTATTTTGTGAAGGTAATTGTATTATATCACGATCAGTACAGTTCAGTTAATTATATTATACGTCTCTTTTCCAATTGCCATAATTTAGTCCTTTAAAATACACAATTGACAACAAGATGGTTCAGCAGTTAAATCTGTTCCCTTGGTCAAGTCAAGTCATTGACCCTGTATTAACTTTTTAATTTTTACTCCTCCAATTTTCTCTTTTCTTGCAATTTGTTAAATTTTAGCACTTTACCTTTTCAAAGTTTTCTTATTTTCGTCCTTTTTTTCCTTAAATTTTCTGTGGCTATATCTTTTCTATCAAGTTTCTCACTGCTTTATTAAAAATTCATGTAGGATGTGCTTTATAGGTTTAGCTGCTACATAACTTCAACTCCTTATGCATTAGCATTTGAAAGCAATAACTCCTAACAAAATGGATTGCAATTCAAAACAAATATCCTAAATGATTACAAAACTGACAAAGTTTAGTTTCTGAAGACCCTAATGATTTATCTATACCGATACCAAAGTTAAAACAAGCGCTAGGCGTCAATTGTGTGTTTTGCCACCGCCTTGCGCTTTTCTGTCCAAAGTGCACGCTTGAGCGCAATTATGTGCTAGGCGTTTGGCTATCGCCTAGAGCTTAGGCACGCCTTTTTTAACTATGCTGATAACACAAACTGACATGTTAATAAAGAAGTAACAGAGGCACTAGGAATTCTCATGCTTACTGTTAGGGGAATCATTTGGTGTTTTTTCTTGTAGCAATTTAGAGCCACTTTACTAAATCTGTATATATGGTGGAAACGTGGCCTAGTGATAGAACTAACTATGTTTATTCTTCTGCAAAATCTTCAAAAGGTGTTTCAAATGTGGTTGCATTTCTAGTTTTCTTTAGCTTTATGATGAGAGATGTGTATGTATGTTGATGGTGATTGTGTTCGTGTTCTTCACATAAAGCTTACTTCCAGAGGTGTTTGTGTCGACTCCTAGAAGTTAATTTTGTACATTCTGGTTTTAGGGAAATTTAGACACCTTCCTGTGGTTGATAATGGTGAGGTTATTGCCATGCTGGACATTGCAAAATGTCTCTATGATGCAATATCAAGACTGGAGAAGGCAGCAGAACAAGGAAGTGCACTTGCAGCTGCTGTAGAAGGGGTTGAGCGCCAATTCGGTAGCAACTTCTCAGGTCTCGTGTTTGTGCCAGCTAACTCTACTCCCTTGTTGTTATACATTGATGATACACAAGTAAGAAGTAATAGAACACATGACCTATATTCGTGAATAGTTAACAATATCCAGTTTATTTCAAACACATTAATTTTCACATCATACCAATCTGGAACATGTAACCAAGTCTTCAAGTTTTTGACGTAAATATGTGTTCTTTTCTAAATAGATTGTTCTTGTCTACCAATTTTTTCATGAACTGACCAAACTGATGTGACTTTTGTGGATACAGCTCCTTCCACTTTAATAGAAACTATAAGAGAACGGATGTTTAAACCTTCTTTGTCAACCGTTATCACGGAAAGCACAAAGTACTTATCTGTTTTCTCTTGTTCATTTTTCTTGGTTATGTTATAACAAAAAAGTTAATTATATGATGGGAGCTACCTCTTATGTCAATTTGCAGAGTAGCGATTGTTTCTCCTTCAGATCCTGTTTATGTTGCAGCCCAAAAAATGCGTGAACTACGCGTTAATTCAGTGGTTATAACTACCGGAAATTTGCTGCAAGGGATCTTTACGTAAGCATTCTCATATTTATTTCATTCAATATTTGTCTATTGTTTCCTTTTTATGTTTATTGTCGAGCTGTTAATGTATATGTTACTCTGAAATTCAGCTCAAAGGATGTGCTTATGCGTGTTGTGGCACAAAATCTTTCTCCCGAATTAACTCTAGTAGAAAAGGTTTCTTCTCCAGACTGATTTCTTATTTCAAAAGGTGGCTAAGATTTATGCAACTCATTCTGGACTAACTGTTATTTACCATTTTCCTCAAGGTAATGACTGCACACCCTGATTGTGCTACATTGGACACGTCAATTCTGGACGCATTACATATAATGCATGATGGCAAATTCTTGCATATTCCTGTTGTTGATGGAGGTAAAACCTTTTTGTTCTCAGCCTAGTAATACTAGCTGTTTGGTACTTATTGTTTTTTGTGTCTAACCTATTTTTCAATTTTCCATGTCAGATGGTAGAGTTGTTGCTTGTTTGGATGTTCTGCAACTTACCCAGGCAGCCATTTCTATGGTGTGTTCCCTCCCCTCCACCCCTCCTCTATTACTGGAATATAGGAATATTATTGTAACCTTGGTCCATCTAACATGCTCTGTCTGAAGGCTGAAGGAGGTTCTGGAGCTGCAAATGATGTAGCAAACACAATGATGCAGAAGTTCTGGGACTCTGCTCTTGCTTTGGAGCCTCCAGATGAGGAATTTGATAGCCAGAGGTTGGTTGATGCATCCTTTGTGATTTTCTTTCTCCGCTAAAAAATGTGATGCTTACCTGCATGATTTCATCGCTCAGTGAAATATCCTTAGTGATGCCGTCAGAGGTCGGAGATGGCAGGAGTAGCATTTATCCTGCTGTTGTTGGCAATTCTTTTGCCTTCAAGCTTCAGGTCAAGAAGGGACGTATGCATAGATTTACATGCGGTGGGTACACACTTCATAGTTTGATGAGAGCTAGCTGTGGTGGCAGTGTACCGACTAACAACATTTTGTGTTTCATCGCTGCAGGTTCTGAGAGTTTAGATGAACTTATGTCTTCTATAACACAAAGATTAGGCACTGGTGGTGAGAAGGGCCCAATTCAACTTCTGGTAAGCTTTATTTGATATATTTGTGTTTCTAAACTCTTGGCATTTTGAACGGAAGAGCTAGACGAGCAGTTCCTAATCCTCAGTCTTGCATTTCTAATTGCTTTGATGGAACATTTTCTGTTATAATTGCAAGTAGAATTGAGGGCTTTTTCGTTTTAGAGGAAACCAAAACATAGTAATTAGTAGTAGTATAGGAATGCGATAGGATGGTAAAATGAGCTTTGACTAGGGGCTCATTCGGTTTGGAGGATTTTCATAGGAATGCGGATTCCAGAGGAAAGTTCCATGTGGATGCATTAGTTTTGTATATGAAACGAGCACATGAATTCCTTGGGAATACTATTCATTCCTATGGTTATGGAGGAAACTACACGCCTAGTCAAAGCTACTCTCCTTCCGAAGACACCTGTACGTAGTTGCCAACTTGCCGTCACCATTGAGTATAATTTGAATGTATTCGAGATCCTACATAGTATACAAAATTAGTTCCTGTAACTAGTGGACTAACACCAAGAACCGCCTTTGAATAACATCAGCTATCTTGAGCAGTACTGCTAGCTACTTAGTCCAATGAATGAATGTATTCTTAATCGTAGAGCACTCGCTCACTTGTAGTTGCAGCTACCTTAGCCTGTATTCTACACTATACTACATCCAAACTGCAGTAGCAATAAGATTTTGATTCTGATGTTCTATGCAGTATGACGATGATGAAGGCGATAGGGTGCTGCTTACTACAGATTCTGATCTTGCCGGTGCTGTTCTCAATGCCAAATCATCCGGATTGAAGGTATTTCCTTTCTCTGACTTAGAGCCCATTTGCCTGCTTAAAATGCCGCTATTTTGCTATTACTATGAGCACAAGCATCCGGAGATTCCTTTACCACTTTGTCAGGGCCAGGTGTGTCAGTCATTTGCTTGTCACCTATGCCTCATTGTAGTGGAACTTGGACTTGCAGGTCCTGAGGTTGCACATTGACAACTCGGATTCCAGTTCTGAAGTTAAAAAACAATTGCCGGAGCTGGTGCCTCCCCAAAAAAGTCTGTTGACGCCTGTTCATTACGGGCTAATGGCCGGCGCTATTGCCCTGACAGGCGTTGTGCTCGTGGTTTACTTGAAGCGCTCAAAAGTGTGAGTTCTGGGAGGCACGCTTAACTCCAATCCTTACCTCTGTGACTAACGTCCCTCAGAAGACTCAAACGCCTCGGCGCTTCAGCTGACCAAGGATGAAGAACTGAACTCCTCAAAAAAGACAAAGAAAAAGAAAAAGATTGAAGAACTGAAGATCATGGACCATACACCAGATGCACCGAAGTCCAGAAAGTAATCAGCTGACCATATCAATTTTTTGCATAAATGAGTTTAGTTATACTGGGAAGGAAGCACAAAACTATGAGTTTAGTTATACCGCGAAGGAAGCACGAAACTATGAGTTTAGTTATACTGGGAAGGAAGCACGGAACTATGATATATATTTTCAGTTCATTAGTTTCATGAATGCGATGAAACATGTGCCTTTTATAACCATCTCTACCACAAATCCGGTGAGGGATTACTTGTGGGATTACTTCCAAAACAATCACTGGATCTGACTTACTGTGTACGTATTTTCTGAGATGAGGGGGATATATTTATGTCCTGTGTGGTTGATTACTGAGCATGCGTCTTATACATGTTCTAAAAGTTAGGTCGCAATGTTTGGGAGGCAACTAATGTCAGATTGTGGGGGATGACCGCGATGGTATACATAATGTGTAATGTTGGGCATTACGTATACCAATGTGCTTATCCTCCACAATTGTGTTGTGCAAGATCACACAACAAATCATTACTTCCGACAATGTCTCTGGGATCCTACATAATTGCAATTTCCATGAACAATAGCCCAATGAGCTCAGAGATGATCTTAACAATATCTGCTCATTGAGTAAATATATCATCGATAAGGTATTACCCTACTGTATAATTGTGTCCATTAATGTTGTAGTTGCACTCTGGAGCATGTCGATCAGTCTTTTAAGCAGTGGAGATTGCTGAAGCATGTTGACATTGTTTTGAGATCATTGCATGTCAAATCCACAAGTTATGTGATGCCACTACTTTCAGTATGATAGTGGGTCCTTTTGCATGACCTTTGTATTGCCCATGCAAACCTAACAGGCAATTCTTTCATTGCCAGTGCATGCAATTGACGGAACCTAGCATAGTAGAAAAGCCTCTTTGCTTCTCCAAGTGCAAAAGTCTTGGTTGTGTGCTCGACATTTGGTTCTCTCAAGTACTACGGTCCAAACAATTGCACCAATGCAGTGACAAATCTCACAGTTGCGTCCATGCATGTCCTCTCTCCCATCCGGACATACTCATCAACAGCGTCTACAGTTGTACAATATGCAACCATCCAAATAGTGCATCCGTGGAATCCTTCTTCAGCGTGAAGTAAATGTCATATTCCTTCACACCCTCCACTATGTGCAATAACACACGGTTGTGCATGAGGTAGTGACGCTGAAAGAAGCCCTCATTATATATTAGATTGGCTTTGAAATAGTCGTCGTAGAGATCGACATGACCCTTTGCCCTGTTCTAACTAACACTTTTCCCGCCCAGCGTCGAACCCTTGTAGTTGAGAACATGCTACTCTCCCATCTCTATTGCTTCGAGGATGCTCATCATCATCAACTCGTATTCCGATGACGATGAATTGAAGACCTCTTGTAAATAAACGCATCATCTAAGTCCATTGTGTGTCCCTACAAATTTGTACCGAAATAGAGGTTCAAAATTCTATTCGGGCATTTGGTGAGCAGGTGATGTACGGGTTGTATGGTGGTGGCCGGGCAGACTAGGACGTACCAGGGTGAAATCTGAGAAGCCGATCGTGTCTGTGGAAGGTGCTTTGGGTGGAGGCAAGACTAGGGATGACGAACAAGTCCCCGGGAGGGGGGGGGGGCGTTGGTGCTCCGAGTGCCGCGGGACCGAGGGCTGGACATGACATAGGAGGAGAGGATGAAGAGAGCAGGTCATGGTGGAGATTTGGTGGTATTAGGGTGGGCCGACATGTTGGATCTGATGTGGTGGACATGTATGGACAACTCCATATATGTCTCACACTTGGGTTAGGTTTGGGACAGTCCGAACAAATGAAGGACATTTGGGGAGGCCCGTTGTGCTGGGTTTGGGGCAGTCCGAACAGTCCAGACAAAAGGAGATGTTTGGAAGGCTTGTAGGATGATGTTTTCTTAATCCAAATGGTGTCTGAGCGGATATATGGGGTGGCACGGGAATTGTCCTTGGAGATGTTTTAAGGGCATCTCCAACGCCGACCCTCAAACCTCTCGCATCCGTTCGGATCGCGTTGTCCGAACCGCGGAAGCCATCCAACGCGGTCATGTATCGGTCCGGACGCGTTTTCTCCCGCAAACCAGAGACAAACGCGGGGAAGGTTTGCGGGAGCCCGGACCGCTGTCACACCCTAGCCCACCAAAAAACCCTCCCCCGCCTGCACGCGCTTCTCGCCCGTCGCCAGCTACCGGATTCATGCCGCCGTAGAGCGCGCTGCTCTACATTGAAGGCGGCTCAGGGCGGACGCGACCTCTCACTTCCTTCGCTAATGAAGCGACGCGCCGGCCGAGGGTGCCGCCCGCTGCATGCACGACTGAACACGCCTCCTCGCCGCATTCAAACGCCTCCATTAAACCCGTGTGGAAGCCGAGAAACCTACTTCGGCCACACGTCCGTTCACTAGCGGACTGGCATTAAACGCAACGCCGGGCAGGCTCCTTCCGTCCGCCCTCTATTTAAACGAGGCCAAACACCGAGCAAGAATCGCACCACTCAGTTGCTCCCCTTCTCTTCCTTCCACCATTTTCTCCACCCTTTCGATGGCATCCGACAAGCCGGAATAGCAGTTCTCAGCCATAAAAGCCGGCTGGGTGGCCCGCAACGAGGCAGCTCACCGCTCTACCTCCAAGCCCGACGGAGCAAGTTGCCACCCCAAGCCGGCGCGTGGTTCAGCAACTCGCCGCTCCAAGCCAGCTCGCGGAGGAGTGACGAGTTGCTCCAGGCCGGCACGGTGGGGAGCACGGCGGCATGTGCATCGTCGCTGCCGTCGACGACGCTGCGTCATACCGCGCCATCCACCGTTGATGCACTCGTAGCCGCGCCATGCAGGCAGAGAAAAAAAGCCGACTGCACGGATGTCGACGAGGTGGCGGCGGGCGCGGTAGCCACGCCATGCAGGCAGAGAAAGAAGCCGACTGCACGGATGTCGACGAGGTGGCGGCCAGCACGTCCGCGCCCGCCGCCATGATCGAGGAGAAGTAGAACACAGGAGGTCGCCGACGCTTATATCCCATGGAGGCCACCGTCGGCGCGTCGCCGGCTTGTACAGCTGGTGACCTGTTCAGTCTTTATCTCAGACCATCCTGGGCGCACCCGTCTGGGCTCCACGGAAGCACCTTCCCTTCCGGCTGAAGCACCTCTTTGCCACTCCGATGAGCGGCGTAGCCAGACATAGGGAAGATACGGAGGAAGAATATGCCTCCGGGACTCCTGGCAGTTCAGTTAGCGGGCTGCCGGACATGGGAAGACAAAGGGATCCGCTGCGGCCGGCCGTAGACTAGTGTAGTGTATCCGTGTCGTGGGAATGGAGCTCCACGCAACTGTGCGTGCACATAGTTTTACCTTTTTAGTTTAAATATGTCCAAAATGTAAGCATTTTCTTCTGATTTGTATGAAGTCCGTCGTGCTTATATGAAATTCAGCCGAGTTTGCATGAATTTATTCTGATTTATTTGAAATGTATGCAGGTAGCGTTGAATGGCGGTCTCCCGCATCCTTGTCCGCAGACTGCTGTGGGAGATAATT
Source organism: Aegilops tauschii subsp. strangulata (assembly GCF_002575655.3). NCBI lineage: Eukaryota > Viridiplantae > Streptophyta > Magnoliopsida > Poales > Poaceae > Aegilops > Aegilops tauschii. Next base: position 90,744,790 of record NC_053038.3, read on the forward strand.
TACCGGTCGCTGTTAGAGATGCTCTAACCACCCTTTCTCTATTCATGTTTTCTCCGATTCAAGCATTGTAAAAAAGACACAAAATTCATGTATGAATCAGGAAAAATGTTCCGAGCTCCGTGATGTGCATATTGCAACTCCAGTTCATTTTAGTTTATGACAAGAAAGCGTTGCACAATTCTCCACTCCAGTTCATTTTCACCATCTATCATAGATTTAGCAGTTCGAGGACAATGGCACCAACAAACTATACTGCAAAAGGTGGAGTTTGTTGTCCTTCATTATTAGTCTGATTTAGTGCCATTAATTGAACAATTATGGATGTAGTACCTTGTGGCATACTTATGACAACAAGAGATACACTACCGGTGGTGGTGGTGGCGGCTGGTGGGACGAAAGCTCAAAGACCAAATTTATACTATCAGTACATTTTTCTACCGGAACAAGCATCACCCACATTCCGTTTACCGGAAATGAAGTCAAATCCATCAAAAGTTGAAAGGAAAAAACGAGAAGCATCGTCCAGCTCAACGCACCACTAGAAAGCCCAGTCTTTGTGATCGATCGATGTACGCACATGGGATTAGGGATGTACTACCTCCATCCCTGAATATAAGATGTTTGGGCAGTTTAAATTACCCAAACGTCTTATATTTAAAAATGGAGGTAGTAAACAGTATGCGCAAGTCCCATTTAATTAACTTTAGCTAGCTTTATAGTTTATTTTTCTTGAAGAAAAAACTTTATTGAGCTGCTAAATCATAAGAGCAACTCCAATGGGGTGACCCATTTCGTCCGCCCGCGTCCGTTTGGCTCGGCGCGGACAAAAGTGGCGGCCCAACGCGCCGACCCAAACTCAAATCTTGTCCGCCCAGCGTCCGCGCCGACCCATTTCCGGCCCAAAATTGCGCCTGGAATGCGTCGGCGCGGACGCGAAGCGGACGCGCCGCGCGTCTCCTTGCCGTCTGCCGCGTTCCCACCTGGCGGCCGTCCAACTACTACGGTCAACATAATTTATGACGACCGCCCACCTTGGGCCCACGCGTCAGCGACGGCGGTCGTCCTTTTTTAAGCCGGGCGTGCGGCGGGGCCATCCTCACCCACTACCACTCGCCCCCCGTCCCCATCTGGCCACCCCTGCCCCCACGCCGGCGACAACCCTAGCCACCGCCAGCATGGGTTTCTTCTCCGGCATTGGCAGCAGCCGCAAGGGCAAAGCCCCCGCCCGCCATTCCCCCTCCCTCCCCGCCCTTCCCGCGCCTGCGCGCGCTCCCCGACAGAGGCAGCGCATCAACGTGCCGTTGCACCAGGCCGAGTGGCACTGGCACCACCGCGTGCCTCTGCCGTACCCGGACGTGACGCTGCCGCACGACTGGCATTTGGATCCGGAGAGGATCCCAGTGCCGGCGGCGCCGCAGACGGCTAGGGCCCATGCGGAGGAGGTGCGGCGCCGGCGGGCGTTGCTGAGCGAGGAGCAGCGCGCCGACCCGCGCTTCGCCGTCGACTCGCTCAACTGGGCTCGATGGTTCGCAATCGAGCACGAGGAGGCGAGGCGACGCGGCGTCGACCACAACCTTCCGCCGCCCGCGCTCGTCGTCCGCGACGAGGACCAGGAGGCCGAGGCCGCCTACCAGGCGGCCATCAAGGAGAGCGAGGAGGAGGAGCGGTGGAGGGAGGCGGACGAGGCGGCTTTCGAGGCTGCCATGGCGGAGGCCATGGCCCTCTCCGGGCCGGGCGACTGCGTCGTGCCGCCGGTGGCCCCGCCGTCCCCGCCCAAAGCCGAGCCGGAGGAGCCGGCCTACCTCGAGCGCTACTCCTGGACCGGAGTAGTCCGCGAGTGGGTCAGCGCTCCGCCGATCTGGCTCGGGGCGATGGAGAAGCAGGAGGCGGCCTACCTCGACCACTGGAGTCGCGTTCGGCTTGCCGAGGACCGCCGGGAGGGCCAGCGCTTGCAGATGCTCGAGCGCGAGGCCGAAGAGGAGGCGCGCCAGGCCCAGGCAGCGGCGGCAAAGCCCGACATCACCGCCGTCTGGAACACGGCGTTCCCCTGGGCCGGCCCTGCGCCGACGTTGATCGACCTCACCGGTCCCGACGCAAACGCCGCCGCCGACGAGGACGCCTAGGGCAGCGCGTCATCTAGTTTAGTGTTTTTAATGTAATGTGGACTTTCGCCGGCCTTCGTGGCCGGCTTTTATGTTTAATTAAATGCATATATTTATTTTCAAAATGCTTGCAATACTTTTTCTTGGCGCGCCGATGAAATAGGTCGGGCCAGCGTTGGGCGCTCGCGCCGACCCAAGCACAGCGCCGGACGTTTGTGTCCCGCCAGGCCGACCCAAGCAGACAAAAAGCGGACAAAAGCGCTGTCCGTTTGGGTCGGCCCGTTGGAGTTGCTCTAAGCAGGCTTAAACGGAATTAAACGGGACTAGTTTACATATGGGCAGCTGCAATTACGCCCTCGCCGGAGAATGTACGTGCTCCAGGTGCAAAACTGATTTCTTGAAGGCTCCTCTACAAACTACTCTCTTCGTTCATAATATAAGATATTTTAAATATTTTAATATGAACAACATACAAAGTGAAATAAGTGTACAAACACGTTAAAATTTGTTTATATACATCTGGTTCATAAAAAAAATTAGATCATTTTATATTTGTGAACGAAGGAGTAGTAAACGCTCTCCTAGGAGTAGGAGCATTCAATGCTGGGCGGGCCAAGAGAGTTCTTCAAGCTCTCTATTCAAGAGAAAAATTAAAGGTTGAGTATCGGTTGTTTCTTGTGTATGAAAGCTAGCTACGAGATAAAGCTACGTTTCGTATCTTCTCCTTCCTCGTGAGCACAAAATTAAGCAAGGAGAGGTTTCTTCGTTCAATGGCAACGACACGACAAGAGGAGTATGACACAAGCTACTACTTTAGCTTACACATGAACCAAAGAGGGCACGCATAACAAACCTGTAGCGACCTAGAGATATGGGAGATGTGCAAGGATACCATGAATTTAATACGGTGGCAAACGTGGGTGTGAAATAAGCTATGATGCTGTTTTCCACTCTCATCTTTTCTCGCGGGTGTTGCTTGTGCGGCGGTGTTGCGGGCTCGCTCTGGCTCCGAGTTGTGCCGGCGTCGAATTTGGTGATCCTCCATGGTTTTGCATGGTTGTGATGTCTTTCTGCTCAGTTCGGTGTGGTCCGCTGTTGATGAATACGAATGGAGCCACGGCTCGGTCTCCAAGTGGCTAGGCTCCTACCCGGGATCACTTGAGGTAGCGAGGAATAGGACTATGGATGAAAGCTTTGATTCGATGAGGGTCGTTACCGATGATGTTGGTGCTTGAGGGTGTCTTTCTCCTCCTTGAAGGCACCAATACTGGAATTTTCACGTACGTCAGATGTAATGCTCTTCGCCGAGTGCTAAAATAATCGGCAAACCCAGCTTCACGGCAAACTGCCATCTTTGCCATCACTGCCTCACAGCAAAGAGGCACCGCACGGTAAACCCTGCAGACGCCGAGAGCCGCTCACGGCAAAGAGGAGCCACCTGGCATGCCCGTCCGCAACAGACGGCTCCGTCGGTTACTGCGTAACTTTACCGAGAGCCGCAGTACGACACTCGGCAAAGCATATGCAACATTCTATTTTCTTTTTTTTGTTCTTTCTAACTGACATGTGGCCCCACTGGTCACATTTATCAGTAAAAGTTTCAAATAACTTGCTAAATATTTTTGAAAAAAATGACGATATCTTTGCCGAGAGCAGCTCTCGGCAATCCTCCTGACCAGTAGGACAGCGTGGCCCACATGGCAGCTGACAGTTTACATATGTTTGCCGAGCTAGTCTCGGCAATGCTCGCCTTCTTTTCCGAGAGCTGCTCTCGGAAAAGTTGTGGCACAACATTAGGTCTCCCAGACGACCATGTTTCCGAGAGGAGTTCTCGGTAGTATATCGTTTTCCGAGTGTTGCTCTCGGAAATCTTTCCCATCCATTCTGCTGTTTAAGCTATTTCTTTTCTGATCCCTGCAGATAAAAACAACAACTTGGCAGAAGGATCATATATAGGCATAATTTGATCTAGTCCACACATATATAGGCATAATTTGATCATATATAGGCATAATTTGATCTAGTCCACATATATATGCATAATTAGGGATAGTCCACATATTGTCACACACAAGTAGAATGTATTATCCTAGTAGACGTCACACACAAGTCGCAAATTCATACATATTGTCACTACTTGCAAAACACGTGCACGTCACAATAGAAGTACACTTGTTCATATATAGATCATCTTAAGGAGGAGAGGCCATCGGGTTAACATTCCGGAGGAGGAGGAGGAGCATCACTTGCACTGCTTCGAGATTGCATAAGAACCTATAAGAGTAGAGTCACGTGAGGGTGGTTCGTCCCTATGTAATGAATCTTCTACTCTAGTTTAGATAATGTTCTTCCTGTAGTTGATCCTCAAGCAGGTTCAACCTCTTGTTCGTGTCTTCCCGTTCCTTTTCTCTGGACTCCTGCTCAGCCTGCCGCCTTTGCTCCTCTTCAACAGCCCGCTGCGCCATTAAATCCTGTAACATGGCATTAGGCTCATATAGGTTGGAACGATGCTATTTCGAGGCATGGACATAAATGAAAGGTTATGATGCTAACCTTGAGACGCTCTATCTCACATGATGTGGCGGTTGGGCGACTCCTGCTGGTGCTCGACGCGCGTATCTCGTGCAGCTTGCGATGCGAGGAGGTGGCGATCGCCCCGTTGCAAAGGAGGTGGCGGGCATGGCCCTTCCCCTGGCCAGCAATGATGAGAAGCTCAGGATCAAGGGGCTTGGACGTAGGTTCGGCTTCCTGCCCGTGCACCTCCTGGAAGACCTCTTTGAAGGTCCCCCACTTCTCCTCCGCCGACTCGCTGCAGAACTCGGCGCCATCCTTCCCCTTGTGGCCTTCCTTCCAGGCTTCCAGGATGTGGACCGGGCGACCAACCTTCGCCTCCTGCAAAATTAACCATCAAGTTTAATGAACCAAGATGCACCGTGCGAAAAAGTTAACATCTTAATCCACATACCATGTGTTGCTTGAGAGCGGTTAGGTTCCGGCTCCCCTGGACATGAGCCGGGCCTGTCATTTTGGCTCGATCGTTTCCCTTCTCCACAAGTTGCGCATGTCATGCTGGGTTACACCACATGTCAACCAGGGCCTCCCAACAATCGTCCTTCATCCAGGGTTCCTTCACCTAGTCAGGCAAAATCGAATAATTGAGGAACAAGAGGGATGAATCAAAGTACTAGCAACCGATGTAGTCACTTACCACCGACAGGTATTCTTCTCGCGACATGTTGGTCTGGCAAGCAGTCTTCCTTGTCATCTTCTCTCCCTTCTCATCGAGCGGCCGACACTGCATCACGGCTTTGTACCGCAGCGTGTGCTTGAGGTCAGAGAGTATCTTTCGGGCAGATTTCACGATGCCTTTGGTCGTCTTCTGCTGCTCACCATCCACGCAAGCAAATGTTTCCTACAAGAAAGCATATGGCATCTTCTCACCATCCACGCAAGCAAGGATTTGGATATGGAAAAATGCAGTGGTCGGAGCATATGTTTCCTACAAGAAAGCATATGGCATCTTCTCACCATCCACGCAAGCAAGGATTTGGATATGGAAAAATGCAGTGGTCGGAGCGAAGATACTTACAAAAAAAGCATTGATGACCCGAGTGGCCATGGTGACATCGTGCTCATCCTTGTTGTGTAGGTAATGCTCCCAGGTTAAACCTGGCGACGGCGGATCGTCATCACCCGGCTTGGACAATCCAGGGAAGTGCTTCCTCAAGAGGGAGCCGATGACGTGGTTCGGCGGGCGTGCCCCCTTAGGTTGTGTCGGGATAAATGCCCACTGACTGCATGATATAAAGACAAGCATATGTGAATGTCAAAGCTGTGGCATCCAAAATATGATGCGAATGAAATGCTTGCTTACCCCTCTCCTGTCGGGCAAATGACAGGACGGTTGCTGGCAGCAGTTGGTTCCGGGACCTTCCCCGGACCACGCCCGGATTTCTTCCTCTTGGAAGTGTTGCTCGAGGTATACCCCGAGCCGTCCGAGGTCTCCATGTCGCCCGACTCGGTAGCGAGCGGATTTGGTGCATCTAAGTCCACTCCGACATCGCCATCCGATGATGACGATGCCTCGGTTGTGGCCTGATGGGAGGCGGACGACTCGGTCCTACCACTCGGGACTCTCCGGTACTTACTACCAGTGCTCCCATCAGAATCTGAAAAACAAAATATATATGGTTACTCTCAGTTCCAAAGCAAAATCTTCCTAATCTAAGTGTCATATCATATATGGCAAAAAATAACACAAATAGCTCAATCAAGTCTGAGATATATAGTTCCATTTACTAATGCCATAGCACTAACAAGGAAACAAGCACAAGTATATAGTTTCATTGATCTACTCTATTATTTATCTAAAAAAGCACAAGCATAGAGGTGTTGATCCTTCACAAGATGTCAAATTCTTCAGAGAAGGTGTCGATCTCTTCAGGTATGTTCAGAGACAGGAAGTTCAGACAACTAGTGTACTGACGCATAGTCTGACCAAAATTTGAGTGCACTTTGAAGAGTCCTTCCTGAACATTGGACCGTGCGAGAAGCGTTGAAGGCTCTTGGCATGGCTGGATCATTACCCACATTTCGGTGGGGCGGTCTAGAGAGGGTCTGGGCGGTGGCCATGCTGGTCGATGACGACGCCAATAATTGTCGTTCTTTTTCTTGAAGACGTCTCTGAAGTTCTTGCTCTCAATCACTCTGGATAGTGGTGGCCGGTTTAGGTTGTCATCGGTGTTGTGTTTTTTCTCCTCTGTCTTTCTTTTCTTCTTTTTATGGTGTGGTTTTCGACCTAGTTTTTCGTATAGATCGGATCACCCTGTGTAGTATCTTCATTTTATCTATATGAAATATGCAGGAGCACCCTGCTCCCTAACGAGGTTCCGTAAAATAAATCCCCATATACTCTTTGGGGTTGAAAGATTTTCGTTAGACATTTTGTTGTATTTTATACAAAGAAGCTAATTAGTTAGCTTTGTAGGATTATTATTTTAGTCTGAAAAGAGGTTTTTGCCTCATCAAAGGAACACATGTTACCATTTTTCTTGATAGCTTTACCACGGTCTAGTTTCATGGCAAAAGGTTTTTATTTGTTTGTGTTTTGCTTGTACTGTTCTAATAATTGTTTTTGTAACTGCACCTTTTTGTTTGTCCTTTTGTGCAGTGTGATGTAGAACTCTATCCGGTTTGTGAGTACCGCATTAATGGTCGGTTTCATCGGTTTTCGCTCGATTTTTCATAAATTAACTGGGCAGTGTTTTTCTTCTTAGTCATTGAGGCAAATCTTTTCCTCTATTTTAATAAAAGAACTTTGTTTTGCACATATGTTTGCATGTAATATTACAATTATATGTACTGCTACCATAATTTTTTATATAGTACAAATATTGTAATCTATTGTAATCGCACATCAACCTTATCGAAATGTCACTTTGTGCCTAAAATGAGAGCACATGAACAGAAAAACTCGACTTTAAGGAAACCAACCCAGAGGCATTGCTTTTTAGGGCATCTTCAATTCTGTCCAAACTGGACACCACATTTGACCACGGATCAGGGGGCAGTCCGCGGACACTGATGCGGGAGCTGGCCATCCAACCATAGCCGCATACATTTTAAATTGGATTTCAACTAACCCGATGATTTTCGTCAAACACGACGAAATCTATCAAAATTTGGATAGAAAGGAGCACAAGTTAATCATAAATAGCATGCAAGTATGTCTTGTACAACAATAGTACAATTTCAACGTGATTAACTGGATGTTCAATAAGTTTTTCATGGATGGATCATGTTGTCCTATATATACTGCCCTTGGAGTTTCATCCAACAATGTATGTGCGTGAATGGTCTACCCTCTGACCTGTAGTACATCATGGTAGCGCGTGCAGGCTACACAATGTGTACATCAATGAATGAATCAATTAACATGTAGAGCAAGAAGAAGTAAAACTTACGATCTCCATGGTTACCATGCGCAACACACAATGGTCACATTGCCACCAGCCGGTCAACTGCGCCAAAAACGTCATGACAGAGTTTTGGATGACGTACTATCGGTATGCTAACGACTTGACATTACGTTCATGGATGATGTGCAAGTAATAAAGCACAGTGTGCTTTCGCACAGAAACAAACCATGCACCCGCTGACAAAGGTCCCCCTTCTACTCCTCCCCATGAAGTCAAGAGATACAGGCAACCACACATCGCACAACAACTCATCCTCCTTCCGTGAGTACCCCACCATCCTTCTTACTCTAAAAAATAACATGAAGTTTGAAAATATGCTCAATGGCATTTGACCGAACACCTAACGGGCGTGCTGTCCGCCATGGATGACGTCGACAAGGGGACAAAAGGTACGTGGCTGCGGATGTATCTTGGGTGGACGACACGGTAGTACAAGGCGAGCGGGTGCGTGGGTGGGGGCTGCAGAAGTTCGGCAATGCCTGGGCGGCGGCCGGAGAAGTACAGAGGCGGCGACTGGCGAGTAGGGTGCGAATGCAAAGCAAGGGCGAGCCGGGCGCAGTGGAAGAAAATGAGACTCGGAGGGAAATTTGAGTGGGTCTCGGGTGTCGGGGTCCTACGTGGCGGCTATCCAGACTCTCGCAAAGCCCCCTCCCTAGTTTGCTTTCAATTTGCAGGAAAACGGACATCCAAATCGCTTCGGTATGGATGGTAGAATGGGTTCGGACAACTCGGTCCGGACTGATGCAGACGTTTTGAGAGTCGATGTTGGAGATACCCTTAGGTCACACCCAAAGGAGACCCTCAAAGCTTCGATACATGTCTGGGTTGTAGTGTCCGGATCGTTTGTGTCAACTTTTGTCATCCAATGGAGACCCCATTGGTCCATGAAGTGGTTCGGATGTTCGTTTTCCAGCAAACCGAAGATAAATGTGGGGGAGCTATACCAAGGTCCGGACATCCACTTGACAAAAAGCCACCACTTGGTCCTCCTCCCTTTTCTCTCCTCTCCACATGCATGGTCCACTCTCCTCTCTCTCTCTTCCAACTGGACAAATAAAGATTAATTTGTGAAATCGGTTGGATGACTGTCTCCCGCATCATGTTCGCAGATCACATTCAGACATAAAAACGGGCATATGCCGGAGCCATTTGCGGGCTAGCTTTGGAGATGTCCTTATATCAGGAAAGCTCCGAAAGCCAGCTCCATCCACTGCAGTGAGACAATTTGCGACTTGACATTGCACGAGAATTAGGGTTCAAACCATAGGTAACCTCACACCTCGAGAGCTCACTTCCACGCCAGAAGCACCTTCTTAGATAAGGCTACATAGTAAAAAAGAAATTGAGAAATTGGTACATACTACATAGTATATCATGTCAACCATATTGAATGTTTTCCTCATATAAAACTAACTTGATTGGAGAAGACACACGATAACCCCTCGTACCCCCTCGCTTGGCCTCCCCTGGGCGTCAGCAGGGGCCCCAAACCCTAGCGCAGCCAGTCTTCCCTCGCCTCCTCACCTGCTGCCGGCGAGGTCTGCGGCGGCAGCGGGCCTGGCGCCAGACGCACTAGGGGGGATGCTGCGCTACGCGATCCCCAGAGGTGGCAGGGGTGCCACTGGTGGTGGATCCGCGAGCAGCAGTAGGACGGCGTCCCTAGCTTGTGCGGCCGCTGTTGGGGAACGTAGTAATTTAAAAAAAATCCTACGATCACGCAAGATCTATCTAGGAGATGCATAGCAACGAGCGGGGAGAGTGTGTCCACGTACCCTCGTAGACCGAAAGCGGAAGCGTTTTATCAACGCGGTTGATGTAGTCGTACGTCTTCACGATCCGACCGATCCTAGCACCGAACGTACGGCACCTCTGTGTTCAGCACACGTTCAGCTCGATGACATCCCTCGTACTCTTGATCCAGTTGAGGCCGAGGGAGAGTTTCGTCAGCACGACGGCGTGGCGACGGTGATGATGAAGTTACCGGCGCAGGGCTTCGCCTAAGCACTACGACGATATGACCGAGGTGTTAACTATGGAGGGGGGCGCCGCACACGGCTAGGAACAATTGATGTGTGTTCTAGGGGTTCCCTCCCCACGTATATAAAGGAGGGAGAGGGAGGGAGGAAGCCTAGGGCGCGCCCAAGTAGGAGGAATCCTACTTGGGCCCCTAGTCCAATTCGGCCCCCTTTACCATATTTGGACAAGGGGGAAAGGAAGGAGGGGGGAGGGGAAGGAAGTAGGAGTCCTACTTCATAATTTCCTTTTCCTCCTCTCCTTTCCCTTTCTCCCCACGTGGTTGGCCCTATAGGGGGTGTACCAGCCCCTTGTGGGCTGGTGTGTTCCCTTAATTGGCCCATTAAGCCCATATCTTTGCCGCGAGTTGCCCGGAACCACTTCCGGTGACCCGGTATCACCCGGAACACTTCCGGTGTCCGAATATAGCCTTCCAATATATGAACCTAACCTCTTGACCATTTCGAGACTCCTCATCATGTCCGTGATCTCATCCGGGACTCCGAACAAACTTCGGTCATCAAATCACATAACTCATAATACAAATCATCATCGAATGTTAAGTGTGCGGACCCTACGGGTTCGAGAACTATGTAGACATGACCGGGACACATCTCCGGTCAATAACCAATAGCGGAACCTGGATGCTCATATTGTCTCCTACATATTCTACGAAGATCTTTATCGGTCAAACCGCATAACAACATATGTTGTTCCCTTTGTCATCGGTATGTTACTTGCCCGAGATTCGATCGTCGGTATCCTCATACCTAGTTCAATCTCGTTACCGGCAAGTACCTTTACTCGCTCCATAATGCATCATCCCACAACTAACTCATTAGTCACATTGCTTGCAAGGCTTATAGTGATGTGCATTACCGAGAGGGCCCAGAGATACCTCTCCGATACACGGAGTGACAAATCCTAATCTTGATCTATGCCAACCCGACAAACACCTTCGGAGACTCCTTTAGAGCATCTTTATAATCACCCAGTTACGTTGTGACGTTTGATAGCACACAAGGTGTTCCTCCGGTATTCGGGAGTTGCATAATCTCATAGTCAGAGGAACATGTATAAGTCATGAAGAAAGCAATAGCAATAAAACTTAACGATCATAATGCTAAGCTAACGGATGGGTCTTGTCCATCACATCATTCTCCTAATGATGTGACCCCGTTCATCAAATGACAACACATGTCTATGGTTAGGAAACATAACCATCTTTGGTAAACGAGCTAGTCAAGTAGAGGCTGAAGGAAATATGCCCTAGAGGCAATAATAAAGTTGTTATTTATATTTCCTTATATCATGATAAATGTTTATTATTCATGCTAGAATTGTATTAACCAGAAACTTAGTACATGTGTGAATACATAGACAAACAGAGTGTCACTAGTATGCCTCTACTTGACTAGCTCGTTGAATCAAAGACGGTTAAGTTTCCTAGCCATAGACATGAGTTGTCATTTGATTAACGGGATCACATCATTAGAGAATGATGTGATTGCCTTGACCCATTCCGTTAGCTTAGCATTCGATCGTTTAGTGTACTGCTATTGCTTTCTTCATGACTTATACATGTTCCTATGACTATGAGATTATGCAACTCCCGAGTACCGGAGGAACACTTTGTGTGCTACCAAACGTCACAGCGTAACTGGGTGATTATAAAGGTGCTCTACAGGTGTCTCCGATGGTACTTGTTGAGTTGGCATAGATCGAGATTAGGATTTTTCACTCCGATTGTCAGAGAGGTATCTCTGGGCCCTCTCGGTAATGCACATCACAATAAGCCTTGCAAGCAATGCAACTAATGAGTTAGTTGCGGGATGATGTATTATGGAACAAGTAAAGATACTTGCCGGTAACGAGATTGAACTAGGTATTGAGATACCGACGATCGAATCTCGGGCAAGTAACATACCGATGACAAAGGGAACAACGTATGTTGTTATGCGGTTTGACTGATAAAGATCTTCGTAGAATATGTAGGAGCCAATATGAGCATCCAGGTTCCGCTATTGGTTATTGACCGGAGACGTGTCTCGGTCATGTCTATATAGTTCTCGAACCCGTAGGGTCCGCACGCTTAACGTTCGGTGACGATCGGTATTATGAGTTTATGTCTTTTGATGTACCGAAGATAGTTCAGAGTCCCGGATATGATCACGGACATGACGAGGAGTCTCGAAATGGTCGACACATAAAGATCGATATATTGGATGGCTATATTCGGACACCGGAAGAGTTTCGGGTGATCTCGGAGAAAACCGGAGTGCCGGAAGGGTTACCGGAACCCCCCGGGGGCTAATGGGCCTTGATGGGACCTAGTGGAGAGAGAGAGAGAGCGGCCAGCCAAGGCAGGCCGCGCGCCCCCTTCCCTTGAGTCCGACTAGGACAAGGAAGGGGGGGGCGCCCCCTTGCCTTTTCGCTCTCCCACTCCTTCCTTCCCCCTCCTAGTGGGACTAGGAAAGGGGAGTCCTACTCCCACTAGGAGGAGGACTCCTCCTCTTGGCACGCCCTCCTAGGGCCGGCCGGCCTCCCCCTTGCTCCTTTATATACGGGGGCAGGGGGCACCCAAAGACACACAAGTTGATTGTTCCAAGCCATGTGCGGTGCCCCCCTCCACCATAATCCACCTCGGTCATATCGTAGCGGTGCTTAGGCGAAGCCCTGCGTCGGTAGCATCATCATCACCGTCATCACGCCGTCGTGCTGACGGAACTCTCCCGTGAAGCTCTGCTGGATCGTGAGTTCGTGGGACGTCACCTAGCTGAACATGTGCTGAACTCGGAGGTGCCGTGTGTTCGGTACTTGGATCGGTCGGATCGTGAAGACGTACGACTACATCAACCGCGTTGTCATAACGCTTCCGCTTATGGTCTACGAGGGTACGTGGATGACACTCTCCCCTCTCGTTGCTATGCATCACCATGATCTTGCGTGTGCGTAGGAATTTTTTTGAAATTACTACGTTCCCCAACAGTGGCATCCGAGCCAGGTTTATGCGTAGATGTTATATGCACGAGTAGAACACAAGTGAGTTGTGGGCGATAATAGTCATACTGCTTACCAGCATGTCATACTTTGATTCGGCGGTATTGTTGGATGAAGCGGCCCGGACCGACATTACGCGTACGCTTACGCGAGACTGGTTCTACTGTCGTGCTTCGCACACAGGTGGCTGGCGGGTGTCAGTTTCTCCAACTTTAGTTGAATCGAGTGTGGCTACGCCCGGTCCTTGTGAAGGTTAAAACAGCACATACTTGATGAAATATCGTTGTGGTTTTGATGCGTAGGTAAGAACGGTTCTTGCTCAACCCGTAGTAGCCACGTAAAACTTGCAACAACAAAGTAGAGGACGTCTAACTTGTTTTTGCAGGGCATGTTGTGATGTGATATGTTAAAGACATGATGCTAAATTTTATTGTATGAGATGATCATGTTTTGTAACCGAGTTGTCGGCAACTGGCAGGAGCCATATGGTTGTCGCTTTATTGTATGAAATGCAATCGCCATGTAATTGCTTTACTTTATCACTAAGCGGTAGATAGTCATAGAAGCAATAGTTGGCGAGACGACAACGATGCTACGATGGAGATCAAGGTGCCGCGCCAGTGACAGTGGTGATCATGACGGTGCTTTGGAGATGGAGATCAAAGGCACAAGATGATGATGGCCATATCATATCACTTATATTGATTGCATGTGATGTTTATCTTTTATGCATCTTATTTTTCTTAGATCGATGGTAGCATTATAAGATGATATCTCACTAAATTTCAAGGTATAAGTGTTCTCCCTGAGTATGCACCGTTGCGAAAGTTCGTCGTGCCGAGACACCACGTGATGATCGGGTGTGATAAGCTCTACGTTCACATACAACGGGTGCAAGCCAGTTTTGCACACGTAGATTACTCGGGTTAAACTTGACGACCCTAGCATATGCAGATATGGCCTTGGAACACTGAGACCGAAAGGTCGAGCATGAATCATATAGTAGATATGATCAACATAGTGATGTTCACCATTGAAAACTACTCCATCTCACATGATGATCGGACATGGTTTAGTTGATATGGATCACGTGATCACTTAGATGATTAGAGGGATGTCTATCTAAGTGGGAGTTCTTAAGTAATTTGATTAATTGAACTTTAATTTATCATGAACTTAGTACCTGGTAGTATTTTGCATGTCTATGTTGTTGTAGATAGATGGCCCGTGTTGTTGTTCCGTTGAATTTTAATGCGTTCCTTGAGAAAGCAAAGTTGAAAGATGATGGTAGCAATTACACGGACTGGGTCCGTAACTTGAGGATTATCCTCATTGCTGCATAGAAGAATTACGTCCTAGAAGCACCGCTAGGTGTTCCACCCGCGCCGGCAACTGCAGACATTGTGAATGCCTGGCAGTCGCGTGTTGATGACTACTCGATAGTTCAGTGTGCCATGCTTTACGGCTTAGAAGCGGGACTTCAACGATGTTTTGAACGTCATGGAGCATATGAGATGTTTCAGGAGTTGAAGTTAATATTTCAAGCAAATGCCCGGATTGAGAGATATGAGGTCTCCAATAAGTTCTACAGCTGCAAGATGGAGGAGAATGGTTCTGTCAGTGAGCATATACTCAGAATGTCTGGGTACTACAATCACTTGATTCAACTGGGAGTTAATCTTCCGGATGATAGTGTCATTGACAAAATTCTTCAATCACTGCCACCAAGCTACAAGAGCTTCGTGATGAACTATAATATTCAAGGGATGGATAAGATAATTCCTGACCTGTTCGAGATGCTAAAGGCTGCGGAGGTAGAAATCAAGAAGGAGCATCAAGTGTTGATAGTTAACAAGACCACCAGTTTCAAGAAAAAGGGTAAAGGGAAGAAGAAGGGGAACTTCAAGAAGAACAGCAAACAAGTTGTTGCTCAAGAGAAGAAACCCAAGTCTGGACCTAAGCCTGGGACTGAGTGCTTCTACTGCAAAGGGACTGGTCACTGGAAGCGGAACTGCCCCAAGTATTTGGCGGATAAGAAGGATGGCAAGGTGAACAAAGGTATATGTGATATACATGTTATTGATGTGTACCTTACTAATTCTCGCAGTAGTGCCTGGGTATTTGATACTGGTTCTGTTGCTAACATTTGCAACTCGAAACAGGGACTACGGATTAAGCAAAGATTGGCTAAGGACGAGGTGACGATGCGCGTGGGAAATGGTTCCAAGTTCGATGTGATCGCGGTCGGCACGCTACCTCTACATTTACCTTCGGGATTAGTTTTAGACCTAAATAATCGTTATCTGGTGCCAGCGTTAAGCATGAACATTATATCTGGACCTTGTTTGATGCGAGACCGTTATTCATTTAAGTCAGAGAATAATGGTTGTTCTATTTATATGAGTAATATCTTTTATGGTCATGCACCCTTGAAGAGTGGTCTATTCATTTTGAATCTCGATAGTAGTGATAGACATATTCATAATATTGAAGCCAAAAGATGCAGAGTTGATAATGATAGTGCAACTTATTTGTGGCACTGCCTTTTAGGTCATATTGGTGTAAAGTGCATGGAGAAACTCCATTCTGATGGACTTTTGGAATCACTTGATTATGAATCACTTGGTACTTGCGAACCATGCCTCATGGGCAAGATGACTAAAACGCCGTTCTCCGGAACTATGGAGCGAGCAACAGATTTGTTGGAAATCATACATACTGATGTATGTGGTCCGATGAATATTGAGGCTCGCGGCGGGTATCGTTATTTTCTCACCTTCACAGATGATTTGAGCAGATAAGGGTATATCTACTTGATGAAACATAAGTCTAAAACATTTGAAAAGTTCAAAGAATTTCAGAGTGAAGTGGAAAATCATCGTAACAAGAAAATAAAATTTCTATGATCTGATCGTGGAGGAGAATATTTGAGTTACGAGTTTGGTCTTCATTTGAAACAATATGGAATAGTTTCGCAACTCATGCCACTCGGAACACCACAGCGTAATGGTGTGTCTGAACGTCGTAATCGTACTTCACTAGATATGGTGCGATCTATGATGTCTCTTACTGATTTACCGCTATCGTTTTGGGTTTATGCTTTAGAGACGGCTGCATTCACGTTAAATAGGGCACCATCTAAATCCATTGAGACGACGCCTTATGAACTGTGGTTTGGCAAGAAACCAAAGTTGTCGTTTCTTAAAGTTTGGGGCTGTGATGCTTATGTGAAAAACCTTCAACTTGATAAGCTCGAACCCAAATTGGAGAAATGTGTCTTCATAGGGTACCCAAAGGAGACTGTTGGGTACACCTTCTATCACAGATCCGAAGGCAAGACATTCGTTGCTAAGAATGGATCCTTTCTAGAGAAGGAATTTCTCTCGAAAGAAGTGAGTGGGAGGAAAGTAGAACTTGATGAGGTAACTGTACCTGCTCCCTTATTGGAAAGTAGTTCATCACAGAAAACTGTTCCTGTGACTCCTACACCAATGAGTGAAGAAGTTAATGACGATGATCATATAACTTCAGATCAAGTTACTACAGAACCTCGTACGTCAACCAGAGTAAGATCCGCACCAGAGTGGTATGGTAATCCTGTTCTGGAGGTCATGTAACTTGACCATGATGAACCTACGAACTATGAGGAAGCGATGATGAGCCCAGATTCCGCAAAATGGCTTGAGGCCATGAAATCTGAGATGGGATCCATGTATGAGAACAAAGTGTTACTTTGGTTGACTTGCCCGATGATCGGCAAGCCATCGAGAATAAATGGATCTTCAAGAAGAAGACTGACGCTAAAGGTAATGTTACTGTCTACAAAGCTCGATTTGTTGCGAAAGGTTTTCGACAAGTTCAAGGAGTTGATTACGATGAGACCTTCTCACCCGTAGCGATGCTTAAGTCCGTCCGAATCATGTTAGCAATTGCCGCATTTTATGATTATGAAATTTGGCAAATGGATGTAAAGACTGCATTCCTGAATGGATTTCTGGAAGAAGAGTTGTATATGATGCAACCTGAAGGTTTTATCGATCCAAAGGATGCTAACAAAGTGTGCAAACTCCAACGATCCATCTGTGGACTGGTGCAAGCATCTCGGAGTTGGAATAAACGTTTTGATAGTGTGAGCAAAGCATATGGTTTTATACAGACTTTTGGAGAAGCCTATATTTACAAGAAAGTGAGTGGGAGCTCTGTAGCATTTCTAATATTATATGTGGATGACATATTGTTGATTGGAAATGATATAGAATTTCTGGATAGCATAAAAGAATACTTGAATAAGAGTTTTTCAATGAAAGACCTCGGTGAAGCTGCTTATATATTAGGCATCAAGATCTATAGAGATAGATCAAGACGCTTAATTGGACTTTCACAAAGTACATACCTTGATAAAGTTTTGAAGAAGTTCAAAATGGATCAAGCAAAGAAAGGGTTCTTGCCTGTATTACAAGATGTGAAGTTGAGTCAGACTCAATGCCCGACCACTGCAGAAGATAGAGAGAAAATGAAAGATGTCCCTACGCTTCAGCCATAGGCTCTATCATGTATGCAATGCTGTGTACCAGACCTGATGTGTGCCTTGCTATTAGCTTAGCAGGGAGGTACCAAAGTAATCCAGGAGTGGATCACTGGACAACGGTCAAGAACATCCTGAAATACCTGAAAAGGACTAAGGATATGTTTCTCGTTTATGGAGGTGACAAAGAGCTCGTCGTAAATGGTTATGTCGATGCAAGCTTTGACACTGATCTGGATAACTCTAAGTCACAAACCGCATACGTATTTATATTGAACGGTGGAGCTGTCAGTTGGTGCAGTTCTAAGCAAAGCGTCGTGGAGGGATCTACGTGTGAAGCGGAGTACATAGCTGCTTCAGAAGCAGCAAATGAAGGAGTCTGGATGAAGAATTCATATCCGATCTAGGTGTCTTACCTAGTGCATCGGGTCCAATGAAAAATCTTTTGTGACAATACTGGTGCAATTGCCTTCGCAAAGGAATCTAGATTTCACAAGAGAACTAAGCACATCAAGAGACGCTTCAATTCCAACCGCGATCAAGTCGAGGAGGGAGACATAGAGATTTGCAAGATACATATGGATCTGAATGTTGTAGACCCATTGACTAAGCCTCTCTCACGAGCAAAACATGATCAGCACCAAGACTCCATGGGTGTTAGAATCATTACTGCGTAATCTAGATTATTGACTCTAGTGCAAGTGGGAGACTGAAGGAAATATGCCCTAGAGGCAATAATAAAGTTGTTATTTATATTTCCTTATATCATGATAAATGTTTATTATTCATGGTAGAATTGTATTAACCAGAAACTTAGTACATGTGTGAATACATAGACAAACAGAGTGTCACTAGTATGCCTCTACTTGACTAGCTCATTGAATCAAAGATGGTTAAGTTTCCTAGCCATAGACATGAGTTGTCATTTGATAACGGGATCACATCATTAGAGAATGATGTGATTGACTTGACCCATTCCGTTAGCTTAGCATTCAATCGTTTAGTGTATTGCTATTGCTTTCTTCATGACTTATACATGTTCCTATGACTATGAGATTATGCAACTCCCGAATACCGGAGGAACACTTTGTGTGCTACCAAACGTCACAACGTAACTGGGTGATTACAAAGGTGCTCTACAGGTTTCTCCGATGGTACTTGTTGAGTTGGCATAGATCGAGATTAGGATTTGTCACTCCGATTGTCGGAGAGGTATCTCTGGGCCCTCTCCGTAATGTACATCGCAATAAGCCTTGCAAGCAATGCAACTAATGAGTTAGTTGCGGGATGATGTATTACGGAACGCGTAAAGAGACTTGTCGGTAACGAGATTGACTAGGTATTGAGATACCGACGACCGAATCTCGGGCAAGTAACATACTGATGACAAAGGGAACAACGTATGTTGTTATGCGGTTTGACCTATAAAGATCTTCGAAGAATATGTAGGAGCCAATATGAGAATCCAGGTTCCGCTATTGGTTATTGACCGGAGACGTGTCTCGGTCATGTCTACATAGTTCTCGAACCCGTAGGGTTCGCACGCTTAACATTCGGTGATGATCGGTATTATGAGTTTATGTGTTTTGATGTACCGTAGATAGTTTGGAGTCCCGGATATGATCACAGACATGACGAGGAGTCTCGAAATGGTCGACACATAAAGATCGATATATTGGACGGCTATATTCGGACACCGGAAGAGTTTCGGGTGATCTCGGAGAAAACCGGAGTGCCGGAAGGGTTACCGGAACCCCCCCGGGGCTAATGGGCCTTGATGGGCCCTAGTGGAGAGAGAGAGAGGGGCCGGCCAAGGCAGACCGCGCGCGCCCTCCCCTTGAGTCCGAATAGGACAAGGAAGGGGGGGGGCGCCCTTTCCTTTCCCCTCTCCCACTCCTTCCTTCCCCCTCCTAGTGGGACTAGGAAAGGGGAGTCCTACTCCCACTAGGAGGAGGACTCCTCCTCTTGGTGCGCCCCCCTAGGGCCGGCCGGCCTCCCCCTTTCTCCTTTATATACGGGGGCAGGGGGCACCCAAAGACACACAAGTTGATTGTTCCAAGCCGTGTGCGGTGCCCCCCTCCACCATAATCCACCTTGGTCATATCGTAGCGGTGCTTAGGCGAAGCCCTGCGTTGGTAGCATCATCATCACCGTCATCACACCATCGTGCTGACGGAACTCTCCCGCGAAGCTCTACTGGATCGTGAGTTCGTGGGATGTCACCGAGCTGAACGTGTGCTGAACTCGGAGGTGCCGTGCGTTCAGTACTTGGATCGGTCGGATCGTGAAGACGTACGACTACATCAACCGCGTTGTCATAACGCTTCCGCTTACAGTCTACGAGGGTACGTGGACGACACTCTCCCCTCTCGTTGCTATGCATCACCATGATCTTGCGTGTGCGTGGGAATTTTTTTGAAATTACTACCCAACAGAGGCATACTAGGGACACTTATGTTTTGTCTATGTATTCACACATGTACTAAGTTTCTGGTCAATACAATTATAGCATGAATAATAAACATTTATCATAAAATAAGGAAATAAATAATAACTTTATTATTGCCTCTAGGGCATATTTCCTTCAGTCTCCCACTTGCACTAGAGTCAATAATCTAGTTCACATCGCCATGTGATTTAACACCAATAGTTCACATCACCATGTGATTAACACCCACAGTTAGCATCGCCATGTGACCAACACTCAAAGGGTTTACTAGAGTCAATAATCTAGTTCACATCGCTATGTGATTAACACCCAAGAGCACTAAGGTGTGATCATGTTTTTCTTGTGAGATAAATTTTAGTCTACGGGTCTGCAACATTCAGATCCGTATGTATTTTGCAAATTTCTATGTCTACAATGCTCTACATGGAGCTACTCTAGCTAATTGCTCCCACTTTCAATATGTATCTAGATCGAAACTCAGAGTCATCCAGATCGGTGTCAAAGCTTGCATCGACGTAACTCTTTACGATGAACTCTTTATTACCTCCATAACCGAGAAATATTTCCTTAGTTCTCTAAGGATAATTTTGACCGTTGTCTAGTGATCTACTCCTAGATCACTATTGTACTCCCTTGCCAAACACATGGTAGGGTATACAATAGGTCTGGTACACAGCATGGCATACTTTATAGAACCTATGGTTGGGGCATAGGGAATGACTTTCATTCTCTCTCTATCTTCTGTCGTGGTCGGGCTTTGAGTTTTACTCAACTTCACACCTTGCAATACACGCAAGAACTCCTTCTTTGACTGTTCCATTTTGAACTACTTCAAAAAAAAATCAGGGTATGTACTCATTGAAAAAACTTATCAAGCATTTTGATCTATCTCTATAGATCTTGATGCTCAACATGTAAGCAACTTTACCGAGGTCTTTCTTTGAAAAACTCCTTTCAAACATTCCTTGATGCTTTCCAGAAAATTCTACATCATTTCTGATCAACAATATGTCTTTCACATATACTTCTCAGAAAACTGTAGTGCTCCCACTCACTTTCTTGTAAATACAGGCTTCACCGCAAGTCTGTATAAATCTATATGCTTTGATCAACTCATCAAAGCGTATATTCCAACTACGAGATGCTTGCACCACTCCATAGATGGATCGCTGGAGCTTGAACATTTTGTTAGCACCTTTAGGATTGACAAAACCTTCTTGTTGTATCATATACAACTCTTCTTTAAGAAATCCATTAAGGAATGCAGTTTTGACATCCATTTGCCAGATTTCACCAAATGTGGCAATTGCTAACATGATTCAGACAGACTTAAGCATCGCTACGAGTAAGAAAATCTCATCGTAGTCAACACCTTGAACTTGTCAAAAACTTTTTTGCGACAATTCGAGCTTTGTAGATAGTAACACTACTATCAGCGTCTGTCTTCCTCTTGAAGATCCATTTATTCTTACTGGCTCACCGATCATCGGGCAAGTAAATCAAAGTCCATACTTTGTTCTCATACATGGATCCCATCTCAGATTTTATGGCCTGAAGCCATTTCGTGGAATCTGGGCTCATCATCGCTTCCTCATAGTTTGTAGGTTCATCATGGTTTGTTAACATGACTTGCAGAACAGGATTACTGTACCACTTTGGTGCGGATCGTACTCTGGTTGACCTACGAGGTTCGGTAGTAACTTGATCTGAAGTTTCCTGATCATCATCATTAACTTCCTCACTAATTCGTGTAGGCATCACTGGAACTGATTTTAGTGATGAGCTACTTTCCAATTCGAGAGAAGGTACAATTACCTCATCAAGTTCTACTATCCTCCCACTCATTTCTTTCGAGAGAAACTCCTTATCTAGAAAGGATCCATTCTCAGCAACGAATATCTTGCCTTCGGATCTGTGATAGAAGGTGTACCCAATAGTCTCCTTTGGGTATCCTATGAAGACACATTTTTCCGACTTGGGTTCGAGCTTATTAGGTTGAAGCTTTTTCCACATAAGCATCGTAGCCCCAAATTTTAAGAAACGACAACTTAGGTTTCTTGCTAAACCACAGTTCATACGGTGTCGCCTCAACGGATTTAGATGGTGCCCTATTTAACGTGAATGCAGTTGTCTCGAATGCATAACCCCAAAACGATAATGGTAAATCGGTAAGAGACATCATAGATCGCACCATATCCAATAAAGTACGGTTACGACGTGCCACTACAAAAAAATACACTTCCGTGATGATACGTGTTTGTCACAGTAGGTCACGTTTTCTGCCATGCATGTACATCCATGACAAATTTATGACAGAATCAAGATAGTCATACCTGTGCTGTCGTAGAAGTGTTCCATGAAATTACCAAAATTATCATCACGGATGTGTCCACTTCCATGACGATAAATCGCGCGTCACAGTAGTGCTTTCGTCAAGGGTGACCGACACGTGGCATCCACCGTAACGGAACGCCGTTAAGCTATCGGGTCCGGTTTTGGATCCGATAACTCGTTAACAGCCCTGACCAATGGGGATTTTCCACGTGTAAAATCATCATTGGCTGGTGGAAACACGTGTCGGCTCACCGTTGGGACAGATGTCATCCACTCATTGGACCCAAAGCGCCTATGATACGTCGACACATGGCACGACCCAACAGAGGCCCATATAGGTTAAAAAGGCTGGCCCAGTCAAAGGGCCGTAGTACTTACTCAGGTACTAGTGGGCCAGCCCAATAATGGCCTGCTTAATAAAGGCCCATTTACGGCCTGAAGCCAGATCTGCGCCGTTAATTGTTCGCCGAATATTTGGGCCCATTTACGGCCGAAGCCAGATCTGGCCCGTTAATTGTTCGCCGAATATTTGGGCCCAATTACAGCCCAGTAACTTTCGGCCTGTTAGAGGCCCGATGTAGACATGGGCTCATTTTAGCCCGGTGTGACTTTCGGCCTGGGAATGGCCTGTGCTGCCCATGGGCCATATATGGTCCGACGGGACATCGGGCCCACTAACGACCCGTGATAAAGGTGGCAACAGTTAAGCCCAACGTGACTTTAGCCTGTTAAAGGCGTGTCGCATAATTCGGCCCGTTGATGTCTGTACTAAGCTTTCGGCCTCTTAAAGGCCCATGATATCAGTGGGCCAACTAAGGCCCGAGATATGTTTTGGCCTGGTAACTGCCCGTGATATAAGTGGGCCCAAAAAGGCCCGGTCTACATTTCAGCCTGCTAAAGGCCCGTCGATGACTAGTGAAAATTGAGGCCCAATATGCATTTCGGCCTGCTAAGGGCCCATGGTTTCATCTGGGCCGTAACAGGCCAATACAATATTCAGCCTGTTAATGGCCCAACGCTACCTGGGCCAAACTAAGCGTTGGGTCCATAAAAGGCCCAACTAAAATATAGGCCGGTGTAAGTTGTGGGCCTCGCGCAAGGTGTGAAGGCCCCAATCATTCGGGCCAAAGAAAGATGCAGGCCGGCCCAATTGTGGCCCGCTAAACACTAGGCCCGTTAGAGGCGAATGTTTCGGCCCGGTCGACTACATCTGATTTTTTTTCAGATAGCGAATGATGGCAGTAACTAGTAGGAATTAAGAACAAACCTACTCTATACAATAAATAAATTACGGCATAGTAACTAAGAATAAACCTACACTATACAATAAAGGATTTATGGTATATTACATCCACTGGGCATCGAAGTTCGCAACCAGTGATCATAAAGCGCAAGGAAGAAGCAGATTACAAAAACTGGGCACCATTGTAGCGAACAAAATAATACTGAACCGAGACCACTTCCAAGACAGTTCAAGAAAGGTTAGCCTTGCGCGGGAACTACTGCACAAGCTGCTGAGCAAGGGTGTGAGACCGGCCTAGCATGTCGGTCATAGCTTCCAGGTGTAGCTGTTTAGCGATGAGGTTCTCATTGGTGTTCTCCGCAATCTTTCTTACAGATAGGACTTCAAGTCGAAGTTGAGTTGCAGAATGCCTTTCTGCTAGAACTTGGGACTGAAGAAGTCGAACTAATTCAGACAAAGAATTCTGTGAGCTTGTCTGACTGCTAGTCTCAAGTAACTTGAACACTGCATCAAGGCAAGACTTTGGGGTTGTCTCACTATCTTCAAGATGTTTTGCCTTCTTTGCTGCAATATATGTTGGGTTTGTCGCATAGCCTTCAGCAGACATGTGCATGCCATCAGGCATATCACCCTGAAACAAAGCAGAGAGATGACAGGTTTTGCACGTGTATAAACAAAGATGATAACTGTGCTGTCAATTCCATCCAATTTCAAATTAGAAAATAAAGAGTAAGTTCAAAATATCAATAGCATAATTTGGCATTGTTCATAATGCTGGGAGCTTCACCACACTACTGGATTACCATGTCAACATAACAAGCATAGATGAAGGGCAAAGAAAATCATTGTATCTATTTTGGTTAATGTGCATGGCATGTTGTTCATATCATCAACCACATAGTAAGATAAAACAGGAGATGACAAGGTGCAAACGTGGGCTGCTTCACCACACACTGGATTATAGATCCACAAAAACAAGCATACATATAGGGAGTATTGAGTAATGTGCATGGTATGAATAAGGAATTTGGTTTTACAAGTAAAACTTAAAACTTACGGTTCTTATGAACATGCATTTTGGTAGAAACGGCAAACTAAACAACAGTAAACGATAGGGAGTATGAGCAAATTAAACAGCAGTTGAGGATAAAGGCTTTAGAAGGACTGACTTACATTAACAGTTAACACCGGCTTTATAATGCCCTTCTCCATGTCAAGGGAAGGATAACTCAAGAATTTCAGCACAGAATCTTCTTCATAAGCATTGCCTGTACTCTACATTTTGTAGAGAGTAATTATAGATATGATAATACTGGAAGGGATAGAGGATAATGAAGATAAGATGCAGATTGATGCTACATAATCAACTACCAATCCCTGGAAGTACAAGCATTACAGGACAAAATGTACTGACAAGAGCAATGGGCTACACTTCTGCACTGGCATTGTCTGTGTATTCTACTTTTTGGTAAGATTAAATATAGATCTGATCTTTTTTAGTAAATGGTGGGCGAGGGAGATAAGATGCAGAATGCTACACAATGAACCAATCCCTCTTCCCATAATACAAGAGTGTTTTGAACACTGGTGTACTGTACAAAACGTTCTTATATTATGGGACTGAGGGAGTAGCTGTTAATGTAAGTACAGTGATAGACGACGTTCAGTCCTTACAAGAGGACTGCAGAGCTAAACCTCTTCAAAAGCATTGGGTTGATTCTAAATTTATGTAAGAGTCCATACGGATCTTATAATGTCCACCAAATGGACGATAACGAGGCTAACATGTGCAGTGATGCTACATAATCAAACAGCTATGAAAGTAAGTATGGTCATACAGGGCAAGAGGTACTCACAAGAGCAATGCAGTGTGCAGTATAGTTGCGAGATTCTGTGGTCCCTTGAGAACGAATGTTCTTCTGCTAACAATTTTCGTACAAGTGAGACGTTAAGGCAAATGCAGAAATGTAGTTCAAATTGTGATGTGATATCATAGATAGTACCTTACGCTGCAGCCGAGACCAATGTGTAACAAGATTATTCCAGTCATCGTCGGATAAATGTAGCACCGAAGACTTTACAGAAATTTCGTTTAGAGGCTTGCCATCGAAGTGCGCTTGCCTTAGGTAGGAACGATACTTCATCAATGAGTGCTTGAAAAGCGCAACCAACCCTTTCTCGTCTTCACAATCCAGTTTGGCCCTCGCCTATTTAAAAGAATGAAATCTTGTGTCTTCTGTCAGCAGAAACATATGCAGTAATGACCATGAATAACATTAGTACATTACTTACGCGTAAGTTGCGGAGGAAGACTGGAAATCATTCTGTGTCTGCGGTATAATCTTTCCATGAAGGAAAGATGCGCACAAAGTTCCTGACAACAATATAAGCTTTGTCCTCTAAACTGGGAAGAAATGGATAAATATGGTATGATGACAAATGGAATATGTACTGAAAATGGATAGGCAGGCCGTATTCACATACACGATGTGTAAACTAAGCTAATGGCAGTTCAACAAAGTAGAAGCAATGCAAAGCATCAGTTGCAAGATATGTGCGACAAATATAACCTTGGAAAGTTAGAGCAAGCACCTTGATGGGTGAATAAGATAGGGCATCTTCCTCTGACTCCTCCACTAGGGAGCTACATTGACTTAGGTCTCCCTCTCGCTCAGAATCACTGTTAGGATCATATTCTGAGCATGAATCTGTCGGTGGAGAGCATTTGCATTGCATTGCATCCAGACTTGATTTTAGTCCCTTAATGCCAAGTTTGACCGCCATGGCATTGTTCTGCTTTATTCCTTTCATGCGCGCAAGCTCATAATCATTATGATGCTGTTCAGAATCTGAGATTCATGAAAACATAAAAAGTAGTCAGATTATCTATGGAATGCATTGCGGATTCAACTCGAAGAGTGTCTCCCTATAAACCCCTGCATATGCAAAGTTCACCCCCAACCGTGCTGACCAGACCACACACAGAAATACAAACCCCTTAAGTCTCTATAACAGGCAGACACACATTTCAAAACTAAAGTAGGAACATTAGAATTATATGAAATTCGTATTTGAACAAATAAACTAAGGAATTATGAGTGGCATAATGTTTAGCTTCAAGGGTGGAGTGTTGGTAGTGCGACACAAAGCAAGTAGGCAGATTGTATTCCATGTAAAAGTCCGAAGCCTATGTAAAAGCTGGAAATGACACTTTCTTTCTATACAATGCAGTGTTCGTTGCCCACACATGATGGAAGAGATCACATAGAGAAATACTATTCACTCATGTATACGGTTGTAGTATTTAGAAACAGGGTGGTCCACCCTAAAAGAATATTGACAACAAATATGACAAGGCAAGCATAGATGTAGTGAATCAATCATTTACTTGTGAGCTCACTAGGACAAGTATGCAGAATTGTAACTGTGGTAAGAGACCGTCCAAAATCTGAATCAAGA
Source organism: Aegilops tauschii subsp. strangulata (assembly GCF_002575655.3). NCBI lineage: Eukaryota > Viridiplantae > Streptophyta > Magnoliopsida > Poales > Poaceae > Aegilops > Aegilops tauschii. The sequence goes on from NC_053038.3 coordinate 90,771,893, forward strand.
AGTTTGTCTAGCACTTATTGTTTGCAACTAATCGACGTGAATAATTGGATATTATATCGAATGAGTAAGAAAGACAAGTAAAATTTTCAACAAACCTGGCTTGCAGTAGTAATCTGGGTCAATGTCACTACGACCAACAATCCAAAATGACTAGTGTCTGTTCCTCGGGCCGGAATTTTGAAAACCTTGTGAGCTTTACAGGTACTAAAGATTACCGAAATACATCTGAACCATTAAGTGTAGGTAGCACTGAGCACACAACAAACCCTAATGACAGTCCTGCCTAATGAGTAATGAATCAATTAGAAAATGGGTGATGAGGAGTGGCTGCTGAGTGTTGAGGACTTATCTCAGGATAAATCGGGTTGGCTTAGTGGGTGTTGCACGCCTGAGCCCTGAACGGACTGGGAAGGTAGGCATGGCGGCGCGCCCGGGCAGCGGTGACGCTGTTGGGCGAGCGGCTCCTGACCTCCTGTTAGTCCGGCGTCTCCTCCTAGAGTCATGTCGTCCGGGGACGGCTAGTCGCCGGCGAGGCAGGCGGCTGGGGGCGAGTAGAGATCGAAAGCGCGCAGCAGAACAGAGGGGAATCGGGGCCTGGGACGACCCAAAATCTCAGGGTGGGCCGGCCCACCGTGAGCACCCTGTAGAGATACACACCCGAGCGGCGAACATGCATTTTCGAAACTAATTTAGGAACATTTAGCTGACCAATTAAACAAATCTGTTTTAATAATATCAAATTCGTATTTGAACAACTAAGCTTGTTTAGCTTGATGGGTCGAGCAGTGCTATTATGACACGAAGCACGTATTCTGATCGTATAGTGATCATAAAAGGGGAAACCGGAGAAATGATATTTAGCAGCCATTGTTTGCTTCGAACTAAGAACTAAATTCTAAGAGCTGAAAAGAAAGTATAGTAACCAAATTAAGATCTATTTTCTGGTTGAGATCAAAAAATTGAGGAGATATGAAGTACCACCTCTCTTGCGGCGCCATGTAGGCATCGGGGGTGGGATGGCTGTCGGTGGCGTTGAAGCAGATCTGCGATGGTAGACGGGTGCATCGGGGGATAAGTCCCGTTGCAGTGGAAGAGAAGGTCGTGTGAGCGGCCCCGGCAAAGAGGACGACGACGCCGATGAAGCGAGAGGACGTGATGCAAGGCTCTTGGTCCGTTGCCGTGGATGAGAAACGTCCATCTCTAGCAGTGGACGACGCGATCTTGGTAGGCGCTCCGACATGGTGGAGGATGGTGGCGATGGATGTGGTGGAGGACGGCGGCGATGGATGTGGTGGAGGACGGCGGCGATGGATGGGGTGGCGGACGGAGGCTGGTGTGGGGATGGTGTTCTAGCGCGGACGGTGTATGAATGGGAAAATGGAGGGAGAGGTACGGGGAACCATGTTTTTGGGACGCGCCTGTCTGAAATATGGGAAAGTTACGAACTTAGCCCCCGTTTAAAATTTGGACGTCTCGTCGGTTGGGGATACGACGGTAATCTCGCATCTCGCCAATATTTTCCCAGAGCGATTTCGGGCGAGGAGAGGGTGGTTGGCGCCCACGGTGTATGAACGGGGCTGACAGGTAGGGCGGTTGTGTCACGTCTGAGTGAAGTTACAAACCTGCCCCTATTGAAAATATTTGCCTACATCGATTTCGGCCGAGTTGAGTTTGTTTTGCCGCTCATCGTGTATGAATGGGGAAATGGAGGGAGAAACACAGGTCTTTCAGACGAGCTTGAATCAAATGTGTTTTGCCGCCCATGTTTGGCGCCCACCGTGTCAGAATGGGCTCAGAGGCGGTCGTGTCACGTCTTATTGAAGTTACTATCCTACCCCTATTTAGAGCAGTGGAAATCGGGCCAATGGATTGTCCGTGTAATGGGTAGACAGTAATTTCCATCTCCCAAACACTTGGCTTCGGGCAACCGACGTGGGAGTGGACATTTTGCCGCTTCTTTTGAATTTTGGGACAATAAGCATCCACGTTTACCCTGGCAACTAAATTTGAATCCATTTTGTATCCCTATATGAATCTTTATAAATCATTCTATGTGTTTTTATATATCTTCAAAAGGACGACAAAGATGTATTCCACTGTCATATATGAATATGGTTTACAAATGCCGATACTCAAATTCAGAAGCTAGAATCCAGTTTAAGGTGAATTCGAATATTTGGAACACTTCATGTCCAACTCAAATGTCACACGCAGCATAATGTGTACTCCCATTTAGATATGTACACAAGCGATGTATCAAGATTCAAATACCGAGTGAATCAACCAAGAATGTACATAACTAACAGACATATAAACACTTATAGAGTATATGGATCAATAATATCAACTAACATACATAAGCCAGGCCGCTGTACTTTTCTTTGCTACAACAGCATCCTTTTTTAGCCAAGCTACTACAGCATCTTGGCCCTTTCTGATGCGTGCCACTTATGGTCCATCTATACTACTATTATTGCTGAATGCACATTCAGCCCGATTGGCATATTTGTAGGTCTGGCACAGCAATCAAAATGAAATGTCTCCGAGTCTTATCAATTAATACAGACTTGTGCTCAAATAAAATTACAAACCAAAAAACAAAAAACAATTATTACATGATCTCTAAAACAAATGGTTTGATTGATTACATGAACAAACAACACAAAGGTTATTCAACGATGGAAAGAACATTTCACCTATGATTTACCAAGTGGGAATTTAATTTCCTTTTTCCCCTCAGGACCTTAACAATGTGGTCAGTCTCAGCTTGCTTCGTTTTGAAATCCACCAAATATTTAATGGTTGTCTTGAGTACTGCTACTGATTGTGTTGTTTGCTTCCTCAACATGTCAACTTCATCTCTAAGTGCAGAAGCAGAATCTCTTTCTACCACTAGTTTAGCCTCTAGAGCATTAGCAGTTGGCAATTCATAATGCACGATTGGGCCGATGCCACTGCTGTGGGATGATACAACGTCCATGGGGACCTCGCTCTTTGATCTTCGGCTAACCTGTTTTGCCATTAAAGTTCCGATTGGATTCAGAAAAGTTGAAGTTAGCAAAACATCTCAACTGGGAGTTATAACAGCAAACCAGTTAACCAAACAAGGAATTAAAGAGTTTCAATTCGATGCTGAAAAGTAGTTATTAACATCATTGTAACCCGTTGTTGCAGCAGCAAAGCAGTTAAACAAACAAGTAGCAATTTAAGTTCAGGCAAACAGGTAAATATTAACAGTAAGTATCAAACACATAGATAGGTGCAGTCTATAATAGGATTAACAGGCTATGGCATTGTTTAATCAGTAGCAAACTAAATTAAGCCAAGCAACGTAATTGAACAATTTTGCAATAAGTGGCTAACTAAAATTCCGAGAAGCAGGTAACTGAACTTACGCTAGTTCTTTGTACAGGCACACTGCAACTTCTTTTTCACTTACAAGGCTGTACGAAGGAGTCCATGGCATCAATTGCTTGGATACGCAGTCCCAATACTTCTTTCTTCCCACACTGCATTGGTAAGTCGAATGGTTAATCTGGTAAGATGGTGCGTCCTTGATATGTTATATGAGGACTTGTAGTCAGACTAGTTATACCCACACACATCACACTGGCTTTTACTGTATATTTCATGCGATTACTTTTGGCATATCGAGATCTAAGCAATCTACAATAGGATGAAAAGACTGGCATCCTTCACATTATTGGCGAACTCAGTTCATAGAAACAAGCAATTCAACCATTCTGTGGGTAAATCAAAAGCGCCACTAGAATATTTTTCACTACCCCTATCATACACGCAAAAAGGGGCGACGCCACCATAGGGGCTGGTATGGGCGGCCGCCTCGGGTGGCTCGAAAGTGTGCACCTAGTTTGAGTCGTCCTGGTTGGCCCAGGCTAGTTTTGTTCGTCCCAACGCACGAGCAGTCAATGTAAAAAATGAAGAAAAATGTTTCAATTTGGATAGGCCAATAACATAAGTGCAAGGCAGGCCCTATAGCAGGCTCGCGGCCCAAACGATCGTCTCCCATACCGATCGACAGCAGGAAAAATCCCAATTCATCCGCTCCAGCCTCCAGTCTGGTTCGCTCCTAACCTAGCCGCCGCTGGACAGACCGACACAGCACTTCCTCGCGCCCTCGTTGGAGGGCGGTCGCTGGGCTTCAAGCGAACGAAAGGACAAGAAGATGAAGATCCAACCCTTGGTGTAGGCTGCGTGGGAGGCAGCGGCGGCAGCACGGGCATGGCATCGAGCTTGCGCAAACGGACAGTCGCAGCTTGCAAGAGTAGCATGCGCAATGAGCAGGTACATCACATCCCTGATTATATCTAATTCAACTCTTCAATTTCTGGCCAATAGTTAAACCTGACGGTGTTGTAAAACTGCTTGTATGTAGGGAATCTATGAGAAAATGAAACCAATTTCTACTTATTTTATAACTCCCCCAATCAATACTGAACTGACTGAATCTGATGTATCTAATCAAGTTTCCGGTGCAAACATCCAAGATCATGTTGTTCTTGAGCCTGAAGTGTCTAATGAATAGACTGCTAATGAAGGATTTAGTGCAAACATTTTACATGCTCCTGGTGATGAACATATAGTGTCTAATGAGGCATCTAATGCAAGCATTTTGCAAGCTCCCATTGAAGGATTTAGTGTCTAATGATGATCTGCTATGTTGAGAGAGACATAGAGATTTGCAGGCATTGATGACAAGCAAATTATAGTGCATTTTCATGGCTTGAGGAAACATCGAGGCCATCTACCAGAAAGTCCCCGTATCATGACAACGTAGCATAAATACTTCTCTAATCTGTTGTTTGAAACTATTGGCATACTTGTGCAGGATAGATATATTGATATGCAGTTTGCGCACTGGTTATAGGTGCAATTACACTTCGATATTTTCAGCCAGAGAACGAATAATTCAAGCAGGTACAGACCATGTTTGTAGTCCTTGTACACCATGTTGCATTTTGTGCTTTTTGGTGCTTGCATCATTTAGTGTTTATAATCTGAACTACTTTGGATCATTAGCTGGTTTTCAAAGTGCATGTAGCTTCACATTTCTCAAGTTATGTTGATTTCCGGAGTGCAAGTGCCTTCGTATTTTTTAAGTTAAATGTTCGCCCCTGGTAACTTGAATTCGTGGATCCGCCACTACACACAAATCATACACGAATGCCAGTATGAATTAAATGAAATGCAGAGACTTACGCTAGCTCGTTGTACAGGCTCACTGCAGCTCTGCTTGTCCTTGGGATGTTCCATGTACAAGTCCATGTTACCACTTGCTTGGATGTGCAGGCCTTGTGCTCCTTGCATCCCCCTCTGCATTTTTGACACGACGAATGGCTGATCAAATAAGAGGAATCGACCTTGCTGTTGTACCGGAGGGCAGATAATTACAAGGTTATACGGGTGTGCAGGATGTGTACCAGATCCCGTAGCGCCGTCATGCTTCGCTAAAAAATGGATTTGCTTGTTTCAGATGATATCTCCAGAAGAAATAAGAGTTAAAGTCAGAGTTGGATAGGCGTGTAAGCTAAGAGAGCAGTGAAAGGATATCCAAACATCGTCGGAACAGTGCACAAGGGAGCGATGTGTGGATACCTGATAATCCTCAAGTGCAGGGAATCATCGTAGCAATTTCCAAAGGTGGAAGTGATAAGTATGGAGTGTCGAACCCACAAGGAGCTAAAGGTAATATCAATATTCTCTGAAGCCCTATCTGCCACTGATACGACTCTACGTATACCGAACATTTGCTTCCAACTAGAAACGAGAAATAAAACTACGTTGTGGGTATGAAGAGGATAACTTTGCATGGTAATGGAGAGCTAAAATATAAAAGTAGGTGTTGTTATCATAAAGTTAGAATATATTGCTAAATATTATAAATAGCGAGTGTGGAATAATGGTGGATCGGTGTGCGGAATTATCCTAGGCAATTGTTAACAAGACCGATAGTCGTCATTGCAATTTCATATGAGGGAGAGGCATAAGCTAACATACTTTCTCTACTTGGATCATATGCACTTATGATTGGAACTCTAGCAAGCATCCGCAACTACTAAAGATCATTAAGGTAAAACCCAACCATAGCATTAAAGCATCAAGTCCTCTTTATTCCCATACGCAACAACTCCCTTACTCGGGTTTGTGTTTCAGTCACTCACCAACCCACTATAAGCGAATCATGAACGTATTGCAACACCCTACAGCGGGAATCCCTCACGCTTGCGCGACACGGAGGGCACCATAGGACAGCACCAAAATAAAACATACAACTCGTACCAATCTAGATCATCAATCAACCCAAAGACAAAGGTTATCTACTCAAAACATCATAGGATGGCAACACATCATTGGATCATAATATGTGGCATAAAGCACCATGTTCAAGTAGGGATTACAGCGGGGTGCGGGAGAGTGGACCGCGTAAAAGGGATGAGGATGGTGATGTTGATGAAGACGATCACCGCGGTGATGATTCCCCTCTTAATGGCACTCCGGTGCCACCAAGAGAGAGGAGGAGAGGTTCTCCCCCTTGTGCTTC